>NC_138189.1:129866907-131066907 GCF_964194105.1 Spermophilus citellus
CAAAAAAGTGTACTTACTATTAAAATGTATGGCTATTGTGTTGTATATAGCAGTTCTATATATGTTCTATATTGTGTTCTATATGGCAGTGATATACTAATTACAGGCTTGATACTGAGCCTATGAGAAATGAATAACTACATTTTCAAATACTGTAAGACAAAAAGAAACCACCCATGTAATTTCACTAGAAATATGTTTGTAATATTTAAAATTAAATATGTGCTTTAAATAATTTGAATAAAGTATTTTTGGTATAAAGTAATTTCAGAGAAATAAACAATGAAATAAGCTTATCGCAACCAAGTGGCAACATCCAAAGTCAATATGTTGCCAAAGTAAATAAAATAAATTAAAAATAGGTATAAATGGTTATACATATGCTCACTAAAAATATTATTCGTGTACATTTTTTTGAATACTTCTCAGTTTTATTATCCAATGAAAAATTTCCAAATATGTTTTGATATTCTACTTCTTTGTGGTTGTTTTGTGTTTTGCTGTGCTGGAGATTGAACTAGCATGGACATGCTAGGTAAGCACTACACCACTGAGCTACACCTAAGCCTTTTTTTTTTTTTTTAGTTGTCAATGGACCTTTATTTTATTTATTGATATGTGGTGCTGAGGATCAAACCAGGTACCTCACACATGCTAGACAAGTGCTCTGCCACTGAGCCACCACCCCAACCCCCAAGCCCTTTTTTATTATTCATTCCTCCTAACTTTTGTGGCAGTTATAGACAATCTGTATGCAGAATTTAGTTCTTGACAATATCATGTTTTTTGTTTTGTGTGTAGAATATAAAATTTTATCGTTATGTAATTTCTTTTTTTAAAATTTTTTAGAGAAAGAGAGAGAGAGAGAAAGAGAGAGAATTTTTAAATATTTATTGTTTAGTTTTCGGCGGACACAACATCTTTATTTGTATGTGGTGCTGAGGATCGAACCCAGTGCCCTGTGCATGCCAGGTGAGCGCTACCGCTTGAGCCACATCCCCAGCCCAACGTTATGTAATTTCTCTAGTTGTTAGCATATATTATGTCCTAAATAAGTTATTTGGGGGGGGGGAGTTGAGTTCGCATCTATTAAAATTTCATTATGCTGGAATGAAATAAACTGAAATAAAAAATTTTAAACCAAAGCATCAATAAATATTGAACAAAAATTTGAAAAATATATCATAATTGGTAGAAAGCCATATTATGGATGATAAGATTTTATTCAAAGATTAAGAGGAATGTCACCAGGTGTGGTAGCACATGCCTGTAATCCCAGCAGCTTGGAGGCTGAGGCAGGAGGATTGGAAGGTCAAAGTCAGCTTCAGCAGTTTAGCAAGGCCCTCAGCTACTCAGAGAGACCCTGTCTCTAAGTAAAATATAAAAAAGGGTTGGGGAACCAGAGATGTAAAAATTGTGCTCTGATGTGTAATATGAATTGTAATGCATTCTACTGTCATATATAACAAATTAGAATAATTTTAAAAAGGCCTGGAGAAGCTGGAGTTGTGACTCAGTTGTAGAGAATGCTTGCCTAGCACCTGTGAGGCACTGGATTCGATCCTCAGCACTACATTACAATTAAATTGATTAAATAAATAAAGGAATTGTGTTCATTTACAACTAAATATATATTTTTTAAAAATCCCTGACAGTAGACACATTTTTAAAAATGAGTGGGGTGGCTGGGGTTGTGGCTCAGTGGTAGAGCGCTCACCTAGCACACGCAAGGCCCTGGGTTCCATCCTCAACACCACATAAAAATAAATAAATTTATTAAAGATATTGTGTCCAATTACAACTAAAAAATAAATATTTTTAAAAATGAGTTGGGAGCTGGTGATATGGCTCAGTGTACGAACCCTGAGTTTAATCTCTGGCACCCCCCCCAAAAAAAAAGATTAACAGAAATGTAATAGAAATGCAATATATTGGATTTCCATCATTAAGAAACAAAACAAAATGAAACTAAGATAATAGTTTGGAAATTTGGTTCTATCTGTAAAGAATAAGTTAACAACTAAACTTTTGAATATTGAGTAAACAGTTTTGAGGTTCAGTAGGTAATATTAAGTTATAATTTAGGGGTCCTTGAACTTTAACAGTCTTGCTGTGATTTTTATAATAGTCAAAAAATTTTACCAGTATTCCAAAGAATTGGAAGAAGATTGAATGATTTAAAGAAATTGAGAAAATTTAATAATCTTATATGAGCCTTGGGTGGACCCAGACAGTCTTTTTTTAACCAACACCCCAGTGTAAGAATTACTTGGCCTATGTAGCAGATAGTTTAACCCAACATTGATGTTTGTTTTGGGGGCTGGTTTCTACTTTGGGACCACTGCAGGCTACTATAATAGCTGATATTTGACTGTTTCAGGTTTCTTTTCTCTTGCCTATTAGAACAATTTTTCTTTCATATTTATTTAATACCAGCTGTGCATCCCTGACTGTGCACAGTTAGGTGCTATAGAAATCAATGTGAATAAGACAGATATATGTCTCTTGCCTTCATAGAACTTTTTGTCTAATAGGGAAAATTGAAAAGTGAATGGATAATTGCAAATGAATAGATTAGAAGGCAATGATAATGATTTCTTACAGTAAATAGTTGTAGATAAGATATACTTGGGTAATATCAAAGATTTAAATTGTTTTTTCAAGCCCCTTTTTAGGAAGGGTCATTGTGATCACATGGAAAGAGCACTACCCTGTGTTTCTGTTTCTGGTACTATGACAATGAACAGGTTATAAAAATAACAAGATCTTCATCTCTGTATACATGTATTTATTCCCAACATAATACAGGTAAGAAAATAACAGTTTGTGTAGAGCTGAAATTCAAAGAGGGGTAAATGTTAACATAAACTATTGCAAATACCAGGAGTGTTGCTATTATAATAAATTCATTGGGTAATAAGGTCCTCCTTTGCTATTAGAGTGTATAAGTTTACTCAAAAATTAAACATGTTTCATATGTTGACATCTATAGATATGTTGTATTTATAGTGGATAATATATAATATAAATGTTGTATTTTTAACAATAATAAGAATAATAGTAAGCATTTACTGAATGAGCTACTCACTGTACCAAATATCTTATGAGGATTATGTCACTCTATCTTAGAACCAGAATAGTGAGTAGTTTTAATTTGTACTGTATTGAAAATGAAGAAACTAGAACTTTAATATGTTTGTCACTTGATCAAATCAAAGGGACACTAACTGACGTACTTAACATTTGTACCCAGTGTGTTTGTCAGCATTGCATCACCATGACAAAAAGACCTGACAAGAACAATTTAGAGGAGGAATATTTTTATTTTGGCTCATGGTATCAGAGATATAATTCTTTGTTGGGCCTTAACTGGGTCAGAACATCTTGCCAGAAGGGCGTGGCAGAAGAAAGCTGCCCAGATCCTGACAATCAGGAAGCAGAGAGAAAACTCCACTTGTCAGTTGACATATAAAACCCGACCGTGTATTCCAGTGACCCACATCTTCCATCTGTACACCACCAGCCTCTAGCTATACCCAGTATTGTAATTGTTTCAAGTTATTAATTCATCAAATAGATTAATCTGCTGATTAGGTTACAGCTCTCACAATTTCATCATATCAACTCTGAACTTTCCTGCATTGTCTCACCCGTGAACTTTGGGAGCACACCTTATATGCAAACCATAACATCAGGCATTCTGATTTCAGAGCCCATATTTAATAACAGTCTTGCAACTTGTTAATATTAGTAGTTGATATTAGTTTCTTGAGTGCTTATAATCTGCATTGTCTGGGAACCTTGCAAATTTATTTCATTGACTCCTCACCACTTTGTACAGAGGATACTCTTATTTCTGTTTTACAGTAGAATAAATGAAGGCTCAGAGACATCTGTGATTTTTCTTTTTCTTGTTTTAAATTTTTATGTTTTAGTTGTAGTAGGGCACAATACCTTTATTTTATTTATTTATTTTTATGTGGTGCTGAGGATCCAACCCAGGGCTTCGTACGTGCCAGGTGAACGCTCTACTATTGAGCCACAACCCCAGCCTCATCTGAGATTTTTCAAGGAGTAAAATCCATGTTTTTTTTTTTTTTAACAAAGCCTTATTGTTTCCCACTTTGGCTGTGGCCAACAATGAAAGGTTATATTTATGTTTAACTCTTTCTTTCCTCAAATACATGTTGGAGGATCACTGTTGTTATTTCGAGAGTTTTATTTTTTTCCCCTTTCCCTACTTAACTCTCTGGACTTATCTTTCAGTTATTTACTCTGTTTTTTCCAAACTTATTTTTATAGGAAAGAAAAGCCCAAAACCAAAACATCACCAGAAATAATTTCTTATAAATAATATCAGAACCCCACTATATAAAGTGGATAAAAAATGGTACCATCCAGGTTGTCATCAGGAGCTCATAGATTTTTTAATATTGTTAGTCAGGATGTTCCACAATATGAACACCACTTTCCAGCCTATTAAAAGAATAGATTCCAAAGGCAGCTTGATACAGTAAAATCAAAGTGGAGCCTTTTAATTGTGAAACTAGTGATTATTGGGCACCTATGATATGCCAGACTTTATGCCAATTGCTGAAGACATAACACTGAAAAAGACAGACATGCTTTCTGTCCTCAAATAGGTTAGAATTTAACTGATTGTTATTTTGAGTATGGCTCTGGATTTTATCTGGCTTTCTGGGTCTACTGGAACCTGCTAAACAAATCCTATAGCACTGGTTATTTAGAATACTGTTGCTTCCATCTTTGATCCAGATGATAATTTGAGAATTTGTAGAGAGTTTTGTTAATAAGAAGTATTTGTTCTCAATATAATTTTAAAATATATAACTTCAGAATAAGAGAGGATTATGGTATATTTAAAATTACTTTTCTAATATTATCTATACAAAGAAATTAGGAAATTATAAATGTACATTTTCTTAGTTTTGCATTTACATCAGGTTTATAGTAAAAAGGAAGAGAGAGAAACTTCACTGTATAGGCATCCTTTTGTCAGTGCCTACCATATACTCTTACTCCTTTATTCCAGTGATTCTCAACTCTAGCTGTATCTTAAAAAAGATAAAGGGGTTGTAACTCAGTGGTAGAGTGCTAGCCTAACACGTGTGAGGCACTGGGTTCGATTCTCAGCACCATATATAAATAAAATAAAGGTATAGTGACAACTAAAAAAAAAAAAATTAAATACTATTATGGGATTATTGAAGAATACTGATGTTGACTCCTCCCTCAGGATTCTGATTTAATTGGTTGGAATAGGACTTGAACATTGGTTTTGGTTTGTTGTTTATTTTGTTTGTTTGATTTTGTTTTGCATCTAACCCAGGGCCTTGTTTTTTGATAGGCCAGTGCTTTACCACTGAGCTACACTCCACGCTGACCCATTAGTATTTTTAAGAGGGTCACCAGGTTAGCATAATGTAACCAAAGTAAAATTTACTGTGTCCAAATAACCCAAGGTTACATTTTTTTCTAATTTGTTTTCACTAATAAAATGAGCATTCCTAGAAATTGGTTGTTAGAAAGGAGCTTTACTGCTTTGTTTTATAATTTTACCTTTTCCATAAATTTTATACTTGGCTCTTGTCTCCAGTGTCTTTTTCCATTTTTTAGTACATTTTATACACCGTGTCCCTAAACTTTCTTCATATTCCTATATTAATCAACAATTTATAACAGGTGACTACTCTCAACCATTCATCGAACTTTGCCTTACCTGTATTGATTCACTCTTCTGATATGAATGCCTAGGGCAGTTCTATCTTGTTATCTGTTCATGTCTCTCTGTCTCTTTTCAGTGATGGCACAAGCCTTATATGAACTTCTTTGCCAGGGTTAGGTAATAGAAGGAGTGCAGGGGTCCTTTTTTTTCCCTACAAGTTTTTCAGTTTTCTTATGCAAAATAAGTATCCTATCTGTCTTGCATGTCTCTATGCTATTGTCCTTATGCTATTTTATGAATAAATGTGATAAAAGAGAAATTTTATGCCTTTCCTGGGCACTTAGCGACTAATTTTTAGTGAATTTAGCCAACTGAGAGTGAAAATTGCTCTTAAATATTATTATCAGAACAAAATTTAGTGCTTCATAATGTACTGTTTTATCTTATTCTATAATTTACGTCTCTTAGCTATATCTAAAAACAACTCAGAACCCCTATTAAGGAATTTATCTTTGATGAAAAAGATATTTCAGAGTACATATACCCTTAAAACTGAGGCAGTTGGGGAAATGGCAGGAGTTTATATGGAGAAAGACATACAGGGCTGTACCCAGCACATAATAAATACTCATTACTTGTTAGCTATTCATTTGTTCAAAAAGAAATATAAAGGATAAACTGCAATAATATTGATTACCTGCAACATGTGGGCAAGAATGTGCTAGAGAGAAAAAGGGAATGGAAACAGAGTACCAGAGAAGAGGGGGAGTGACATTTTTGAGCTACATTTTTGTATGCTTCAGAGTCTTAGAACAGTACTGGTATTTCATATACAATATGAATCTCCCTGCAAAATATTTATTAATTAGAAGGAGGCAATATAATAACTTTATTGTAGAAAAACCCAACAGACATCATGTTAAAATGACCAAAGTTAATGTCACCAATAAAAAGATATTGACACCATATAAAACTTGATGTGATAACACTGAGAAGCACAAGAATACTTGCATGGTATTCCTACCAAAAATGCAAATCTGTCATCCAATTAAGAGAAAACATCGAACAATCTCAAACTGAGGGAACATTCCACCAAATAAGTGAAAGTACTCTCCAAAATATAAGGTCATGAAAAACAAGGAAAGATTCAGGAATTATATACCACATTTGAATAGATTAAAAAATACATGATAACCAAATGCAGTTTGAGAGTCTGGATTAGATACCGCACAGACAAAAACAAAATTTAAATTATCTGTATTGATTCACTCTTGTCTCTGATATGAATGCCTAGGACAGTTCTATCTTGTTGTCTGTCCATGTCTCTGTCTGGCAAAATTCAAACCCACCTTGAAGCAGGAGGACTCAGGTTCAAAGCCATCCTCATCAATGGCAAGGTGCTAAGCAAGTCAGACCCTGTCTCTAAATAAAATACAAAATAGGGTTGAGGGTGTGGCTCAGCGATTGAGTGCCCCTGAGTTCAATCCCCTGTACAGCCCCCCTCAAAAAAAAAGTGTAGTATATATACATATTGGAGTTTTATTTAGTCATAAAGAAAAACAAAATTTTGCCATTTGCAGGAAAATGGATGAAACTTGAGATCATTAAGTGGAATAAGCCAAATAAGTCAATGGTTATATGTTCTCACATATGGAATCTAGAGAGGAAAAAGAAATGGTGTGTGTGTGTGTGTGTGTGTGTGCAAGCGGGGGTGGTGGGTTTGGGGTGGAATCTTATATAAAAATCAAAGGGAGATCAGTAGAGTAGAGGAAACGGATCAGGGGAAGATAGATGGGAGGGAAAAGGGGATATACTGGGAATAATATTGACCAAATTTTATTGCTACAATGTATGCATGTATGAATCTGTAATAAGGAATGCTACCATTATAATATAGCACCAATAATAATATGGAAAAAAATTTAAAAATAGAAAAAAGATAAACATTTGTTGAATGAATAAAAGAAGCATATATGTCACAGTTTAAACTTATGCTAAATGTTGATTGAAGGAATCTAGAAAATTGAATCTAAGGTTTGAGATTATTTCTCTCTCTCTTTTTCTTTCTCTCTCTCTTTCAGGACTTATGCTATATGGATAATTAAAAACAAAATAAAACAAAAATACAATACTAAATTTCTTTTTTTTTTTGAATTTTTTTTCAATATTTATTTTCTAGTTCTCGGCGGACACAACATCTTTGTTGGTATGTGGTGCTGAGGATCGAACCCAGGCCGCACGCATGCCAGGCGAGCGCGCTACCGCTTGAGCCACATCCCCAGCCCACTGAATTTCTTTATACATACTGCTACACTCCCTGTGAGTTCTTTGACACTATTCTGTCCTCCTGAGTCCAGTAAAGAATTCAGATTATTTAAAAAAGTAGGCCTAGAGAATCATTTACTTCGGGATCTTGTGAGTTTTCTTTTCAAATTTTCAAAGAAAGCCTCAAATCCATTAGCATTTACTTTTTTTAGAACTCATGAACCCACAAAAATAAATACTTAAGTGTACTGCCTTTTGTATTTCTTTTCTTACCCAAACTTCCAAAGTCCATGTTTAAAAAAAAATCATTATCAGGAGCCCTTCCTTTGGGTCTAATTGTATGGAGTACTTAATGTTGGGAACAAAGAAATTCATTGACTATAGAACCTATATTAGTTTCTCATTGCTGCTATAAACAATTAACAAATATTTATTGGCTTAAATAATACTGTTGTTTTGGAGGCTGGCAGGGCTATATTTCTTCTGGAGACCTCTCAGTGTGTCTGAACCACTATAGACTCGGTGGCTCAAACAACAAACATTTATTCTTCACAGTTTCAAGGCTGGAAGTTTGAGATCATGGTGCCAGAGAGCATGTTTGAATTCTTGGGAAAGCCCTCTTTAAGACTGAAGACTTATGTATCCTCACATGGTGGAAAGGGATCTAGAGAGTTCTGTGAGGGCTCTACCCTTAAGACTTAATTACTACCCAAAGGCCAGTACCTCCTAATATCATCACATTAGGAGTTAAGATTTAAAGATGAATTGTAGGTTAACACAGATCTTATCAATTTCAAGGTTTCCTTGACTTTTCTTGCTTCTAAAGGCTTCCTACATTTCTTGGTCACAGCCCCTTCTTCTGTTTTTGAAACCCTCCCTCAGCATAGCATCTTCACATCTTGTTCTGACTGTTTCTGTTTTTAAGTGTCCTTTGTTTTCTCCTTCCATCATCATGAACTCTTTGCTCATTCTAGCCTTCCTTTCTCCCTCTTGTAAATACCCTTATGACCATAATGGTCCAACCAGGAGAATGCCCTTCATCTTTAGATCCTTAATTTAATCACATCTACAAAGTCCCTTATGCAGTAACATTCAGTTTCTGGGGATTAGCATGTAGACATCTTTGAGAGGCCCTTATTCAACCTACCACAGTTGTTATCCTCTTAATCCTTCCTTTAAGATGATATATCCAAGGGATGTGGCTCAGTGATAGAGTGCTTGCCTAGCATATGAGAGGCCCTGGGTTGAATATCCAGCACTGGGGTGGGAGAGAACATATAAATAGGTTGTATTATATAGAATAACAACTAAGACCATTGGCTTTTAAGTAAAAGCTGCCCTAAGTTGGAATCTCTTTACTTACTTGATGTGTGACATTGGCAGAACACCTGGTTCTTGATTATTTTTCATCATTTCTTAGCCCTTGTAGGTTTAGTGCCCTTATGTTTTCCTTTCATTAGTAAAATAGAGATGTTAATTCACAGGGTTAAATATCAAATGTGAACATGAAATACTTTGCATAGGGCTGGGCAGAGAAAAAATGTTGGACATTACTATAAAATAGAATGAAAACATAATAATGAAAATGACAGGACCGTGTGTATTTTTATGGCAGTATGATTGATAAGCAATGAACTGTACATATTTAAAATGTGTCATTTAGTATGATTTGGCCTATCTCCTTATCTCCTTGGAATCATCACCACAATCCAAAGGTTTTCTCCTGTCCTTTTGTGATTTCTCTCTCCCATCATCCCAGTCCCAAGGCAACTATTGATCTGTTGTCATTATTGATTAGCTTATATTTTCTTGAGTTTTCAATAAGTGGATTTATCTGGTTTGTACTTCAGTTTTTCCTGGCATCTTTAATTCAGCATATTTAGTTGGAGACTCATTCATAGTGTTGCATATATTGGTAGATTATTTCTTTTTATTTCTAAGTTGTATTCAATTATGTTTATTCATTTGAGTTGATGGTCAATTGGCAGTTTACAGTTTTTTAATCTTACAAATAAAGCTGTTATGAACATTTGTGTTGAAATCTTTGTGTGTATATATGCCTTATTTTCTCTTGAGTAAATACACAGTTATGAAATAACTGGGTTATGTTAAGTTTATTTAAACTTGTCTTTTAATAAACTGCCAGTTTTCCAAGGTAGTTTTGCCATTTTATATTTCTGCTAGTGGTATGTTGGAGTTACAGTTCCTTCACAACCTCACCAACATTTATTATCAAGTTTGGATTTTAGGAAGTCTAGTAGATGTGTATTGGTATATTATTGTAGTTTTAGTTTACATTCCTAATTATTAATAACATTGGGCATATTTTCATGTGCTGTTAACTGTTCATAATCTTCACTGGTAAATGACCATTTATACCTTTTGCCTATTTTTAATTGATTTTTTTGGCTTTTTAATTGAATTTTGAAATTCTGTGTATATTTAGTATACAAATATTCTCGGTACATGCTTTGCAAATACTCTCCTCTAGGCTGTAGTTTGCCTTTTCATTTTTTAAAAAAGGCCCCTTTGAAGAGAAATTCTGTATTTTTTTAACCTTGGTGAACTTAGTTTGTGATTGTTTTTAAATTTATTATTATTTTTTGAATCATGGTTTTTGGTATCAAGTCTAAAAAAAAATGTTTGCTCAATCCAATATCATGAAGATGAACTATTTGTTACCTGTTTTCTTATACAACTTTTATAGCTTTATATTTCACCTTAAATAGAAAATCCACTTCAAGTTAATTTTTATATGTGGTACCTAACATGAATTGAAGGTCATATTTGCTATATCAAGTTTTTCTAGCACCTTTTATTAAAAGGATGGTCCCTCATCTACTGAATTAATTATCTTTGCACTAAAATCTCTTATCCATGCACAGAGGCACATATGGGTCTTTTTCTGACTTTTTCTTCTGTTCTATTAAACTCTCTGTGCCTAGACCATATGTTGGTTGTTGTCGCTGTGATAGGGATTCAACTCAGGGCCTAGCACATGCTGCGGAAATGTTCTACCACTGAGCCACATCCCCAACCATTCTTGAGTACTGTAGTATTACAATAAGTAATATTATGATAAGTCTTGAAGTCAGGTTGAGCTGTAATTAGCTTTCCAAATTTATTCTTTTTCAGTTGTTTTAGATATTCTAGGTTTTGGAGTATCCTTATTATTAGTTTTAGAATCAAGTTGTCAATTTCTATGTAAAAGCCTTCTGGAATGTTTTTTTTTTTTTAAATTTAATTTTATTTTAATTAGTTATACATGATAATAGAATGCATTTATGCACTTTGATATATCATACATAGATGGGATATAATTTCTTATTTTTCTGAGTGTACATGTTGCAGAATCATATTGGTCATGCAGTCACATATATACATACAGTAATAATGTCTGTTTCATTCTACTAACTTTCCTATCCCCATATCCCCGCCCCTTTTCTCCCATCACTTCTGTCTACCTAATCTAAGGTAATGTTATTCTTCCCTAGTGTCCCCTGCCTTATTGAGAATTAGTATCCATATGATTGGACTTTGTTGAATTTACAGATGAATTTGAGAAGAATTGACATAATCATAATAATATTGAGTCTATCATCCCATGAAAAATGAATACTTCTACCTTTATTTAGGTTTTTATTTTCAATAATTGTACTAGTCAGTACATATCTTTACCAATTTGTTCTTAAGTATTTTAAATTTTTCAATAGCAGATGTTGTTTTTAGTTCATTTCTGATTGTTTCATTGTTAATATATAGAAATAGTTTATGTTAATCATATTTTTGCAACTTAATTGAACTAAGTTATTCTAGCATGATTTTTATAGTTACAGTGTGATTTTCTACATAGACAATTTGTATTGTCTAGGAAAAAAAGGGCAATTTTTTTTTCCCTGTATCTAGCTTTATTCCTTTGTCTGTTTTCCACCTTTTATGTGGAGTTTTGCTTTCCACGAACTCTATGAATCTTGCACTCCAAGCATGGATTTTGTTTATATATATTTTTATATTATTGAACTTAATTTGCTAAAATTTTAGTTAGAATTTTTCCATTTATTCCTATGAAGGATTGTAGTCTTTAGTATTCTTTTAATGCTTTTGTTAAGTTTTGGTTTCAGGATAATGTTAGCTTCCTAATATGATTGAGAAGCAATTTTTCTCATCAAAATATGAATAATTTATAGGTGTTTCCTCCATTAACGTTGAATAGAACTTAGGGGTTAAGCCATGAGGACTTTGATATTACTTTATAAAAATTTTTTGGTTACAAATTCAGTTTTTTAAAAAATATAGAGTCCTTTTGTTTATCATTACAGCTGTTCAATTTAGAAGGATCACTCTGTTCACAGTAGTCCCTTATTATGTTTTTAATGTTTACAAACTGTTTATTGATGTTACCTCTGTTGTTCCTGATATTTGCAATTTTTTCTTATGTTTTGTGTTTATTTTTTGTCCAACAAGCTTTTTGGTTTTTTTAATGTATTTTTTTCTGTTTTTCTTTTATTTTTGTTTGAGATTAGGATTATTTCTTTACTTCTGCTCATTTTGGTTTTAATTCTTCCTTAAGGCCAGTTATCTTCAGACTGTTTTTGTCTTTTAAAATTGACACTTGATCCTATGAATTTAACCTTAAGGTACAAGTGTAGCAACATTCCATGTATTTTGATTCATTTTCATTCAATTCAAAATTCTTTCTCATTTGATTGCTTGTTTAATCCAGGGTTATTTAGAAAGATGTAAGTTTGAAAATATTTGGGGACATTCTGAATATCTTTGGATTGATGATTGATAATTTAACTCTTATTTTCATAAAATATACATTGTATGGTGTGATTTCTTTTTAAAAAATTTTTAATTCTAATTTGTTATATATGACAGGAGAATGCATTACAATTTATATTGCATATATACAGCACAATTTTTCATATCTCTGGCTGTGTACACAGTATATTCGCACCATTCATGTCTTTATACATGTACTTAGTATAATGATGTCTATCTCATTCCACCATCATGGTGTAAATTCTTATTGATTAATTGAAATTTGCTTTGTGGCCTGGAATATAGTCTGTCTTGGTGGATGTTCCAAGTGCATCTGAAAAAAAAAAAAAGTGTATTCTGCTGTCATGTGATGTAGTGTTTTTTTTTTTGTTTGTTTGTTTTTTGTTTTTTGGTTTCATTGCAATCAACTTGGTGGATGGTGTTGTTCAAGTCTTTTCTAACCTTCCTGATTTTCTGTCTGATTGCCTATTTATTTATTTAAGTACCAGAGATTGAACCCAGGTGTGCTTAACCACTGGGCCACATCCCTATTCCTTTTTGTTTTTTATTTTGACACAGGTCTAGGTAAGATGCTTAGGGCCTCAGCTGCCCTAGTCACTTTGATTACAGGCATGCACCACCATACTTGGCTATCAACTATTAAAATATTGAGGGAGAAAGGTATTGAACTCTCTGATTTTAATTCTTTCTCTGGTAGTTTGCTTCAATGCATGCCATGAGTAGCTCTCTGCAGGATACTCCAGGGTTTCTTTCTGCGTATCTCTGGTGTTCTTTTTCTGTGAACCTTTCTCCTCTTGTGTACTTTGTCATAACTCTAGACACCTTCCCCTTGTAGACATTTGCATTTGTGTCTCTATATTTATCTCTCTGTATTTAACTCAGCGTGTGCTGGCTTATACTTAGGTTCCTCTTCACTGTATTCTGTCAAGGAAGTAAGCAATTGTAGGAATACCTTCTTTGTTTGCTACATCTCAGGGACTTATGTCTTTCGTTGTCCGAAGTCTATTGTCTTGAAAACCATGAATGCATTTATTTTATTTGGTGTTTTTGATTTTTTTCATTTGTACAGTAAATCCCAGTTACCCTATCTTGGCCAGAAGTTATTTATTTTGACAAAAATTGCTGATAATAAGGTTCATGTTATTTTCTGACATGATTGAAATACAGAGTTCTAATATGATTTCAAGGAATTCACAAATAGGAAGGAGGATGCATGTAATTATAATAAATAAATTATGATTATATTATAATTATATTATAAAGAACATAATAAATTCTGTTCAGATTCTAATCTTATGAGCAAAATATGACAACACTAAAGAATAATCATTCTGAATAGGTTTATAAGGGAACAATGGCATTTAAGCTAGGTTTTGAAAGGTGAGAGCATATGCCCAGGTGGAAAAGGAACTCTTTTGCATTTGCTTTTTGTTGTGTGACCCATCATCCAGCCTCATTAGGTTTCTTTTCTAGTGCTGCACAAATGAGAAAGTCACTGACTACTTCTATTTCATAGTTACAAAACTTTTTTATAGTTCTGGTGGAATAAAGAATGGAATGCAAATGGTGTTGCCACTTTGGAAAACTGTAGGACAATCTTTTGTGAAGTTACCTTGTAACCCAGTAATCCTTCTCTTAGGTATTAAGTGAAATGGAAATGTAGTTCACAGAAGAGAAACCATTATGTGTCCATATGTTTGTGGCAGATGAGAATATTTGTGGTACCCATAACACAGTATTACTCAGTAAAATATAAGAACAATTATGGATATAGGTAACAACCAGATGAATCTACGGATGAATCTTATTTTCATTGCACTAAGTAAAGAAGCCATACTCAAAAGGCTGTGTACCATATGATTCCATTTTATGGCATTCTGGCATAGATAACAGATTAGTTATTTAAGAGGTTGATAACTTTGGGCAAGGAATTTTTTTCTCTTGGCATGATGGAATTTTCCTGTATCTTGATTGTGTTGTTGTTGTACAATTATGCAGAAAAGAGTTAACATAGCAGATTCTTATTACAAGGTGGACCCTTGGCTGACATGTGGGAACTTGAATGGCACAGAGTTCCCTACAATGACATAAAACTCTTCATAGATGATAAAAGTAGCTCACTGTACCTAAACAGTGTGCACCTGAACAGTGTAGTTCATTGTTTTTTTTTTTTTTAGAGAGAGTGAGAGGAGAGAGAGAGAGAGAGATAATTTTTTTTAATATATATATATATTTTTTTTAGTTCTCGGCGGACACAACATCTTTGTTGGTATGTGTGCTGAGGATCGAACCCGGGCCGCACGCATGCCAGGCAAGCGCGCTACCGCTTGAGCCACATCCCCAGCCCCTGTATTTTTTTTTAAGAAAGAGAGAGAGAGAGAGAGAGAGAGAGAGAGAGAGAGAGAGAGAGAGAGAGAGAATTTTTAATATTTATTTTTTAGTTTTCGGCAGACACAACATCTTTGTTTGTATGTGGTGCTGAGGATCGAACCCGGGCCGCACGCATGCCAGGCGAGCGCACTACCGCTTGAGCCACATCCCCAGCCCCCTGTAGTTCATTGTTGATCTTTTTGTTTTTCCTGCGAGTTTATAATTATGCTAGGCAGAGGATGTGCAAGTGATTAACAGATGAACAGATAAAGAAAATGTGGTACATACACACAGTGGAATTTTATTCCGCTATACAGAAAAATAAAATTATGGATTGTCAGGAAAATGAATGGAACTACAGACCATCATGTTAAGGAATACATCAAATGGAGAAGTTTCAAGTGTTGTATGTTTTCTTTCATATGCAGAAACTAGAGAGGATAAAGGAAAAAAAGAGTGGGTGTGGATCTCCTAAAAATGAAAGGGAGATCACTAGAGGAAAAGGACCAAGGGGTAGGAGTTGAGTAGGGAAGGGGGACATGCTAAGGAGTGATAGTGGCCAAATTACATTGTTATATTGTGTGCATACATGAAAATGTAACAACTAATTTCACCAGTGTGTATATCTATAATGCACCAATAAAAAAATGTGGTGGGTGGGAGAGGAACCCTGGGAGCTACATCTCTAAAGAGCTTCCCTAGAGAGAACATTTTACACAGGTTATCACAAGTCATTGCCTGGAAGAATTAAACATCTCCTGTGACCTCACAGGGAAAGGACTCTTGGAAGCTTGTGCCTGGTTTATGCAGACTTTGTCTTATGTACTTTACCCCTTGTTGATCTTATCTTGTATCATTTTTCTTTGAAAAACAAGAGCTGTGAGGATGATGACTATATGCTGATTCCTGTCCCAATGAGTCACTGAATCTGAAGGGAGCTTTAGGTATTGTTGAGGCTTAACACTGATCAGTGCCTAGGAAGCCCCGTTTTTTTCTGGTGGTGAGATAAAAAGGACTTAAAAGAATGCATTGTTGTGGGCAAGGAGAAGGGAAACTGTCCACTTCCTTCATCTCCAGTCTTTAGGTAGGATCACAGTAGAGCAACCATTGTTGTGAATTAAAGGAATATACTCGTATTAACATCAGTAGGAATCCATCTGTGCTGTAGGCTCACCGCCTTTCCTGATTCTACAGCACCTGTTGTTGGCACTGCATAGCTCTCCATATTGTCCTGCTATGGAGGAATGCAAGAGTAACAAAATATTCAAACCCTTTGGATTGAGTCCTTCAAGCTTTTTCTTTGGGATGGGTATACAATATGCTGGAGCTTTGCAGCTCTGGGATTGAAGAAGGGTCTTAACATAAATGTAGTTTAGCGACAGACAGCTATGTTTTAGGCTATGCCCCTACTAGGTGATACCCTTATATATTTCTCATGCTCTGCTTTACATAATATGTCAGGGCACAATTAGGCATTTGTTGGAAAGAGAAAAGCCTAATGTCTGTCCTGAGATCAGAACAGCTTTCCACTCTTTAAGTTATCAGTATCTATAGCCTGGTTAGGATTACAGCAGAATCACTGAAATCATGGTTACAGATGTCTGCAAGTTGTCTATCAATTGGTTTTCTTGTTTTAGTCTTTCTTAATAGGGTTATAGCTTTAATGGAACTGTTTTTTTTTATTAGAAAAAGCAGTGTACAGTTTAGGTATTGTTTTATTGAATTTCTTGTGGAGGACATAATAGTTTCTACAAAGTTTAACAGGAAAACCAACTAAATAAATTAGTTTCTAAAATGTCATTCATTAATCACTTATAACAAAATCTACTGAGCAGGTATGAACATTAATTTTACAAGAAGAAAATTTCTGACTTTAAGATTTGACAGGCACACATTTACAATACAAGGGAGAATGAAATCATATCTTACTTTCTTAGAAAACTCCTTTTGGGGGTCTTGTTAATGGTACTGCTATTAACCTCACTTTGTTGAAAACCGAGGTGTATTGGAGGGGTGGCATTCAGGCCTCTTCATGCCAGTCCCTCAGCCACAGTGAACAACTCCATTCCAGAAGCATTTTACCTTTGTCTTTTCCTTTTCTTTTCCTTTGTCTTTGCTTATGAGTTTCCTGTGTTTTTAGTGCTATTCTTGTCTTATCTACTTGGTGAATTCCTCTGTGTTTTTTAAAACCCTTCTAAAATTTGGCTTGGTACCTATCAGCCTTTGTCTTGTTTTGATTTTTCACTAGAAGCATTTCTCAGTCAATTGTTTCCTTGCTCATTTGTGTTCTCATTGCATTTTATAAATCTGTGTATCAAAGAAGTTACAGATCTTAGTTGCTCTCTTTATATCAAAGAAGACATTTGGCATTTGTTTTTTAAGGATTGGCTAGCTTCACTTAGCATTATCTGCTCTAATGCCATCCATTTCCCTGCAAAATCCATGGTTTTGTCATTTTTTAGTGCTGCATAATACTCCATTGTGTATAAATGCCACAGTTTTTTAATCCATTCATCTATTGAAGGGCATCTAGGTTGATTCCAAAGTCTAGCTATTGTGAATTGTGCTGCTATGATCATTGATGTGGCAGTAGCCCTATAGTATGCTCTTTTAAGGTCCTCAGGGAATCAGAACAGGGAAGAAGAGCACGAGGAAAAGATTAACATTAAACAGAGACGAGTGGGGTGGGAGAAAGGGAGAGAGAAGGGAAAATGTATGGAAATGGAAGGAGACCCTCATTGTTACACAAAATTACATATAAGAGTTTGTGAGGGGAAAGGGGAAAAAAAACAAGGGAGAGAATTAAACAACAGCAGATGGGATAGAGAGGGAAAATGAGAGGGAAGGGGAGGGGGGATAGTAGGGGATAGGAAAGGTAGCAGAATACAACAGTCATTAATATGGTATTATGTAAAAATGTGGATGTGTAACCAATGTGATTCTGCAACTTGTATTTGGGGTAAAAAAGGGGAGTTCATAACCCACTTGAATCAAATGTATGGAAGATGATATGTCAAGAGCTTTGTAATGTTTTGAACATCCAATTAAAAAAAACAGAAAAGGAAAAAAGAAGTTACAGTCTGGCACATATTTTCTTTTCTCTTTCCCAGTGTACTATAAGATACTTTTGTTATGGAAGACCATAATGATACTCTTCACATACCTTCTCTCATCACTTTGACATGTTTTTGCCATCTTATTTGACTCTGGTCTTATTAAGACTTATTTGCCTTCATAGATAAACAGTGTGTTCAAAGTTTTCTGTAGAAACTGAAAATCTTCATCCTAGATCCTTTTTTTTTTTTCCTTTCCCTAACAGGGCCAATTCCTTCCAATCTCAGTTTCCTTTAACTCATTGAGACTTATTTTAGCTAGGTTAGATTTTGTTAAATAAATTACACTGAGGTACAGATAAGAACAATTAAATGAATTTAACAATTCAAGGTTTATTCCTTTCTAATAACTCAATCCAATTAAACTGGTAGTTTACAAATTTTCTGAGAACGCTCTACTGATCCAACCTCTTTACCCTTTGTAGATTGGGAGTGAAATACAAATAATCATCTTTGTTATCAGACCATCTTCCCATTTCCTTCACACACTATGCTTCTTTTGCCTACTTCTTTCAAACTTTCTTTACCTTTGCGAACAAATCCACATCAAACAGTGTTGATTTTCAAGATTTTTAATCTTGTCTACATATTTGAATGGGGGATGCTCTAAAAAATCCTGTTGCCTGAATTTTACTCTCAGATACTTAATTGATCAAAGGCATATTCTATTTATTTGGTTTTATTTTGGTTTGGAGGGGTTATCTTAATAAGTTTATGTGTGGGCGGAAATGGATTATCATAGCCTTCTACAATAGAGGTCATTTCCTGTGATTTCTTGTCCTATCCCTTCTTAGACTGACATTTTTTTACAAAGTGGCATTTTCCTTCTGTGGAGTGGATTCTTTCAGGTGTTTGCTCTATCATCTTCTGCCAACAGCAGATGTTATGGTATTAATTCAAAGTTCTAAACTTCCTACAAAGTTTAATTCTATAATTTTTTATATTATAACAATTAGTTTTACATGGTTTACATTAATGTGTTGTAATTTGAATCTCAGTGAACAGAAAAATATACTAGAATTTAGGTTTTGCTTTTCACTGAGTTCTGTTTTTTAGACTTTGAAGTTTGGTTTAGGTATTTATTTTTTCTAGTTATAGATACATTAAATGCTGTATGTAAATACCCCAGAAATTCTGTATGATATAATTTTAGAGTGAAAGGGAAGAATTCTACCTTTTGATACAGCTTAATGAATTAAAACTCTTTTTTTTTTTTGAGAGAGAGAGAGAGAGAGAGAGAGAGAGAATATGAATCTTTTTTGTAGATGGACACAACACAATGCCTTATTTTTATGTGGTGCTGAGAATGGAACCTGGGTCCCGCCCATGCTAGGCAAGTGCTCTATCGTGAGCCACAATCCCAGCCCCAGAATTAAAACTCTTAATAGGAATCATTCTGAGATACAGTTCAAGGATTTAAAATATAGTGTAACACGTCACATTAAAACAATTCTATCATGATTAGGGTATAAAATTTTGTAAAATATTTTATGGTTATAAAATTCTTTATTTTTATTTTTGAAGGCTCTTTGTGCTTGTTTTTTCCATAGTCAAATCACTTGCTATTAAATGGTGTCAAGAGTTCAGGATGTACACTACAAACCTCATTTTCAAATTTTAATTTTCTGATTTTTCATGTGTTCAGCCTTTGAATACTTTCATGTGTGAAGTATTGTGATAATTTGGTAACAGCTAATTGGAAAGGCATGTTTATATTATAAGGAAATGAAATTTCAGTAGGTTTTTGCTTAAAGGACTGTCATTATAATAGGAATGTGTTAAATATCCATTTGAAAGAACAATCCAGAGATAGAAAGGATTTATGCGTTTCATATACCTTTTTTAAGAAAGTATTGCTCTTCCAGGATAAGGTCAAGATAGGTCTCTGATCAGTATCAGAAGAAGAGGGGAATCTATTTTCAAACTTTTTTAGAATTCAATTGTTTTTGAGAGCACAATATCTGTGGAGTATCGATCGCAGAGGTCCCGTAGTTAGTCAAAGGCTATCTCCTTTGACTCACCCCTTAGCGTGGTGTCATCCTCCTTCATGTGATAGATTGTTACAATCTCAGGCAGTGTAATTACACACTAGCCAAGTGGGTCATTTATTTCTTCACCTTCACCATTTACCAAAAATCTCCTTTATCTTTGGGAGCCAGATCTTTCTTTTGCAGTAAAAGCAAAATAATAGCACATAAAACATTAGATGTAAGAACTAAGCATCTTAAAATTATTAAGAGAATAACTTTTAAAAAAAGCAAACTGTTACATGTTGTACTATGAAAGGAAGATGGTGATAGATGTATGTAAAGCCCTTGGAATAGTGCCAGACACATAGTAAACATACCCATGTTACTTATTATTTTCACTTTTTAAGTTAAAAATCTAAATTTTAATATTTGGGGGAAATGAAACTGAAGTATTTTGTTTTGTTCTGTTATACCTAAAAAATTTTCAATCATCCCTTTTAAGATATTAAAGTAGCCTTGTTTTTAGAGAAAATCTGCTGTGGATTTTTCCATGAATTCTTTAGCTTTAGATATAAACACTATATTAAATGCTTCAGCATATCAGAAGTGATGAAAGAATGACAAATTTGGTTTTTAAGATGTCCATTGGGAACTTAATTTTTCTATATTTGAGATGCTAGTCTTCTCAATAATTAGAATATATACTTTTAAAAAATCGTACATATAATCACAATTTTAATGTCTTCCACATATCAGAAATAAGACATTACTAGTAAAATTTTAATCATTGGAGGTTATTACTAAAAATAATTTTATATTTGCTTATATGACACAGAAACATTAAGCATAATCATTTTTTATTATTTTAATTTTGCATATTTTATGGAATACAGTGTGATAATTTGATACAGGGAAACAAGATGTGATAATCAAATCAGCATAATTAGTATTTCCATTTCCTTTAACTTTTACATTTTTTCATTACAATAATGATTGTGTATATTTTTTTTAATTGCTTTTATTTTTTAAATACACGACAGCAGAATGCATCACAATTCTTATTACACATATAGAACACAATTTTTCATATCTTTGTTTGTATATAAAATATGCTCACACCAATTCATGTCTTCATACATGTAAAGCTGCTTTTTCCTTTTTTGTTTTTGATAGAATGTTAGAATTCAATCTATATTAAGAAAAATCTGGATTACAGAGGGAACTTATATCCTCTTAAATCAATAACTTATCATTTTTTTTTGTTGGTCGTTCAAAACATTACATAGTTCTTGATATATCATATTTCACAGTTTGATTCAAGTGGGTTATGAACTCCCATTTTTACCCCGTATACAGATTGCTGAATCACATCATTTACACTTCCATTGATCTACACATTGCCATTCTAGTGTCTGTTGTATTCTGCTGCCTTTCCTATCCTCTACTATCCCCCCTCCCCTCCCCTCCCCTCCTCTCTTCTCTCTCTACCCCCTCTACTGTAAATCATTTCTTCCACTTGTATTATTCTTCCCTTACCTCTCCCTTCCTCTTGTATGTAATTTTGTATAACCCTGAGGATCACCTTCCATTTCCATAAAGTTTCCCTTCTCTCTCCCTTTCCCTCCCACCTCTCATCCCTGTTTAATGTTAATCTTCTTCTCATGCTCTTCCAGGGATCAAAACATCGGAATTGTGCTGTCTTTCCTATTTTTCCTTTTCCCCTCACTTCCTCTTTTATGTAATTTTGTATAACCCTGAGGGTCTCCTTCCATTTCCATGCAATTTCCCTTCTCTCTCCCTTTCCCTCCTACCTCTCATCCCTGTTTAGTGTTAATCTTCTTCTCATGCTCTTCATCCCTACTCTGTTCTTAGTTACTCTCCTTATATCAAAAAAGACATTTGGCATTTGTTTTTTAGGGATTGGCAGGCTTCACTTAGCATAATCTGCTCTAATGCCATCCATTTCCCTCCAAATTCTATGATTTTGTCATTTTTTAATGCAGAGTAATACTCCATTGTGTATAAATGCCACATTTTTTTTTATCCATTCATCTATTGAAGGGCCTCTAGGTTGGTTCCACAGTCTTGCTATTGTGAATTGTGCTGCTATGAACATCGATGTAGCAGTGTCCCTGTAGCATGCTCTTATTAGGTCTTTAGGGAATAGACCGAGAAGGGGAATAGCTGAGTCAAATGGTGGTTCCATTCCCAGCTTTCCAAGAAATCTCCATACTGCTTTCCAAATTGGTTGCACCAATTTGCAGTCCCACCAACAATGAACAAGTGTACCCTTTTTCCCACATCCTCTCCAGCACTTGTTGTTGTTGGACTTCATAATGGCTGCCAATCTTACTGGAGTGAGATGGTATCTTAGGGTGGTTTTGATTTGCATTTCTCTGACTGCTAGCTATGGTGAGCATTTTTTCATGTACTTATTGATTGATTGTATGTCCTCCTCTGAGAAGTGTCTGTTCAGGTCCTTGGCCCATTTGCTGATTGGGTTATTTGTTATCTTATTGTCTAATTTTTTGAGTTCTTTGTATACTCTGGATATTAGGGCTCTATCTGAAGTGTGAGGAGTAAAGATTTGTTCCCAGGATGTAGGCTCCCTGTTTACCTCTCTTATTGTTTCTTTTACTGAGAAAAAACTTTTTATTTTGAGTGAGTCCCAATTGTTGATTCTAGTTGTTAACTCTTGTGCTATGGGTGACCTATTGAGGAATTTGGAGCCCGACCCCACAGTATGTAGATCATAGCCAACTTTTTCTTCTATCAGATGCCGTGTCTCTGATTTAATATCAAGCTCCTTGATCCATTTTGAGTTAACTTTTGTGCATGGCGAGAGAAAGGGATTCAGTTTCATTTTGATGCAAATGGATTTCCAATTTTCCCAGCACCATTTGTTGAAGATGCTATCCTTCCTCCACTGCATGCTTTTAGCCCCTTTATCAAATATAAGATAGTTGTAGTTTTGTGGATTGGTTACTGTGTCCTCTATTCAGTACCATGCTGTTTTTGTTACTATTGCTCTGTAGTATAATTTGAAGTCTGGTATCGCTATACCGCCTGATTCACACTTCCTGCTTAGCATTGTTTTTGCTATTCTGGGTCTTTTATTTTTCCATATGAATTTCATGATTGCTTTCTCTATTTCTACAAGAAATGCCGTTGGGATTTTGATTGGCATTGCATTGAACTTATAGAGAACATTTGGTAATATCGCCATTTTGATGATGTTAGTTCTGCCTATCCATGAACAGGGTATATTTTTCCATCTTCTAAGGTCTTCTTCTATATCTCTCTTTAGGGTTCTGTAGTTTTCATTGTATAAGTCTTTCATCTCTTTTGTTAGGTTGATTCCCAAGTATTTTATTTTTGCGGGGGATATTGTGAATGGAGTAGTTGTCCTCATTTCCGTTTCAGAGGATTTGTCGCCATTAACATTTAGGGTTATTATTGAAATATTGTTTGTTCTTCCAGCCATATTTGTTTATTAATGATACTAAACCTGATTTGTTTTCTTCTTTGATTATTTCCCCCCCTTTACTATCCTACCTCCCATTGTTGGTTTTCATTGTTATTTTCCATTTCCTCTTCCTGTAATGTTTTGCCAAGGATTTTTTGAAGAGATGGTTTTCTAGCTGCGAATTCTTTTAACTTTTGTTTATCGTGGAAGGTTTTAATTTCATCTTCCATCCTGAAGCTTAATTTCGTCGGATACACGATTCTTGGTTGGAACCCATTTTCTTTCAGTGTTTGAAATATGTTATTCCAGGATCTTCTAGCTTTCAGAGTCTGTGTTGAGAGATCAGCTGTTATCCTGATTGGTTTACCCCTAAATGTAATCTGCTTCCTTTCTCTTGTAGCTTTTAAAATTCTCTCCTTATTCTGTATGTTGGGCATCTTCATTATAATGTGTCTAGGTGTGGATCTCTTATGATTTTGCACATTTGGCGTCCTGTAGGCTTCTAGGATTTGGGATTCTGTCTCATTCTTCAAGTCTGGGAAGTTTTCTCGTATTATTTCATTGAATAGATTGTTTATTCCTTTGGTATGGACCTCCATGCCTTCCTGTATCCCAATGACTCTTAAGTTTGGTCTCTTTATATTATCCCATATCTCTTGGATGTTCTGCTCATGGTTTCTTAACTGTCTTGCTGAGCTGATCCTTTGCTTCTTGGATTTGTTTATGTAATTCCTTGTCAAAGTGATCTTTCATTGTCTGATTTTGCTGTCTCATGTCTTCCTTGAGACTCCAGATCATCTGAAGCATGTATATCCTGAACTCTTTATCTGACATTCCATCTGTTGCAGCTATTACCTCTTCTAAAGTTGAGTTGACCTGCATTGCTTGTGGTCCTTTCTTTCCTTGTGTTTTCATACTGCTCGCGTTTCTTTCTGCTTGGTAAAACTCTTGTGTTTTTGAAATTTTCCCCCTATTTATTTATATTGGTCTTGTATAATTGAAAAATCTCCCTTGCAGAGCGGGTAGTGGCTGTGCTCCTCCTCCAATTGGGGTGATTTGTCTACTACGCTGGCGGGTCGCTAGGCCTGCACTGCCAGTCGGTAGCAGGTCTGCCCACCCTGCGGGCGCGGGTGGCGACTCTGCTCTGGCCCCACACCAATTGTGGTGATGTGACTGCCACGCCCACAGGCCGTTGGGCCTGATCCAGACATGGGCGGCGGCTCTGCTCCGCCTCCTTCCAACCAGTGTGACGTGTCTGTCTCCCCGGCCGGCCGCTGGGCCGTTCCGCTTTGGGCCGCCGGTCTGCCTACCTTGCGAGCTCGGGCAGCGGCTCTGCTCGGTCCCCACTCGAAATGGGGTTACTTGATTGCCACGCCGGTGGGTCACTGGGCCTTTTCCGGGCACAGGCAGTGGCCCCACTCAGCCCCCACTCCAATCGGTGCGACGTGTCCACCACGCCGGCGGGTCGCTTGGTCTGTTCTGGACGCAGGCGGCAGTTCCACTCTGCCCCTCTGGCCCCCACAGCACCCAGCAAGACCCGGACTGAGAAGCAGTTTCCGCAGGATCCCCAGCCCAGGGCCAAAGCAGCTCCGGGAGCCAGACCTCGGCCGCCCCGAGCTCAGTGCACACTCTGCTGGGAGCGGGCTCCAAGAAGCAGACTCCGCGGGTTCCCCCAGCCCTGGGTCAAAACAGTTTCAGGAGCCAGAACCCGGCTGCTCAGAGCTCGGTGCACCGTCCGCTAGGAGCAGGCTCCAAGAAGCAGTCTCCGTGGGTTCCCCAGCCCTGGACCAAAGCAGCTCAGGGAACCAGAACCCTGCTGCTCAGAGCTCGGAGCACGCCCTGCTAGGGGCGAGCTCCAAGAAGCCGTCTCTGCGGGTTCTCTAGCCCTGAGCCTGAGCTATCTGTCTGCCAGACGCAGGCAAATAACAGCCTGAAATCACCTGTTCCATAGCTGAATGAGCTGAGATCAGTAGAAAACAGGGATGATTACGTCAGCTCTCCAAGATGGCGGCCGCTGGCCTCCTCCCTGGACTGACCGGTGTGGAGAACCGAACTGGACCGCTTCCCTCCTCCGTCTCAAACCCAGAACTAAGCACTGAGCGCAGCCATTCCACCGCTGGCAGAAGCCCACAGAATCCGCAGCGCTGCACCTCCTCGCCGCCACCTCTCCGCTTCCCAGCGCGCGCCGCAGACTCCGGCCGATTGTGTATATTTTTAAGTTAAAGTGTGATATTTCAATACATTTATACAATGTGTACATATCAAATCAGGGTGTATTCGTGTCTTTATCATTACTTTGTTTTAGGAGCCTACAAACTTCTTTCTTACAGGTATTTGTAAAATATTTATTAGGTGATTGTAAATTATTGTTACCCCACTGTGCTTTGGTACACTAGAACTTATTACTTCTATCTGTGTTCTATTAATTATAAAGAGAACATTTTCTTTTTTCCTTTTTTGAGACAGAATCTCGTGTTGCTCAGCCATCCTTAAACTCACAATCCTCTTGCCTCAGCCTCTCAAATAGCTGGAATTATAGGCATACACCACCATGCCCTGCTATGTTTTCTTTTAACATTCACCTTAAGCTTAACTTGTACTTTATCTTACAAATAAATAAACAAAATCTTTTCTGCTTTATAAGTTGAGTTTGCCTTACAGCGTGCTGCCCATGTTTTCCTGATTTTGTATGTTTGCTCACATAATATCATCAACCTGAATTTCTCTCTTCTGTGGTTGTCTGAGCCCTGTGTTTTATTAAAAGCCACAAGAGAGTAGAAATTCCTGTTCTGGGTCATGGTATTTGCATTCTATGAGATGTTACAACACTAATAGTTAGCACCATTCATTTGACTTGTATGTTACTTATTTGCCTTTTTAAATGTTTAGCATATTCCAGTCACATTAGCTGTTTTTTAAGGGCAAATATTATTTCTATCCATAATACTTTCATGATACCTTATTATTATGTTCATTTCTTTTTTTCTTTCAGTAAATGTTTGTAGTATTTATTAATTTACTGTTTGCACACTCTTTTCTAAGCACTAAATATCTATTAGCAAATCAGATAAAAATTCCTGTCTTTATGGATGGTATGTTTAATGACAAAGGGAATTTTGTAATAGTAAATGCTATAATAGACCTTGTTGTTCTGAATAATGACATGGCAGCCTTGAAGTGTGGTTTTACAATTGGTTGTATAGGCAGAGATCAGGCATTTTAAGCCCTTTATGTTAATATGCTTGCTTTATGGGATAAGAAATAGCTTTAATGATTGACCTCACATAATATCTAGAAATGAAAATAGAAATTAAAAACATAGCACACAAACAGATACACCAAAAAAAAAAAAAAAAAAGAGCCTTCCCTATCAATATTAAAACAGCTCCTGAGAAGAAATTAGTGTCTGTAAGAAGGCTGTTGTATGTAATTCATGAGACTAAATGAAAATTAATAGTTTGGTTGATGCTTTTAATTGAAAGTCTAGACCTTTCACCTAGAAGCTGAGAAGCATGACAGAGGATTTAACCAACACCAAAAAGATACGAAAAAAAACAACAGAATTGGAAAGGTAAGGGATCTTAGCAGCAGTGTCAGCTACAGTAGAGATTAGTAGTTTGGATTTCAAATGGCAGATTATTATGAAAGCACAGAAGTGAAAAATTTGACAAAGAGAAGCAAAAAATGCCAGAATCTTACCACACATTCCCTACTTTTTTCTCCTCTCAATATGAAGACTCTATGAGGTAGTTTATGTTTGGGGTAGGGAGGGCATAAAAATTGTTGAGTAAGTGATTGTTGGCAATAAATCAGTATAGAACCTTTGGCAAAAAGCTGTTTGGAGAACTTTGAAGTCCATATTACCAAGATATTTATTGAATATGAAAATCTCATCATTATACCAAAAAATTCTGAATTATAATTATTTCTCATTATCATTGCTAATTGTAAATGGGTAAACTTCGCTTTTGAAAGTAGCTCTTGGTTTGATGTGTGAATTTTTGAGTCCATGGCCTTTATGTGGATTCACCTTGTTAAGAGGCATACATTGTACGTACAAACTTGTACGGAGAGCAATTTAGCAGTATCTATCAAAGTATACCTCTGTGTTTACTCCTTTGCCCAGAAGCTCCAATTCTTGGGATTGATCTTACAAATTCAGTGTGAAAAACAGTGGGAAAGATACTTGCACCATGCTAATCATCACAGGAATATTTTTAATAGCAAAAGTCCATAAAGAATCAAAATGTCCATATGAACAGCTGGGCTTTGTTTTCCACACCTATAGTCCCAGCTATTTAGGCGAATCTAGCAGGAGCATTATTTGAGCCCTGGAGTTTGTGCCTGGGCAACATAGCAAGATCATGTTTTAAATCGACCCCCTCCCCGCCAAAAGTCCATCATTACAGGAAACAGATTAAATAAGCTATTGTACATCTACACAGTGAAGAATACCTCTCTAAACTGCTTTGGAAGTGATCACCAGTATCAAAGTAGAAGAGAAGCATGTGTACTATGCTACTCCTTAGGTAGGGAAGGATGGAAAATATAAAATTATTAATGTTTTTGTCGATATTTTTTAAATGAAAGGTTTTATCAAAAACTGATTAAAATGACCATAAGGAGAAAGAGAGACAAGGTAGAAAGATGGGAGTTGAAAATAAACTTCTGTGAATATACCTAATTTTGTTTGAGTTTTAATCTGTAATTATACAACAAAATCGAAAACATTAAAAACCATTATCTAACTTGGAAGCCAATTTTGTAGACATTTTATCTACATAGAAATTACTTCAAGTGACTTTAAAACACAGTAATTAAATAGAAAACAGTGTTTTAAAGATTTATAATGAAACCTTCTTCCACTCTCATGTGCATTCCTCCCACACATTTTAAGAACCAAAACAAAATATGAAACAACAACAAATCACTAAAAGAACTGTAAAGAAATATTCAACTGTTTTTAATAATCATATTGTTGGTAATTTTGGTACTGTTATTCTGAACTTAATTCAAATAATTTTTCCATCCTTTTATTTTGTACATTCACTGATTTCACAAATACTCATTGAATGAGTTCCCAATATATGCTGAGATATAATTATGATCACATATATACTATATAAAAATTGAGGAAGTGAAAACTTACTTTATCCTAAACTTGAATTAAAAAGATCTATAGAAGTTATATGTTTAATTTAAAATTATCTTTTCCAGTTTTGTCCACTGGAATGTTATAGAAATGAAAATCTGGTAGCAGTGAGCACCCTCACATCTAGATTGTGGTCTCACTTATTGAAAAAAGAGTTAAAGACAGTAGAAATAGTTAGGACTTTTTGGAGACTGAATGATTCTACAACTGGGCAAGGTCAGCTTGGGACCCAGAAGGCCCAGGAACTATCAAAGATTCCTGCAGTCAGGTTAAAAAAGGCTTCATGAGCTAAAAAGATGAGAGCTTCCACTGGTCAAAAAAATTAAAAGAACAGTAACTACAGTAGATTGAAACAGGAAAAATTTCAACCTAAAAATTCATAACGATGGTCATAAATATTCTTTGTAGAATACTTTCAGAGGATTCTGGTGATGCAGCTTAGAATTCTGGAAACTGATTATTAAAGTGAGACATCACACATTTATCCCATTTTTCCTATATAAGTTATGGTACATAGTTATTGTATCCATGACAGAAAGTTCTTTAAGTAAAGAATTATAGCTAATAATAGAATTAGAATAGCAAAAACAAAAACTGGGCATGATCATCTATGGCTCCTAGAGTCACTAGGTAAAATGTTGTCAGATTTTCCAATAGACAGATTACCTAGATTCACAGACCAATCTGAACATCACAAAAAGAGAGAAAAGCAGACATTATGTGTCCAACCTTAATTTGATCAGGGTTTTGTATCTTAGCAGTCTATTATGGTATCTGTTAATGTGGCTGTTGAACCTTTGAAATTGATTAGGCTGAATTGAGGTGTGAGTATTTGACAGTTTTAATTAGATATGTGGTTTCATTATATTTCCATTGGACATCAACTATTCTACATCTAATGACTAGTTTATAGGAAATGCAGGGATAGGGGAAAGTGTTAAATTAAACTATCAAGGTGTAATTAGTAAAATCTAAAATGTAGAATAATCTATGGTAAAAACAATGTAGTTCTGCAACAAATAGGTGTCAAAAATATAAAAAACATATATTATATGGACCTTGTTTGAATCCAGAGAAAGGGAAGCAGGGAGTTATTAGGGAAGTTGAATATTGATTGATTATTGGATATATTAAGGCCTTTCCCCCTAGCTTATATAGGTATGGCAATTAGATTGGAGTAGGGGTGAGGGGAGTCCTCTGTTAAAAGAGCCATCCATGACACTGCTTCATGACTTACCCCATTTGTATGTGTAGACTTATTGTTTAAATCATAGATTTTTGCCTAGTGCATATGGAGAGTATGATGCCCCCCTCCCCGCCAAATTGCAATCTCTAGCAAGATCCTCTTTGGTCATCTATGCCTTACTCATTCATTTCATAAATATTTGATTTGTGTTAGGTGCTGTGATGCAATTAGCAATGAAACAAACTTGGTCTAGGGTTCTTTGGAACTGTTAATTATAAGATATATTTAATTTCACAAATAATTGTTTAGATCTTTAGACTGGGAGTTGGTACAAAAACCAATGAGTGCATGAAATCTGTGGTAGCACTTAAAAACCCAGAACTGGAAATTGCCAAATACATATATTTTCATTCACCAGAATAATTTCTCCAATGAATACTTTAATACCTACGTACGCTGGATTCTGTTATGATATTGGGTGTCCTATCATACCTCCAACCTCGTAGAACCTTCAGTTCTTGGGGTTTTCTAGCACTGTAATTCTGTGAAATTATAGCAAAAGCCCATGCTGGCTTCATTCTACATGTTTTTTTTTTTTCAATTTAGTAAAATATTTACTCACTGTATCACCTAGAATTTGATATTTTCTTATTTATTGAGACAATAGTAAAAGTACACACTGAACATGTGCTTTACAGGAAAATAATTAGCATATAACATTTCAATGAACTTTTGCCATAAAATTTAAGAGGATTTTAATTGCCAGTAATAAGGATTGCTTGTTAATAGGCTGTAGATAATTAGGGAGCTATTTGCATTCTCTCCCCACAAATTTTCTTAGTGTTCTGAGCTTCACTTAATTCATAACTTTATCTCATGAGTATTAGTTAATCCCATTTAGTCACAGCAATAATAGACATGATGTTTTCTACTCTTTAGCTTTCTCCCAGAGTTCCAATGATTCTTGTGCAAGGATTATAACATTGATTAGTTTTATTTATTGTAAATAGAAGTAGAGTATTTTTCTTGGTCTTTTACTCTAATGAAGTAAAACATCATGGTAAGTAGTGCTGACATTTATGGCAATTAATTTTAGTTTTCCTAGTGTAAAATTTTATTTCCTGTGGCATTTTACATAAACTTCAATTCAAATAGTAATTGTTTATTTGACCCTAAACTTCTACAGGAAAGACTTACCAGAAGTGTGTCTGTATAAATAATACATTTGGGGTGGGGGAGGTAACCTTTTGCTGACTGTGGCTATATTTTGAAGTAGGGAGTTATTTACAATGCTTTTCAATTTCTAGTGTGAGATTTCTTACTCTATTTGGAGCTTTGTAATTTAATATGTACTACTTTTTTTTGAAATCAGATATTAACCCCAAATAACAGTGTTCAATACATTTTTATGGGCTTCCCAACCCTCCCAACTGTGCCATTCTAGGGCAAAAGATAGAAAGTTTGAAATAACTGGCTTTAAATGTCTCCTGGCTTTTAGACTTTGAACTAATGACTTCATGTTACAAAGTCTTGATCAGTGAAAACAATGTATATTCTAAAAGATTGTTGTGAATATAAAATGCCTTAGCATGTGGTAAGTGCTCTGCAGAGTACCTAGTAAACACCACAGGCTCAGAGTTAATTGTTCATATTATTATATTTAAACATAACCTCCTATGTAATATATGTTTTTTTCTTACATTATTTTTGGAGGTTCACATTTAACTGTGTGTGTGTGTGTGTGTGTGTGTGTGAGAGAGAGAGAGAGAGAGAGAGAGAGAGAGAGAGAGAGAGAGAGAGAGAGAGGGAGGGAGGGAGGGAGGACACACTCATGTGCTATATCCCCAGCCTTAAAATTTTTTTTTAAATTTTATTTTGAGACAAGGTCACTGCCTTGATAAATTGTTGAGGCTGATATTGAACTTGTAAACCTTTCACCTCAGCCTCCCAAGTTGCTGGGATTATAGGCATGCACGACCCCACCCAGTTCACTTTTAATTTACTCAAAGTAAAATATACTTATATATTTATAAACATATAGAGTACCACTTCATCTCATGATAACCATTGATTAATTTAAAAATACTTATTGAGTTCTTGCTAATCTAGGCAGTTTTCCAGTTTTCTTAGTTACATTAGTTCTCTCTCTTTCTCTTTCCTTCCTGCATTCTTTCTTCCCTCCCTCCTTTCTTTTCTTCCTTTCTTTGCTCAGGGTAGAACCCAGGGGCAGCTAACCATTGAACTATATTCCCAACTCTATCGATTGATCGGTCGATCGATTTATTTATTTTATTTATTTGGTTTTGAGGCAGTCTCTTGCTAAGTTGTCCAGGCTGGCATCAAACTTGTGATCATTTTGCTTTAGCTCTCTGAGTTGAGTTTCTTGGGATCACTCTGCCTGGCCAGTATTCTTAATTTCTAAGCTAATTTTTTTTTTACATTTATTAGATTACCTGTTGACTTATTGACATGATATATATTAGTGCTAATATTAATAATGCTTAGTAAACAGTAGTTATTAATGAAGTCTGTAGGGGAGACAAGTCATTTATATGAAAATGTATGATACAGATTCAAATGTGATGTGAAAAGGTACAAATATGTTATTTTTGAAATTCAGGAAAGGTGGACTATTGCTTACAGGTGAGAGGTCAGGGAAGCCTTCACATAGAAGTTACCACTCAAAGTATGAGGAAGAACTAGGCATGGGATCATACAATAGAAAGGCAGACTTTAGGGAAAGGAAGATAATTGAACTTCATAGGAGGTGGAAGAGCATGTAGAGAACACTCAACAATTTCATCTGTTTGTCTAGAATGAATGGTGTAGAAAGCAGGTAAGTGGGAGATAAGATTAGAACGATATGCTAAGATCTGATTGTAAAGGATTTTAAATATCAGGGCCAAGATACTTGGCCTTATTCTGTCAGCCATTTTAAAATTTTGAGTCAGCAATGACTTAAGAACTGTTTCTGTAAGGTTATCTTGTATCTGTAAATAGGTAAGTTTTGGAAGACTGCAGGAAGACACAGAGAAGTGATATTTTAGAGCTCAAGAGAGCCTGAATTTGGTGGTAGAAGAATAATAAGTGCTTTAAAGAAGGAGCAGTGACTAATGACATTTGTCATTGTGGATCTTTTTAAATATTTTTCTTCCATTTCTGCGTTGTCTTACTCTTTCGTAGTTTCTCATTCCTCTGACCCTTTGTTCTCAGCTGACTTCACTGCCCCCATGAATGTTCCTCAGGTACCTCTTTTCTGCTCCTTACCTACATTTACCTTACATTCCAGACACAACAGAAATGCTCACTATTCTCAAAAAATTATATTACAACTGTTAGTAGACTGTGACTTTTATGAGACCCTGTACTGTTAGCAGCTAGAAATATTCTTTTTGTTTTTGTTTTCTTTTTCAGTGAGAAACATTTCATTGCATTGAGCCATTCTCAGTGCAACTGAGAATGGCTGACAAAGCAGATGTGGAAGAGTTTAAATTTTCATACCTAATTCAATCTTATTTTTTGGTTGTCTGTTGAGAGCCACAGCTGAAGGGGCCCCAGGAAACTTCCAGCTGCCAGCAAACTTCCAGCTGCCGGCTGATGATTGGCTCACAGCGGCCCAGCAACATCTAGCTGATTGGCTCCTCTGTGGTGATGCTCATTGGAGATGCTCATTGAGCTGTTTCCCCGCCCTTTCAGACTGCCAGCTGATGATTGGCTCACAGTGGCCCCAGCAACATCTAGCTGATTGGCTCCTCTGCGGTGATGCTCATTGGGCTGTTTCCCTGCCCTTTCAGACCACGGAGCTGCTCATTGGGGGACTTTCTTGGCTCCACCCATGCGACCCAGCCAATCGGCCTCAAGAGCAGGAGGATTGTGGGAGGTGGAGAGGCATGTGTTGGGGTGAGAGGCTTGTGGGAAGCCGGTGGTGGCAGTTGGGCTCTGAGGGTTTTTCCTGAGGAGCTGTTTTGTTTGGCCTGTGTGGTTCTAAAAACAAAGTTTGTTTCTTTTTACAAGTGGCTCCTGAATTGTGCCCAGCCAGACTGCGGCAGTTGTCCATAGTTTATTATATGTAGTTTAGAAGTAGTGATGTTAAAACTTCTCAGCCATATATTTTAGCCCCCTGGTCTCCTGCCATTTTCTAGGTTTTGGAGTTCTTATTGCTAAAAGTTATTACTAAGACTAGGACCTCTTTTCTGAGTCTTCTATGCTACTCTCTGAATTCAGAGTATAACTAACACTATATATTGCTTATTTGAAAATTGAATCCAGTAAACATTTATTAAACTTTCTCTTTCACCAAGCACAGACTTCTGCTTCCAAGGATAATATTTGCCAACGTAAGAGAATGACATGTTAATAATAAATATAGTACAGTGTGATAAACCACAATAAAAGGTATAGAGAAATATTAGAAAACACAGATTATCTTTGAAAACAATGATTAGGTAACTTTCTTAATCAGGCTGAGAGTGTGGCACAAAGAGTGTGAATCAGTATCACATGTTCATGGAACTTTGGTTAGTTGAAAGTATAAAGGAAGGCCCTAAGACATATTCTAGAAAAGGGCTCTTTGGCCATAAAATATTTAATGATTTTAAATAAATTTTTTTAGGAACAAATTCCAGAAAAAGATTTACTAAGTCAGAGAACATGAATGTTTTTATCAACTCTTGATACATATTGACAAACTGTTCAAGGCTTTGAAAATACTTTTGGAACTGTCCTTGTTCATGATGGAAAAATATGAGCTGCACTACAACTGTTAAAATCCTGATATTACTAACATACCAATTTTGCTGATTAATGGATTAGAGGAGAAACATTTCTGGTGCTGCAGAACTCTGTTTTCCATTCTATTTTTTAGTTTTTTCCTTGGCATTTGATTTGGTTAATCATTTTCTCCTTCTTCAACCATTTTTCTCATTTTGCGGGTGGGGAGGGGGAGGGGACAATCTCAGGCTGGAGGAATAACTCAGTGATAGAGTACTTAACTTAGCATGCTCAAGGCCCTAGATTCAGTCACCCTCACTGGAGGGGAAAAAAAATGATATCCTACCTCATTAGACATTATTCCATGCACAGTTGCTGTTGCTGGATTATCCTTGTTGCTCTTGCTGGATCATCTTATTTCCTTAAATACGAAGTGAATGTTGCTGAAAGGCTTGTTTACAGGATACTTCTTTTATTTTCCAAGAATCACTGCTGATCTCTTTGAATTACAAAGTTTCAAAAACCTTCTATTTGACAGTGACTTCTAAATTTTCAACTCAAGCTCAGTTACTTCTTCTGAACTCCAGACTCTCATATATTCTGTTGCCTATTTTACTTCTCTGTTTGATAGATACCAAACTTTGTAAAAACTGACCTCCTTATAGGTTTAATCCCTAGTCTTTCCAATCTCAGTTATTTATCTAATTTCTTGTGCTGTAAACCTGAGTCATTTCTGTCTTCATTCTTTCTTTTATATGCCACAATATGTCAGGAAATTTTATTGACTATACCATAATGATATATCTAGAATCTAAATATTTCCTGTCATCTGCTTTAGAGCAAAATCATTATTCCATTACACTAGGTAATGTCAAAATTTATCATTAAAGGACTAGATAGTAAACACTTTAGACTTTTGAGTCAAAAGACAGAATTGTGGATATTGCATAAATTGTTATTTAACAAGAGAAAAAGCAAATTTCTACTAATTTTATTGATCAAATTTTCAATGTAATTATCACAATCAATTTTCTATACTAGAGTTTCCTGATGAATTGACACATTTCTTAGTAGTGTAGTTTATAACATTTTGCTTGGAGTTCAAACTTAGTTTTCCCTATTATCTAAATCAATTGCAAATTGTCATCTGTTACGATGATATATAGTGATATCCTATGTAGTTTATCTTTAAAATACCTTTCATACAGTGAATATTTTTTTAAAAATGACCATTCATGAGAATGCACTGTTAAGTGAGCACATTTATTCTTCGAAAGCACTTACATAATTCTATTTTGTTTTTCTCTTGATAGTTGCTTTTTAGTACATCATTGCATTGTAGAATAATTTCCAATTGAAAGTTAAGTGCAGGCTCCTCAATTGCACAGTTAAATGGATTATGAAATATGAAAATTTACTTTGCCCTTCCATTGATGTCTCTAAAGTACTTTTGAGACTAGGATTGTATTGGACAATATACCTACTGTAAGTTTGAATGGCAATTGTGGTCTCAGTTCTTGTTCTCATTTTTAATAACACAGAAAGTATTTAAAGTAGCTTGATACTGTATATGACTCATCAATGTTGTCATCAAAATTACTTTACTACAGTGTAAGTTTCCCATGTGAGGGCTGTTTTACCTTGTAATTTAGATTGCATTTATTAAGAAAAACATTATCACATCTAAGCAAAAGCTAAATTTAGGGAAAATTTACTATTTTATAATAGGTGTTGAGAGTGTGGTTCTTCTTATGCAGAAAAAAAAAGTCAGTCTAGATACTGAGCTAAAAAAATAAATAAACATAAAAATCACACTCACAAAAAGCTATACCACTGTTAAGCTTTGGAGTTGATGTACAGTAGAGAAAGTTAGTATAGCATCCTATATTTCTGTCAAAAATGAATGGGTTTGATAATGATTAAATGTATGAGTATGAATGATATTCACCACAACACACTAGGTTCATGATAGATTCACATAATTTCTTTGCAGAATATCTGCTCATGAAAAATATGGGGAATAACCATAAGTTTTAAGTACTTATATTTTCCTAAAATTTGTAAATGGTTCAACAGCCTTTTTCTGTCCCACACATTTTTTGGTCACAATCATTTGTAGCATATCTTAGCAGATCCCTCTTCAGCTGGTACAAAATTCATGTTTTCTCAATTGAAAAAAAAAATCTTTCTTTTGTTTCATGTAGACTATTCAGAGAAGTTAATTCTTCAGTTACTTCAAATCATTATGGATTCAATGAATAAACAATAGCCACTGAGAAGTATAAATAAAATCTTTAACTCATCAAATACCAGGAAAAACCATCTGAAATAATTTTCCTTTGGTTAAAATTATCTATTATCTATTTTCTTTATTTTATTTTTTTTTTTATTTTTATTTTTATTTTTATTTTTTGCATGCAGACGAATGTCACAACTTTTATTCATTAGAGCTATTTTTTAACCCTTTTCTTGCTGTTCAGCAATATGTCTGACGTGATAAAAACAAATCAGTCAGGGAAATAGTTTCTAAAACCGATGAACAGTGGCAACATGACTTGTAACACCAAAACAGTGCATGAGATTAATAATCTAGTGACTAAGAAATATAAATACATAAGACAATATTACATAAATCTAATTGCTTTGTATAATAGTAACATGTTACTAACCTTTTTTTGCTGTGTCAAAAGTGAGTGTGGAAGAGTAATTTATTGCCATGTTTCAATAAGGTACAGCATTCCTTCATTGTTTTTTTTACTCAACTTCTGACATTCAATTAAGACAGGGCTCCAAAAGGACTCTTAATAAATCCAAGCAAATTGTGGTTTTGGTAGGAAGTCTTATAATTATCATCAGAAAAAACAACTGTATTAAATTTTCCCAAAGGGCTCTTGCATTTCTTTTAATTTAAAAAATTTTTTAGTACTGGGCACTCAACCACTGAGCCACATCCCCTGCCCTTTATATATTTTGAGCCAGGGTCTCACTGAGTGGCGTGGGGCCTCACTAAGTTGCTGAGGCTGGCTTTGAACTTGTGATCCTCCTGCCTCAGCTTCCCGACCTACTGGCATGTGCCATGGCATTTCTTTCTTTTTTTTTTATTGTTGGTCCTTCAAAACAATACATAGTTCTTAATATATCATATTTCACAGTTTGATTCAAGTGGGTTATGAACTCCCATTTTTACCCCGTATACAGATTGCTGTATCACATCACTTGCACTTCCATTGATTTACATATTGCCATTCTAGTGTCTGATGTATTCTGCTGTCTATCCTATTCTCTACTATCCCCCCTCCCCTCCCCTCCCCTCCCCTCCTCTCTTCTCTCTCTACCCCCTCTACTGTAAATCATTTCTTCCACTTGTATTATTCTTCTCTTACCCCTCCTTTCCTCTTATATGTAATTTTGTATAACCCTGAGGATCACCTTCCATTTCCATGCAATTTCCCTTCTCTCTCCCTTTCCCTCCCACCTCTCATCCCTGTTTAATGTTGATCTTCTTCTCAAGCTCTTCGTCCCTACCCTGTCCTTGGTTACTCCCCTTATATCAAAGAAGTCATTTGGCATTTGTTTTTTAAGGATTGGCTAGCTTCACTTAGCATAATCTGCTCTAATGCCATCCATTTCCCTCCAAATTCTATGATTTTGTCATTTTTTAATGCAGAGTAATACTCCATTGTGTATAAATGCCACATTTTTTTTATCCATTCATCTATTGAAGGGCATCTAGGTTGGTTCCACAATCTTGCTATCGTGAATTGTGCTGCTATGAACATCAATGTAGCAGTGTTCCTGTAGCATGCTCTTATTAGGTCTTTAGGGAATAGACCGAGAAGGGGAATAGCTGGGTCAAATGGTGGTTCCATTCCCAGCTTTCCAAGAAATCTCCATACTGCTTTCCAAATTGGCTGCACCAATTTGCAGTCCCACCAACAATGAACAAGTGTACCCTTTTTCCCACATCCTCTCTAGCACTTGTTGTTGTTGGACTTCATAATGGCTGCCAATCTTACTGGAGTGAGATGGTATCTTAGGGTGGTTTTGATTTGCATTTCTCTGACTGCTAGCTATGGTGAGCATTTTTTCATGTACTTATTGATTGATTGTATGTCCTCCTCTGAGAAGTGTCTGTTCAGGTCCTTGGCCCATTTGCTGATTGGGTTATTTGTTATCTTATTGTCTAATTTTTTGAGTTCTTTGTATACTCTGGATATTAGGGCTCTATCTGAAGTGTGAGGAGTAAAGATTTGTTCCCATGATGTAGGCTCCCTATTTACCTCTCTTATTGTTTCTTTTGCTGAGAAAAAACTTTTTATTTTGAGTGAGTCCCAATTGTTGATTCTAGTTGTTAACTCTTGTGCTATGGGTGACCTATTGAGGAATTTGGAGCCCGACCCCACAGTATGTAGATCATAGCCAACTTTTTCTTCTATCAGATGCCGTGTCTCTGATTTAATATCAAGCTCCTTGATCCATTTTGAGTTAACTTTTGTGCATGGCGAGAGAAAGGGATTCAGTTTCATTTTGATGCAAATGGATTTCCAATTTTCCCAGCACCATTTGTTGAAGATGCTATCCTTCCTCCACTGCATGCTTTTAGCCCCTTTATCAAATATAAGATAGTTGTAGTTTTGTGGATTGGTTACTGTGTCCTCTATTCAGTACCATGCTGTTTTTGTTACTATTGCTCTGTAGTATAATTTGAAGTCTGGTATCGCTATACCGCCTGATTCACACTTCCTGCTTAGCATTGTTTTTGCTATTCTGGGTCTTTTATTTTTCCATATGAATTTCATGATTGCTTTCTCTATTTCTACAAGAAATGCCGTTGGGATTTTGATTGGCATTGCATTGAACTTATAGAGAACATTTGGTAATATCGCCATTTTGATGATGTTAGTTCTGCCTATCCATGAACAGGGTATATTTTTCCATCTTCTAAGGTCTTCTTCTATATCTCTCTTTAGGGTTCTGTAGTTTTCATTGTATAAGTCTTTCACCTCTTTTGTTAGGTTGATTCCCAAGTATTTTATTTTTGCGGGGGATATTGTGAATGGAGTAGTTGTCCTCATTTCCGTTTCAGAGGATTTGTCGCTGAAATACAGGAATGCATTTGATTTATGCGTGTTGATTTTATATCCTGCCACTTTGCTGAATTCATTTATTAGCTCTAATAGTTTCTTTGTAGACCCTTTTGGGTCTGCTAGGTATAAAATCATGTCATCTGCAAATAGTGATAATTTAACTTCTTCTTTTCCTATTTTTATGCCTTTAATTTCTTTCGTCTGTCTAATTGCTCTGGCCAGTGTTTCGAGGACTATGTTGAACAGAAGTGGTGAGAGAGGGCATCCCTGTCTTGTTCCAGATTTTAGAGGGAATGCCTTCAGTTTTTCTCCATTCAGAATGATTCTGGCCTGTGGCTTATCATAGATTGCTTTTACAGTGTTGAGGTATGATCCTGTTATCCCTAATTTTTCTAGAGTTTGGAACATAAAGGGATGCTGTACTTTGTCAAATACTTTTTCTGCATCTATCGAGATGATCATATGGTTCTTATTTTTAAGTCTATTGATGTGGTGAATAACATTTATTGATTTCCGTATATTGAACCATCCATGCATCCCAGGGATGAATCCTACTTGATCATGGTGTATAATTTTTTTGATATGTTTTTGAATCCGATTCTCCAGAATTTTATTGAGGATTTTTGCATCTAGGTTCATTAGAGATATTGGTCTGTAGTTTTCTTTCTTTGAAGTGTCTTTGTCTGGTTTAGGTATCAGGGTGATGTTGGCCTCGTAGAATGTATTTGGAAGTTCTCCCTCTTTTCCTATTTCCTGAAATAGCTTGAAAAGTATTGGTGTTAGTTCCGCTTTAAAGGTTTTGTAAAACTCTGCTGTATACCCATCCTGTCCTGGGGTTTTCTTAGTTGGTAGTCTTTTCATGGTTTCTTCTATTTCCTCAATTGATATTGGTCTGCTTAGGTTGTCTATATCCTCCTGTCTCAATCTGGGCAGATCATATGACTTAAGAAATTTATCTATGGCTTCACTATCTTCTATTTTATTGGAGTATAAGGATTCAAAATAATTTCTGATTATCTTCTGTATTTCTGAAGTGTCTATTGTGATATTGCCTTTTTCATCCCATATGCTAGTAATTTGAGTTCTCTGTCTTCTTCTCTTTGTTAGCATGGCTAAGGGTCTGTTGATTTTATTTATTTTTTCAAAGAACCAACTTTTAGTTTTGTCAATTTTTTCACTTGTTTCTTTTGTTTCGATTTCATTAATATCAGCTCTGATTTTCATTATTTCTTGCCTTCTACTTCTTTTGCTGTTGTTTTGCTCTTCTTTTTCTAGGATTTTGAGATGAAGGATGAGATCATTTATTTTTTGGTTTTTTCTTTTTTTAAGGAATGAACTCCAAGCAATGAATTTTCCTCTTAGAACTGCTTTCAATGTGTCCCATAGATTCCGATATGTTGTGTCTGTGTTTTCATTTAACTCTAAGAATTTTTTAATTTCCTCCTTGATGTCTTCTAAAACCCATTGATCATTCAGTAACCTGTTATTCATTCTCCAAGTGATGCATGATTTTTCCTTCCTTCTTTTATCGTTGATTTTCAGTTTCATTCCATTATGATCAGATAAGATGCATGGTATTATCTCTACTCCTTTATATTGTCTAAGAGTTGCCCTGTGACATAATATATGATCTATTTTTGAGAAGGATCCATGTGCTGCTGAGAAAAAAGTGTAACTGCTTGATGTTGGGTGGTATATTCTATATATGTCAATTAATTCTAGGTTGTTAATTGTGTTATTGAGTTCTATAGTTTCCTTATTTAACTTTTGTTTGGAAGATCTGTCCAGTGGTGAGAGAGGTGTGTTGAAGTCTCCCATGATTATTGTATGGTGGTCTATTAGACTCTTGAATTTGAGAAGAGTTTGCTTGACGAACATAGCTGCACCATTGTTTGGGGCATATATATTTATGATTGTTATGTCTTATTGGTGTATGGTTCCCTTGAGCAGTATGCAGTGTCCCTCTTTATCCCTTTTGATTAACTTTGGCTTGAAATGTATTTTATTATATATGAGTATGGACACTCCTGCTTGTTTCCGCAGTCCATACGAGTGGTATGATTTTTCCCAACCTTTCACCTTTAGTCTATGTATATCTTTTCCTATCAAATGCGTCTCCTGTAGGCAGCATATTGTTGGATCTTGTTTTGTGATCCATTCAACTAGCCTGTGTCTCTTAATTGGTGAGTTTAAGCCACTAACATTTAGGGTTATTATTGAGATATGGTTTGTTCTTCCAGCCATATTTGTTTATTAATGTTACTAAACCTGATTTGTTTTCCTCTTTAATTATTTCCCCCCCTTTACTGTTCTACCTCCCATTGTTGGTTTTCATTGTTATTTTCCATTTCCTCTTCCTGTAATGTTTTGCCAAGGATTTTTTGAAGAGATGGTTTTCTAGCTGCGAATTCTTTTAACTTTTGTTTATCGTGGAAGGTTTTAATTTCATCTTCTATCCTGAAGCTTAATTTCGCCGGATACATGATTCTTGGTTGGAACCCATTTTCTTTCAGTGTTTGAAATATGTTATTCCAGGATCTTCTAGCTTTCAGAGTCTGTGTTGAGAGATCAGCTGTTATCCTGATTGGTTTACCCCTAAATGTAATCTGCTTCCTTTCTCTTGTAACTTTTAAAATTCTCTCCTTATTCTGTATGTTGGGCATCTTCATTATAATGTGTCTAGGTGTGGATCTCTTATGATTTTGCACATTCGGCGTCCTGTAGGCTTCTAGGATTTGGGATTCTGTCTCATTCTTCAAGTCTGGGAAGTTTTCTCTTATTATTTCATTGAATAGATTGTTTATTCCTTTGGTTTGGAGCTCTGTGCCTTCTTGTATCCCAGTGACTCTTAAGTTTGGTCTTTTAATGTTTTCCCATATTTCTTGGATGTTCTGCTCATGGTTTCTTAACTGTCTTGCTGAGTTGTCTATGTTCTTTTCAAGTTGAAATACTTTGTCTTCATTGTCTGATGTTCTATCTTCTAAGTGATCTGTTCTGCTGGTAGTATTCTCAATTGAGTTTTTAAGTTGGTTTATTGCTTCCTGCATTTCTAGGATTTCTATTTGTTTGTTTTTTATTACCTCTATCTCCCTGTGTAATTGATCTTTTACTTCCTGGATTTGTTTATGTAGTTCCTTGTCAAAGTGATCTTTCATTGTCTGATTTTGCTGTCTCATGTCTTCCTTGAGACTCCAGATCATCTGAAGCATGTATATCCTGAACTCTTTATCTGACATTCCATCTGTTGCAGCTATTACCTCTTCTAAAGTTGAGTTGACCTGCATTGCTTGTGGTCCTTTCTTTCCTTGTGTTTTCATTCTGCTCGCGTTTCTTTCTGCTTGGTAAAACTCTTGTGTTTTTGAAATTTTCCCCCTATTTATTTATATTGCTCTTGTATAGTTGGAAAATCTCCCTTGCAGGGCGGGTAGTGGCTGTGCTCCTCCTCTAATTAGGATGATCTGTCTACCACACTGGTCGGTCGCAGGTCTGCCCACCCTGCGGGCACAGGTGGCGGCTCTGCTCTGCCCCCACTCCAATTTTGGTGACGTAACTACCACGCCCTCGGGTCATTGGTCCCGATCCAGATGTGGGCGGCGGCTCTGCTCGGCCCCTACTCCAATTGGTGTGACGTGTCTACCACGCTGGCAGGCCTCTAGGCCTGTTCCGCCGGTGGGTCGCAGGTTTGCCTACCTTGCGGGCTCGGGCGGCAGTTCTGCTCAGCCCCCACTCCAAATGGGGCTACCTGACTGCCTCTCCAACGGGTTGCTGGGCCTTTTCCACACACGGGCGGCAGCTCTGCTCCACCCCCACTCCAACCAGTGTGACGTGACTGCCTCGGTGCTACGTGTCCACCACGCTGGCAGGCTACTCGGCCTGTCCTGCCAGTGGGTCGCAGGTCTGCCTACCTTGCAGGCTCAGATGGCGGTTCTACACAGCCCCTACTCCAAATGGGGTGACTTGGCTACCGCGCCGTCGGGTCGCTGGTCCTGTTCCAGGCGTTGGCGGCTACTCTCTTCGGCCCCAGCTGCAGTTGGGGTGTCGTGATACCACGCCGGCGGGTCAGTTGGCCTGTTCTGGGCGCAGGTGGCAGCTCCCCTCTGCCCCTCTGGCCTCCACTGCACCCAGCATGACCCGGACCGAGAAGCAGTTACCGCGGGGTCCCTGTCCCTGGGCCAAAGCCGTTCCGGGAGCCAGAACCCGGCCTCTCCGAGCCTGGTGCACGCTCCGCTAGGAGCAGGCTCCAAGGAGCGATCTCTGCGGGTTCCCCAGCCCTAGGCCAAAGCAGCTCCGGGACTCAGAGCCCGGCCGCTCCATGCTCTCCGACCTTGGGGCACGCTCTGTTGGGAGCAGGCTGAAAGACGCAGACTCCGCGTGTTCCCCAGCCCTGGGCCAAAAGTGTTCCGGGGGTCAGAACCCAGCCGCTTCGAGCTCGATGCACGCTCCACTAGGAGCTGGCTTCAATACGCAGTCTCCGCGGGTTCCCCAGCCCTGGGCCAAAGCAGCTGCGGGAACCAGAACCCGGCCGCTCAGAGCTCGGTGCACGCTTTGCTAGGAGCGAGCCCCAAGGAGTATTCTCCACAGGTTCTCTAGCCCTGAGCCTGAGCGATGTGTCTGCGAGACGCAGGGAAATGCCAACCTGAAATCACCTGTTCCGTAGCTGAATGAGCTGAGATCAGTAGAAAACAGGGATGATTCCATCAGCTCTCCAAGATGACGGCCGCTGTCCTCCTCCGTGGTCCGACCGGTGTCGAGAACCAAACTGGACTGCTTCTCTCCTCCGTCTCAAAGCCAGAACTCAGCACTAAGCACGGCCATTACGCTGCTGGCAGGAGCCCCCAGAATCCGCATCGCTGCACCCCTACTCCGGCACCTCGCTGCTTCCCAGCGTGCGCCGCAGACTGCAGCCGCGGGGCGATCCGCCGATCAGGCAATGTGACCCTCCGTGCGGAGTAATCGCCCGCGTCCGAGCCCCCGCAGCCAGACCTCGCGCGATGGAAATCCCTCTACTAGATTCTGGAGCACCTCAATTTCGCTGGAATTTCGCAACAAGACAGCCTTCAGCTGTTTCACCTCGTCTTTCTCCCGCACAGTTTCGCGGCGCACGGGGGTGATGCACTCCCTTCGCCACCATCTTCAATCCCCCATCTGTTTTCTTGTTTTAAATCATCTATGTTTCCAATGTCCTCCAACTCCTTGAGCAGCCATTCTCACTGAAGGGCTATAAGTTTTTTAATGTATATTTGTTTTCTCTGAATATTATACTTTGGCTTTCAAATAAAATTTGATTAATTCATCATCTGTAAATGGCTTTCTTTGCTTGGCTAAAAGGTAAACTACTCAGAAATTTACTTTTATTGAAGCCTCATTTTTATTTTTTATTTTTCTGAAAAAATTTTTTTGTGTTAAGTTAATTTGCTTTCAGTACTCTGACTTTTCTGCCCATTGCTTTCCTGAGCTCTGGAAATATTATAATGAATAATTGGATAATATTCCTGTAACTTGTATTTTTTTTAAATCATAGCTCTAGTGGCATTGCATAATAAACAAAATGCTCAGTGGTAAAGCACCTGCCTAGCATGTGTGAGACCCTAGGTTCCATCTGCAGCACTGAGAAGAGAGAGAGGACACCTTATTTAATTCTAAAACAAAATAATCTACACTCTGCCTTTGAAACCAAGACCTTCAAAGTTTTCTTTTTCCTTTTATTATTTTGTCTTTTTTAAAACTTTTATTTTGATGTAATGAGTACACACTCATGAAAATACAAAAGATGATAAGGTGGGCTGGGGTTGTAGGTCTATGGTAGAGCACTTGCCTAGCACATGTGAGGTCAACTCTTAGCACTGCATATAAATAAATAAATAAATAAAGGTTCACCTACAACTAAACAAATTTTTTTAAAAAAAGGTGACAAAGCAATGTATGTGATTCTTGAAACACTTTCATGTTGTGATTCCATCACTGTTCTATAGTGTGGTAAGCATTAGTATGAAGTGATGGGAGCACCACATACTCTACAAATATAGCCATAAACAGAACATAAGCAAATTAGTATTACTTTTAAAAAACTTATTTTGGATTCTTAGATTTAAATTTCATTTAATTTTCACATGTTACTAACTATTGTTTCTATCTATCTATCTATCATCAATCAATTAATAAATCAATCTATCTGTCTATTTGTTGGATGTCATACTTAGAGCCTGGCACATTCTATATCCTTTGCTCTGTTTCTTCCCTGAATTACTAAAAAAATCAAGACAACTTCTTAGCTCTTGGGCTGTATAAAAAGTTTATTGATTGCTATATTAGTCTCCTAATTTGTTTTCCCAATGCCACTTTTATCCTTTTAATATCTTATATTACAGGTAAATTATCCTTTTGTAATGTACAAAGTTGTGGAATGATTTCTTCCTGGACTCTCACTGGATCACTTTGATCTGACCATGCTAGACTATTTGTTGTCACTTAAGTATACCTACCCATGCTCCCTTCTGAAAGCTTTTGCACGTTTTTGATTGTCTGAACATTTTTACTGAAACATCAACGTGGCTTACATTTCCTCTTAATTACTCCTGTGTCATATTTTCTTCTGTTCTCAGATTAGCCTTCCTAAATTAGCATTTTCTTACCATCCATGTACCTTCATCACTCTCTCTTAGCCTACATTGACAGGGTGACATTTTTTTCCCTAATACTTTTGAAGGCATTTTAACATTTATTAAGTTTTTATTTGGTTGTCCTTTCCTTTGTATTGTTTACTGGTGTGTCTTCAGTGCTTGCACATATTTGAGGGGATACTCAGCACATATTTGAGGGGATAAATAAATGAATGCATTAAGAGTATGGTTTTAAAAAATGGAATGCCTATTCAAGACAGGTCTGTTTTTTTCTTCATTTAGATATATCCTCCCCAAGAATGGACAAATTGTGGGTCAAGGTTGCTATTTGAAATCTTTTATGTTGTATGACAGGAATGATGGGTAAATTGTATATGCCTTTTGCATTTCCTTTCAAGAGATTTTACAAACCAAATTTTTTTATGCATGTAAGTATAATTATAGTCATCCCACAAATCACCAGTACATTAATTTGGGGCAAAAAAGTTTATGTTAAAGTTGAATTTTAATAGTTATAGGAGCATAACATTTGTGTATTCCATTGTTTTAGAACCTGAAAAGTTCTTTCTTTATGATTAGCTCTTCTCTTTTTAGTTATTATTTGCAATTAGAACAGTTTTGCAGTGCAAAACATCTGCTTCAATACAATGTAACCCCTTTTCTTGTGACTAAGGGCTCTTAGTTAAAATAATTTGACTACAAACATTAGTTTTGAAATCTTAATATCTCATATCATTGAACTTAATGAAAATAATATATCTTTATTCTATGTATGCAGAATAAAATGGGAAAATAACAGATAATTTATCTTTTATGACTTGTCTTATGTATACTGCCATCTTTCACATAATCTTTTAGTCATAGTCTTTATTGAAGATTTAACTCAGAAGATGAAATATGTAGTTTGAAATATAATTTTAATTTATAGAGAAGCACATTCAATTTTTTTCTTTATATAGTAAAATGTAACAACTAACTTTAAGATTATCTTTTTCTCTTTCTTTGATGACCCTGTATTTTACACTTCTCTTCCCCAATTCTCTAATTTTTTTGCATGAAAAAATACTATGCAGAATTGCCAAACCAATCCAAGTAATGCCAAGAAATAAACCACAACTTTGAAATGTATGAATATACATATATTCCTAGGGGTTTTGAATTGTTTGTTTCTTTGTGCCAAAGTGGGATGTTTTATTCCATGTTTAGCATATTTTATTAATTGGAATGCCTATAGGAATTTTAATTTTTTACTTGAAACATAGAACAATACGTATTTGTATTAGGTAACATATTGCTGTGTATTTAATTTGATTCAATGATTTAAATATGACAGTGTCAAGAAATACTTCTTTAATGAGTAATATTTGTATATGTAGTTTATGCCGTCTGGTGTTTAATTGGATAAATATTGATATTAACTTTTATTCATAAATAGCAGTGATAGTCTAATGCTGAATCTAACTCTCTACTTTAAAAATGATTTGAATGATCTGATAAATGATGCAGTCTTGTATTTTGACCTCATAACCCTGTAGAATTTTAAAAATTGACTTTGTAGTATTTGACACATTATAGCATAATGACTGCAGCCTACTCCAGTACTCCTAAGCTGATTCTTCTTTTTGTATAATGAAGAACATATAGGCATATTGATTGATGTTATATCATGTTTAGTTTTATGTGAACTCAAGCATTGAAGAGCTAGAATTTGTTTTACTCTTTTGGCTACAAAGAAAAAGAAATGAAGGCAAGCTCACAAATGTATCTTCCTGGTTTTAAGCATGTAAAAGGTGCTTGTTATGATTTGGATGTGAGGTGTCCCCCAAAAGCTCATGTATGAGACAATACAAGACTCAGAGGAGAAATGATTGGATTATGAGAGCCTTAACCCAATCAGTGAATTAATCCCCTGATGATATTAACTGAGTGGTAAATGAAGGTGTGTAGAGTGTGTCTGATGGAGGTGGGTCATTGAAGGCATGCTATTTGTATCTGGTGAATGGAGCCTCTCTCTGTTTCCTGATCATCTTGTGAGCTGCTTTCCTCTGCAACTTTCTTCCAACAAGATGTTCAGTCTCACCTCGAGCCTCAAGGAATGGAGCTGGTTGTCTTTGGACTGAGACCTCTGAAACCCTGAGCCCCCAAATAAACTTTTCCTCCTCTAAAATTGTTCTGTTTGGGTGTTTTAGTCATAGCAGGAAAACAAAACAAAAAAAATGACTAAAATAGTGCTGAGATATTTCTATTTTGACATATAATATTCTCCCTTGTCTTTGAGGGATAGATTCTAGTTCCCCTAGTGGAGGGCTTAAAACGCAGAGAGTACTAAGTGCTATATAAGCTGTTTTTTTCCAGGCATTCCTATGATAAAGTTTAACTCATGATAAAACGTCTGAATGTATGCTTTTGGATCTCTTTGAGGATGGTGATGAGAATAAGGTTCAGCTGTCATGGCAGAGTAGGGAGCAAGACACCTCCATGAAAGATTATGAAAATTTTGAGAATGTGCAGAGAGAAAGTATGATCTAGATTCAGAATATGGAAAGAAGTGGTGGTGGATAAATCAGAGGGGGGAAAACTGATCACAGGAGATTCTGAACACCACCATTGAGTATTTGGACTCCTTCAGAAGGAGAATGGGAATACAAAGCAGTATTTTTATCCTATTTACATCTTAGATAACATTTTGTTAAAAGGAAAAACACTATTATAGTTTGGATCTTTAATGTACCCTACAGTCCATGTGTTGTGGAATTGGTTGCCAGCCTGTGGTGCTGTTGAGATATGGTGAAACCATTAGGAGGTGGGGCCTAATGGAATGTGAGTGGGAATGGGAATATACCTGTAAAGGGGATATTGGGATCCCTTTCCCCACCTCTTCGTTTCTCTTTGCTTCTTGGCCACCCTATCGTGAGCTGTGTTTCTCTACCATGCACTTCTGTTATGATGTTATGCCTTGTTGTAGACCCAAAAGCAATAGAGCCACCTGACCATGGAAATCCCTGAAACTATGAGCCAAAGCAAATATCTCTTCCTCTATGGACTGAGACCTCTGAAACTATGAGTCCTCGAATAAACTTTTTCACCTCTACAATTGTTCTGTTCTCTTCCTCTCAGGTATTTTGTCACAGCAATGGAAAGCAAACTAATATGACTATAGCGTTTTTTTAATAAGTATATTACCTTGGGAGTCAGATTCAAGTGATGGGGATTAGGCTGTCACAAAAGGCTAGCCTAGAAATTAACTATGGCACTGCTAGAGAGTTAGTGAGATGGGGACAGATTTAGGATCCAACATAATATAGTACACTGGTTCTCCACCTTCTAAAGTATAAAATCCTCTTTAAAAAACAGATACTTTGTAACTTTTTTATCTATGAATTTTATTTTTAAATAGCAAATATATCTCTAATAAATTAAAAAATGTTAGTCAACAGTACCCTAAATTCTAATAAAAAGAGAAATGAAGCAATTTAAAGTTAATAATATGTATTACACTATTCCATAAATACTCCAAGATGACTATGCTAACAGATATGAGAAAACAGTTGGATTCTTGCCTTTATATATAAAATCACTGTCAATTTGACAGCTACAAGTCTGACTGACTGATATGATCTATCCCAGTACCATGAGAGGCAGTACTATCTAGGTGGTCTAAGTGAGGAACTGTTAGTTAATTCTGAATGAAATGACATTCAGTTTTACCTTAATTCATACAATGATTTTGTTTTTGAGGGAAACAAAAAGTAAAAACATATGGGTCGTAGGCTCAAATAGAGTTTGCCATTTTCCCTGAGCCTGTTGAACATTTTAAAGTCTTAACAGGAGCCTGGAACATTATTATTCTGCTGTTGTTCTTGCAGAATGTTTGCTTCTTTGGCCACATCTACTAATACATCAGAGGAGTACTTACTTCTCAGTCATTGGGACAACCTGCAAGTTTCTATAATTTTCTTTAAGGAACAGTGCTGAGTCTGTTGAGAACCACTGGAATAGTGTAAAGAGCACTATTTTTAGACACCTGAAAATTAGATCTCATCTCATGTTTTGCTTGTGTAATCTTTAAATAAAGTACCTTCTGAATCTCTTTTGTCATCTTGAAAATAGGTTTTTATTTGTTTAAAATAAATTAGATGACTCAAATATGTATGTTAGGTAGTCCATAAAGATGTTAGTAAACTATATATTCAATAACATTAAAATATTCATAAAAATTAAAAAACAAAATTATTATATATTATTAAGTAAAAGTATTAAATATAACTGGGAAGATTCAGTTTCATGTTTACTTATATACTTGCTGTCAGAATTCAGTCCTTTGAGGGCTCTTAGACTGACGGGCTCAGTGCTTTGCCATAGGGGACTGCTTCAACATGTGGCTTTTTTGCTTCATCCAAGCCAGCAGGTGACAGTGAGCTACGAATATGGAAATCAAAACTTTTGTAGTCTCATCTTGGAAGTGACATCCTTTTCATATTACCATCATCCATTTGTTAACACAAGTTATTGCATGAAGGATTACCAGGTGGTATTACCATGAGTACCAGAAGATAGGGACTGTATGACTAATAAAAAACTGCCACAATAAGCAAAGTTGAGATGTATATTATCGTATTTCAAAACTTAATTAAAGATAATTAAGATGGCATTATATTGGCATAGCATAGTTACAATGGAACAGAATAGAAAATCCAGAAATAATCCTTTGTTTCTATGGTGAATTGATATTTGACAAAGTTCCAATAGACACAGTGTAGAAAGCTTAGATATCTTTTTTATTTTATGTTTTTATTGGTTGTTCACAACATTACAAAGCTCTTGACATATCATATTTCATACATTAGAATCAAGTGGGTTATGAACTCCCGGTTTTACCCCAAATACAGATTGCAGAATCACATCGGTTACACATCCACATTTTTACATACTGCCATATTAGTGACTGTTGTATTCTGCTACCTTTCCTATCCTCTACTATCCCCCCTCCCCTCCCCTCCCATCTTCTCTCTCTACCCCATCTACTGTAATTCATTTCCCTCAATGTTTATTATCCCATTCCCCTCACAATCTCTTATATATAATTTTGTATAACAATGAGGGTCTCCCTCCATTTCCATGCAATTTCCCTTTTTTCTCCCTTTCCCTCCCACCTCATGTCTCTGTTTAAATCTTTTCTTCCTGCTCTTCCTCCCTGCTCTGTTCTTAGTTGCTCTCATTATATCAAAGAAGACATTTGGTATTTGTTTTTTAGGAATTGGCTAGCTTCACTAAGCATAATCTGCTCTAGTGCCATCCATTTCCCTGGAAATTCCATGATTTTGTCATTTTTTAGTGCTGCGTAATACTCCATGGTGTATACATTCCACATTTTTTTTATCCATTCATCTATTGAAGGGCATCTGGGTTGATTCCACAGTCTAGCAATTGTGAATTGTGCTGCTATGAACATCGATGTGGCAGTATCCCTGTAGTGCGCTCTTTTAAGGTCTTCATGGAATAGTCCGAGAAGGCCAATAGCTGGGTCAAATGGTGGTTCCATTTCCAGCTTTCCCAGGAGTCTCCATACTGCTTTCCAAATTGGCCGCACCAATTTGCAGTCCCACCAGCAATGTACAAATGTACCCTTTTCTCCACATCCTCGCCAGCACTTGATGTTGTTTGACTTCATAGTGGCTGCCAATCTTACTGGAGTGAGATGGTATCTTAGGGTGGTTTTGATTTGCATTTCTCTGACTGCTAGAGATGGTGAGCATTTTTTCATGTACTTGTTGATTGTATGTCCTCCTGTGAAATGTCTGTTCAGGTCCTTGGCCCATTTGTTGATTGGGTAATTTGTTTTCTTATTGTCTAATTTTTTGAGTTCTTTGTATACTCTGGATATTAGGGCTCTATCTGAAGTGTGAGGAGTAAAAATTTGTTCCCATGATGTAGGCTCCCTATTTACCTCTCTTATTGTTTCTCTTGCTGAGAAAAAACTTTTCAGTTTAATCAAGTCCCATTTGTTGATTCTTGTTATTAACTCTTGTGCTATGGGTGTCCTATTAAGGAATTTGGAGCCCGACCCCACAATATGTAGATCGGAGCCAACTTTTTCTTCTATCAGACGCAGAGTCTCTGATTTGATATCTAGCTCCTTGATCCACTTTGAGTTGACTTTTGTGCATGGCGAGAGAAAGGGATTCAGTTTCATTTTGTTGCATATGGCTTTCCAGTTTTCCCAACACCATTTGTTGAAGATGCTATCCTTCCTCCATTGCATGCTTTTAGCTCCTTTATCAAATATAAGATAGTTGTAGCTTTGTGGATTAGTCTCTGTGTCCTCTATTCTGTACCATTGGTCCACCTGCCTGTTTTGGTACCAGTACCATGCTGTTCTTGTTACTATTGCTCTGTAATATAGTTTGAAATCTGGTATTGCTATACCACCTGATTCACACTTCCTGCTTAGAATTGTTTTTGCTATTCTGGGTCTTTTATTTTTCCATATGAATTTCATGATTGCTTTATCTATTTCTACAAGAAATGCCATTGGGATTTTGATTGGCATTGCATTAAACCTATAGAGAACTTTTGGTAATATTGTCATTTTGATAATGTTAGTTCTGCCTATCCATGAACAGGGTATATTTTTCCATCTTCTAAGATCCTCTTCTATTTCTCTCTTTAGGGTTCTGTAGTTTTCATTGTATAAGTCTTTCACCTCTTTTGTTAGGTTGTTTCCCAAGTATTTTATTTTATTTTATTTTATTGAGGATATTGTGAATGGAGTAGTTGTCCTCATTTCCGTTTCAGAAGTTTTGTCGCTGATATACAGAAATGCCTTTGATTTATGTGTGTTGATTTTATATCCTGCCACTTTGCTGAATTTATTTATTAGTTCTAGTGGTTTTTTTGTAGACCCTTTTGGGTCTTCTAGGTATAGAATCATATCATCCGCAAATAATGATAATTTAAGTTCTTCTTTTCCTATCTTTATGCCTTTAATTTCTTTCGTCTAATTGCTCTGGCCAGTGTTTCAAGAACTATATTGAATAGAAGTGGTGATAGGGGGCATCCCTGTCTTGTTCCAGATTTTAGAGGGAATGCCTTCAATGTTTCTCCATTCAGAATGATGCTAGCCTGAGGCTTAGCATAGATAGCTTTTACAATGTCGATGTAAGTTCCTGTTATCCCTAGTTTTTCTAATGTTTTGAACATAAAGGGATGCTGTACTTTGTCGAATGCTTTCTCTGCGTCTATTGAGATGATCATATGGTTCTTATCTTTAAGTCTATTGATGTGGTGAATAACATTTATTGATTTCCGTATATTGAACCATCCTTGCATCCCAGGGATGAATCCTACTTGATCATGGTGCACAATTTTTTTGATGTGCCTTTGTATCTGACTCGCCAGAATTTTATTGAGGATTTTTGCATCTAGGTTCATCAGAGATATTGGTCTGTAGTTTTCTTTCTTTGAGGTGTCTTTGTCTGGTTTCAGAATCAGGGTGATGTTGGCCTCATAGAATGAATTAGGTAGAGCTCCCTCTTTTTCTATTTCCTGAAATAACTTGAAAAATATTGGTATTATTTCTTTTTTAAAGGTTTTGTAAAACTCCGCTGTGTACCCATCCGGTCCTGGGCTTTTCTTGGTTGGTAGTCTTTTGATTGCTTCTTCTATTTCATCCATTGATATTTGTCTGTTTAAATTGTGTGTATCCTCCTGACTCAGTCTAGGCAAATCATATGTCCTAAGAAATTTATCAGTGTCTTCACTTTCTTCTATTTTATTGGAATATAGGTTTTTAAAATAATTTCTAATTGTCTTCTGTATTTCTGTAGCATCTGTTGTGATATTGCCTTTTTCATCTCGTATGTTAGTAATTTGAGTTCTCTCTCTTCTTCTCTTCGTTAGCATGGCTAAGGGTCTGTCTATCTTATTTATTTTTTCAAAGAACCAACTTTTTGTTTTGTTAATTTTTTCAATCGTTTCTTTTGTTTCAATTTCGTTAATTTCTGCTCTGATTTTAATTATTTCTTTCCTTCTGCTACATTTGCTGTTGTTTTGCTCTTCCTTTTTTAGGGCTTTGAGATGAAGTGTGAGCTCATTTATTTGTTGGTTTTTCCTTTTTTTGAGGAATGACCACCAGGCGATGAGTTTTCCTCTTAAAACTGCTTTCATTGTGTCCCATAGATTCCGATATGTTGTGTCTGTATTTTCATTTATCTCTAAGAATTTTTTGATTTCCTCCTTTATGTCTTCTGTAACCCATTGATCATTCAGTAACATATTATTCATTTTCCATGTGATGTAGGATTTTTCCTTCCTTCTTTTATCATTGATTTCCAGTTTCATTCCATTATGATCTGATAAAATGCGTGGTATTATCTCCACCCCTTTATATTTACTGAGGGTTGCCCTATGGCATAATATATGGTCTATTTTTGAGAAAGATCCATGTGCTGCTGAGAAAAAAGTATATCCATTTGATGATGGTTGATATATTCTATGTATGTCAGTTAAGTCTAGTTTATTGATTGTGATATTGAGGTCAAAAGTTTCTTTTTTTTTTTAAAGAGAGAGTGATAGAGGAGAGAGAGAGAGAGAGAGAGAGAGAGAGAGAGAGAGAGAATTTTTAATATTTATTTTTTAGTTCTCGGCGGACACAACATCTTTGTTGGTATGTGGTGCTGAAGATCGAACCCGGGCCGCACGCACGCCAGGCGAGCGCGCTACCGTTTGAGCCACATCCCCAGCCCAAGGTCAATAGTTTCTTTATTCAACTTTTGTTTGGAGGATCTGTCCAATGGTGAGAGAGGTGTGTTGAAGTCACCCATAATTATTGTGTTGTGGTCTATTTGATTCTTGAACTTGAGGAGAGTTTGTTTTATGAACGTTGCAGCGCCATTATTTGGTGCATAAATATTGATGATTGTTATGTCTTGTTGGTGAATGGTTCCTTTTAACAGTATATAATGTCCTTCTTTATTTCTTTTGATTAACTTAGTCTTGAAGTCGATTTTATTCGATATGAGAATGGCCACCCCTGCTTGCTTACGAGGACCGTGTGCGTGGTATATTTTTTCCCAACCTTTCACCTTGAGCCTGTGTATGTCTTTTCCAATCAGATGTGTCTCCTGGAGGCAGCATATTGTTGGATTTGTTTTTTAAATCCATGTTACCAGCCCATGTCGCTTTATTGGAGAGTTTAAGCCATTAACGTTTAGAGTTACTATTGATATACGGTTTGTACTTCCTGCCATGTTTGATTATTTATCCCTTTTTTTTTCTAATTTAGTTTGTTTCTCCATGATTAGCTTTCCCCCCGTCCTCTGTCTTTACCGAGGCACTTCCCACTGATGGTTTTGGTTATTGTTTTTCATTTCTTCCTCGTGTAGAGTTTTGCTCAAGATGCTTTGCAATGCTGGTTTTCTGGCTACAAATTCTTTTAGCTTTTATTTATCATGAAAGATTTTTATTTCGTTGTCGTACCTGATGCTTAATTTTGCTGGATACAGAATTCTTGTTTGGCATGCATTGTCTTTCAGTGTTTGAAATACGTTGTTCCAGGATCTTCTCGCTTTCAGTGTCTGTGATGAAAAATCCGTTGTTAACCTTATTGGTTTACCCCTGAATGTAATCTGTCTCCTTTCTCTTGTAGCTTTTAATATTTTCTCTTTGTTCTGTATATTGGATATCTTCATAACAATGTGTCTTGGCGTTGGTCTACTGTGATTTTGTGTGCTCGGTGTCCTGTATGCATCTACAATTTGTATATCTGTTTCCTTTTTTATTTCTGGAAAGTTTTCTGTAATTATTTCATTCAGCAGGTTACTCATTCCCTTGGTATGAATCTCTGTACCTTCCTCTATCCCGATGACTAGTAAGTTTGGTTTTTTTATGTTATCCCAAATCTCTTGGATGTTTTTCTTGTGATTTTTTACCAGTCTATCTGAGTTGGCTAGACTCTTTTCAAGATGATATATTTTTTCTTCATTATCTGACGTTCTGGCCTCTACTTGTTCAACTCTGTTAGTGATACTCTCGATTGAGTTTTTAATTTGGTTTATCATTTCCTTCATTTCTAGAATTATTGTTTGATTTTTTTATAATCTCTATCTCCTGATAAAAATGCTTAACTTCTTCTTTTATCTGTTTTTGTAATTCATTTTCAATGTGATCTTTAAGGTTCCTTTCCATCTGTCTAAGGTGTTCCTTGAGTTCTTTATATGGCCATTTTTCTGATGACTCTAGGTCCTCCTGAATATTTAGGCTGTCCTTCATTGTTTGTACTCCTTTTCTTCCTTGCTTTTTAATGCTCATGTTACTTCTTGTTCTGTTTGACTGCTGAGTTACTGTTTACTCTTATAAATGTGTTTGATGCTTGGGAGGAGAGATATTACGAGGGAAGGGAAGAAGTCACTAAAGAGAATGAGTGTAGGCATGTAGAATTCAAGGAAGGGGGAATAAGAAAATTGAAAAGAAATGGAAAGACAAAAGAAAAAAGTGAAAAGAAAGAAAGAAAAAACAAAAAAACAAAAATTTAAAACAAAAAAAATTATAACAATAATAAAAAAATGGAAATTAAAGTTTAAAAATAGTAGTAATAATAATAAAATAAAAAGAATTTTAAAAAATTGAAACCAGTAATAAAAAAGTTAAAGAACAACAACAACATCAACAACAAAAAATGAAAATAAAATTTAAAAAATACTAATAATAATCATAAAAAAATTAATAATAATAAATGTAGTCATAGAGCTCGATTAACTTCTCTTCCAGTAGGTGGAGCTATGCCCACTGGGCCAGGCTTCTCTTCTTGATGGGTGGGATCCAATCACTGTGCATCAGCTCTTCCTCCCAGACTGTGTGGGTCTCCAATCCTGAGTGCCTAGGGCCTTCTCTTGTGTTTGGCATCTACTATGAAGTCAAACAACAACAAGTGCTGGAGAGGATGTGGAGAAAAGGGTACACTTGTACATTGCTGGTGGGACTGCAAATTGGTGCAGCCAATTTGGAAAGCAGTTTGGAGATTCCTGGGAAAGCTGGGAATGGAACCACCATTTGACCCAGCTATTGCCCTTCTCGGACTATTCCCTGAAGACCTTAAAAGAGCATGCTACAGGGATACTGCCACATCGATGTTCATAGCAGCACAATGCACAATAGCTAGACTGTGGCCTATACCGCTGTGAGTTCAGGCGGGCTGACTAGTTATTTCAGCGGGATCATTAGTGCTGAGTCACGAGAAGCAGGCGAACCGGAGCTAGAATGTAGCCGATCCGGGCTCCGCGTGTTCTGAGAAGGCCGGACTATTCGCCCCGGATCTACTTCAGCTCAACATTGCCTAGTGGTCCTGAGCAAACAGCATTTTGATAGTTTACTTCTCCGTATGCCCGCACAGCTGAAGGGGTTAGAGACTTGATCTCTCTGCGTCCGCCACCATTTTGGATCACTTAGATTTTAAATTGTCACTCATCAGCTGTTCCATTTTACTCAGCGGGTCGGCGGCTTACTCGCGCGGTGAAGAGTCTGCTGTAAGGTGCTCCTCAGGAAGTGGCGGCGGCGGCCGCGGCCCAGGTGCAGCTGTCGGAACGCCCGGGGAGGGGGTGCGGGCTGGGGGAAGGGAGGCAGCCCCGCAGGGCCCATGCGGGGTGTGTGAGCACGCGAGAGAGCGGGTGGGGCGGGGGAAAGAAATTGAGATCCAGATTTACGGAGTGAGCGTCGGAGGAGAGATGGCGGGGGAGAAGCAAATCGGAAAGGCGGAGTGGAGAAGGAAAAGGGGCCGAGAGAGCCGGGCAGCTCGGGGGCTGCAGCCTTACTGCTCGCGCTGGAATTGTGACGGACTCACTCCACCTTGGCTGGAGTCATGACGGATTCACTCCACCTAGGCCCCTTTCTTGACACGGTGCTTAGTCTTTGTCGACAGATCTCCTTTAATGATCTTTATTTTTTCTTTTAAGACCTGGCAACCCACGCTGCGGGCGCGGTGGCGCGGAGCACGGAGCGGCTTACTCACTTCTCACCGCCATCTTCTGTTAACCTCTCTAGATATCTTTTTTAAATAAGAAGATTATTTTAAATTTTATTTTTCATGTCAGAAATCTATGTATCCTAAATGTATTTATTAAGTCTTTATGATAACATTAATATATTTTTCCTACAGAGCATATAAATACATTAAAGATATAAAGAACAACAACTGTAATCACATCAACCTTTCCAATCCAGTATTGGTGTTCTAGTCCAGTGTATAGAAAACGTATTGTTGGCATTAAAAAATTGTAATTGTGGTAAAATATATATAACATAAATTTACCATGATACCCAGTTTTTAAAACAGTTAAGTAGTGTCACAAAGGCTTAGTGTTTCTAACAAATGGTGCTACAACTGGATATCCATATTGAAAAAGAAATTTAACGTTCTATTATTTTATGTATAAAAATAAACTCAAAACATATAATAGGCCTACATGTAATGGCTAAAATTCTAATACTTTACAAGGAAAAAGGGAAAAAATATTGGTGATGTTGGGTTAAGCCAAGATTTCTTAGATATGGCAGAAGTCTGTAGAAGAAAAAAGATGATAATTTGAATGTTGATAAAAATATTTAGGTCTTTGCTCTTCAACAAGCATTATTAATAAAATGAAAAGGCAAACCATAGAGTATGATTAAGTAGTTATAGCATATATTCAATTAAGGACTTACATTTAGAATGTATAAAGAACACTTATAAGTCAATGTAAGAAAATTCAATGAAACTGAGGAAAAGCACAAGGGTTTATTCCTTAGGATTGCCTCCTTCTGCCCAAATGGCAGAGTTTTGAGGAGAACAATTTTCACCAAAGCTGCATGTAGCTAATAAGCCCATGAGAAAATTCTCAAAATCAGTAGTCATTAGAAAAAAGCCAATTAAAACCAAATAAGATACTAATACAAACCCACTAGAATGGATAGAGACAAAAGATATGACATTGTCAAGAATGTAGCGAAAGTGGAATCTCTGCTGATATGAATGTAAGTAGGCAGAGTCACTTTGAAAAACATTTTGGTTTTAAAAAACATAAAATAGGCATATACTACACAACCCAGCAGTTTCATTCCTTGGTATCTACATAAGAGAGATGAAAGTTTGTCCACACTATGTCTTATTTGCATATTTTCATAGTAACATTATTTGTAATAGACACAAACTGGAAACAACCCAAATGTTTATTCATTAACAAAATGTGATATATCCACTAAATGAAATACTCTCGCAATTCAAAGTAAAACATCTGATACATATAACAACATGGATAAACCACAAAATCATTGTAAGTAAAAGAAGGCAGACAGAAAAAGACTATAGACTGTCTGACTCCATATGAAATTTCTACAAAATAAAGATTATTGTGTATCTGAGTTGGATAAGTCGTGGACATTGATCTCAGATGGGCACAAGGGAACTTTCGGGGTTATGGAAGTATTCCAAAATTGTATTATGGTGATGATTGTATAATTGCATAAATTTACTTCAAATCATCAGACTGTACCTTTAAAAATAAGTTAAACATACCACAAAAAGTATGATTCTTTTTGTATATTTTTTTCCCTTATCCTCTTTCTTTCTGTCTCACTCCTTTTCAGTTCATTCTAAAAGACATTTTGTGTGCCGAGAAAGGTAGTTTTTCACCTGAGAAAGAAGGTAGGGGCCAACATGGTGGTGGCACTTAGGTGGATGGGGAGTCTGTTTCTATAGAGGGGTAGATTGCTCATCCTGGAATGCTGCAGCCCAAGCAGCTTTAGAGAGTCCTCACTGTGGGGCTAGAGTGAGAAGGATATTCACTTCAGAGGTGGATGTTAGAACCAGTGTGGGACAAAGAGAGTATCCACATAACAGGGTGTGCATGAAGTCAGAGCCTTCAGGTGTGAGGAGGGTGGCCTCAAAGGGATTGCCAGGGCCTCAGCTGTGAATGTGTAGAGAGCATTCATGCTAAAGGCCTAGCAGGGGACAATGGAATCCACATAGACTGACTGAAAGTCATTTGTATGGGAGGAGGCAAGGATGGTGATGAGACTCTGTCACATTCACAGATGTTGATCACATAAATAAATATGTTAAGAATAATCCAGGTTTCTCTTTGTTTACTAAGGGAATTACATATAAGGAAAGCAAGAAAACTGGAATGAACCCTGTTGTTCCAGTCTTTGTTTTGGTTTTCATTACATAAAGATACTAGAATAAATACAGTTAGATATAGAAATAAATATTGATAGACATAGAAATAAATATATTTATATGAAATTAAGTGTATAGATGTGCATACTGAGATATTTTCCCTAGCTTTGCTCACCGAGAGGATCTGAGAGCAGTAACATTTCAAGAGTAGTAATAACCTAACAGCCCTGATTTTGTGTGTGTGATGGTACAGAGGATTGAATTCAGGACCTCACTAAGAGCAGATTTGTGCTCTGCCACTGAGCTCAGTCTCTCCTGGGGTCTTGCCTTTGAAGTAACATTTTCCTTTGAAACCAGGGCTATGTAGAACACTGGCTGCTACCAGACCTATGGTAGGGAAACTGTAGGTGAGTGTTCAGCACCTTGGTGTGCTAAGAAGTCAAGAGGTGCTCCCAGATGCTGGGCACAGGTAAGTTTCAGAGGAATCCCACTGGCCAAATCAGTAATGATTTGAACATTTTTTAAAAAAATGATAGTAATAGATTATAACCCATTGAATATAATAGAATAATATACTCAGAAATTTAAAAAAATGAAATTGTGATGAAGATCAGAATTTAGTTATAAAGTACCTCCTCAAAAATATGCTCATAATTATAAAGGGAAAGGAGTTATTTACAGTAAAGAAGGTTGGTGTAGGTATCATGTTGGTGACGTTCAAAGTGAACATCATTACAATGACACAGACTGAAATCATATGCTATTTGCTTAGTAGGACACATTGAGAATATGTTAGTATCACTCTGATATTCTTGCCCAAAATGCCTAACTTTAATCTAATTATGTAGAAATATTGGGTAAACCCAATTTGAGGGAAAGTCTCCAAAATAATTGACCTCTAATCTTCTAAAATGTCAAGCATTTGAAATTTCAGAAAAGATTAGGTCCTCTTCTTCCAGATTGAAGGGAATAAAGAGACCTGATAACCAAATGTCAGCCAGTATTCTGAACTGGATGCTTTTAATATAAAGATTACTTTGATAATTGGTTGAACTTAAGGGATGCTTACAAATTGGAAGTTAGTGATTTATCCAGTTCAGTTTCCTCAGCTTTATATATTGTATGATTATTATGTAAGACAAAGTTCTTATGAGAAATACTTACTGAAATATTTGGAGTCCATGGGTATTGTGTTAGCAGTTTTCTATTAGTAACTTTTCTGTGACTGTGAGAATCTTTCAGTATAAAAAAAGAAATAAGGGCTGGGGATGTACCTCAGTTGGTAGAGTGTTTGCCTCACATGCACAAGGTCCTGGTTCAATCCCCAGCACCATGAACACACACACAAAAGGTGTAATGGCCCTCTAAAAAAGGATTTTAACAAGTTCATACATAACACGAAAAATTAGAAACTGTGGAGATGAGAGCAAAACCCTGGGCAAGAAAAGAGAGCCGGAGGAGCTTTGTGTGTGTCAGAAGCAGAGAGAGGGAGAGGTGAAAAGAGTGAATGATGAAGGCAGCATGGCAGTGTAGAAGGCTAATTTAGTAACAGAAGACTTGCTTTTCAAATTAGGGCACCTGTGGGTAATAGAAGCCAACTGTCCCTACGTAGTTGGGAAATGCAGTCTTGTGAGCAGGATCTGGAGTACAGATGTAGTACCAATGTCACATAGGGGGTAGTTTTCATCACAGGTGTCATTGATCTTCCTGGATCGTAAGAACAGAGGGCCTAAGGGAGAACCTAGGAGTAGAAACTTTAAGGACTGATAGAGAAGCCAACTCTGAACAGTGCAGAATGAGGAAGGAAAACAGGAGGGCCTGTCTTTGGAATCTAAAATAAGAGTCCAAAGAAAAAAGATGTGACCAGGTAGTGTGAAATCCCACTCAGTGACATGGTAATGTGATGTCTTTTATTATTCAAATTCTGATCATGAATTTATAGTTTTCTTCCTCATCCTTCAGCTGCTTTCTTAAATCCTGTTGTTCCTTATGATATTTTTGTCATCAAATAATCACTGAAGAGTTCATTAGCACCTACCAAGTACCAGTCACAGTGTTCTTTCTCAGAGCTGCCATAATAAACAGAAAGGAGATCTGTTCCTAGTCCACACAGATTTCACCCTCCAAAGGGAGAGACAGCTATTAATATTATAAAACAGATATAGAGTTGCTGTTTTGAAAATGCAGTAAAGAAGAACAGAATTTTATACTAAAACTCCCTTTAATATTTAACTTATTTATATGTATTTAATATTTATTTGACATTTAACTTAAGGAGCTCAGGAAAGTTGTCTTTGAAATAACAATTGAATTAAAATTTTAAGAATAAGTAGGAGTCAGAGGGGAAGGAACTGTTTCTAGGTAGAAGAAATAGCATGTACAAAGGATTAAAACAAGCTTGGTGAGTCTAAGAAGGATGCGTGTAGCTGGAATGTGGTTGTTGAGGAGAAGCAGGGACTGGAGATGTTGGTACTAACCAGACCACACAGAGGCCTCATGGCTCTCTTGGGCATTTGGTCTTCATGTAAAGAGAAATGGGGAACCGTTAGAAGTTTAGGTCTCATGGTGGAAGCAGTGAGAAACATGACCAATTTTATGCTTTGAAAACTTGTGAGTATAGTGTGTAGCATAAGGTGTGTGGCCAAATATTTTTTGAGTATTGTGTTAGCCACTGTCTAAAGATCTGGAGATTAAGCAGTGAATACTGCTTAAAATTATTGCCTCACTGAATGTTATATTGTTGTAATATATGACACTCAAGAAGTATTGACTATATGCAAGGCACTATCCCAAGCACTTTATAAATATTATCTTAACAATCTGCACAAAAACCGTAAAAATTAGATACTTAGTCTCATTTTTGTAGATAAGACAGTGGAAGTACACAGATGGTAAAATGTATTGTCCAAGATCATTGTAACCAATAAACTGCCAAGCTCAGAACTTGAAGATATGATTCCAAATTCTCTTCTCTTAACTGTTAAAAGGCAATTAAGCATTTAGATAGATGGGTCTGGAGTTCAAAAAGAGCCTTAACTGGAGATCTACATTTTTTAGTTCACCTGTATATGGGTAATTAACAGCTATAAACTTGGATGAGACCAAGAATGAGAAACCACAGGGTAAAAAAGAATGGCATCAAACTAACATTTAGTGGCTAAGGTAATTAGCTACCAAAACAATAGAGCTTATAGTGGGAGGAAACATACATAAGCAATTATAGAATAGCTGGATAACTGCTATGATGCAAGCAGTCCAGATTGCTGAGATAAAAATTATCTCTGGGTGCTAATGTCAAAACTGAGTGTTGGGGCTGGGATTGTGGCTCAGTGGTTGAGCACTTGGCTAGTGTGTGTGAGGCACTGGATTTGATTCTCAGCACTGCATATAAAATAAATTAAGGTTCATCACCAACTTAAAAAAACAACAACTGTTACATCAGTGTTCATAGCAGCTCAATTCACAATAGTAAGCTATGGAACCCACCTAGATGCTCTTCAACAGATGGATATTGAAAATGTGGTTTATATAAACAATGGAATATTACTCAGATATAAAGAAGATTGAAATTAGGGCATTTGCCAGTAAATGGATGAAACTGGAGACTGTCATGCAAAGTGAAATAAGCCAATCCCAAAACACCAAAGGAGGAATGTTTTTCTCTGGTATGTGAATGCTGACTCACAATGGGTGGGGTGGGGCGGGAATGGGGAATGCAGCTTCACTGGATTGGACAGGGGGTATGGGGGGAAGAGAGGGAGAATGGGAATGGGAATGGGAATGGGAAAGACAGTAGATTGACTTGGATGTTTTCATATATGAATGCATGACCAGTATAATTCCACATCATGTACAATCACAAGAATGGGAAGTTATACTCTATGTATGTATGTTATGTGAAAATACATCCTATTGTCATGTATAACTAAAAAGAACAAATTAAAAAGAATATTAAAACAAAAACAGAACAAAAACCCACTGAGTGTTAGATGATGGATGATGGTAGTTAACAAGCAAGTAGTGTGCTCCTGAATCATCAGGGAAGGAGGGCATGAGAGAGGGAGAGAAAGAAGATGCTAGGGGAGAAGGAGAGGGAGAGATGGAAAAAAGTGAGAAAAGGAGAAAGAGAATAGAAAGAATGGAAAGTAGTTCCTTGTTGCTGTGGTTGCTGCTGGGGAGCCTGTAGAACCCTGAAACTAATAGCTCATCATCATTCTCTCTCTACTTATTTGCTTCTAATCAATCCTCTTCTGTTCTGATGGCTCTTTCTCTGCATCTTAGTACTTAATTCATTTTGCAAAGAGATGACTCTCTGTCTGTTGCCCCGGTGGCCCTAAACTCTTGGGCTCAAGTGATCTTCCTGCCTCAGACTCCTAAGTGGCTAGGACTCCAGCAATGTGGTACCATGCCTGGCATTTAACAGATTTTTATTGAATACCTTCTCTGAGCAAGGCTTTATGCCAGATGGCAGTGTGATAGAAATGAACCATTCTTGATTCCATGTGTCTTAACCTTTTTCCTAACTCTGTATTTTAAAATCATCTCTGAAAAAAAAATCTGTTGCTAATAGTTTTTTAAAATTTATTATTTTATGATCTTAATTTAATCTACCACCTTAGTTATCCCTTCTGTTCAGATATCTCAGATTGTCATCTTTGGTCTTTACCTGTATTTTAAGTGCTATTTTCAAAGATCTTTGGAGATTTCCATGTGGATATACTTCTCGTCCCTCGAACTCAATATGCTTATCATCTATTATAAGCTCATTTCTGGTTTTCCCATTTTTCTTAATGAAATCAGCATTGAAATCTTTTTTTAAAATTTTTTTTAATATTTATTTTTTAGTTTTCGGCGGACACAACATCTTTGTATGTGGTGCTGAGGATCGAACCCGGGCCGCACGCATGCCAGGCCAGCGTGCTACCGCTTGAGCCACATCCCCAGCCCAGCATTGAAATCTTAAGTTTAAGAATGTGGATTTACATTCAACACTGTTTCATATTTCTCACCTATAAGTTTGGCAAAAATACTAAAAAATTTAATTAGACCAATAATGCTCAGTGTGAATGACAGTTGGAAGATAGACACTGTCATAGATTTTTGATGACAGAGTAAGTTGGTGACGCATTTTTGGAAGCTGATTGAGTAATGTTCATAGAACTTAACTTTTCCTTTGGAATGTATTCTGCTCTCAAATTGGATGCTTCCAACTGGATTTTCTTAGGAATTGTCTTTTGTGTTGTGCACTCTTTTTCTAATAAGATCATTGGTGGTGGTGTAGTGCCACAGTCTTGGCTGGGCACAGAATCACGAGCCACTCAAGCAGGAACAAAACTTTATTTTGAAAAAGCCGCCAATACTCTGTAGGCGCTGGCAAGCCAAACCTGGTCCTCCCACGCGGGCCTCCACCGGAACCGTGCCTTCCCCGGAACCGGGGGTCCCCCCAGACCTCCCCCGGAATTCCCTCCTACTATCCTTCCCCAACCAATGGGAACTCTCCATGAGTCCCTTAACATGAGTCCGGTAGCAGGCCAGGGTGAACAGCGGGAGTCCAATTTCCATATGAATGTAAATCTTAACATAATCATCTCAGTGGCTAGCTGGCGTCACTTTACAACCAAAGGTGCCTTACATCGTATATTTGCTTGTGGCTCCTAGCAGTGTAGTAGCAGTAGTGGCAACTTCTCTTACTCCTTAGAGATCACTTGACTAAGTCCAGAAGCCTTGTTGATTCTTATGACCTGGATTGTTTTATTCCCTGCGGTTTTTTTTTTGTTGTTTGTTTGTTTGTTTTTGTTTTAAGATAAAGAGCAGTAACAATCTAAATGCCGGAAACTCTCTTAAGTATTGAAGATTGCCCATATTTCCAGGAAAAAAATAAAGGATGAAACAACAAAGCTGAAAAAAACATTTTAAAGACATTATTGTTTAACTAGAAAAAACCATTGGTTCTCTTCAATGATTGTTGTGAATATTTAAATATTTTTTATCAAAGCCGTAAAAACAACATGCTGAAACAGTTGGTTCTGAATCTGTTTCTAGCTTGTTTCATCTGAAGTTTTTGTAAATGATTCAGACAGGTTTTGACAACAGAAATCACATAATGATTGAAAACTTTTTAAACCTCAGTTCCCATGTATATATTTCAAAGCAATTTTTCCATTCTTAAAATGCCACCATTATGGGCTGGGGTTGTAGCTAGCTTGCCTTGTATGTGGAAGGCACTGGGTTCAATCCTCAACATCACATAAAAATCAAATAAAGGCATTATATCCATCTACAACTAAAAAAACTTTTAAAAAATGCCGCCATTATGTTAAAGGTATATGTGTATATTAGACATGTTTGTTTATTTCAAATAACTTTTATGTAGCATACAATAGCATATTGCCACAGATAAGTTTAGCCAATTTGGAATGATGGCCTTTTTATAAGAAAATTGTGTATCATCATTACTTCTCAATCATTATTATTAATTTTTGGTCACTTTTTATCTTATTGTTAAATATCATAAATATCCTATTATTTAAGATATTGGAATTCGTGAACCTCTTTGACTAGGCACAAATACACCACAGTATATGTAATAATTCTAAAATTGAATACCACATGTGACATGATTACTGACATCAGCCTGACTAGGATGCCAGAATTAAGCATTAGTAAAGCCTACTTTTTTTTTCATGTTCTCTCTGTAAGTAACTATAAATATACATTGTACTTTTATCTTTCACCATCTACCTGAATTATCATATGTACTCCCTGGGTAAAAACAGCACACTTCAGAGTTTGCTGCTATAGAGGATAGGATGCTGAAATGTTTGAAGTAAGCTATCGATGTCGACAGATTTTTTTTTTAAATAGATCATTCTGGCAGCTTTTTAAAATTACAGATTTGAAGAAGAAAAATATTGCCAATAATGAAACCATAGAAAGATATCAAAGTAGCAGTACCCTAGCCAAGAGACATGGTAGAGCTGTGGTAGTGGGCATGAATCAGAAATTATTTAGGAAGAAAAACTCTTTGGGGCTTGGGACTTAATATGCATGAAGGTGAAAGAGAGGGAAGAATCAAGATGATCCTAGGCTTCTTGCTTGGGTGACCTCATGGGCGATGTGTTTTCATTACAGAGAGAAGGAATGCAATAGAAAGGAATTGCATTTGCAATTTGTATTTCTTTTTATACCTTTTAAACAAAGAGCTCTTTTATATTGGTGGATCATTTTAATTCATGCTTACATTTTCATTGTTTTAAAATTAACAGTATAGTTCTAAAGAAATGGTATTGAAATATTTTCCTTCATTTCCTTATGTATTATATTGGCTTTTTATACCTCTTAAGATTTTGAGTGGAATGACTCAGAAATATGTATTATTACTTGCTAATTCAAGTATTAAAATTTAGTACTTGGGCTGGGGTTGTGGCTAGCGGTAGAGCACTTGCCTCACACATGCAAGACCCTGGGTTCCATCCTCAGCACCACATAAAAATAAATGAATAAAATAAAGGTAAAAACATTAAAAATTTAGTACTAATTAACAAATATGATTCTTGTTAATCACTAGCTCATCAAAGAAATAGAGAAATCAAGTATTTGATTTTGAGTAAGTATGTTTTATTGTCCTATGATATGTTCAGTAGAAGTAACAGGTTAAAAGAAATTATCAGAAGTACTTTATGCGTTTCATTCAGAACTCTACTTGACTATGAACATAATAAATTACTTTTTTCCCTTTACAAACTGACTTGCTTTAAAATGATGTATGAAATAATATGTGTTTTGCATGTCCTGTTATAATGATAAAGGTCATATAGTATCATTTACATAATCTCTAGCCAGAAATGAACTCAGTAATATCATTGGTATAACATATACATTATCTGAGCTTTAAAACTCTCATTATTCATGAAAGGTAATTTTACAGTGGGTGTGAATGATCTATCTTATGGCTGAATTTTTGATCATTTTATAAAATAATATGGAGCAAAGCCTGCTCAAATAACAGGAAAACCAGTAAAGAGTGATGCATTTGCCTGACTCTCTGTATACCCGATTGGATCTTGATTGATGGCAATCATTTGTCTTTGTCAAAAAAAGGAGAAAAAATTCAGACATTGAAATAGGAGTGCTATCAAACTTTCTACAATGGCAGAAAGATTCTATTAATGTGGCCTTAGAGTATTAACTGTCTCTGTTGGGAAATGATAAAGAATGTTAATTTTTTCCTTGAGCATCTTTAAGTGTAAAATGCATTATTTTGTCTACTGTTGGGATTAAAAGAATAGTTTTGATTTATGGCAGACCAGAATTGATGAAAGCAAAAGGAAAAGCTTAAAATAGTGAAAAAGGAAAGATATCTCAATCCTTTTTATTACTATTATTTTTCTCAATGAAATAATAAAAATTTAGTGTAGTGTCATAAAACCTTTACTACAGCATTCCTGCTGATATTGGACCTTGAAAGGTTAAGCTGAAAGAGGGTTGAAGTACAAGAGGAAACACATTTCTAATAATATGTTTTATTTGAAATTCTCTTTTCTTCCTAAATATCGGAACAAAAAAAAACCCATTCCAGACAATTCTGTTATTTTTTTAAGTCTATTAAATCATGTTGTTTTGATTTGGAGAGATAATATTAGGATCATAATATATTAAAAGACAGAAATGGTAAATATTATTTTGCATCAAGAAAAATTCTGACCTTTCATAATTTCTTATAGTATACTATTTTATATATTATTATGTAAATGATATATAAGGACCAAATATACTTTTTATGCAGTTTTGGAGATTTGTCATCTTTTACTTGTATTATTTTAAATTGCTAATTGTGCTTTTTCTTAAAATCATGCAAATGATATTCTTTAGAAAATATTTTCAAGATACTACACTTATGTTAATGTTAATAGTTTAACATTAATACCATAAAAATTAAAGTAAGTGAAGGCTTGTTATATGTCATTTATTACAGAATTTTGTTAGAATACTTTGGAATGTCATATTGTTTTTTTATTATTTGTAAATCTATTGATTTTTTTCATTATATAATCTGGGCTCTATTCTTTTTTCCCATTGTAATGGGACCACTAACAACTGATTAGACCATGATTTGTATATAGCTTTAAAATGTGCCGTAATATTTTTCAGATTTATTTTTCTAGAGCTAATATAAGATGAACATAAATTTACATTTTCTTTTCACAAAACTATATAATTGACATATTGCTATTAAAACTATGTTATGATAATGAAAGATGTTTATGTATTTTTATAAACTATAAATTTTATCATATTGATACATACATGATTTCAGAATAAGGGAAAAAATCTTTTTGAAAAGAATATAGGATTTTATTATCATTATTTTTATCAAATAAGTATGTGAATCTCAAACTATACAGACTTTAATTTTTTTTGATAGTGTGAGTTTGGATTTTCACACGCTTCTCCTTGTAATCCCATTGTAAATGTTCAAGTAGAAGAAATTTAAATTCATCTAATATGAGGCAATAGAATGTTATTTTTTAAAATAGCAATTGTTGGTTCTCACAGATACTTCTTTAAGTCTATATTTAATTTTTAAACTCTAATGCTGTTTTTCTCTGAAAATTAGTTCTTGATTTAGATGAGAACATTTTACATAAAATCTGTAGACTCTTATTTATTAGGTTGGTATCTGTTACAAAGATAATTCTCACTGTTGTTTGATACTGGAGTATAATGATGACTTCAAATTCTTTGTTGAAGGGTAGGATTTCATTTAATTAAGTTTTTCAGAAATACAAAGCAAAAAATTATTAAGGTGTCTTTTTCAAGAATAAGGTGGTAAAAATAATTATTGTAAATACAGTTCTGAACACAGAGTTTACAAATGTGGAAAGTGTTAACTACACAGCCTTAGTAAATGAGTTATGTGATTTCACTTTTATTTGAAATCTGTTTAGATGTTTAAATAATTGTGCCAATTTTGAGTGATCTAAGCCAACAACTTTGAAAGTCAAAAGGATTATTTGACACCATGTAGGCCAGTTCAATTCCTTGTGCAGAATGAGAGAATTAAGACTCTTATTATGTGTTAAATACCCATGGTTTCTCAACTGCTAAGTAACATAGAAAATAAAAAATAACATATAACACTAAAGGAAGTTCTTAGGCTAATCCAGTTTTGTTTGTATGATCCTGCTTGTGCATTAGAATTACATGGAAAGTTTTGAAAAAAATATTTTGGTATCAGGAGTTTCATTTCAGGAGATGCTGATTAAAAAAATAGTATCTTAAAAAATATTTCCAGGTGAATCTAATGCCTCTACAAGATTAGCAACTGAGTTAAATCATAATCTCAATTCCTGAGGAGTGCAAAATAGTATGTGATCAATAAAGTGGATTTTTAGGTTAAAATATTGAGCATTGCTGCATATTATATTTTATAAGTAATTTTATATAACAACATGCAGATTTTATGTCACTGTCTGAAATGTTATTTTTTGGTCACATGGGACAATTGATAATTCTGGCTAGTCCTTGAGAAAGGTTTGAGGGTCTGACTTTATTTGGTCAATCGCTTGGAGTCTAAAGCAGTAATTGGTGTCTGTGCTGTCTCTACACCAGTCACCTGTGTGACTTATATGAGCTGGCAACTTTTCTGGAGCAGATCTCAGAAGGTAGTTGTGGAGAGAATAAGTTACCCATGTAGTTTGAAAATTTCTTCTGGAGATTTTGACCCATTCCCTGCTCGACACAGCATCCCTTCCCCGGTCTCCCTCTCACTATTTTAAACAAACTGTTCTAAATTATTCTAAAACATTAACGTATACATTTTTCAATTTGAAGCTTCCAAAAAAATTTTTCCTGGTTGTTTTCCTGGATTACAAAGACCTCCTAAAAATAAGCAAAAATAAACAAATGAACAACAACAACAAAATAATAAAATAAAAAAATAAAAAAACAAAAAGCAAACAAAAGCTGCTCAGTTAAAAGGAAGCTGTATTTCTTTTTTAAACTTGCTTCAGATCTTCAGTTTGCAATTTTTTATTCCTTGTTCATTATCTAAATTGTGTGATTTGAAAAATATTTAACATTTTAAAAAATCAGATTGGCAAATAAGAGGTGTATATATTTATTATGTAGAACATGGTGTTTTGAAGTATGTGTACATTGTGGAATGATTAAAATGAACTAAATAACATATGCATTACCTCACATGCTTTTTCCCACCCCTGGGGATTTGACATGTTTTTAATTTCTTAGCTTTATCTTCTTTTGTTTAACATTTACTTGCATATGTGCATTAGTTGTAAAAATATGTGTATTTTATCAACATGTGAAAATATTAGTATAAAAGTCTACTGCAAATATTTAAACACATTTCTTGGCCAAAATTACAATATTCTTTTTTATCCCTTTGAATTTAAGTGTGGATAATCTTAGGTTTGATATGTTGTGTCAGTCCATATGGCAACAAGGGAGAGAATAAGACTAGCAGGAGAAAGCAGAGGTTACTGAGGGAAAGAAACATGTAGAACCTTCTAGGAGTGGTAAGGAAAATGAATGATGTTTGTGTGGGGTTTTATTTAAGAGTAAGGGATATTAAGAAAGTAGGGGTACAATTGAATTGTATGGGGAAGATTTTCCTTCATTGTAGTTGTTTTTACTAAAATTGATCTTTATGTGCTCTTCTATAAGGAGAGGCAGTTGTTAATTAATTAAGTGGTTGAGCTTCAATAAGAAGATAGGATCATGGGGCTGGGATATAGCTCAGTTGGTAGATATACCTCACATACACAAGGCCCAGCACCACAAGCAAAAAGATTGTGTTGTCTGTGATAATTTACTATGGAATTATTAGGACAACAAATTTATAGAGCCATATCAAAATTTTGATAGTATTTGGCATAGTTTTCCTGTGAAAAAGTCTGCAAGCTTTTTAAAAATAGTTACTTAGGTGCTGAGATTGTGGCTCAGCGGTAGAGCACTCACCTAGCACGGGCAGGTCCTGGGTTCGATCGTCAGCACCACATAAAAATAAAGGCGTTGTGTTGTGTCCATCTAGACCTAAAAAATAAATATTTTTTAAAAAAATAGTTACTTAAATTCTATTTAGTATTGCTCCAATCATCTTGAATACACAGGTAATTTAATATAAATCATGATTAGTATTTGTAGTGTGAAATGTAAATAAGATTCCCTTTGATGATAAACCCATATAATATCCTTACTATTGTAGTTTGAAAGGGACGTTCTTGATATTTTCTTGAAAATGAATAAAAGTTTTTGTTTAGCATAAGAAACAGTGCCTACCAATGCAAGAATTGACTTTTTGTGAATTAAAGATAAAATTTTTTCAGGCTACCAGCAGAGCTTTTGTTTCATATTTGTCTTGCTTGGGAGGCAGAGTTAGCATTGTTGTACAAAATGAAAGGCATGTGAATGACTATTTTCATAGTCCAGATTTACACTGAGCAACAGCCTAGATTTACAAATGTGGCTTATAAATACTTGGCTTTTACCAAGAAACCATGAGAATGCAAAGTTAGAACATAGGTGCCACAAATATTTGCATCAATGAAAAATTTTTGTTCAAATTTTTAAGATAAATTTTTTTGAACCATTTTACTGGAATATGTTTAGAAAGTGAAAATAATGATGTAATGTATCCATATAGCTTATACCTTTTTGGTATGTGTGTTTTGATAGAAGATACTTCAGGTATCTCTAATGTATTGAAGTTAAGTGCTATGGAGATTATTTCAAAAGTTTTTGTTTTCTAAGTTTTACAAATTTTCTAGGTGGAGAACATTTTTCTTCGGTAGAGATTCAAATTGGAGAGCTGGGTAGACCACTTAAGGCCTGGATTGGATTTTGAGTATCACCAACAAAGATTCAAATTGGCAAGCTTTGTTTTCTTTTTCAGTTATACAGGCTATAAAAATATATTCTCACCATAAAATAGTCAGTCATTATTTGAAATTCCCCTTTGGTACCTCTCCCTCCCTGGAATGTCTCCCAATGGTGAGGAACTTTTTAGTTTTATATACTATCTTTTGCTTTCCTCCTCTGCATTTATAAACACATTTTATATAAATGGAACGTTGATGTATTTATTAACCTTTTCATTTTATCCAATGCTATTTTTCACATATCCACCTCATTCTTTTTAGTAGGTAAATAATATTTTGTATCATAAAAGTACTGTATTTGACTTTTTTCTTTTTATTATTTTTATTGAACATTTTCTATGGCACAATGTAACAATTTGATACGTGTGTACAATGTGTAATGATACTTGAGCTTTTTCTATTGATTGGCATTTTAGCTTGTTTCTAATACTTCCTTATTATAGAGATGCTACAACTCTGGCATGATATGTCAGCTTTTCTATAGGATACCTACTTAGAAGTGAAATAGCTATGTCAAAGGGTATGGTGTGCAATAAAAATTTCACTAAATACTGTCAAATCCTCTGGTGCGGCAAGGCATGCTGCCAGGCCAGGTTTGCCGGGAATGGCCTCTTACTTGTGAAAACATTTATTCTGTTTCAATATCAGTAGCTATCTCTTCCTCTAACCCAAAGTCCATATCTCTTGAATCATGACTGGGCAGTTTTCTGCCTGCTGCCCAGCAAAAGCAAGGAGAAGGGCGAGGTAAAATCAGCCTAAATGCTGTCTTAGACAACCACTGTCTCATTCTAGTAGTTATGACTTTTGCCTATAGGCTGTTGCTTTCTCAGTTTCTCCCTAATATTACTCCCTTCTGCATATGTCTAGGATTTTACCTCTCAGTTTGTTCCTACCAACTTTCTGTCTTTTAGGAATTCCTCATAATTTCTGTTATATTGATTGCGTACTTATGTTCATGTATTCAAGCCCATCTTTGGCTTAAATATTGAAAGCAGTGACCATAACATTACAAAAGCAGATATTGAGTTTCTCGAACTTATTAGCTATCCTTCTTACTAACTTCAGTGTCCTGTTGGCCTATGTCTTCTATCAGGATGAAGAAAAATAAACCTGCTGTTACCTCTTTCTCCATATGCTTAGTGAAGTTTACCCTTATTTCTTCATCTTCCTATGTCCTACAATCTTAGAGTGGCAAGGAGAAAGAAAAAACTCAACCCAAGTGTTCTTGGTTTTCATCTAGGGCAGCCCATCTATGGTAGTGTTCATCTATGTGCATCCTTTACTCTGATCAAAAGGGTGCAACATTTCTCTCAGTAAAAGCTAAGACTTTGCACAACTGCACAAGTGATATGTTTTATTGCTTTCTGTCTTCCCTACTCCCAAGAGAAATATATGGCAAGGAAGTAAAAGAATTAATTCCATACATTTTCTTAAGCAGTAAGTATTCTTTGAGATTTCTGAGGAACTGGAAATAATAAGATTTTGAACATACACACAGACAGTTATATGGAGTACACTAAGAGTAAAGTATATATTTTTAACTACAGCATGTCAAAATAATAGCATTTTGAAGGTGGTAGGGACTTAGAAATTTTTAAATTCAGCACATTTATCTTGTAGATAAGGAGACTGAGGCCCAAAGAGATTAACTAGGTTTGCTCAGGATTGCGTATGAAAGGAATTATGAAGTCCAAACTAAGACCCAGATATTATTTCGCCCTATCTGCTGCTGTTTCCCACATACTCTCTTGCTTTTATAATACTTTTATATAGTGACATAAAAAAATTCGGGGGGGGCATACCAGGGGTTGAACCCAGGGGCACTTAACAACTGAGCCATATTCCCACCGCCTCCTTTTAAAAAGTTTTTTGTAGTTGTATATGGATAGAATGCCTTTATTTTATTTGTTTATTTTTATGCTGTGCTAAGGATTGAACCCAGTGCCTTCATGCTCAAGGTAAATGCTCTGCCACTTACTGAGCCACAGCCACAGCCCTCCCTAGCCCCTTTTTATATTTTATTTTGAGATAAGTTCTCACTAAGTTGCTTACAGCCTTACTGAATTCTTGAGGCTAACTTTGAACTTGGGATCCTCCTGCCTCAGCCTCCTGAGCCACTGGAATTACAGGCATGAACCACTGTGTCCAGCCATTATTAAGCTTTTAAAAAATATATACATACGGACACATTACATAGAATATTAAAAGTCTGTTAAATAATAAAATAAAAAGTATTTAGGAAGTGCGCAATTTTTTTTTAAATAATGAAATTTGGAAAAGTTAAAAACAATGGTTAAATTTTAAAGCAGATGTCTAGGGAGTGCTTACGGCAGTAATTTGCACTTTCATGCGGTGTTTTTTCAGTCACTTTTATTGTGATATGTTATTCTTAAAATAAAAATCCTTTGCCTTCTTTATCTTTTGTTCCACTCTATTTCTCCCAAAGTAGGGAAAGACTTGAAGAGCAAAAAGGTTGCTATTGGGAACTTTTCTTTATCTGAAGAAGAAAATGAGATTTCTCCCCCCCCCAAAAGTAAAAGAAGCATTTTAAAAATATTCTATATTAGCTACCCTCTTCTCCTTCTCCTTCTCCTTCTCCTTCTTCTTTTTCTTCTTCTTGTTCTTCTTCTTCTTTTATTCAAATGGTAGTAGGGATAGAACCCAGGGCTTTACCCATGCTAGCCAAGCACTCTGCCAATTGAACCATATCCCCAGCCCAGTTACATCTTTATTTAACTCTCATGGTATTCTTGAAAACCTTAAATATCTGTTCTTAATCTAAACATGTAACTGTGTCAGTATATCTTGGCAAACTGCCTTTTATGTAATAAATGTGGAATACATTTTTTAGTTAAATTAAATTCAACTAGGTTTGAGCACAAGTCAGTCACATGTACTATGTAAGATTATGGGTCCTCTAAGAACTTCAGTCCATTTTCTGTCTAAACTGTGAGGGGAAAAATCATTTGAATTTTGAATATATCAACTTTAGATCTAACAAAGAGTGACTAGAATAAATTACATACACGTTTATTGTTTTGTGGACTTTGTTTATTAAGTATACACTGGATGATAGCTAGACCTTGTGGTAGATGCTTAGGATTCATACAAAGTGAAAATAAAAAAGACTCTGTCCTCAATTTTAGAGCCTAATTGGTGTTACAGATATAAAGGTAGTTACTTTTATAATCTTATCAAGAGAAACAATAAGATTAACTATAAATTTGTATTATAATAGACTGATTATAAGAGGTTTAAAAAGTATAGAACATGGGGTTGGAGTTGTGGCTCAGTATTAGCGTGCTTGACTAACACACGAGACACTGGGTTTGATCCTCAGCACCACATAAAAATGAAATAAAGATTGGGTGTCCACCTACAACTAAAAAATAAATATTAAAAAAAGTATAGAATGTGAGATACAAACAGACCCAAATATATAAATATGCTTTCTTTTGTTAAACTTATACAAATCTTTTAAAAGTGTTACAAACCCTCATGGTGAGTTTGTGAAAACTCACTAAATTTTTTCTAAGTAATTTGGAGTTTAGCAGGTGTTAAGCTTTGTTTTACTTGATAGAGGTCTATTTCATTCCTCCTGAGAATGATTCTAATCTTCATGAAGAGAAAAACAAAAGCCACATCAGCTTCCAATTGTCAAAATTTAGTTTTTAAAAACTCAAGTCTTTTTCCCAATGGGTTTCCAGATTGAAGAACATATGGACTCTATCTTCTGAGTAAAATACTTTCATTTTCCTTTTGAATTACTTTTAAGACTTCAACCTGATATGAGAAGTATAAAATGAAACCATAAGGTATTTAAACATCATGTACCTCTCTGTGATTTTTTCCAACTTAGATTAATAATAACTTTATAAAACATAGAAATAATGCTTTCTCTTTTAAAATATGATATATATTTCAGGAATGGTTCTGTTTAACTTTCTAGGATGTGAAAATATATGGCTATTCTTGATATTAATCTCTAACGGGATTATTTCATTTTAGTGGATTTTAAAGAGATATTTAATTTTCTTTTGATTTAAAATCCTGACTTGGAATATATAATTACTGAGAATTTTTGAAATAAATAGTATTTTTAACACTACTGTGACCCAAGAAAATCATATGGCAGACTAGGATGCTTACATGCTGTTTTTGCAGCAAAACCAATGAATTGGATAAGACATTAACAAAATAAACTTAACTAGCATAGTTTATTTATCTTTGAAAAAACTAATCTGTTATTGAAAAGATGCAATTTCTTTTACATAAATTATTTTTAAACATAGGGGTTTACAGCTTTTAGCTTAAAAAAAAAAAAGCAAGCCACCTTTTAAAACAGAAATTGGAAGGAAAGAGTCATAACTCAAATAACTTTAGAATTTCTGTTTCCTAGTGAAAAGTTTCAGGGAATTTCATTAATCCCTTGGAAGATTTCTACATTTCAGTTGTATTTTTATTTCCCTGCATACTCCTCATTTGCTAAGAATGACTTGGTTCTCTGTTGAGATCTTTCTTGGGATATATAGTCATTCACACAGACAAAGTGTAAATGATCTGAGAACAGGGTCTCTGTAAGGTTTTGTTTTCCATGCTATGTCCCTCACCCAGCACATGTAAAGCAGTGAATGCAGCTAATAATGAAAAGCAAACTTTTAAGTAATTTGCAAAAGCTGATTATACGAGTACATGGGAACTCTCAGACTCTTCCAACAGTGCATTTATTTTGTTAGTATTTTAATATAGTTATGAGAGGAGATTTAGAAGCTGTATCAAAGAACTTTTAGAACAAAATGGATGTACAGCCTATATGGCTTCTCTGTAACCCAGTTAGAATGTTTGAAAGCTCTGACATAGGCATGAAATTGTCTGAATTGGTAGTACTGTTTGTTATTTAAGTGTCCAGAACTCCACTTTTATCCCATTCATAGCCTTTCTTGCCAGTCTGTTTTAATATTGGAATTACATAAGAATTATATAAGTTTTGATATTTAAATGTATTTTATTCATTGCAGGTTTTTTGGAGACAGTCCATATTTTAGTTGTTGAAATTAGTATACAGGCTAGGGATATAGCTCTGGGGTAAAGTGTTTGCCTATTACGTGTTATCCCTGGGTTTAATCTGCAATACCAAAAAATCATGTGTCTGTACTGCGGATGTAGCTCGGTGTTAGAGCACTTCTCTGGTGTGTGAGGTCCTGAGTTCAATCCACAGTACCTCAAAAGAGTAAATAAATAAATAGAAAGAAAGAAAAGAAAACTAGGATAGATAATAATGAGGCTTGTTAGAACTATTTCAGTTCCTGTTAGTGAATCTTTTTAAGGAACCATTTTGTCTTAATCTTGTTCTTCCTATTGAAAGTTGAATACTGATTGATACTTCAGTGTCAATATTTGAAGTATAAGTTCTAGTTGACAATCTTATTAATAAAATATGCTAACTTCCTTATGTCTGCAGATTAATGAAGTGAACATGAATGATCTCTTAGAAGTCCTGCATTTTGGGGGCTGGAGTTGTAGCTTCGTGGTAGAGCACTTGCCTTGCAAGTGTGAGGCACTGGGTTTGATCCTAGCACCACATAAAAATAAATAAAGGCATGGAGTCCATATACAACTAAAAAAATTAAAAAGAAGAAGTCGTCCTGCATTTTGACTTTTTGTCTTTTCAAATGATGTTTATTATCAAGGGTATTCTGATGTGTCAAGATCTAGTAGAATCTGTTTAGATTATGAAGTTGTAGGCATGTATACAATGTCATTTCAGAGAACTATTTGTATCCATGTGTTCCCTCAAATGTTCATAATGTACTAAATCCAACAGAGAATATAAATGGCTGCAACCTCCCAATAATTACATCAAATTACGAATCCATCACTTTCTTAATTCACTGATGAGGTTAGAGCCTTTATGATTCAGTCATTTCACAAAAAAACCTACATCGGATATTACTACATTGGGAACCAAGCCTTCAACGTTTGAGCTTTGGGGGACATTCCAGATGCAAACCATAATAAGCAACTCAAATAAAACATGTTTAAAAGTAAATTTGATCCTCCTCTCCTACTTCTTCTTTCTCCTTCATTTGTTCCTCTCCGCCTTCCATACCCTTCCTCGTCGCTCTCCTCATTGCATTTGCCCTTATATAATGACATACCTGCAGAGGGTCTGTCTGGATTAGTGTAAATATTGGGGGTCATTTCATTGTTGAGGGACCCTGAAAAGAAAGACTCATTTTATGGACTCTGAGGTAGGAGGGAGAGCTTAAGAGGATGGCATGGTCTTGGAATAGACTGAATCATAGAAGAGAAAAAATGTCTTTAAGGTTTTTACATTCTTTTCCAGTAAGGAAACTTGGCAGAGGTGCCTGAAGAGGACCTCAGCTTGGGGGCTCAGATAGAGACCTAGTAATGAAGTCTTCAAGTTTAGGAAGGTAAATATGCAAAGAGCAGGGTAGCCACAGGGGCCTGAGACCTTGGTTCTGGCTCTTTCCAGAGAATGTACAGAATTGACTGGTGCAGGGAGGGCAGCTTTCCCCTGAGAGACCTGCCAGGTAAACCATTTGATCAGGCCTGAAAACAAACAAACAAACAAACAAAAACCACATATGTTTTAACCAGGAGCCAGACTCCTCAGATGATTTTTCATGGTCTGCACCTTTGCATTCTTCTTTAGCTACTTCTTAGTTTACACTCTCCAAAAATTCTGGAAACACTTAACTTTAGCCTATACCAAATTGTTTCTTTTTTCACTTTGCTAGTGTTGTTCCCTGAGAAAGAATGCTTTTCCTTTTTATGTTATCCTAGTTAACGTCTCTTAACAGTTTGAGTCAATTTGTGGGCTAAGAAGCCTGTCTTTACTTTGGACAATGCCTTTCTATAGTGTTCCTAATGCACCTTTTGATATATTGTATTTGTCTTTTTTATTTATTTCTTTTTTGGTTTGTGAAGTCTTTAGAATAATGACTCTTTTTTAATACCAAAACCCTGAATCTCTAGTTCCTAGCACACAGGTCCTTGTGTATCATCATTAAGTGCTTGTTGATTATATAAATAAATAAGTGAACAAGTGAAATGTAAGCTTATTAGTTTTTAATCCCTGGTGTTTTATAGTATAGTCTGAACCTATCTTATCTCTTTTTCTTGTGTACACACTAAATAAACCTCCAATTTTCTGATCTCTGCACATTTACTTATGCTCTGTGAAAAGTTACAGTGTTGTCTTCTTTCTGTATGTAATTCAAACTTGACCCACTCTTAAGGATCTTTCTCAAAAGTCTTTTACTCTGTAAAGCATTTCCTGATCCCTTCCAGACATGATCAATCCTATTTTGAATTTCCATAATTCCCAGTTTTTTTATTTTTTTATAACTTGAATTTTATATCGTAGTTATTTGTTTATTTCATCCCTTTAATTAGATCTCAAGTGCCTTAAGATTAAAGACCATATATATATTGTCCTCATGTGAGTATATCTCATAACACCTTAACCAGAGCTTTTCAGATAGCAGTGGGTACTCAGAAAATATTTGTAGATGAGTAAGCCAAAGCAGGATTGGTAATTGAGAACCAGAAAAAAATGTGGCAAAGAGAGGGAGTAAAAGAAATCACTGCAGAATGTGAATAATTGCTTCAAAATTGAAAGTACTAGAAAGTTTCTAGGAGATGACAGCAACTATTCAGAGGACTGGTTTCCAACTGTCTTAAAACACTGGGAGTGAAACATAGTAAGTCTGTTTCCCCCTGTGGATAAAGAGTACATCCTTTTTGCTAATGTTCCAAAGCACAATGTATATGCATGTGTCTTTTATGTTACTGAGAATCAGTTATTTGCTCTCAGTATTTTCCTGAGAGTTTTGGATTAAAGGAAGGGAGTATTGTATTGTGCTGGGTTGTTACTCCATATAAGCCTTTAAATTATTTATTTATTTATATTTTTAAAATTTATTTTTATATTTATTTTTTTTTAGTTGTCGATGGAACTTTATTTTTATTTATTTATATGTGGTGCTGAGAATCAAGCCCAGTGCCTGATACACTGACACATGCCAGGCAAGCACTCTACCACTGAGCTACAACTCTATCCCCTTAAATAATTTATTCAAAGATAAAAATGTTATGTTATGGAAGATGACACTTTGCTTTTCCTTCTTCCCCTGTTACTTGTAAAGTATCTTAAGAAAACATGTGTGGGATAGGGCCTGAGTTTAGGAGAAAAGAAGGTTCAAATATCACAGCAGTGATCCTTCCATATGAGACTGGTTCATTAGTGCACTTATAAAGCATCCATGTCTTTCTTATTTGGAGCAAGCAATGAGTTTACTAGAAATAGTCAATGAATGGTAATAGCTTCCAGGCTATTCAGATACCAATGCTGACCTGCATGACACAGTTAGGTAATATTTACTTTGATTTTATTTATCTATTAAAAACAACAGAGACTTGTAACTTTTTCTCTCCAGTCTAACAGCTTTGCTATTTCAACTTTGAGTACTGGTAACAGTGGGAAAATATCAATTTTATAATTATTCTTTGAAACAATGTGTACTGAGAGCTCTTCATATAATTTATAAAGAATTTTCTTGTTTACATTCAAACCTGTCACTTTACAAAAGAGAACTTTAAATTCACACCAATACAATAAACTATCATAATGAATGAGCTTAATATGAACATACTAGCCAAAGTAGACTTAAACAGTTTGGGTAATAGAAAGTCTTAGATGGTTGAGTCCAGGTCTGTTTATTAGTAGTTAAATCACTTGAGCCTCAATTGTTCACCAGTAAAGTAGGAGTTATTGCCTTAATTTATAGGGTTGTCTTCAGAATCAAATGAGATGACATATAAAATACTTAGTAATGTGCCTGATACATTATGAACCATCAGTAAATTTTAGTTCCCATCTCCCTTCCCAGAGCACAGTGTAATATACTTCTCAAAAGAGTGAGGTCCTGTCTGCCTAAGACTTCAGATCATTCTCTGTGTGAACATTTTTCTTGGTGAGTGATTCTGTAGTTTGAAGACTCATGAAAGTTTTCAACAGTAGCATAAGCCTGCATTCTTTTATTCTAGGCATGTTTTGGTAGAAGTTAGGGACTAAATAAGGGAATTAGGTAGATTGATTAAACAGATATATCAGTTTATCTATTGGAAAACAAAATTTACCCTGCCTCACAAACCAGATATTTTGATTAATTATCATCAATATGAGTAGCTTGGGAAGCAGAATAAATTTGGTTTCCTGATGAATCAATGTTTCATAAAGCTTACAGTGTAAATTATCAAGTATTGATGAAAGAAATGGAAAAGGACCTCACGAAATAGAAAGACATCCTCTGTCCATGGACTGGAAGAATCAATATGAGTAAAATGTTTGTTCCACCAAAGTGATATACAGAGTCAGTGCAATACATACCAAATACCAGTGCCATTCTTTGTAGAACTAGAAAAAGCAATCCTAAAATTTGCACAGAACCACAAGACTACAGGTAGTCAAAGCCATCTTGAGCAAAAAGAACAAAGCAGGTGGTATTGTACTACCTGACTTCAAAATATACTACAAATCTCTGGTAGTCAAACAGCAACATATTGGCAAACAAACAGACATATAGAACAGTGGAAGAGAAGAGAGCCTAGAAATAAACCCACATATTTATAATTCAAACTGATTTTGACCAAGATGCTAAAAACACACATTGGAGAAAGGACAACCTCTTCAATAAATGGTGCTGAGAAAATTGGATATCCACATGCAGAACAGTGAAACTAGATTCCCTATATCTAAATAGTTACACAAACTAACTCAAAATGGATTTAAAGATTTAAAAGTAAGTCCTGAAACTATGAAACCACTACCTGAAAATGCAAGGGAAATGCTTCATAATATTGTAACAGGCTAGGATTTTTTGGACAAGACCCAAAAGCACAGGAAACAAAAGCAAAATTGGACATATAGGGTTATATTAAACTAAAAAGTTTCTACTGAACAAAGGAAACAAATCATCAGAGTGAAAAGACAGCTTGCAGGATGGTAGAAAATATTTACAAACTATATATCTGACAAGGGCTTAATAACTAGCACATATAAGGATCTCCAAAAACACACTGGCAAAAAGTAACCTGATTTAAAAATAGGTGATGATTTAAATAGACATTTGTCAAAAGAAAACATATAAATAAATGGCTAATAGTATGGAAAAAACATTCAACATTATTAATCATCAGGGAAATTCAAATCAAAACCACAATGAATTGTCACTTCACCCCAGTATGAATGGTTTTTATCAAAAAGAGTAAAGAGAAAAAGGGCTAGTGAAGATGTGGAGAAAAAGGAACACCTGCATAATATTGGTGGGAATGTAATATATTAGTACAGCCATTATAAAAAACTGTATGGAGGTTCCTTCATAAAATTGAAGAGACGTACCATATAATCCACCAATCTCAGTACTATTTATCCAAAGGAAATGAAATCAGTACATCAAAGAGATACCCGCTCATACATTGATTGCATTAATGTTCCCAATAGACAAGAAGTCTATATCCACACTGATCAATGGATAAAAAATGTTATGCATATTGGAATACTATTCAGCCATAAAAAGAAGAAAATCCTTGTCATTTGCAGCAACATGGCTGGAACTAGAAATCATGATATTAACTGAAAGGAGCCAGGCACAGCACATAACTGCTGTATGATGGTACTGGTGTATAATCTAAAAAGTTGAGAGTAGATTGATGGTTACCAGAGACTTAAGAAAATAGAAGGGAGGAAAGTGGAAAGATTAATCAATGGCTACTACATTACAGTTAGATAGCAGTAAGAAGCTGGTGTGCTAGTAGTGTGCAATAGGGTGACTATAGATAACAACACACTGTATATTTCAAAAAGAAGAAAGAATTTTGAAGATTTTTACTATAAAGAAATTATCAGTGTTCAATGAAATTGGTATGTTTTAACAGGATTTAAACATTACACAATGTTTACATGCATCAAAACATCACATGTCACCTCACCCCAGTTTGAATGGTTGTTATCAAAAAGACTTAAAAGAACAAGGGCTAGTGAAGACCCCAGTAATATGTAAAATTTTACATTCATATATTAAAAATGCCTGGATAAATCCTTCTGTATATATTCAAGCACAATTAAATATTGGTGCGACTCTACTTTGAAAAAGCCTTTCATTTGCCTTGGTTGACAACATGGGGTGTGAGTCTCCTGTTATCTTAAGGACTATAAGGGATAGTTACTTCCTTGTTTCTTTTACTGCTCCTTGCCTTTTCTGCAATTTTTAAAGTATTGGCATTTCCCTGATTTTATCCTTGCCTTTCTCCTTTCCTTTAAATATCCTTTTCTCTGGAGTCTAGTGCAATACCAGACTTATAACAAACACTCATCAATTTTTTGTTATATGAATTTCTTAATTCACTGACTCCCAGGGCTGATCAAATTTGAATCTGTACTGATAGTTTCTCTTTCCAGTTCGGAGTTACATTGCTTACCTATTAGAAGAACTTGCCGAGATATTATTATTATTAATAATAATATTATTAGATATTATTATAATATTATTAACCCATGTTCTCATGGTTATTCTTTCCAACTATACCTGCTTAACCCGAATTCATTTGAGTTAAATAGCATCTTTATTGTTTCATTTCCCATTGTCACAGCCCTCAGTTTTATTCTCGATCTCCTTTTCCTCCCTTATTGAATGTCTCAAGAAGTCTTATCTAGCCAACTTCAGAACTCTTAGATATTGCTCCTCTAGGCTCCATCCCCATTAACTCAATGCCAGCCTCTTTTACATTGCTGCCATGTAAGACCCAGGGTGGGTCATATTAATCCCCTGTTTGTGAAAGCCTAGTTTTGTCTATTCTGAAGATGTAAAGGTAGCTACTTTAATTCTCTTTACAAGGTCTTTTGAAAACTGCATCGAAACATATGTTTCCTGACTTAGATCTTGCCGTTCTAAGACTGCCTTGATGTAGTATTTCTCACTTGAACTTCTTTAGGTAAAAGTGTCTTTTTATGTCACCATGCCTTTATCCAGGCTATTTTTTTTTTTTTGGTTTGTAAAAACTTTTTCATTTTGTCCATCAGACTTTCATTCACCATCTAAGTTTCTGTTCTAAAGTCATCTATTTTTTCTTTAATCAATTATTTATTAAGTGACTGTTTATAAAAGTTACTGTGCATGGTCAATGAATTAGATACAAACCCATGTCCTCATGGAACTTACAAAATAGATACTCATTGAAACCTTAATGAAATCCTCAATCTTCCCAGGCAGGGTTAATTAGTACTTTGATCATAGCCAATAAGACATTGTAAAGGAAATGCCATGTAGTGAAAAGCTCATTGCCTTAGAAGTCAATAGCCTCTTATTATTTATTTCAATGGGCAAGACTTAATTTTTCCATCTTTAAAATGATAACAGTATTTAATTATGACATGGTTGTTGAGGCCTTGTAATAATATGTATAAAAGAGCAAGGTCTAGCACAGAGTAGGCTAAAGCAATGAATGTTATGTATATGTTTAACATTTCCTAATTTTCATTCCAATAACATCATTTGTTTAATTTTTTTCTAGTTGTATGTAGAGTTTTATTTGATAGTGTAATTAACATGTGATTTTGATTTTTTTCCCGACTTTACTTTCTCTCTGGCCAAAAAGCTAAGCTAATAAAGAAATGGTTCAAAGTAGCCAGGAAGGCTGAGGACCATTTCTTGAATAATTCACTGGGTTGCAAAATTATTTTTATAAAATGTCCTCTAAGTAATAATTAATATAAAGTGGGCATCTAGGTGGCTTTAAAGGATAAGTAGACAGATACACTGAATTGGTACCATGCAGAAATTGCTCACTACATGAAACATAATTTTACATAATTATATACTATGCCAGTGTCTCAAGGTCATGCACAATTTCCATGTCAGTCTTCAATAAAGGAAGGACTCTGCTTTAGAAAATATCTCCTCTGCTGAGCCACACAGTCGAAGGCTTTTTGTTTTTCTTTGTCCTTTCCATTAAGGCAGCACATAGCGGAGAGATCACCTGCTCTTGACTTATGGTTGGTACTTGGTTAAAAGAGATTTTAGTTAATATGTTTGCTATCTATCTGCATGAAGGCAGCATAGATTTCAGTTTGTGAGATAAAGCATTCGCTCACATTGCATGATACCCTATAGTACCTGAACATTATTTCATCAAGATTTATACAGAAAGTGAAACCCATCCAGAACTTGAGCGCTTTTATCTTCGAGCTGACAGTGCACGGAAAATGTTTGCTGCTTTTAAGGGGTTACCATTTATTTAAGTTGTAGCTAATGTCTGCCATGAATTTTTAATCTACAAATATGGAAACAGAAGCCTGCCAGATACACAAGTTAAAAAATACTGGTAATATAAAAATTTAAGAACAAATATGACATGCCAAATTTTTCTGGGATTTAGAACTCTGCTCTAGCTAGAAGAATTTATTACTGACTTCTGTTAAGGTCATCAAGATTTATCAGGTATTGTCACAGGAAAGTGGTTAAGATGGAAAATGGGAAATTTTTCTAATATGATTGCATTGTCACAGTTTTTCTTTTTAAAAACAGCAGTCTTTTGTTGACACAGATCTAGTTTACATTAAAATAACTCTAAACTCAGTGAGATGACAGACACATACTTAACATTCTGGAAACTATTCTACTTTAATAAAACAATATCCAGAAAACAATCTACCTTAATAATGTATTATTAGCTCAATGACTTAATACAACATAAACTTAAAGAAATAAATATGAATGTTTCTCTTATGTACTTGAATACTTTCAAGTGTTTACTGAATTTTGACTGTTTTATTTTTTAAAAAAGAGAGAGAGAATTTTTTAATATTTATTTTTCAGTTTTTGGTGGACACAACATCTTCATTTTATGTGGTACTGAGGATCGAACCCAGCGTCCCGCGCATGCCAGGCGAGCGCGTTACTGCTTGAGCCACATCACCAGCCCTTGCCTGTTTGATAACCAGATTTCTGCCTCATCTGACCATCTTTTTCTGTAACAGTGCAAATGCTATTGGTTGTTTCTGAAGGGCTTTGTTCTATATCCTAATTCCTATGCTTAGATTTAACTTTGGGAGAGAAAGAAAGGATCCTGATATATTATTACGGGGAGAGTAAAATAAGATGTTCTCAGAACACTTGGGTTGTGGCAAATAATAATGCAGAGTGAGCCATTTAAAAAGTTTTTCTGTGAATGGTGCCCTCTGAGAAGTGTATCTAATAGCTATGTAATGGAGCTATATTCTATCACACATACTTTTGTGACATATCACTTATTCTCAAACCTATTTTCTTGAGATCAGGAATAGCATCTTAATAATTGTAACCCTAGCAGCTGGCTCAGGTAGTCAATAATAATTTATTAGAAATATTTTAGGATTCTGTTAGAATATTGATCCATATGTACTTACTCTACTAATTGTCTAGCTGGCTTGCCATTCTCTTTCTAAAAAAAAGAGTAATCTTTAAAATCTCATAGTTTACATGTGAAAATAATAATCAGATTGCATATACTTGTTTCAATTAGTAGAGAAAGAATGTACATCTCACCTTAGTTTTTGATGCTTTAATACTTGTATCTTTTCAACTTGATTTTCATTAAGCTCATTCTTTTTTTATAGGGAGGGGGTTTGGGGTATTGAATCTAAATGGGCTTTACCACTGAGCAATAGCCCCTCCCCTTTTTATTTTTTATTTTGAGAAAGCGTCTTCCTATGTTTTTAGGGCCTTGATAAATAAGTTGCTGAGGCTGCTCTTGAACTTGTGATACTACTGCCTCAGCCTCCGCAGTTGCTGGGATTACATGTGTGTACTACCTTGTCCAGCCTGGCTCATTATTTTTCATGTGTTTTACCTGACCAAATCACTAACTATAGCAGGCCTATAAAAGGGAATAAATAGCCTATTTGTTGATGCTTGAGTTATATTTCCATCTAAGATTTCAATAATCTTTCCAATTCTGTTCTTGTAGAACAAAGAATATCTATTTTGTATATTGAAATGGCATTGTTTTTATTCATTTGTGTAGATTGTGGTGATGTGTAAAGATGTATTTATACAGTCACATAAATGTGAAGGTTTTTTAAAGAGTAGTAAGATAATTAAATGTTTTATACTTAGAACAGTTTATTAAATTTGCATTGTAATTTTAACATGAAGCATTGAAATGAGATCACAGTATATTTTATATATATGAAAGAAAAATCAGACTATGCCATCTACAGCTTTTCAAAGACACACAAGTCCTTGTTGTCAAAGACATTTAGTACTTGGAGATTGTGTCCCAAGAAGGTTGTAAGTACAGCACCTTTGTTTCCCTGCCTTTGAGGTTAAAAGTAAATAAGTGAAAATCTTTTGGGACCCAGACTGAAATACTTGTGGAAATGGAGGTTGGGGGGGAGGGGCCGGTTATGCAAGTAGTGTCCTGAAGAGTTTGCATCATTCTTTGGGATGAGTATAGATGGTATGTGTATGTAATGACCTAGATATGACCCGAGAATGAGTAACTTCTCTTATCCATGCTTACATTTGTTCAGCAATCTGTTTCTGAACACTTGAGTTCTTTTTGGTTTTGCTGACTATTCCTTGGTGACAGCTACAAAAACATTTAACCTGTTTAAGTAACTCACAGACTTATGTGAAGAGAATTGTCTCTGTATTATAAATTCACACATTTTGTATCCTCTTTCTCCTTGAAGGGGTTTCTGGGGTGGGTGGTAGGGAATATCATTTCTTAAATGATAGTGAAATCTTAAAATGGATGATCAAAATTGTAATTATTTGATGATCTAAACCTGTGAATTGGGATGGGGTGATGGCTCAGTGGTAGAGCTCTTGCCTCATGTGTGAAGCACTGGGTTTGATCCTCAGCACCACTTAAAAAAATAATAATAAATAAAATGAAGTCATAAAAAACCCCTACACATTCCCCTTTATAATGCTACTCTAAAATGACAACGTGCACCCTGTTTTTATTTATAAAGCTTTACACTAAGCGTGAATGTCGTTGGAGGGAACAGAAGTAGGAAGACAAAACCTTGGACTTTTAAGTCCATGTCTATTGCTATATAAACAACTTTAAATATGCTAGTAATTACTCCCATCTGAAAAGAGTGAATGTTACTTTTTCTTCAAAGAACATATAATTTTACTCTCACAATCAGAAACAGCATGAAAAATGAGACTAATAGTTGCTTGATTAGAAGTAAGTTCCTTGAAGGGTTTGTATTCAGTATCACCTGGAACAGTGCTTATATGGAAACAAAAAAAAAAGGCATTGAAATTGTTGGCATCCTTATGTGATTTCTATAATCCTTTATAAGTATGAGATCTGAAAATGTGATAATAGCTTTGTCTTCAGATTATCTTTGTTATAACAGGATTGTGTTGTGAAGATGGTCTTTAAGAGATATAGCTTCAGGAGATTGTAAATATTGTGATGCTTAGGTTTAAAGTTCTTTATTTGGATTACATCTGAGTATATTGAAAACTTTTGGTAGAACATTTATATTTGATGGCATAAAGATATGTATTTAGCATTAATGAAACATCTTTGAAAACTTTTTACTATGTGATTAAATTCTCAGTTTCTAATAACTGAATTTTTGTCACCATTTTGGCCATGTTTTGTTAGTGTCAAAGACTGTAAAAATAAGTGCTAAGTTCTTTTTCTTCCTAAATTGCTTATTATGGATATTATTTTTGAGCTAGTTGATAATTTGTGAATGGTTTTATAATTTCTCTGACCTCTCTGTTGTGTGATAAAACATTATTGTACAAATGCTTTAGTAGTCATTGGATTTGATTTCACTATCATGCATTATAGTACAGTCTATTGTTGCCTAATTTAGTAATAATTTTATCGTCTCAGCTTAACATCTCTTATAATTTTAATTGTTATCAAGAAGAATGACATCGTTTAATTTGACTTAAAATGCAGAAGGATGGATGAATGACAAATTAATAATTTACCACCTTTGCATAATACTGCAGCATAGAGTATTAGAAGGATTGATGGCATAAAAGGTTAACAAATTTTAGCAGCTTTCATTAGCTTTACATCGTCATATGTTTGTGGTGCTGACTGAAATAGGCTTTGTAGGAGATCTCAGTCTAGGGAACTAATTACTTGTGCCGATTGCCGCACTGATGAATAGACTCTTATTGTATCATTCCCCTGAAGACGAGCCGCAGCCTGTGATTCACGACTGCATCCTGGCTGATATTTGATAATAATTTTAACAGATAAATATAGGTAGGCAGAATGATGAAGTACCTATCTAAGCTACATGACTATCAAAGCCATGCACATAGCCATCTGTGCACTGCCTTTCTGCCTCTCACCTAAGGAGAATTTTATTTCATTAACTGAGTTCAAACAACTGTTGTCTTTTGCTTGTGTGTATTATTCATAACTATTTCCAATTTGCTCTTTAAATGAAATTATGGTATTAGTTTTTATTTAAGCTCGAGATGACAAAATAATAAAGAAATTTGAAGAGTAAAAGAGCTTTTTTATTTTTTCTTTCTAATGATTGCAATTCTCTTAGACATTTCTGTATTCCATTTGATTATATAATATCTCCTTCTCCTCATGCATGACCAGTATCAACAAAGGAAATGTTTGATGTTCTTATTGTCTCTTCAGCATTCTTAGAAAAGACCACTGGATTCCTATTGTTTTTAAAATAGTTTCGTCAAATAATGTACTGCTTGTTGTCTATTCTTTTATAACCTGAGATAATTGAGATAATAGTTATGAGATAAAAATATTTTATTTATAAATCTATTTTGAATTTTTAAAGAGAACATCTTTAAAACATCAAAATAAGGATGACTTTTACTTATGTGTTTGGGGATTGTCATTTGGTTAAGACTACTAATTTGTCAAAGCTGACAGGTACAATTTTATTAGCTCATGGAATACAAGTAAAATTTTATTTTGTATTAGCCATTCCTTTAGAAGTTTTGATTATTTATGGATACTTTTTTATTTTACTATCAAAACTTATAGGTTTTCATGCTGTACATGTTTAGTGAATATGTTCACTAAATACATATTCTCCAGAGATTTTTTTCCTTACTGTAACTGAAAAACCTTCATATTAGTATTTTCCTTATAAAATATTTTCTAGCATGCTGGATCACAATTAGTTAACAGGAAAGAAAGCTGACATTTATATGTTGCCATACAAAAGATCTATGTAATTTGGGAAATATAGAACTTGAATTTTAAAAATGAATTTCCGAAAGTATGCTTTCAATATAGCAATTATTGCACATCATATACTATGTAGTTTTTAATTAAATATAAAAACAGGCTACATAAAACAGAAATCCAATCTGATTTGCTTGAAAATAGATTGCTATTTCACTCCACAGGAATGGTTTATTTAAAAACAGTAAATGGAAAAGAAATGCATTTTCTTCTGTTGTTCTAAGCCTCAGGGGCTAAATGTAATGAATATTTTAAGAGATTATTTTAATTAAATTCCTGCACATCTAAACAGAGTAATATTTTATTATCACATACATAACCATGTAACTGAGATATTCATTAAAGTTAACACTTTCTGGACCAAGAATTCATGGTATGATTTACTGACCTTGTGCAAAAAGGCACAAATTAGGAAGAAAAATGAAGGGGGACAGACTTTGATTAATATAGGTAATGCTATACCATATTTATAATAGCCTTTTCCCTATTCTGGTTTATAAATGCAGCCACAGAGAAAGGTGCCCTGCTGAGGCTGAAATGAGGCTGAAATCAGAGCACATGCCACTAGAGTGTGGGGAAACTGATCACACTGTCAGCAATTCATTTCAAAATGATGTATTTAGTGCTCATTTCACCTTCCAAGAAAAGGAAAAGGAGTTCCTTAGACCAGAAGGTGATATTGTTATTTTCAAGGACATACCTAAGTTTAAGATTGCAGAAAGGGGAGTGTGAGATGGGGGAGAATTAAGAGGAAGGAGAGAGAGAGAAAAAAAGGCAGAGCAAACAAGGAGAGCTTTATGCAGAAATTCGGTGCTACCACGCTGTTTGATAATTGCTAACATATGTGGCTTCTCTGTTTCATTGTAGTCGTCCTCGTGAGTTCTGGCGCCTTGACTACTGGGAAGATGACTTGCGGCGCCGGCGACGATTTGTGCGTAACCCTCTAGGATCCACACATCCTGAAGCGACACTAAAAACAGCCGTGGAACATGGTCAGTGTATAAACCACTCCTTGCCAGTAGCAGCAGGTACAGTACTTGGTAATGAAGAGCATAACTTCATTATTACAAGGCACTGTAAAATCTTCCAACACCACATTTCATAGTTATTCACCTCAGAAAGAGAGGTTAAATTTTTTTTATAGTTAGTATAAGATCCTGTGAAATTATGGTGTCAAGTGTATTTATTTATTATACATACAAAACTTACATGGACCCTTTGTTTCATAGTAAGAGGCTAAAATATTTGTCCTTTTGAGCAACACACGAGCTTTGAGTAAATTAATCCTGGAAGCCTGCCTATTCACAGGTATCAGAAAGACAGCATTTAAAGATAAGATATGTTTCTAGGTCTTGGTATGTATATATAGTTTTCCCCCAACTATGGTATTTTAGAATGAGATTATGAAGTGGGAAAAGACGGTAATAAATATCCAAGCGCCTGGATACTTTCTGAACCTTGATTTGTAGATGGTTGTGATTGATGGCTCCTGAATAAAAGAGAATAGGCATTATTTTCATATGTTTCCTATTCTACATCATCTTGTTATCAGAGCTTAACAAAACATTTTCCCCCTTTTGTTACAATGCATATGACTATCATTCAGTTTAAGTAGAAGTCTGATAAGTAAATTGAAAAACTGAAAAAGTCCTTCAGATTTGACAGTATTATACTTCTTTGATCCTAGAATTGTATATTTATAGATTATTTTATGAGTTTTGAAAGTCAGTTTAAATATATAAAAGGGAAAATGCCCCCCTTTCAATGTTAAAATTATTTTTATTTTACAAAATATAAATGGATTATTTTTTAATAAGGTAAGAAATATCCCCCCCCCCATTTTAAGTTATTAATTTAACATGTAGCAGCTTCTGGTTAAATGGCAATACATAGTATACAAAATAAATGTTAAATTATATTCAGTTTAGGTATTAAGAATTTTTGAAATTTTTATCATTTTAAACTGATACATAAAAATTGTACGTATTTATGTGGTACTCTGTGATGTTTCCATACATGTAAAGATGTTAGGAATTTAGATTAAAAATCTGTAGTCATAGGTTTGGCCTCAGTCAGGCAGTTTAACCTCTTGCACTCAGCCTTAAAGAGCCATTTCTAGAAGAAAATGTCCACAATATGTCATCAGATATAACACCAAATGTGACACCAGTCCTTTAAAATAAATGATCATACAGAGAATAGTCAATAACAAAGTGATCTAAAAGCAATAATAGTCTCAGGGCCCTACATCTTCAACTACAGGAGGTGGAGAAGGGGAAATACTATGTAAAATTAATTAGGCCACTTTTGCTTTTAGGGTCATATACTTTTTATGTGGTGCTATAGATTTCAGCTACATATTTTTTTTTCTTTACTAAGTTTTAGAGGGCTTTTATTATTTTAATGATTCATTGAAAAAAGCAGCCTGTTTGCAATTTCATCCTTTTCAGCCACACAGATATTACCAGATGCTCTTAAAAATTTAAGTTTATTAATCATATTTCTGTCTTCTAAACTGTCATTTAACAGTAAGTTGTGAGTTCTGAGGTCTATGACAATAAAATTGCATTTATAAAATTTCCTCTTATGTCAGGAAGGGAGGACTTGATTCTAAAATCACAAAAAGATTAATTCTTATCCAGAGGGAATTATTAGTAACCGATTTTAAAATTTGTGGTGTCACTCTAATGCAGAATTTTAAAACTACATTCTCATCAAAAATAGTACATTCAACCATGTTGAGTTTTCATAGGATTTAATGAATAAATTTTTATTTTATTGTTAAACTTTAATTTTTAAAATAATAATATTATATTAGCATTTTTAATTCTAAGAATCTGTAATAATGTTCGATAAAAAAGATACCTATTAGTGATGCTTTTATTATTAAGAGTATCTTGAACTGTTTAAAGCAGATTTCACTGAAATTACTTTAGATGGTAATTTAAAAGTTAGTACCCTACTTATCTATATTTTCTTGTGCATTTTAAAATTGATAGATGCAAAGTTAAACATTTATGTAATTCCAACCTATTTATTAATATTTTAAACAAATCTTCTAATGATTGATATTTCAAACATTTCAAAGATTTAAAAGCAATAACTTAAATGTGAAATATATATTTTTTAAGAAATAACCAACTATGTATATAGGAGGTGCTTCAGTCCTCTTGCAATTAAGGGGTGAAGTCATACTTAATATTTTTCAAAAAAATGTATAAGCTGTACCTATACTTTGTGTGTGTAAGTATATATGTATATGTTGTATATATATTATTTTAAATAATAGGGACATAGTAGACAATTATGAAACTCAGCACATAGATTGTACTGTGGTATTGTTTGATGTCAGCATAATTTATGCTAATAAAGAGCTTAATTTAAAAAATATTTTATTAAATAAAGTAACTTATAGTGACATTCAATTTAAATTTTGTGTTAACTATGAAATTCCACTTTTAAATATGTTTTGGAACATGAAGGTGTCTATCAAAATAAACATTAAAAATCAAGTGTGCAAAACAAAATAGGTGATATGATTTTAAAAAAGCAATTGCAACTAATTTTAACATGAATAAAGTGTATGGTTCATTGTTGGATTTAAAATAGAGATTTCTGTGGATGATATGTGCATTCCGTGTTGCTTTATGACTTCTTACTTTTATTTATAATTTATTTAACCAAGGCACAAGACATTTTACAAATGCAGAGTCTTAGAACTTCTTGAACTATATTATCATTTTCAAAGGAAGACATCTAAATAGAAGTGTCATTGGAGATTAGTTATGTATTTAGTAGTAAGAGCCATCTTTTTAATAGATGGATTTGATGTGAAGGAAAGCCTCTGGTGTGAAGGTGGCAGAGTAAATACCTGAAGAGTGATGTTCTCTGTTTGGGCGATCAATACCAGCCCCATGACTCTACTTCTGGCTACCTTCTAGTTAAAAACAAATTTTTTAATTCTGACAATTTAATTGCCCTTCCCAAGTTCACATTAACTTGCTTGGGGAAAAGAGCTTTAGGTAATTTTTCAAACAGAGACCTTCCAAAGTGGTTATTTATAAAAGTCATGTTGTAATGGGAGATCCCTTTAACTTTGCAGAAACTGAGTCATATTTTAAAATTAAAACTAATACTTCCTCTTATAATTAAATAATCTTTATGGAAATTCACAGCAGCAAGCAAAGGTGGGTATTTGATTCTTGAGGGCATTTCCTTCCATTTTATAGTGTAAAATTTATTAGAAATCTGTCCTTATAATTCCTACCATACTCCTAACGCATAGAGGCCAGTTTGGCATTTATTTATGATCAGAGCATTTTAGATCTGGAAGGAACCTAAGGCAAAAGTCTAGTCTAATTTTATTCTTTCCAGATAAGGAAACTGAGGTAACAAAGGGCTGATGTAATTCTCAGTAGGTTAAGGAGTAAAGCCCAGATTATCTGAGGACTGGTCAAATTTTCATATCAGTGTGCAGTGATATCTTCTGAAATTCACTGTTAATTATAATGGGAATGTTATATTCAAATTGAAGCCACATAAAAGTATTTTAAGTGGTATAAATATTGGTCTTAATTCAAATACTAAAACAGTTTAGCAGTAGAATCCTATTGAATTCAAGACATTTTTATTTTGTAGAGAATAAGAATGCTAAGAGAAATATATGAGGAGAATTTAACCTAGTTTAAAACTACCTTCTAGTTAAAAACAAAGTTTTTAATTCTGACAATTTAATTGCCCTTCCCATATTGTAAATGTATGGAATGATACAGAAAACTCATTTGGTTTTCTAGGGATGATAGATGATGTAAAGATCATAAATCAGGTCATTGTCTCTTCACTAAGTAATACCAGAGATAGTATTGCTGCCTTTATAAGATCAGTATATACTGGGTTCTGCATCAAAAACTTTTGGGGAGCCCATGATCATTAGGATATGTACTTGTCTTTTTTTTTTTTTTTTTAATCATTCTTTGTTGTTTCAGTAGTTTTTCCATAGTAAATTTTCTTGACCTGGAACCCTAAGGAAATGGCATATGCTGTAAAGGGGATTTAATTAGATAGGACAGTCAATGATTGTGAGCTGCTTTTTATGTGTCCTTTTTAAGAATACAGTTATGGTATATGCTTCACATTACACTGAGTGGAAACCCATATCTGTTTTATGTACATTTGAAGTCACATTGTTATTTCAGTAGTAATCTTTGTTTTTTTAAATGCAAAGTGACTAATTCTTCTTTTACTATACTTGGACTATTGATTCCTGTTTACTGGCTCAGTGGGTGTTTGAGAGAGCATTTTCTCTAAAGAACATGATCTTTACATTTTGAGGACCAGCCTCTCTTTTAGACCTCTTATTGCTGTTATCCTTGAATAAAGTCATGTTTTAAAGATAGCATTTTTGATAAATTTCTCCATGTTTAGGTAATAATACATTTTAATTATTAAGATAAATATTAAACCAGAATAAAGAAGACAACTGATAAAGATAGTATGTTAATAATGATATGAAAAAATGTAAAAAGTGATCTTGTTCAGTAACAAATTCATTAGCAGAAATGATCTGAATTGAACTTTAAAAGTGAACCAAAAGTATTATCTGACATCATCCGGTTAAAATTTTAGACAACTATAAGAATATACTCAAAGAAGATATCAAAATAGTTACTTGTTTAAAATGGTTGAGTAGAAGACAAATGAAAGTTAAAAATATGCTTTTCCCCAGAACATATAAACATAATTACCTTTTAATTTGTGCTTGGGAAAGTTTTGTTGTAATTTAGGAAAGAAAAAAAAAAGTTCCTTAGCAGAAAGCTATTAGACCACTGAGAAATGAACACCGCGCATGTGGTGTGTATTAGAGTACTGTTGGTAATTTTACTGCTGCTAACTTAAAATCCTCAAGGGGGAGTTAATTACAGGAAAACCATTCTAAATATCAGTAAGCTGCATATTTTCTATGACAAGAGGTTTTTCAGTTGAGGTTGAACAATTCCAGAATCTGAGCTTGTAAAAATATGTAAATAAATAAATTAAAGTGGGTGTTTGTATGTATACCTACAGCACTCAAAATTTTTTTTCATGAAACTATTTAATTCAAAAGTTACTTTGTTTTAATATGAGTCAGAATGATGAGACCATATTTAAAAATTTAAATCCCTGTTGGAAGGAATAACACATTATATTTTTAGTGGTCATTTAAGTTGAATGTGAATTTATTTATTGAGTTATTTTAAGCGCTTGCATATTGCTACTAAGGACTCTCAATTTTTATAAATGTTTGCAGATTAAAATGTTTTTTTTTCTTTTTTTCTATTAAGCTTGGTATCTACTTCAGGATCTGTATGGTAGTGATCACAGAGAAAGTAATGAATGGACTGGGTGTTGAATTTAGTTGTTTCTGATAAGTTTGACACATGTTCTCAAATTTGGGATTGGAAATGATTTTTTTTTAAGTTCTCATTCATGTTGATTCTGTTTTAACTTTTAAATTGCACTCTGAGAAAAATAAGGATTAGGAAACAATAGTAAATTACATATACATTTATATTTGCACTGTGGTTTTCATTCCCCCCCCCCCCCCCCCCCCCCCGCGCCTTCTTACCAGCTAAGTGCTAGTATGGCATAGTGGTTAGGAGCCTAGATTCTGGCACCAGAAGGCTTGTTTTTTTATATCGTGACTCCAACTGTCATGAGTCCTGTTACCTTAAGTAAACTCTGTAACCTCTCTGAGCCTGCTTTCTTATTTGAAAATGAGGAATTAACAGAAGGTTTGTGAGGATTAAATGAGTTAAATATTAAAGTGTTTTGAACATTCCCTGGCCCATGGGCTATGTTATATTAACCTTATTGTTAGTACTTCTGCTTTGAAGAAGGAAGTTATAAATTAAGAAAATAAAGAAAATATAGCATTCTGATTCTGTGCTAAGATGTAACTAGCAAATGGTAACATGTTATAACATACTATATAAGAAAGATGATGCTTCCTTTTGTATGTCTCAGTGACAAGTTTATCATAGTAAAGTTGATTACAAATTGGAAAGAGGTTTGTTTGGGCTCAGGCAGTGTTTCTGATTCTAGAGTAAGGAAATCTACGTGCTTGAAATAGAAAGTATGATAATAAAGACATAGTGTTATTTTCCTAAAAATTAGTGATTAATTAATATATTTCTCTGTAGGTTTAAAAAAATATTTTAATTAGGTGTATTAACTTTTCAAATATTTATTGAGACTTTCATCTTTGTGTAGCTTACTGTGGGTATGAAAGAAAATAAGATTTCTATTTACCTACAGAATATATTCAAAGGTAAATAGAGAAAGCTTCTTCATGACTTTCCTATTTAATAGAAAAACTCTTTTTTTTAAAATTTCTTAGTTGTCAATAGACTTTATTTATTTATATGTGGTGCTGAGAATTGAACCTAGTACCTCACACATGCTAGGCAAGTGCTCTACCACTGTGCCACAACCCCAGCCCCTCTATGTTCTTTTTAGTGCTATAAATATTATATGAAAGTGGTACACATGGTGGATTTTCTCTCTCTCTCTCTCTCTCTCTCTCTCTCTCTCTCACACACACACACACACACACACACACACACCCTTCTTTTACCCTTAATATTACAAAAAACCATAGCTATTAAATGCAAAGAAGCTGTGATCTGCCAGGTTAACCAGATAACATACGTACAGTTTATTTAAATATTTAGACTATCTTATATAGGTAACTATTAGCCATGTTAACTGCAAACTGGTTGCTGTATTCTTTGACTGGGGGTCTAAACCTGGGCGGAAACTACAGTGGAGCAGAAAGCCTGGCCATCAGATTTCCATATCAATGGCTGCAGTGTGGTTGAGTCAGGTGCTTTAACTCTGGGATGTCCCTTGTTAGAAACCAGAATGTCCATGGAATAGTGAAGATTCTAAGCTTTCTCATGTGTGGCACCATTAATTACTAATAATAATGTTAGGAAAAGATAAACATGAGTGTTTACAAATCATAAACCATATCTGTTTTTCCATTTTTCTTAAAGAGAAACCTGCTCAAAGCAATACAGTGACCCTAGAGAGGGACATAAGGTTTTTTAGCCAGAGTTTCAGAGTTCCAGTGTGTTCTTCCAGTTCCATCTCTGCTTCTGTTGACTGTAGGTTCTTCTTGGAGCCTAATGCCTAGATCAGTGTTCCCTCCCCTCTTTCCTCTGGCAGTCACTGCCATGTCCCAGTGCCAGAGTCTGGTGCTGCTGCTCTCCACAGGCTGCTCCAGTCAGGCTGCATGAGGCCCTTTACCCAGATGCCTCTCATCCTGCTCCTTCTGTTATGTTTGCCCCCGGGGTGCCTTAGCCCTTTAGTTTAAACATGCGGAGGAGGGAGTATTCAGCCTCCACTAGGTTTCTGCAAGGCCTTGCTCTCAGATATTTGTATAAGGGCTGATGGGGCAGGGAGTAGATGTGTGAAAATGTGAACAAGGGCAATGTGAAGGAGGGAGGAGGGAATAAAAAAGAGAATGCAGCTGGGGTGTCTTTATTAGTGTCTGTTATGGCTTCAGGGTCTGGGCCTGATTCCTTATTGGCTGCAAATCTCTCCTAGCTCTGAATCTTCTTATTTGTGGATTCCCCTCCACAGCCACTCTCAGTCATTTCAAAATCTTTGTCAGTATAGGAGGAATTAATGAGTCCTTCTTATTTACAATGTTAAATATATTTTTTCCCAAACTAACTTCTGATTTTTCCTAACAAATTTAAAAAGAAAGAAAAAAGGTGTTGCTTTGGAAGCCTCTCCAGCCCTAACTATAAGTAAATAAAAGGCTGGGTGAGCTGTGCAGGGGTCAGATTTAATGGGATTAGGGTGCTTGTTCAGGGTAACATTACACTAGCCTGGGGAATCCCGTTTGTCAGAAGGAGTGCATGTGCCATCCCAGTTACTTTCCCCACTGTGGGTGACTCTGTGTATAAAAGCTGGGCCATCTCTGGCCACCTGCCCTTACCTCAACGCCTACCCCTCTGCCAGAGTGCTCCTCCAGATGCTGATGGACAGCTTTGTTTCCTTTTCATTTCAGCTGCAGATGAAGATATCCTTGCTAAAGGAAAACAGTCCATCAAGAGTCAGGCTTTAGGAAATCAGAACTCAGAAAACGAGGTCCTCCTGGAAGGTGACGACGATACTCTATCATCCGTGGATGAGAAAGATTTAGAGAATCTTGCCGGTAATTCAGTGGTTGTGCAGATATTTCAGCTGGGTCTGGGACAATGAGCATCTAATTACTTACTTTTTCAGCTGTGACCACGAGGACTACCAAGCTTACACCCACTATTACATTAATTAGAGATTGTTTTTGTTCTTCCCAGCACCCCACCTCCCACTTCATCTTCTACAATTTCTCCTTTATTTTTCTGTTCTATTCAGTCTCTTTACCCTCCTCGTCTTTTTCTTTTATGTATGATTTTCACTGAAAAAGAAAAAAAGTTTAAAAAGCAGCTACAACAAAATTGCTTTGCCCATCCTATGGGAGTTACCAAATCTCTATAAAATGAAGGCTATAAGTGAAATTCTGCCAATTTTTTCATAAATAAAGCTTGGAGGCAGATGAGCTATTTACTTTGATATACAAGTCTTAGTGAACATACTGCATATACATTTAACTCACTCAAAAAATCAATTCCAAGAATGCCATGGCTGTTCATGGGGTTCACATATTTTGCTTGATGTAGAAATTTTGATTTGCACTCTGCAGATTCTCAGTTTTACTTCCCTTATGGGAAAAATTCTCTTGTTTAGCCTGAAATTTTAGTCATTCATTAAATGTCTTATTTTCTTTAACGCCTGTGGCTCTGTTCCTCAAGGAGGAAAGTATGCAAGAGTCCACCATTTCTGTGGGTGAATTATGTATTAATGGAAGAATTACATATTCTTGCATTATCATGATTTTAAGATAATTCATTGGAAAGCTTTTATTTGGTTATATATCTGCAAACTGTGCTGTGATGCAACTTCATAATGAAAAACCAAAATAGAAATCGATTCATCGTCTCTGATGATGATATGCCTTTCTGTAAAGTGAAATAAAATTAATTTGAGTACACTGTTAAGGGATTTGGAGAGGGAATGGGGAAGTGGATACTGCCATTCTCAAATATTTTCCTTCACATCCACTTACCCATTTTGTCCTTTATTTTGCCTCTATTCTTGCTACCAGTAATACATTCATACAGTAATAGAGGTGAAAGGGGAGTTTAATTGTATAATCTTGACAATGGCAATAGGATTAAGAAGTAATCCACACTAATAAAGTGGTGTGGGTTAGAAATGAAGTGGAAATTGTCAGGGGTCTTCTGTAGGACCTAGGCTGCCCTAGCTCCTGCAGCTGTCTGCTTACCCTATAATTGAATGTCTAAGAGTGATTGAAAAAATGTTATTTCTTCTCAGGATTACATGCTAATGTACAGAGGGCAAAAGGAGACAGCAAAAGAACACATAGCTGCTTATTTCATCCATTTATAGGGATGAGCTTTGGGAAATCATGGCTGTTCTGCAGCTATCTGCTGCCCATCTGCAAACACAATGTATTTGTACATTGGGAATAGAGGGCAAAACGTGCTCTGATCTCTGCAGAGCATCCCTTCTATTGTCCTACTGGCACACATTAAGATTGATGTGAGATTAAGGACCATCACCCTTCTAACAATCGATGGAAATGTCAGTTCATCTGAATTTTGAAACACTTATTCACTCATTGATTACCTGAATAGGTGCACCTTGTTTATAGGCACTATATTAATTCAGAACTATAAATGCCAATCTTCTCTTTGGCAGTTTTCTTCTTCTATAGGAGTTGCACAATGATAAATTGCTATAGAAATTCAAAGTCTTTCTGCATCTTTCTCTATATAAGTGTATATATATTACATAATTATTATTTTGGGTCCTTATTTTAGGTTTAAATTTAATATACTTTATGCTCCTCTATCTGTAGTGAATCTTTTGTTTTCAGTAGCAGTCTGATTTGTCTCTTTGATAAGCCCTGTGGAGATTTGATTATTCCAATAAAAATTCATTCACTTGGAAACCCACCCTCCAGCTGTTTACTCCCAATGTCCCTGAACTATACTAATATTAGATTTGGAAGCATTGAACAATATTTAACAGTGGAAAGGAAGGGTTAGGAAATAAGTATTTTTACCAGTCTTTCTCAGGGTAAAGTTGTTGCAGAAGAGGTTTTGTGTCAATCTGGCATAAATTTTTTTTCCAAGAATAAAGTTTATCAGAGAATTTCCCACTTATTAATAAGCTAGTGACCTTTTTTGTAGTCATGCCTCAGCCAAACTCTAAGCTCACCTCTGGCCTTGGAATCCTTTTGAGGCTTCCTTTCTCCTGGTTGTTATTCCATGTTGTGTGATAGCCTGAGGCTTGTTTTATAAATGGAATGTAGATGCATTTATTTAGGCAGAGCTACCTTTTTGCCCAGAGATGAGACCAGAGCTTAGCGCACTCCTTGTAAAGTAATTGCATCCTAGTTTACTGTTGTCATTAACTACCTGTTATAAATCTTCTAGTATGAGAATCCTGACTTTGCATTTTTCAGAGGAAGATTTGGGATGGAAAGGATGTGAAAGTATAGAAGGAGTTAACAGGAATTTTGGTACTAGGCATTTTTGTACTTTTAATTCTTCAAAAAATTAATAAATTTTCTGGTCAAATTTAGTTTTTTGCAAAGTGTCATTCTAACTTATATGGCTCATCTTTTCCTCTTGGCAGGTCCCGTTAGCCTGAGCACACCAGCTCAGCTTGTGGCCCCCTCTGTTGTAGTAAAGGGCACTCTTTCTGTCACCTCCTCTGAACTCTATTTTGAGGTGGATGAAGAGGATCCCAACTTCAAGAAAATTGACCCCAAGGTGAGATGAAGAGGTGGTTTCATTTTTTCTTATTATAGGATGTGGGCTGCTGTTAGGTGAGATTAGCATTGGCAAAATCTCATGGGCTTAGTTTGAATTTCTTGCTGAATTAACTCTGTGTACATGTAAGGCAGTTTTCTTTTTTAGTTTGCTTCTTTTGCCATCTAGATTATTGAAGTTCATTTAGATTAAAAAACAGTTTTCACTTAATTGCATTTATCATTAGCTCTTTGGTGAGGGGAAAGCTCAGGGAACATTGTCTATAAATTTATTTTTGTTTGAATGGGTCTAGGGTGAATTAAGCTACAAAATTTAGTGAGATTGAAAGTGAAATTACTTTGTTTAGCTTTTATGTTTTCTGGATATAATACCAATATATCATTTTCCTTGCTTTGTCCCCATGACTTACTACTTTGTTGTGCATGCAGCAAGCCTGTTCTGCGTGTGTATCATACCTCTGTTTCCCATTACCTGTAGTAGATTTTACAAGGCACTGCATAATTTCCTATGTTTAAATGAAAATATAATTTCTCTTTTAAAATGTATTTCTGATTACTTTTCTGACTGTGGCAACTTTAGTTTTACTAAGAAAGATTGTATTTCTTAACAGTCATAAAGCCAAAATTCCATTTATTTCTTGAAAGTAAATATTACAGTTTTCTCAGAGTTTCTTTAAAAATAAGCAAAATAAGGAACCTGTAGAAAGAGGCCTGGTTTGCATTTTTGTTTTACAGGCTGTGTGTGCCTATATATTCTAAGTTTATTGGTTAGTGAGGGCTTTTGGTTTTGAAATCATATCTGAATGATTTGGAAGTATTTCAAAATAGCAGTTAATGAAAATGTTTTAATTTTATTTAAAACTTTACAAACAAATAATTTCTCATCTTATGCATGTTTTTAGCACTTTATTTCCATCTTGCTGCCTGTATTAAAAGAGGAATTGGTAGACTGTATAACAAGGCCATGATGGAATGGATTGTTTCAAGCCAGATAATTCAGCTAATCCAATGTAAAGAAAACTTTTAAATTCTGAAATGATATCACTTAGAAAAATGTTCTATTTTGTTGCATGGCTGAAATATCTGGAAATGTGTTTTAGTTTCTTTAAGAAGGGAAAGTTACCAAAATTATATAAACTCTTAGTTTCTGGTAGTTTGCAATATAAGAGAAGCTGAGATTTAATTCAGAACATTCTGTTATGATTTTGAACACACATGGGTTAAAGTCTAAAATCTGAATAAGTTTAAAGGTGTCTCATGAATTGTTTTCAAAATTAAAACCTCTACTGGTCTTTGAGATTAGATTCTTTGAAGTTATTTGCTCCTTTAGGGAAAACTATAAATTTTTTTTCGCTCTTAATCCCATCCTGTACAGCGCCATTGAATTAAATTTTCTTTCTCTGTTGATTATGAAATTCAGGATGTTTTGGCCCAATCATAGAAGTTGTCTTATACTACTGTCTTCTGCCTAATATCCCAGAAATCATACTCCTGCCAGTTCATATTCAAATGTTTTTTCAGCCAATTATTGGAAAAATATTTTGATATTGCTTAGGCAATGATGCTTTAAGGTATTTTGTGAATTAAGAACATTTATTGCTGATGTGTTTTTCTTTAAAATTTTTTCCCCTGATATCTGCATAACAACAAAGAAAATATACTGAATTGGGGTATTTTTGTTTTTTTTCTTGTTAAGACTTAACTTTTTTATGGACCGTTTAGAGGAAGCTCTGTATCCGATGCTGTACATACTTTTCTGAGTGGGAAAAAAAGTCATTCTAAGATTGCATTTTATCTTTTTAAAGAAACAGTGTGCCCTTACATTATTTCATGCAGATAACCATTGCTTACTTTGAAAATGTTCTTAAAATTTAGAACATTTTACCCAGAGGATAAATTTGTTTTGTTATTTTAAAAAATGTGTGAGTGTTCTGAACTAGGGAGTTTGTTTTATATCTAAGGGGAGACAGACCAGAAAAATAGATCTTATATACAAGGTTGGAGGTGATTTCAGAACTGATAAGATCAAAGTTTATATTTCTATCACAAGACTATCTTCACCAGGAAATATTTGCCAGGGAAACCTACAACTTAAGTCTGTTCTGTCAAGTGAACCAGACCTCAGACCCCTGAGTAGCTTCCTTGTGTTTTTTATCCATCTCTGCTATCCTGCTGCTCATCCCTTCATATACCACCTCCCCCACTCAAACTTCTTCCTCTCATCTTAAAATTGCTTTCTAGAGTATTTTCCTCTTCTTCTCTCATTCATCGATTTTTTTCAATAAATTAAAAACTAGGCTAGTTCCAAGAATAAATATTGGAGGAAAACATCTGACATATTCTGTACCTTTGCCTCATAGTAGCAAAGCTAATGGAATTTATAGTTACCTCTAGCATAAAGAAGGCAAACCAATTCCTTTAGAATACTTTGTTTTATTGATTATTTTATATCCCAAACAGTTGTTTCCTTGCATTAAAAAGAAACCTTTGTTAAAGTTGAAACACTGAAATAAGTTTATTGGATTGTTATCTTAGAAAAGGAGAAAGAGGAGGATTTTCTATTTGTAAACTCTCAGAATATTTTTTCTTTGATCATAAAAATGGTATCAAGATCTTTTTGTTTGAATTGTATATAAGCACGTTCAGAATGCTTCTTGAAATTTGATAAAATTATCATAGCTATGGCATTTAGCCCTAACCCATTTTAAGTTGAAGTAATTTATAAATCTGAATTGTTCATATTACCATTTGCTGGAGGAGAGGAATATTGCTGTAATCATTTTTATTATTTTTGTTGTGGTTAATTCATTTGTTAAGTTTTTATTATTCAAAAAGAGGACAAATGGTTGAAGGAAAAGTATCAACAGGCTTTGTTGACTATTCAGAAAAGGTCCATAAATATTTCCTTTCTATTGGATATTTTTTTTAAAAAAGCATGGCATAATAAAGCAAATCTCTTTATTTTTTTATTGTGAAAATGTTTTTCGTATTTTGAAAATTAGGTTGAAAATCTATTTTTTCCAAGTATGAAATGTTACTTTTCATCCTAAAATCTGCAAAACAAATATATTAGAGTTGAGTAAAATTAATCTTTTTTTCCTAAGTATTTCAATTAGAACTTTTGCAGTTAATTCTATAAAAGGTTACATTTTAAAATTTGCAAGTCAGAGTTCAAATGGAAGCTTCTTGCATTTAGTTCCTCAAGTTCACACACTTACATTGTAAATTAGAAAGTGATCTCACCTGCCTTCATTTAAGAACAATCCACAGTCAATTACAATGTAAAGTCATATTTTTATTACTATTTCCAACAAGACGTTTTAAGGTGAGGGTAGAGGTGCAAGAGAAGGAGGAGCACAATCTGACATTGGCACTGAGATACATTTAGCATCAGTAAAACTTTTTTAAAAGGGAATTTTACATATAGTTAAATAATTTTTTCACTTGGTGACAACATTCAGGCAACCAAAAACAAAACAGAGAGAAAGGGAGGGGAAGTGGGGGTGGGGTGGGGAGAGATGTGTAAAGAAGGAAAAGGGGGAAACTACTATACATTGATTTGAAAATGTACCTTGGGTTTCATTTTGTGATGGCAAAGCCCGATTGCTTCTTTTATGTGATCTTTTAAATTCACATTGTTTGGAAGAAAATGATCACTTTTGTGCAAGAATGTGATTTTTTTTTTTTTTTTGGTTGGTTTGCTCTCTTTTGTTTACTTCTTAATTAACGAAGGTCTTCCGTCCGATTCCTGTTTTGTTTCGGGTGACTTTCATAAAAGTTTGTGTCCAGATTTTCCGTTCTTTATCGCTGAGTGATGGGTTGTGTGTATGAGAGAGCACGCCCGTTTATGTGGCTTTTCAAACAGTCCCCAGCACCCTATAGTTTGTCCAGGCTTTTGGGATTGGTGAGGATTTCCCTGGCCAACCTCCAGGTCTGCTTGGCAGCGCTCTCCAGGGCCGAGTGTGGCTTGCCCTGAAAGAGGTCGAGGTTGGGCAGAAAGTAGTGCGGGCAGCGGCGGCATTGCAGGCAGGAGATGAGCTGCAGCAGGATGCCATTGAGCCGGTCGCCCAGGCAAGCTTCGTCCCAGTCCGTTTCCCGCGGGTGTTTCTCGCACTCGTACAACAGCAGCGTCTTCATGTGATAGTTATTGAGTGGCTGGCCGGGCAGCTCCAGGTGGCGGTCCCGCAGCGTCTTGAGCACCGAGAGACACTTGTTTCGGCAGCCGCCCATCAGAAGGCGGTTTTCTGCCTCCCCGAACTGTAGCACCCACGCGTCGCTCTCAGCCGAGCTCTGCTTGCCGGTCAGCGAGTAGCACTCCTTGGAGAGCAAGTTGAACCCTTCGGCCTTGACCTCCGCCACCCGATTGGGGCCAGGCCAGGGGATGTGGGGCATAGGCCACTGTGCCGCGCTTCGAGGCCAGATCCCAGTGCACTTGAACGCTGGCGTGATTTGTACCACATAGCGTTCCCTGATGCGCAGCTTGACCTCGCTGGTATCCGCGATCATCTTGACCACATCCCGGTAGCTGCACTTGTCCACCGCCTGGGCGACTAGCGTCTGGAAACGGGATCGGATCTTGCGCGCGGAGAGGTAGCCGGACGCCGTGATGAACTCGACCCAGAGAGACATGCTCCGCTTCCGCCCATCACTCAATTTGAGCACCGCGCAGCCGGGCAGCGAGCCGTCGTCAACAAAGTTGAAAACGCCCATCTGGTTTAGGTAGAGCACCACCTCGAATTCGGTGGGCGAGATGACCTCGAGCCCCTCATAGCGAGCATCGATCTCGCTCAGAGAGCTGATGAAGCGAGGCTCCTGCACCTCCACCTCCTTTAGCACATCGGAGACCACCTTACAGACCTCTCGGATGGTCTTGGCTATGGCCGCCTTGCGCGCTTGGCAACGCTCAGTATAGTATTTATTGAGCTGGTAAACCAGCTTGGCCTGAGCGGCGATCATGTTGGGGCACAGGTCCGGGCTATACACCGGCGTCTCGCAATACGTTGAGGGATCCAAGGCTCACACACTGGTGGTGGCCCTGCGGCTTTCGAAAGAGGCGGTGCGCTTCCCTTTAAGCCCCACTTTCACTGTGGCTCTCCACCTGGGCTGACCGGCTGATCCTATAGCCGGCTTTTTTTTTTTTCCCTCTTCCCAAATCTTTTTGTCTTCTGCGGAAAATTAGAAAGATGATTTTTTGAAAATAAAAGTAGCTGCTGGGACTTTTTTTCCTGCTTTTTCTTGATAAGTAAAATAAAGATGACCCGTGTGCAGGAGAGAGAGGAAAGCGAGCTGTGGTGAGAGAAAAATTAACGTTACCGAGAGGTTTGGCTTAGATGTCTGCAGTCGAAATTGCCCAGATATCTGGAAATGAAGTCATTTAAGTGCCAGAGTAAATTTAAAATAAAAGCGAAATTCAGTGGTTCATTCTTAAAACTTCTCCCAAGCTGGTAGGACTTCTTCACTTACTGTAGGTGATGCCTTCTTCCTCACCCTCCCCCAAAAGGAAAGTGAGGGATGTAATTAATGTCCAGAGAGCAGGGAAGCGCAACTCTTTCCGCGGCACTCTCTGAGATTTGCAGAAGCTCCAACGTCTCAGCCTGTAGGTCTCCTCTCTTTTCTGGGGGTCGTGTTGTCGCAGTTTCCCTCTTTTCCTACTGGAGGCGTTGTTTGAATTGGGTTTGTTTGTTGTGGGTTCTTCCTGTCTTTCCCTAGGTGCAAACCGCTGGAAGTTGTTTGATATTCATTTCTGCTTCGTAATTTATACTTTTGGCCCAAACAAAATCTATTTTAGTGTGACGAAGTCGTTGGTTGCGTTGCATCTGGCGTGTAGTAGTAGCGATTCAGGGTTTTTCCTCTCCTCCTCTAGATTGCTAGTGCAGATTCCACTTTGAGTCGTCTCTCCCTCCTCCCCTCTGATATCTCTCCCCCTTTCTTCCTCCTCCCCCCACCCCAACTCCGTTTCTCTTCCTTCCTCCCTCCCTCCCTCCCTCCCTCCCTCCCTCTCTCTCTCTCTCTCTCCCTCTCTCTCCCTCTCTCTCCCTCTCCCTCTCCCTCTCTCTCTCCTGGAGTTATTTAGTTTATGAATGGTCCCAGGGCCATCATGAGGGGGGTGGAGCTTCAGTTCCTACAATCCCTATCGGAGCTGTCAGTGCTTTAGCCAATCCGAGAGAGAAGACAGGCACGCTTGGCAAACGGTAGCAGCCACCAGTGCACTTGATAAAGAAAGAGGGTAAAAAGAGAAGTAAGAAAATAGGAGATAATAGAAGTCAAATGCTCGCATACATTTTACAGTCCCCTGTTCTTTATCCTCTTATCAGTTGCAAAGAAGAAAAAGGGAGTGTATATAGAAGGGATTATCCGGAAGATGGCTGGGATAACGCAAGGGAGAGTAGCAGTGGTTCAGAAAGGTGTTTTTTTTTTTAATAATTTAAATAATTCCGCATTGTGCAGGGGAAGATGTGCAAACTCTTAACAAAATTACTTTGGCTTGAAGGCAAATGGGAGGAGGAAGGGGAACTTGGGAAAGGACCTAATTTTTGTGAGTGTTTTTCCCCATCCTGTGAAGTCTTCCTCCTCTTCTCTCCTCCCATTGTTGCCAAGAGCCAGAGCAGTCTCTGTATATGTATCAGTGGGGGGTGGAGAGGATATCAGATGAGGGTTTATAACTATAAATCTCTTGTTAGTAATTTCCATATGCTGTTGAAAAACTGGGCGAGACAAAAACAAGTCTTTGATAATTCTTTTATCATTGATTCGGATATAGCAAATATTATTATTTATCATTACAAGAACTAACCAGTTACTAGAGAGAAAATAAGTCATGAGAAATAGTGCAAATTTTTGTAGTAACACTTGGTAGCATATACTTATAAGTTAAAATAAGCTTTCAAAATTGTATCAAGATAAATGAAAATGAAGGGGAGTAGATGTTGGCCTGAATTAAAGTTTTCTTAGTATGTTATGTTGTAAACCTAATTTTGGGTATACTTTCAGGCAGTACAGAGTTTTATTTCTAAAATGATTTTATTTTCATAATTGACTCTTGCTCTTAAAAGACTTGACTGCTACAAAAATCTATGCCTGTCCTGTTATTGATCGCACAGATGGCTTCACTCCTCCCTTGGCATTTCAGTGAAACTCATGCATGTGCCTTCAGTGAGTGTATTATCCTTTACAAGAAGTATTCACAGTAGCATTTTAGACCTTTTGAGTGAGGAAAAAGCTGTAACATTGTTTCTGGTTTACTGAACTATCTTTGAACTTAAGGTGTCTAGATTCTGAGTCATTTTAACACTCTTGGGTAGATGGGACTTTTATTTGATTCCGGAGATGATACTCCAGTCTGGATTATGTGCTACAAATAAAAATCTGTGACGCTGTTAAGGTGAGGTAAAACCCATTAATGTGGCTTTTGCAGAATCTCCAGGAAAGTCTCCACTTGCTGTCTTTAAAGTCCGACCAGGTCAACTTGAATTCGGTTGCACAGGGGAAGTTAATTCTCTCCATCTTGTTGGTGTCAGATCCTTGGACTTCTTGGGTTTTTCTTACATCTTTGGTACGGACCGCTGGTGGCTTGTCCTCTTGCATTGCCAAAATCTCTGTTTAAAAAAGAAAAAAGGCAAATATTCTTTAATCAAGCCTGATTTATTCCTTAGGGTCATATTCAGTGGCGAGGAATTGGGAAGAGCAGAACAGTTGAAAGTAAGCTCGGTAAAACTCTGGGACTCAGAGCTTTAGACAACTTCCGTGGAGTGGCCTAGACTCCGGGGCGGCCGCGGGCTCCAGCCTTTGGGAGCAGCTCGCGTCCGGGGACGCTTGCTGCTGAGGGATGGAGAGCGGCGGCGGCGCTCGGGTTCGCGCGTGGGGAAGCCCAGGCTCAGTTGGTAACTTGGCTCTTCCTCCCCGGGTCGCGTCGGCGCTCTGGGATTCCGTGGGGCAGGAGGGGCACTTTGCCGCGGGGAGCTGCGTGACCAGCTGGGGAGGATCCTTAGCAACTTCTCCCGAGGGCAGTTTTGGGGCGGAGACTGGTGGTGGGGCTGGAGGGAGCGGAGCAGTCCCTCGCCGTCTTGGAGGTGGCGGCTGTTCTTGCGCGTGGCCCTGGATAGTCCCGAGAGTGAGTGAGTGCGCACAGCCTGCGGTGGCGGACCTTCCCTGCGCGGGGCTCCGGGCCGCACCGCCGGGTCTGCCGGGAGGCGCCCAGCTCTGCCGCGCGCTCGCCCCGGGTGGGGCGGCCGGGCCGCGGGTCTTCCCGCCGCCGCGGCCTGACACCCCGCTCCTCCTCTGCCCCAGGCTGTGTCAAGCATGACTAAGTTTTGTCGCACCCTGGTCCCCGGGTTTCTCCACTTTTACTTACAGAGGCTGAAGGATGATAAAACGTTACAAATGTTTTGATTTAAAAACAATTCATTACCAATTTACCCTGTCTAAGGTAGATGCTCTAGTAAATAATAAATCAGTTAAACAAAGGCGACTTTAATTTATTGCCGGGGTACTAATTAGAAACATCATTCGAGCAATAAACTTAAACACTTCCAGCAAATAATCCTGCCCCCACCCCCAGCTCACTCGCAGCGGCCTCAGCCCCCGAGCAGCTTCAGCTGTGGGTTTAGGCTCCTCTTTTCCTCTGGTTGAATAATTGAAGGGGGAAACGGTATCCGAGAGTCTATAATTGAAGAGCCCCCGTCACCTCCGCTTTTATGTATGTTAGTATAGAAGTCCATCAGCAGCTTCTTGATGGTGTATTAAAACGAAGTGGCAGCCCCTTCTGCAGGAGATACGGTATTCTATTAAAGGAGACCGAGGGAGAGGAGCAAACTCCAGAGGCTAAAAGCCACTTCAAGTCTTCAGACCGATTGATCTGTATTCTCTTGTTATAATCCGTCTCATCATACTTGAGTTAATGAGGCAAAGGAGGGGGAGCGAAATCTGATGGTCCTTGACAAATTCATTAGGGAGGCTGCAGGACGTTTTATTTGACTGTTAAACATCTTGTTTGTTTGGTTTAGGCAGTGCCAACATCAGCATGCTTCTGCCCAGAGCTGTGGTGTTGGGCAGGCTTCGAGGCAGTCCTAAAAAGGGAAGGACGTCAGCCAGTGATTTGATTTTTTGTGTGTTTGGTATAGCGGTGAGCCCAAGAACCTGAAGATCCTCTGGGCTTTACCTTTTCCTCATTACATTTATTTTATAAGAACATAGATGATAATTCTGAGGTGGGCGTGGTTTTAGTTACTATAAACTAAAATATGTGTATGTTTGAAACTGTAGTCTTAAAATTTCCCAGTTTCTTAAAAAAGTTGTCAGGTTATGTGAATACTGAGAAATGTGAGTGTTTTAAGTTCCAGAAAAGTAGTCAGTTTACTCATTGCATTCTGTTTGTGCTTGATCATGATTAAGCTCTGATTAATTGGATTTCCTCTTTAATTGAAACTTTTATGCATATAGAGACTTGCAAGTAAAAACAAAACTATTTATATAAATACATTTTCAAAAGAAATTTGGTATGTTTGAACTTGAGGAACTATATTTAAAAGTATAATCAAGACTGGGTACTCTCATGCTAAAATATGGTGATGAGTTGACAGAACACTTAGAAACTGAAATACCTCTAACTCAAAAATAATTGAAAATAGGATAGAATGCTAATCTTGCAATATTTTTGTATGATAATAAATAAGTAGAACCTAATTTTTCTCAAAAAGTAGTACATAATCCAATTGTGAAACGTTCTTCCCTAGGGAATTCAGTTATATTTCCCTTTAGCATGGACTTAACCAGCCTCAGTTTAAGTGCTTTGAGAAAGAATGCTGCCCTCCATGTATAGGAAAACAGTATGGGAAAAGAAAGAAAGCTAATGCCCTTTGCATGTCATTTTTATACATTCCTGCATTGCTGATGAAGCTTGTACTGCTGCAGGGAATGTATGGATTTAAAAAAGAAATGATTCAGTAGTTTGTGCTATATTTCTCAGAAGCAAAACCAAACTAATGGATGAAGTCAGTGCTGCTGTACCTCTGACAGTTGTAATCCTGTTTATGTTTCCCGAGAATACAGAATCCTTAACTGTTTTATTTGAGCTGATCTTTACTTAGTAATGTATTTACTAAGTTAAATGCCATTACATTTTATGCTTTATCAGATTAGTGAGACTTAAAATGTATCTATTATTCTATTTGTAGAAATAATAAACTATTTCAATAATTTCTTCTGAAGAAGTACACAGATTTTAGATTATATAATCTTGTTTTCCAGGAAACATTTTAGAAGCATTCAAAAAATTAAATTACTAACTTAAAAACCCCTCTCTGAAGGATTTATGCCTTTTAGAAAAAACAAAGGACCACATGCTTACCTGTATATATTTTTATTCTCTGAAATCTAACTTTGAAACATTTGTGAAGTTGCTAAATTTTTGTTCCTACATATTTACGTAATCAAAGTAATTATAAAAATGCTTTGTTTTTAAAAGAAAATGGGAGGATCAATATAAATTGGGAGATGAAATATTATTAAGTTCTTTGAATTTAAGAACTAGCACAGTCAGTAATAATAGAAAAGTAAATACCTGAACATTAGTTGTTAGTGAATTAGCTGAAATTTTGTTGAAGTAATTATATTTAAATAGATGTAAGTTTTAATGATTGTCAATATTATACTCTTCACATCATATTAAAAGTCAAAATAAAACTACATTCTATTTTTATTACTATCTGTCAATTCTGTCAACAGATCTAATTTTCCCAAACTCTGAAGTATCACAGAAATTGGTTAATTAAGCTATTGATAATTATTATTATGGAATCAATATAGAATAGCCAGTAGTTGAAAATTTGCCTTTAAAAGTTCATCATTGTGCCTATTAATAATTTTAAATTGTCAGGTATGCTGTTGAAACAAGGTTTTTCCTCCTCCCTCACAATGTAGCTTTTAAAAAATAAAATAAAAACTTTGGTAACCCAAAGGTGTTCTCATTGAACAGTTTGAACTTAAGATAATGATATGTCAGGTGAAAGTAATAGCTTTAACTTTTCATAGTAAGCCTATCAAACTTCACTGGAAAATGCAACGCTTTTATGTACTTTAGACTAGTGTTGTTTTTTGGACATTTGAAGTTTATTTGAATTATCATAGATGCTATTGTATGTATGCTTAGTGATATTTGCCCGTAATTAGACTTTTACATGTATAATTTTTTATATTATTAAGTAGGATGAGAAAGTTGAAAGTATGTACTATTTTCCCTCAAGTTAAATAAACAGTTGTCTGAATGAGTACTCTATCAAACTATACAAAATCACATTTCACTAGAATATATAATAATCGAGTAAGAAACTTATGCTCAGGAAAATGGAAGTAAGTAGCTTTTAGCCTGACTGAAAAAGATGCCATTGTATAACTGAACTAGGGCATAGATATTAAGAACATCTAAGTTAATTTAGCAAGTATTTTTCAAAAGGTGTTTTGTTGAACTTGCTTTATTTTCATTTATTTTAGTATATGTATTTTGGCATTACCAAGAATGATTTAGCTTTTTCCCATTTTAAATATACATATTTTGAATTGTAGCAATTGCGTTCTTTTATTTCCGTTTATAAGCATGGAAATAACTTGTTCTGGAAAGTTAGAATAAGGTTCGTGTTTTGTCTTTTCCTCTTTCTTTCTTTTCTTTCTTTCACAATTTGAACTTATTAGTATACTATGAGGTGAGAATTTTTCTTTACCTGCCAAGTAATTTTGGATTTTGTGACTTTTGGCTTTCTCTGTATAATCTTCAGATGAAAGGGTGCATTTATTGGAGACAACACTTAACTATTTAAGGGATAGTTATGTAATACTTGGACTACTCTATGTATTTCTTCTACCTAGAAAACCAAATTATGCTGGTCTTTAGTATAACTTCCAGAAGATGGACAGGAAAGCAGGATTGATCAAATACTGAATTTAATGCTAAAGAAAGTCAAAATTTAGTTGAGAGAAGGTGTTTGTTTCATTTTGTTTATGAAGAAGGTGTTGCATTTTGTGTATGAAAATACTACTGTGGACTTAGATAGTATGTGATCTTAAAGCCATGCTGCAATCTCTTGCAACCAGTGCCGGACATTGATGAAACAGATGAATGAGATTAGTGATTTAGATTATGCTAGTACTAAACTATACTCAGTTCAAAATGTAAGATTTGAAAGTACACACACTGTTTCTTTGAGGTCATGAGATATTTTGTGAACCTATGTTTAAAATTGTTAGTTAAGCATACCTATGGCTATATTTTTGGGTTTTTTTAAATATACTTTAGGAAAACTAGTCATTTAAAATATTTCAGTTTATTTTAAATACATTGATTTTGCATCTATATTATTATTATTAGTAGTAGTACTTTGACATCAATCTTCTGCTAAGATTACAGGAAATTTTAAATGGATATTGTGTTGTTTTTAGTGCAAATGTTAAAAATCTTGCCTGTTTCTTCCTTCAAATGTTGTTAATTAGAATAAAAATGATGTGCAGAGAGGGTTTCTCTTATCCCTTCTTATTCCTTGTAGTGATTAAGCAGCAACAACAAAATCCTTCACTGGCTGTAATCTATGTATAGAAGACATCTGTATAGTATAAATGAAATAATAGTTGAAGGTCTAAGGAATGGAAACTTTTCCCTTAACCATCTTAAATAAAGCAAGGATATAAAACAGCTGTCTTGGCCTATGGTATCAAGGTTCTGTCAGTCTGTTTCTTTTCTGAATTTTCCCTTTCTATCTTTCCTCATTATCTTTGGATCCTAAAGAGTCATTCTCTTTATTTTCTGACTGGTTTTGTCTGTAGACAACAATCTAAGTTAGCAGGTTTAAATCAATCTAGATAGAGTGGAAAATCTTTGATCTATGGCTATGACTGTTTCCAAATGATTTGCTTGCTGGGACCAGACACTATCCATGCCCTTTCACTCTGCTATCAGCTAGGTACACACAAAGGACTTGCAAGCCTTCCAGATGCATAGTTAATCATCATATTAAGTCAGCAAAGGGTTCTAGCCATACTTAACTCAGTCTTCTATTTCTAATAGTTATGTGTTCTCTAGGAACTTCTTGTTAAATGTTCTACAAATTATCATTTTCTACATAGTCAAAACTTTCTGCAAATTATAGAATCAATTTAAAATGAATGACATACATCTACATATTTTCCTTAAATATAAGATTGTTGCTGTCATGTAGCTTATAGAGGGAGACATTGCAAAAGTATCAATAAAGAACATCAATCCAGGGAGCAAAAGCCCTGAAATTTTGTCCTGGTGTGACTGTTCGGGTAACCTTGATAAAGTCATGCTCTTAACTAGTTATTTTTTAATTGTTAAATGAGAGGTTTGGACTAAGCAATCTCTTGGTGTTTTCTAGATACAAAAGTCTAAAATTTTCTACCATAATATAACTAAAATTGTTGTTAACAACAAGTTTATTTCTATCAGAAATCTTCTGGGAAAGTTTAGACTTTCAGTGCTGTTTAACATAGGTATATAAAAGTATTTAACATCATAAAAATCATAGGTAACAATAAGCTTACAGATATTTTAGACTCAGAAAAAATAGCACATTGTACATTGGAGACAGCTGGGAAGGACAACAAAGCAACTTGGAAGACATTCAAAGAGTATATTAATTCTTGATAGGAATTGGACCTTAGAATTATTGAAATAAAATATCATGTATATTCTTGTATACATATAAAAAGTAATGTGTATTTAAAGTGTGGACAAGGTTAGCAGGCACTTTTCTTTCTTAAGGTCTGGACAAGGTTACCAGGTGCTTTTCTCTTTCCTAAAATGTTGAATGGACACTCAACATCTTGGGCATTTTCATGAATATTGGATAGTCTGTAAATATTTGTTCTTGAAAGCAAAGAAAGTTGCAAGTTAACAATTAAGTTAAAAATTTTTAAAAAATCTTGTCCTTAGAAAAATGGTATTGGTCTTAGCAAATGTGATATTACTGAGTTCATATTGTACTAAGAGATAGGTGCAAGCTGGAAAAATGGTCCACAAAACATGAGTCACTAAAGAAAGGAAAATTTTATTCTACTTTCAAAGGATTTTCACTTGTTTTCATCAGAAGATCTGACAAGCATAAAAGTGTTAACATCTTTTATTTTACAGATGTTCTTAGTTTTCCCTCACACTGTAAAAGATGCTGTACCAGAGTAGCATGGTAGGAAATAATTTCAACACCTCTTTTCACTTATGTGATACTTACTATTTGTCTACACTTGTGAATATTTTTGGAGGGAAAGAAGTGAGGCAGAAAAAGATAACACATTGAGATCTAATTACTCTCATTTTGAGACATAGATCAGTTGATCTATCTGCTGCATTATAAATTCTCTCTAAAATAGCCTGCTATTTGGCATAGTTGAGTTACTTTGACTTTTGAAAGTGCCTGATCAATGCAGTTAGGAGTGCCAGGTGACCACCAAGAGAGTTGTTGATGGACACTCTGTGGGTTTGCAAAGTGCAAACCTAAAAGACTGAGAGATGAGAAATGCATTGCTATTTGTGAATTTATGTTTTATCTTACTTCACTTGAAAATTTATGAGTAGTGTGGCTTAAGGGTGCTGGAGTTGTGTGTTCCAGGGCTTGCCCCTACTGATAACACCCTTGTTGGCGTGAAAGTGCAATGCAAATTATGACAGTTACAACCTTCTGTTTTGTTTAACCTGTCAGTAGATTTCCTGGCTCAGTGCTGAGGGCAATGGTGTGTTCAGCTAGTCCATATTCACCTAAACTTAAAAGGTCAGGTTTCTACAGGCAAGCCTAGTCAAAGCCTAATTGATGAGGAGGGCAGGGAGACAGAATTTACTGTTCTGTTGGCTAGTTTCATATCGTTAGGTTGTCCTGAAAGCATCAGGCAGTCACAGCCCCTTTCATGTAAGTGCTGACCCTAGACAGGAGCTGACAATCAAAGGAGGCAGCCACAGGAACCAGTGCAAGTAGGCTATTGATTTTTCAGTTAGGTCTAAGTAGTTTGTAGTATGGGTAATGGGTGACAGAGGCAGGTATGTCATTATCAATGAGCTTGAGAACAGTAGCGACAACCCCCCCTCATATTTCCTTCAGTACTGACAGTATGCATCCAGAGGCGGTCAATAAATCGCCCAACCTTTAACTGACAAGTGACTTGGAGGTTTAGGCTGAGGGGTAGAAGTTATAGAGCTAAACTTCTCTACTTGAACATGTACTAGATCGAGCAATGGAGTTAGTAATTATATTGTAACTTTTTGAAGTTTTGATTTGGATAAGGCTGTGCAACTCTGAAAATGAGAACTTAATTTGAAGCATTTTCAAATTTAAGAAGCATACTTAGTTAAATAAAGATATAAATGAGACAGTTATTTGTAAACGTACTCTTAAAAGATTCTTAAATTAGGTTACTCTAATATCATTTTGCTTTTATTTTAGGATAGCTCTTTATTTAATCTTAGATATTCCTGTTTTAAAATTTAAGTTGTTAGAAATCCATTTAAATTCCTAGTTTCTTCTAAAATGGTTTAACCTCAGACCAATTTTAAATAGGGCAAACAAATAAATAAAGCAACTTGAACCATTTGTACATGCAACCAAGCAGTTGCTATTCGATCTTCAAATTTGTTTTATATTATTTTTCACAGGAAAATAATCAGAAATAGATCACTTAAAACTTGATTAACATGGTTAATTCTGAATTTAAGAAGAAATAGTCTGATTTTTCCTTTAAAACATTTCATGTGAATATTTACATTTTTAAAGACACAATTTATGTTCATGTGAACACAGAAGTATGATGGGTTTTGAGTTAAACTATATTGTTCTAAAAGGGACAAAAATAATTTTGAGATACTTAAAATTTAAACCAATCTCTATTTTGTTACAATACATTAGTAATATAAAGAGAAGATAATATTTATAACTAGAAGTGGGAGTTTGGGTTGTACCAGGATCCTTGCAAACTATCGCATGCTTACATTTTTTTTTTTTTTTACAAACTTTAAACAAATTGAAATAAAACAGAAAAGTAAATGTTTTAAAATCTTCCTTAAATAACTTATCGTTATGATATCTTGTTTAACTCTGTGATATTGTACAGAACCAAACTTTAAGTCTGTGGTATCATCTAGCTGTGGAGTACCCTGTGTGGCTACATGAATCATTTCCACTTGTCCAATGCAACAAAAATCCCCTTTTCAAAAAATACTAACTAGCAGGTTAATGCACAGTGGAGGCATGAATGCTTAAGTATTTTCTTAAGTTTACAGTGGCATGTCTGTGTGAATGTTCCCGTCTTGTTTGTTAAGAAATAGAGGATACAGAATTGAAATATAGTGAAATGTGGCTACTATGAGTGTTGTTTTTAAAAAGCCTTGAGATTCTGTAATTAACATTCAAGGAAGTCTTGGTTGAATCCCTTGAATTGTTCACCTTTTGAGGTTAGAGATTGTTAAAGCAATATTCCTTTCATGATCATTATTTTTCTTCTGCTCTTTGTTAATCCTCGGCTTAATCTGTGTTTTTCTGTTGTATTAAATAGAAGATTCAACCTGAGAATCTTGCAACCTTTATATCATTAGCTATGTTATAGGTAGAACTTGTTTTGCTTCATTTGTTATCTTTCCTGAATACATTGCTTTTTCAGAAATGAAAAAAAAAGCTGCAGAAAGGGGGACAAATTAAATTTTCATGAAAGAAAATCCTAATCAGCAGTGACAGTGTAAGAGAAAGATGATTGCCACTTGGTCATTGTGGAGAGGCACTTAGATTTGGTGTCAGTGCTTCTGTTAATGATGACTAATGTCTTTCTTGGAGCAAGTGCATGCTCAAACATACTGCTACAATCTAGAGAGAGAGAGCGCTCAGCAATAGCCACCAATAAGCAAAAGCATTAGGTATCCTAAAACAAAGACTTCTTAATGCAGTCAATTTGGCAGTTTCTTGTTAGAAAATGCTAACATAATTCTAAGGCATTAAACCACAAATGAAAAGCTATTTTATGTTTTATACCAAGAGATACTGTTTTTAGATTAAAATGTAAATAATGAAGGAATGTTAATAAGCTGTACTCTATTTTTGTCACTTACAGACATGAGCACATATATTGCATTGAACAGAATCACATGTGTTAAAGTTTTAAGCAGCAAACTTAGAGCAGGTTTTTTTCATACCACCTTGCTGTCTCTCATGCAGATGCTATATGCTTTCAAGAAGAGAATGAATGACTCAAGATTTTTTTAAAGATCTTTTAATCTTAAATATATTGCTTACAAGAAGAAGATGACATGTGTTCTTTCTTCAGCTTTCCCCCAAAGTGTAAGGCCTTTCAGAAGGGCATTTGCAATGCTTGTCATATTTTTTCATATACATCTTATTGGTCTGACATGTCTCGAGAACCATGAGAACACAGATGTCATTGCATTCAGACAACACTAATTACTCTGGGATTTTTGCAGCCTCAGTGCCTGCATGTAACTGTCGATTATGATTGTTCATACAGCCTACAGTGGGGACACTTTGCACATGAAAATGGTGAGACACAAAAATAGCGAGACAGGCCTTTTAGTCCCCTATTGTTCTCCCAAAGAACTTGGAAGAAAAAAAAAAATCCTGACACATCAATTTCATTCAGCATTTTACATTGGAACCATGTTTTGGCAACATTTTCTTTTCTGAAGTGAGTGTGTTAAGCTTTTAGTGTTCAGTGAAATCTATTATCCATCTGTTCTTTAACCTTCTTGAACAATCTTCCACATTACTTTGTCTTCGAGCTTCATGGGAAATTTCTTTATGTAGCTTATAGTTTGAAAGAAACGCTAATTGTGGTATGAGTCTTTAGAAAGTGACAGTGAAAAACAATAAATATGTATGATGTGTTCTTTTGGTGTGTGATTTAATGTTTAATGAGAAGCTGCAGCAAATATGGTTAGTCTCGATTTAGATAAGTGCAATCATCTTAATGCTTTTAACACAGGTCAGTTCTTTTCTTTGTTTAATTTTCTCTAAGATTCTAGATTTTATTTGATGATTCATGGTGTTAAGGTGATTTTGTAATAGCAGAGGTCAAACAGTGGTCAGATCTGGGTCCTCACTTAATTGTGAAAACCAAATACATGTTTTGATAAAAAGCATAATCTGTGTTAATTACCGATTGGAAAATAAAAAGCTCCGATAATGTAACTTCATATGCTGATGAAGCAAAATTGAAGCAGCTTGATCAAAGATGTATGATGAGATAAAACTGCAGTCTCTGCTGTACAGTTATAGTAATTATGACTAATGAACCGTCCAGTCTGGATGAAATGGCATGCCCACAGGGACCGTGTCCAATCAGTTGTGACTTATGCAAGCTGAACAAACCATTGATGGGATTCCAGATTCTATATCCTAAGAAGTATATTCTTTATTATTAATATTGCTTTTGCTTAGGTGATTTAAAGTGATTGAAAGTTATCTAAATTTTGTTAATTGTAGAATATAATTCTTTTTTTATACATGTATAAAAAGGTTGAGCATATATTTATTGTGACCTCTGCTTTACCTCTTGTTTCTTAAACACACCGAAGTCACTATTCTGTACTATTGTGTGGCTACCTGTTTGACCTTCCAGTGTTTTACCTCTGAAGTCTCCATGTTTTAGAGCTATTGTTTGGTTTTGTCAGGGTGTATTATTCACTAACCAGATATTGGGAGAAATGCTTCTGCAATAATAATAGCATATAGGAAACTTGCATTATGTGGCAAACACTGTGCTAAGTATTATACCTGTTATTAACTTATAAATTCTTACAACACCCCTTTGAAGTGAGTACTACCTATATGTCATCATTTTATAAATGAAAAAATGGAGATGTGGGAAGGTTGAGTAAGTTGACCAATGTTACATGCTTTTATAAATCTTGGATTGCCTTGTGTGGGTTTGTCATATTCCTCTGATCCACCCACATCTAATTTTGAGTTATCCTCACTTTTCCTTTTTCTCAGCCAGGAATAAATTTTGTTTCCTGGCATTTGATAGAATTTGTAGAATATTATAAAACTGAGAGCTTAGGCACAAGTCTAGAGGTCTAGTTTTACAGGTTCCTAAATTCTAGTTAGGTTTTTGAGGTCCTCCATGCTTTCATTCAACAAAATTTAAGTTGCTAGGGCTTTCAGGATGGAGTTTAGGAATGCATGCTTTTTATATGTATATAGGTCTAAAATCTAAGAACTGTATAAATTTGATGCAATCTTGAAACTGTAATTTAAGTTGTAGTGATATACAAGCTACCTTTATCAGAAAGGTTAAGTTTCTTCTGGGATTATCTATGTTAACATTTTCCCACCAAACCAGTTATAGTCCTCATCATAATGTTTTATTATTCCTAGAACTTTATACACTACCTGCTAGGTAGTAGGTTTTCGATAAATATTTGGGAGAAGAGGACAGGAATTAAAGTTTTTTAAAGTTCTTTAAAGTTTAAAAAATTTGAGGGGCTGTAGCTGTAGCTCAGTGGTAGAGTGCCTGCCTAGCATGCTGGGGCACTGTGTTAGATCCTCAGCACCACATAAAAATAAACAAAATAAAGGCATTCTGTCCATCTACAACTACAAAAAAAATAAAATTAAAAAACATTGATGATTTTGTAAAATACATGCTTATATTGTAGTTCTCTTGCTAGTTTTTCACTTAGAAGAATAGAATGAAACACATTATCATTATGTCATTACACTTTGAAATCCTTAAAACTCTACCTATTCTACTTTGTTGCTCACTGACCCCCAGCTTGGCTCCAGAGAGCACCTTAAATTGATGTTCCAGGTATCAGTTCTCTCAAGCAGTTCGCAGCTTTATGTTGTAGTTTTTGTTGTCTCCTATATCTTATTATCCATGTAGTCCTTTCTAATTATTAACTTACTGATATGAAAAGTTGTTGGAAGGGAGGTGACTTATTTACTTGGTGGCATTACAGGACTAGTACATAGTCATGCTTAATAAATGGCATTGACCAATAGGCAAATTTGATGTCCTCCTCTTTGCTGGAGATTTCTATCACCAAGGTCAAATTTTCAATGTGAGATTTCTAGAAATAATATTTCAAAAGCCTTTCAAAACTCACTTGAAATGAGATGATCACCATACTGCCTACTGGATTCTTATTCTGTGCCAGGCACTATGCTAAGCACTTTAATTGTCCTAATCCTTTCAAGAAATCCATAATGAATTGTATCCTATTATTATCCCTATCTATTTAGAAACCAAGGCAGAGACATTAAATAGCTTGTTTCATTCTAAAGCTAAGAAACAACAGAGCATGACTTGCAAAGATGCTGACAGGTTATTTTAAAGCTCTCACATTTTTCTCTATATCCTGGCAATGCCATTCTGTTTTTCTTAAAATGTTCTTTCTGCATTTGTCTATGACAGTTTCTTCAGTTCTGTCTTCCCATGACTTAAATGGTATCCATGGCACACCTGCCTTTCCTTGTCTTCACAATAATCTCCAAAGCCCTCTTTTTTTCCCATTAATTTTCCTAAAGGAAGGCTAGAACTCCAGTATCTTACTCTGAAATTTTATAACATGATCAGATGATGTAGATATGTAGAGATCTGTGACTTGTGTTGTTTTTGTTTTTGAAATATGTAGATGACCAAGTAATGTTGTAATTATCATTTAGGGATGTTTTAAGGAAATGGTTGTGGGTTAGCAAATTTCTAAAGCAAATTATAGCAAATCACTGGGAAAATATTTGAAATTTAATTCTGGTTTTGAAGTGATGGGTAGTTATATCCATGGCTGTCTATAAAAGATGGAAATGGAGTTAATAAAATGCTGCATATTTTATACTCAAGAAACATTGGGCCTTTTAATGAGTCTTTACATAATACTGAACCCACTGTGTTATCAAAGAGGAAACACTTTACCAAATATAGTAAGCTCTCAGAAATAAACTGACACCAATTTCTGTTTCTTTGTCGACTTCAGCTTTTACTTGGAGTTGATGACACTGTTTCATAAGTACTGAAATATTTTCCATGTGTATTTTACAAAATCATTTGTGTATTTTGATGACAGGTATTTAGTTGTGCAAGTTCTTGCTCACTCAATAAAGACCAGTTTATATTTAGCTAGAAATATTGTCATGGTCAATACCGTTTGTATTAATGAAAACATTTTAATCTGATTTCAGTAACCATTATTGACCTTCCTTTAACTTTTAAGGTGAAAATTAATTAATTTTTCCAAATAGTTTAATTGGAAATATTTAATTAGAAAAAGTCTAATAAGGTTCTAAAATAATTTGATATTTTGAAATCAGCCTTTATTTCATATTGTTTTTATTAATTCATGTGTTATATTCATTCATGTTTTTCTTATAATTTTGACTCTTTTTGATATAATTTAGGTATTATTATAATTTGATTTTCAGAGCCCATGAAAGTACCATGTGATTCTTCCTTGGTACTTTTCTTATAGGAGAATTAAAATTGAGGATTTCTGTAGCTAATACATTAATTGTATTTTAAGTAATTCAAGAGATGCAGTTTGAAATGAAAAAAGGCAACAAACTTATGGCCATGGCATGAATTTACATACATTAAACTTATATTTAAGATAAAACTTGAAGATAATAAATAAAAGATGAAAAATAGCTAAAGAATATGAATAATAGCTTTTGAGGATTTTAATTTATTTACTATTGTCTTTATATTTATTCAGTAGATTTGTATATATTTACATGTAAATAAATGTATTTCATACCATATATGTTAGTAATTTTTAGGTTGTATCACTTTGTTTCTTAAGTCTTTTATGTATTAAAGAAGTAAGTCAGCATTGCATTTTATCTCTTATACTTTACCCTGGATGTTTTCAGCTGGAATTATCAGGAGAGTTGTCATATTTAAGGAAAAATAATATTTCTGTAGTGTGCATACTACTTTTTTGTAGTTTTGTGTGTGATCAATATAAAAAAAATTAAATAGAGTCTAATATAATATTTCTTATAATAATATTATATGACACTAATATTTCTTATATATAATAATATATATAATAGTTTCTTATATATAATAATATATATATACTATTTCTTATAATAATATTATATGACACTAATATTTGTAAGTCTTATTGTTAGATTGCAGAGGTCTATATTTGGGCTTATATACAAATTTGTCATAAGACTAAAAATTTATTTCAAAATAAACAATTCTGGGCAGTATGGAAATAAGTATGAATATGACATAATTTTGACATCTAGTACTCCTTAGTCTAATAATGTTTGCACTGTTTTAGTATTTGAAGACCTTTAATGTCTTGATGCAGGTAAGTTTTAAGAAAATATACTGTAAATAAGTGTTGTTACTATCTGTTCTCATAATACACATAACTTGGCTTTGTTTCGGTCTTTCTGCTTCCTTTTTCATATCAGGATGTTCCAAGCTTATTTTTTCCCTGTTCTATAAACAGTTACTGAGGATATATGGGGGGAAGTTGCCTATGTATAGCGAAAATGAACATATAGTTATATTGCCATTTATCATAGCTGCCTATAGCAGAGAGAGTGTGTGTGTGTGTAACTTTGCAATCATTATGCCTGCCGCTCTCACATTCTAGTTTTCAGAAAGAGTAAATAACATAGCCTTCAAGAAAAAAAATGTAATGTTCAAATTGTAAATAGGGAGAGAATATCCTTGGAAAACAACCAGTGAATGCGCAGCAACAATGAAAAGAGCTGAGATGCACAGAATATTGTATGCTGATTGATATATTTGCAGACAAGGAAAAAAGGTGTCAACTAACCTTGTGCATTTAAGGCCAATCCTCATGTCAGAGCCAAGAGGCTCAGGAGATACTGCATGAGCAAAAATAACCGAAAAGAATTAATGAGATGGAGGTTCCTCAAAGGATTAGAAATAGAACCACCATTTGACCCAGCTATTCCACTTCTCAGTATTTATCCTAAGGAATTAAAGTCAGCATACTGTAGTGATGCGTACATACCAATGTTTATAGCAGCACAATTCACATAGCCATATTATGGAACCAACCTAGCTGCCTGTCAATGGATAAATGAATCGACAAAGGATAGTTTATATACACCATGGGGTTTTATTCAGCCATAAAGAAGAATGAAATTATGCAATTTACAGGAAAATGGATGGAATTTGTGAGTATTATGTTAAGTGAAGTAAGCCAAACTCAGTCAAAGGTTATATTGTTTTCTCTTACGTATGGAAGATTCAGAGAAAAAAAGGACATTAAGGTGTGGGGTGGCTTTTAAGAAATAGAAGCGAATTGGGTGTCAACATATTTTATATACAAACAGAGATATGAAAAATTGTGGTATATATATGTAATAAGAATTGTAATGCAAAAAAAACCCCAAAGTACATGTATAAAGATATGAATTGGCATAAACATAATTTATATATAAAGATGTGAAAAATTGTGCTCTATATGTGCAATAAGAATTATAATGTATTCCGCTGTCATGTATTTAAAAAAATAAAATCAATTAAAAAAGGGGGGAAACCTGTAGAGTAAAGGATCAGAGAAAAAAGGAGGTACTAGGGAATGATGTTGACCAAATTATATCATTATATTGTTTCATGTGCAAATATGTAACAACAAATCCCACTGTTATGTGTAATTATAATGTACTAGTAAAAAGAATATATTCAAGTATGAAAAAGAATTAAAGAGTGAGAGAGAACAATAGAGACTGAGACACAGTCAGTGATGCTGAAGGTAATGAGAGCAGAACCATTTACAGTAGATGAAGAGTAGTGATAGAAAGGAGATAGAACATCTCTTGCCAAAAGAGCACATGGAAGCTTTATAATATTCTAAGCCAGAGATATGGGAGTGTTCTATGTGTATGCCTGGGGTGGGGATTAGTAGGTTAGTCATATAACTGAGTTTGATAGTGATTTCCTACTGTTTTAAAGATTATATTTATTGTGTTTTTATGAGATAAAGGGAAGAATATATATTTATATATTATATATGTATGTAATTTATGTATTAGTTTTGTATTGCTGCTGTAAACAAATTACCACAAATAAGGTGGCTTGAACAATACGGGTCTCTCTCACTGAGCTGAAATTAAGGTTATTGGCAGAACTATATTCCTCTTAAGAAGGTCTAAGGAAGAACTGGTTGTCTTGTCCTTTTCAGTTCTAGAGATCTTTCATATGCCTTGGCTTATGGCTTCTGTTTCCTGTCTTCAAAGTCAGTAGCAACAGATTGAGTGCTGCTTCTTATGTTGCATTACTCTTGACTACTCTTCTACCACCCTCTTCCACTTTAATGGGCACTGGTAGTTATTATATTGGGTCCACTTGAATATTCCAGGCGTTTACTAATGGCAATTCTTTTAATTTTCTTACTTTAAATTATCTGATTAGCAGCCTTAATTTAGTCAGCTTTTCATCACTATAACAAACTATACAAAATACTTATGAAGAAAATGTGTTTATTTAGCTAACATTCTGGAAGTTCAAAATTGAAACAGCATAGCACAGGCCCTGTGATGAGGGCTACTCCTTGGCCACATTACCACTTGGCACATAATAATGGTATGTGTTCACGTAGTAGTAGCAAGCGATTATGTCTTGAGCCAGGGGCAGAGAGTAGGTGGGGCCAGGCATGGTCCTTTCCTAACAACCGTCTTTTGATAATACGTAGGTGTCACAAAAGAAATATCTTTTAGCCTCAGTGACTTAAAGATCTCCCTGTATGTCCTCCACCCCCCCTCCCTTTAGGGGGTTATTGGGGATTGAATTCAGGGGCACTTGACCGCTGAGCCACATCCCCAGCCCTATTTTGTATTTTATTTAAAGACAGGGTCTCACTGAGTTGCTTAGTGCCTCCATTTTGCTGAGGCTGGCTTTGAACTTGTGATCCTTCTGCCTCAGCCTCCTGAGTCACTGGGATTACAGGTGTGCACCACTGTGCCCTGCTCTCTATATCTCATTTTTAAAGATTCCACCACCTCCCAGTACCACTACCCTGAGGAGTAACTCTTTAATCACCTGGACCTTTTGGGGCACCCAAACCATATCCAGACCATAGCACTATGTAGGGTAACATTTATAGTTTCCAGAGATTAAGATCTGGACTTCTTTGGAAGAGAGCATTATTCTGCCTATTATAGCATATGATCATGGTTTAGAAATATTTTCATGTAAACAAGTTTGGCATATTAGTAAACTGTCAGTTATTTAGAGAAAGATCTCTCTTTTATTCATTAAGAATAGATTAAAACATATAGAACTTGTGACAGTAAAGTTTTCAGGAAGAATTTTCATAAATTGTAGTAGAGGATTGCTATTTATGAATTGTTTTTTCATAGCGTTTACTAATGGCAATTCTTTTAATTGACAGTGATTTGAATTATGTGTCATTTGAAATTTGCCTGAAATTATGTGCTGTTCTAACAGCTCTCCATTTGAAGTTCTTAATGGTTGAACTGGGGAAACCTCTTTAAAAAGAAGGCAAATCTGTGTTTGTATATATCCTATTGATTTGTATTTGCCAGTGGTACTAATTAAATCATAATAGACTTGTTTACATATTGGCCAGTTAGCTTTACCAAGGATTTCCATAGAATTCTTTTACTGAACTCTTGGTTCTGAGTACATCACAAGAGAGAATAACTATTTCTAGAATTGTGGGGGAGGCAAGGTACTGGGGATTTATTCGAGGGATGCTTAACCATCGAGCTACATCCCCAGCCCATTTGTTGTTTTATTTTGAGATAGGGTCTCCCTAAGTTACTTAGGTCCTTGCTCATTTGCTGTAGAAAACATTTAAAGTTTACACTTCACTGATGTTGGTTCAGTTTTATCACATATGTGCTCTATTTGTCATGTATGAAACAAAGATCATGGCCTTTATAAAAAACTTACTGAATTTGTCTACCATTATCATTATAGCCAGGTGATCATTTGTGGTGTCACTCTCTGTGTATATATACATACACTACTTTTTTTCTGAACCATTTTTTTTTAATATCATGCTTCTTTATCCCCTAATACTCAGTTTGTTTTATCTAACCCAAAAATATGCACACTACAGTCCATGTTAGGTAACATATTCACAGGTTCCAGAGATTAGGATTACTTTATTTATATAAGCATAATCGTTACCATATTTATGAAATTTATCTTTACCATCCATATTTCATTTTTATCTACTGATCAAATTATTATGTCTTTATAACATTTTCCCCTCCCTTAGAGAATCTAGTCTAGGATTAGGAATTAATTCTATTTCTTCATTGTCCTTTAGTCTGAAAAAATTTCTTAGCCCTGCCTTTATCTCTTTTGGCATTACCAATTTTGAAGAATACATTATTCCTGCTCCTTTTTTTTTCAATAGGATAGTTTTCATGTAGATATTTATTTATGATTAGATTCAGATTTTCCATTTAGTTGGCATACTATATACTACATAAATAATGTCTTTCTTAGATGCATAGAATGTACATTTGCCCTTCAATGGTGATGTTAATTTTGTTCAGCCAAGGTGTTGTCTGATATTTCCAGATACTGTTATGTTTTCCTTGGCAATTCATAAGCAGTCTGTGGTGAGACCATGCAAATATCCTGCTTCTCATCAGAATTCCCTCTATGAATGCTAAAGGAATTGTGTGAAACTGGGGTAGAGTGAAAGACTTGGATCTTATTTAGTTTAATTTATATAAAAATACATACATAATAGAAATAAACTACACATATGTGTTAGGATATTTGCATGTGTCTTAGCTTTATCCCCTTAGGTGTCTAAGTGCATAATGACGCCCAGTAGCAACAAACACACTCAATGCCCAGATCTTTGTTTCTAATACCATGCTCCAGTACAAGGGACCAACTTCTTAGAGAAACTGCTGATTCTGTTGCTGAGGCAAAGAATATTCAACTTGAGCCTGGAGCATCTTGTATTGCCAGAAGGTAAGGAATGCTCAGAAACAGAATGATGGGGTTATTTGAAAGGCACAGGGAGCCACCTGAAAGAGCTCCTAATGGCCAAAGTCAGAATAATTAAAAAAAATAAATAATTTAGTATTGGTTTATAAATCAAAGTATGAAATAAATATCTGTCAGTCCCCCATCTGAAATGAGTATTTGAAAAAAAATAAATAGGGAAAAAGAGACTAATCTACCTCACAGAAGAATTCCAAATAATTTGTGTAGATATTCCCACTAAAGGAGGTGGAACCTAACTCTCCACTCCTTAAGTGTATGCTGTGCTTAATGGCTTGCTTCCAAAGCATACCTGTGAAGGGAGTTGAAGGAAATTATCTTCTAGTGAAGAAATGCTGCCTTAGTCGAGTGATCAAAGTTAATACCATTAGTCATAAATTGTGTTGATGAGCCTGTACTTCTGATGTGATGGGGATAACACTATGACTTTGTGGTCTCCCTTCTCAAAACCCTAACACCAGTCTGACCATGAGAACAACATCTCATAAACCCAACTTAGGTATGTTCTACAAGTGTCCTAGTAAGTACTTTTCAAAGCTGTCAAGGTCATCAAGACAAGGAAAGTCTTAAAAACTGTCATAGCCCAGAGAAGCCTGGGGAAACGCAAAGACTGAAGTGTAATGTGGTGTGTTGAATGGGATTACTGAACAGAAAGATGACATTAGAAACACCAGTAAAATCTGAATGAAGTGTGGAGTCCACTTAACAAATTCTTGCCCATATTAATCTTTGTAGTAGTGACAATAAAATTATCATTCCCCAGGTCTCCTACTTTCATTAGTTAGCAAATACCTTAAGGTATTTGCTGCATCCCTCAGTGTATTTATTTATTATTGGTGTGGACTCGTGAATTTCTCTTATTTTCAGTGGTTAATATATCATCAATTTTGATCATTATTTTAGTGTCTAACTTTTTCCAGATTTCCCCAAGCTTTTCTAGCTTGTTGTTATGTCTTTTTGACGTGTCCCTTCATTGTCTGGCTCTTTCTTACTTTCCCCGTTCTAGGTTCATCTTATAACTGTCCAGCTGTGGCCCTGGAATCAGCTCTTTCTCTGAAGAGCCTTAGTTTCTTTCAGTGAGGAATGCTATTAGAAATCAAGATGTTGGCACTGTTAAAGCATAGCACACATGTCCTTTTAATTGTGGCGTTCTTATTTGTGTGATTAGTTTAATGTCTAGTTATTAAACTACTTACTTTTAAAATGATTGCATTTTACTAGTAGATCTTATTTTGTTTGTGGATTTTGATATTAAAGTATTGGAATACCATTTAGGGAGTAGTATCTAGTTTATACACAACATTTGTATATTTGATAACAACTTGCATTTGAGTATTCACAGAGATGTCTTATAAGATGTCTAAACCATATCATGTGTCTATCCACATTTCCATTAAAGTTTTATGATTTGTAAGTAATGTTATACCTATTTGATAGGAAAATTATGGTGTTAGAAGGTTCAAATTTAATGCAGAAGTTATCAGTGAGTTTCTAAATTAATATCGAGGCTAATAAGCTTTCCAGATTCTTTATAAATATGTCTATGATTATTTATTCCACAGAAAATCTTTGAATATTTACAGATATGCCCGCCGATGTTTTGATAAAAAGTAAAAAAAAAAAAACCTATAATTTGGTTTCTCATGGAACTTTAATCATATTATAAAATTGTTGACGGTATTAAACATCAAATATAGTAGTCTTTAAAAATATGATTTAGGGGCTGGGGTTTGGCTCAGTGGTAGATGTTTGCTTGGCATGTGAGAATCACTGGGTTTGAGCCTCAGCACCACATAAAAATAAATAAAATGAAGGTATTGTGTCCAACTACAAGTAAAAAAATATTTAAAATATGATTTATTTGTAAATTAAAATTATTTTCTGTTAACTATTGATCAGAGATAATTATTTTATTGAATGTTTAGAACAAATTTGTACAAACAAGTTTCAACTGTATTGAAAGTATTAGAGTACCTATCTGTTTTGCTTCACCATATTCTTTTTGAGATTCCCTAAATTTTTTTATTATATTCATTTTAAAGTATTTGCTTTAATAATTTTAGATTCTCTTCGTACTTTAAGATGAAGTTGTTAGTAAATGTTTATATCTGATGAGCTAGCTAAGTCCCAGTTTAGTTAATATGTATTGCTAGCTAAACATATGTTATCTTTACTACATCCTTAGTATAGATATGAATTGTTCTTCACTGATCAGAATATTAGTCTTATGTTCTAAAATGTTTTAAATAAATAGCAGAATATGTAATTTGGGGGTGAGTAGTAGCATTATGGTTATTACATGTGTGGCTCTGTATTTCCTCATTAAATAAAACAACTGAAGAGTTTGCCATGAAACTTGGAATTGATGAAAGGAGTTGACATTGGATTTTATATGACACCCGATTATCAGATTTCCTCCCTTGCTTAAACAGTAATCCCAAATATTTTAAGTTTCTTTGAGTTTTATTTTCTTCAAATAATGAATGTTTACTGTTCAAAAGCAGGAAAATTTGAGTAGTTTTCTAACCCTTTATCATATATCCTCCCTCTCCACAGCTTTATATTATTGTTTTTGTTCTTTTTGATTTCTGAATCTCCAAGCTTTGGAAAAGTGCTTGACTCCTAAAGGATATTTAAAAAATATTTTTAGAGGACATTTAAAATATATTTTTAAATGAGTAAATATGTAAATATTTTGCTTAAATGTTGCTACATATAGAAGTTCATTTTGCTTGATAACCCAATGAATTTAGTGGCATAGCACATTATTAAAAGTGTTGGCTAATACCTTACATTGAGGGTTGCATTCATGAAATCCCTTCCCAGTAATGGAATATTTTGTTGAAGAATTTAAAATATCATGGCAAAATTAAACTAAGAAGGACTGATGTCAGGAGGAATTTGTGAAAGCTCTCTGGATTATCATCATATGTACTAAAATATATTGCTGAAGCTTGTTAAAGGAAGTCAACATCACTTCATACTTCTTCAGATTTTGATTGATTCTCTTTAATAGTTTCCCTTTATCATTCTTTGTTCGCTAAAAAGATTTTAGAATTTGTTCATCTCTGCAGTTTCAGTTAGATGCTATAATTTCTTTTCTTTTTGCAGGTAAGCAAAATAAGTATTCTTTATGGTCTAATTCTCTAGCAGACTATTAAATTTTGGATTCTGCTTTCTGTCCTGGTTTTAATAATTCTTGTCTCTCTGATTTTCCTGGGCTTTCAGCACAGACCTAGAGATGCCCACAAACTTGGCTCTTTGAAATGGAATAGGAACTTTGAGGACCTCTATTAAACTCTTCCCCCTACTTTGCCTCCTCCTATCACGCTCCCTTTGCCCTGTTAAACCCAAAGTGGTAGAGCCTTTGTGCTATCCATGGTATCCCTGTATTGGAACATGTCCCTTCCTTCCTTCTTCTTTCACCCATGACATCTCTCTCTTCTTGGTTACCAGCTAGGTGTCCATATCAAGATCCTGGCATTTTTTTCATATCTGTTTTGTCACTCATTCCACAGATGGGCTGAAAATCTAATCACCAAATCAGATAATGGCAAACCCTTGATAAATCTGTGTAAATGTTAAATATAAACTTACTTTTAAAAATAAATTTGTGTTGAGGAAGCTTTCTTAGGGTTTTGACAACTGTGTCTATATATGTGAAATAATAAAGGACATAGTTATTATGTAGACTGATACGATATTCTCAACTTTCTGGCTTGATCATTTCCTCGGATCTTGGCACAAACTATTCTGTCTTCTAAAGGGTAAGTATAATGTTAAAAAAATACATATATATGCATTTTATTTGATTTTTTTGTTAGTTCAACACAGCCTTCTTTGCTATTCTTTCAGCTTTCCTAAAAATTAACAAATCCTTCATTTGTATTGCTTAACCCCTTAGAATTTATCATTATCATAGTCATTATTTTGTATTTTAAAAAATATAACAATGTGTGTGAATTTAATACCAACTTTTTAATGGAATTTAACAGGCTTTTTTTTTTTTTAGTGATTTAAAATGCCACTCTGCTGTGAAATTTTGGAAGTCTTATTTATTTTCTAGACTTTCACCCTCAAATTTTTTTTGTTAGTATTTTTCATGTAATTCTTTTTTTTTTAATATTTATTTTTTAGTTCTCGGCAGACACAACATCTTTGTATGTGGTGCTGAGGATCGAACCCGGGCCGCACGCATGCCAGGCGAGCGCGCTACCGCTTGAGCCACATCCCCAGCCCCTTTTTCATGTAATTCTGCTCAAATATGTTTGCTCATATACAATTTTATATATTTTTATTTATATATTTATATTGTTGGTTTGTTTTTTACTAAATATTTAATAACAGGAGAGAGACCAATCTTATATAAAGTCTATTAAATCTCATAGTAGGAAGCCAAGACACTGATAGAATTTTTAGTTAAAGGGTTGTTTTCCATGTGAGGTTAATTGCCTCTTTCTGAACAGGAGATTTAGGCTTCATATTCTTATATGGTACTCTACAAACAGTAATTTATTGTTAATGAGCGCCAAAATGAAAAATAATTTTTAACCTTCCACAGTTTTGGCCATTTAAAACTAAACCACTGCCCATAGAAACATAGCCAAAGTTATAAAGAGGCATAAATGTACATGGAATATATTTAAATGCATTATCCTTACTATGATTTTTGCATACTAACCACTGAGATATTTAATTACTAACTTAATCTGTTAGTAAGATGGCATTAGAGAAAGGTAATAGTTGGATATTGTAATTTTAATTGGCTTCTAAAACAGCAAATACTTTTATACTTTAAATATGTTGTAACAAATAACTCATTTTAATAGAGATCTACTGGCTGCAGATTTTATTTTTTCTGGATCCATTCTGGTTCTTTCCCCATAGTAACTTTTTTTTTCTTTTTTTAAATAAAAGTCAACAGTACTTCAGAATGAGATTGTTTTGGGGTATGAAAACAGTTCAACTAAACTTAAATGGAATGGGCATGTTCCTCTTATTTTTTCAAATATGCACAGTACTTTTAGTCAATCAATTAAAAAAGATTGCTCTTGAAAATCAAAATGTGATTTTCAAATTTTTACTCATATAAAATTTTAATACATTTGTTTTCTACATGTATTTATTAGTCTCCTACTTTCATGAATTCCATTCTACTAGGAATTTGGCTAAATTTGCTGATGAATGAATTCTCTATTGGGATATTAGAATTGCCCCCAAATTAGTCTGTATACTCTTCATTCACAACTGAATTATATGGATGAGAGGGCCCATGAGGGTGAGGAAGACAGGATTCTTGGTTTCATCATGTTCTTTTTCTGGTCCTGGCTTTCAGTTCTTATCCTGACCCCCATTAATGCTCTCAGGAATTGGAATCTCCCCCTGGAATGTGTGCTAACTTTCCATCATTTCTCCAAGAAAGGATTTCTTCAGCTGCAGAAGCAGAGATCTGGGGGCAGACAAGTAGATGTTCCTTGTTACAAAACAAAACAAAACAAAACAAAACAAAACAAAACAAAAAGTGGTCTGTTAAAACTGCACAAATTTTCAAAGCTATTAATATATTTCTCAATATACTATTTTTTAAATAGGCAAAAGTGACAGAATGAGCCTACATGTGATAAAATGTTGGAAAAACACTATTTGGAGAAGAATTAGAAATCAGCATGAACTAAAAAATATACCTATGAAACCTTAAAATTTATTTGTATTTGTAATAGGGTATAATGAGCTTTGTCTTGAAAAACAGAATAGTTAGTACTTACAATGTTGCTGATGGAATATGGCTTATTAAATGTCTTAGAATATATTCATTAGAAGAATATAATCATTTGTATTTAACATATTGAAGAATAATGTTTAAACTACTTATAGTTTTTATGATAATTTGGGCTAGTTAAGGTTTGGGGTAGATTGGACTTTTGGAATGTTGGCCTGCTCCTCTGCAAAACATAACAGTAATGACAAAGCATTCACAGAATTTATGTGCTTTGGAGCTATGTAACTTTGGACAATTTAATTGAACTTTTTAAGACTTGGTTTCTTCATCTGTTAAAAAACAAATAATAGTATCTAACTCATAAGGTTTTTGAGAGAATAAAGTAATTCATGTAATAGCCAGACAACTGCTAAGGATTCATTATAAAACAGTTTTTAGTATGTTTTAATAAGAGTCCAAAACAGAGAGGTACTTTGTGAGAATTTTCTTAAAATTAACTAATTTCTTTTAAAAGCAGTTTTCAAAAGTTCCATTAATTAAGTCACTAATATTGATTTAGTTTTACTTTCTTTTAATAAAGACTAGTAAACCACACAGATGAAGTGGCAAATCAGAATCTCGCTTTCTCCAAATATTTCTCTTCCACAGTTCTGCAATGTTTTGATAAAGAGTGTATAAATATTTGAAAGATTAATTCAAAATTGGTGGTTGAATTCTTGATTTCATTTTGCTTTAGATATTAAGTGTAGCACTTTAAGTATCTTTATTTCCTTAAGAGCACAAGTGTGTGGGGGCTGCACAGCATTTCACTATTGAAGATACTCCAGATAGTTTAGTGGGAGCAGAAAGCAGAAGTGCTGCAGTGTCACAAAGGATATTTGAGGGCTGTGTGAGGTGGTGTTTATGCAAGAAACAGAGAAGATAGCTGGTTGAGAGAAGAGTGACTGACTGCTGATGATTATATACCTGACACCTTTTGATAAGAAAGAAAATATATTTCACCTTCAGAAACACCTCTGTTATGGAAGTGCTTGCTGCTTCCATACTGCATGAAAGAAACTTGTAGGAATTAAGTAAAGCATATATGTTTTTCTTGTCTCATTGGACATTTTATTGGGAAAGTATATATGTAGAATGGCAAGAATATAAATAAATATGTTTAAGGCATTCTATTTGCTCCCTGGCATTGTAATTGTGAGATGAAGAAATGTCAAGTATAAATTGTTAATAAAGCCAAAATTATTAGTATAAATGCATTATCCTACTTAAAGTAATTTTTAATTTTAGTTTCAATTTCACTGTACCATTTATTTATAAAGTTACCTGTTTAAGGAAGCAATTCATTTGTGTCCTGGAGTTGATGAATTTAGGAGGGCCATATTTTAATCCTTGATTCCCTGAGGATTTTCTTTCACAATACCTTTCTCCTTTAAGTCCCTAAAACTACAGTCCTTTTGAGTGAATAGGGGCTATTTTATACACCACCCTGCTCCCAATCCAATTAAAGCTTCCATAATAGATGGATTAGGGAAAGTTTACTTCTTAGCAGAAATAAAGCTTTAGAAAAAATGGTACCCAGATAGCAAGAGGGAATGTGAGGGAAAGCGGAGAAAATTAAGGAGATAATGGTCAGTAATCTTAACTTGTCTGATGTTTGCGCTCTTCACAATATAGCAGACTTTTAGAATAAGGGGAATAATGCTTCAGATTCTTTAACCATTTTGTTGCTGAAGTTTGGCTGTCTCTTCAATTTTCTTCACTTTTGCTTTTGTTATCTGCATCTTGGGCAAATATGTCTAATCCTTTACTTCAAGTGTCTGTGTGTTTTGTCGTTTCTTTCTTTCTTTCTTCCTTTTTTTTTGAGTGGGAGTGTTAGTGTTGGAAGGAGGTAAGGGGATGGAAAAGTTAATCTGGGTAACAATCTACTTGCAAAATTAAAAAAAATAATCTAAGATCAATGAATGTACTTCAAGTGTGTATTTATGTATATGTGCACATTTTAGAAATTAAAGAATTTAAGTTCTTTTAAAATAAGGTTTTTTGGTTGTTTGTAAACTTTTCATTTGGCTCTAATATACATATTTGAGTGGTGCTTTACTTGGACAAAATTTAAATCATCAAAATTAATTATTTTTTGTCAAAAAATATATCCTGCTCTTACAGATTAATTGAGTTTTTACTTCAAATCTCTCAACAAGAACTTGGAAGATTTTGACTTTTTGTTCCTTAGAGAATCTGGTTATTTTCCATCTATGATCAACACATATTGAAACCAGTATAGAGTGCTGACCAAGGAATTTACTTTGTTCTATTATATCACTTTTGGAACAGCTAAATGAAATCTTTCCAAGCCTATAAAACAACCAGTAGTCAGTTTTTAAATGATATTACTCCTTTATTATTCTCAAAGTGTCTGAAAAACTTTTTTCCCCCCAAGGATAGTGGATTGTGGTAAGGCTAAATGTTTAATGAGTCTCTATGTTAAAGGCTGTACTTATCTTCCAATTAACCCCAAGACCACTCTGGCATTTTTGTAAATCCACAGAAGTATTTTGAGTGAGGCCTAAAGGGTAAGCTGCAGGCAGCCTGTGAAAAATGTAAAAAGACTAACCTGCTAACAAACCCTGTGCAATGGGACAAAGAAAGTTTAATCCGTATTATGGTAAATGCAGGCTTAGTGTCCCAAAAGGGCTTTGCAGAGTGGAGCAAAACAAAGAAGGGGCAGCACTAATAAAAATCCAGTGCTTTTATTTTTATACACAAAATTGTTGCAAAAGAAAAACTGATAATAGCATTAAGAAAAGGTTTGAATAGTGGTTTTAAATATGATACTAAACATTGTATTTGTTCACCAATTGAATGCAGTTTGTTGTACATAAAGAAGCTAAAAGTAACATGTGCAGTGTGGCCATGTTAATATTGCTAAAGAAACCTTTAGTTGAATAGTATGATTTTAGAGCTTTAGTTCAAAGGCAAAATATCATGTAACATTCTTTTTGCAAGTATACAAGTGTACAAATACAAGCCTTCAGAGCTTTGGGGGATTTGGGGGAAGCATATGCTGTTTTGATATCCTTAATTTGAAAATCATGTAGCCCCGGTGGATGGGGGGGGGGGGAACCCCCACCTTTTTCCTTTTTTGAATTTATTGTTTCCTCAGAAAGATTATTAATGAATTTTGGAAAGTTTAAATTTGATAATGCCCCAATATCAAAGATCAGGATTATTTTTATTTAAAATGGATTATTTGATTTAAAATAATTACCTTAGTGAGGCCTTATGGTAATTTCTAATTTAATTTTTTATTTTCCTTAAATCCTTAACCTCAGATTTGAAAAGTCTATAGTCAAAAGAAAGATACAAATGACTAATAATGGCTAACATAATAACTATGTTAGCCACCTTATTCAGAATATATAAGTCTATTTTAAAAGCTTAAAATGGTTATAGAAACTGTATGGCAGTTATGGTTCACTATCTTCCAAACAGGTTACAAATTCTTAAAAAAGAGTAAGTGTTCATGTTTTTATTTTAAAGAGGATTATGATTTTTGTCTCAGAATACTAGCAGCATCCCTGAATAGGATTTTAAAGCACAACAAGCAAAATAATAGAATTTATGATAAATCTAATTAGTATTACAAAGGATGAGAAATTTCAGGAGTAGTTGTTCTGACATCATATCAAGGTAATGATAGAATATTGGAATTTATTTCATGATTGATTTGTATCTTTCTTTTGGCTACAGACTTTTGCATTTATTTTTGAATAGTATGTTTTCATAAGTTTTTTTGAAATTATTTCTAACCTTTTTTTTCCGCTGAGCTCTTGGCTATGGTATCAATGATAAGGATGTTAACAATTCCCTTTAATGTGAAGTGATTCCATTTTTAAGGGCTTTTACAAGTTCAGTTTTGTTTCCTCTTTTATAGATGAAAAATTGAGGCCTTGTATAAAAAAGAAAAAATAATTGATGCTTTGTGAGGTTAAGTACTTCCATAATATTACATAGATCATAGGTGGTGCCACTTAAATGTAGGTTCTAACTCCAGATTTGCCACTCTCCCCGCCCCACTGCACCAAATTGAATGCAGTGTCCAAGGACAACACAGTTTCTTCATTTGGTCCAGGAGGGCAATACTATATACTCCTAGAAAGGGATTTGTAATAACAGAAGAGAATATAATAATTTAAATGAATATTATAATGTATACTGGCTCACTGTAACTTGACAAACGTGAGCTCAGATTTTGAAATCAAACAAGTGCCAGGCCCATCCATATGTGTAGACCTTGGGAATCCAATAGGGAGCAAGACAGATATGGTTTTTCTCAATAATACTCACAGATACTTCAGTGGGCAAAAAACCAGAAACTTCTGTACATTGCAGTAAGTGCTATGGTAGGAGAGTATGGGATGTTAGGGAATGCATATTCAATATCTGATATGTTTTTAGAGAATAGAAGGGAATCTATTGAAGGCATCGTAAAGGAAGTAACATTTTAACTGTTAAGGGAAAGATTAGCAGGAATCTGCTAGATAAATGGAAGTATATTACAGGCTTAGGTAAAGATGACAGTTTGAGAGAGAAAGAATTATGGTATGGGGGGAACTTGAAGTAGAGAGAGAAGGCTCTAGATTATAAAGCTAAATAGGTTGACAAATACCAGTAGAAAAAGTTGAAACTATTTTAAGCATAACCAAACCAATCAGGTTGTTTTTATGGACTTTGTTTCTTTAAATCATAATATAACTACATATCAATACATTATATGTCACATTTATTTTTGTTCTCCTTTTAGTATACAAATGACTGGTATTCATTGATGCCCTCAGGTAACAAAATGCTCTACTTCAAAAGATTGGAACATGCCTTACCATTTTGATGTGATGATTCTCTTGTATTTTGCTAAATAAGGAATTGGTTATTTCTAGTGTTGCTACTGTTGGAAACCCTTTTTAGAAAAACAATCATAGATGTAAGTGACCATATGAATCTAGTTTTCTGGGATTGATCCAATTTCAAATAGCTTCTCTTGTGAGATGATGTCAAATGATAGTTAACTAGTTTCTAATTTGAAAAAATATGTGTGATATATGTAAAAATTTATGCAATCATCCTGAAAATTTTTAAAAGAAAAAAATGAAGGCGATATTTCCTTCTTATACTTCAATAAAATATTTGGTTAAAACAGATGAGTTAGTGGATAGTGAATCATTTTCTAAACTACTTAAAATTTCAGTTCACATAACTGGCAGTGGATAGTATCTCCTTTTTAAGTGTTAAATGTTATTCCTAGACATTAAACAAATTCAGGATGTATTCACTTGTGCAAGCTGCCTGCTGGCAACAAGATATAGGAGTTCAATGTGTATACAGAGATAAGAATGACATGTAATTTGTGGTAGAATTTGACTGTTAATTGTGTATAAAGCTGTGGCCTTTTCAAGTCCAAACATTTGGCAGGGTTGTTAATTGGGGGAAGGAGAGTAAGTTTGAATGAAATTACAAGTAGGTAAGATATACATTTACATAATTAGCAAAAGTCCCTTGAGTTAATTTTTTTTGTAGCGGGGCAAATTAATTTTGGGGCACTTAGGTTTTGGTAATACAAATAGCAATTTATTTGCATTTTTTTGTTTTCATTGTAAGACTCAATAGAAAATTATTTAGATCTAATTTTTATAACCACTGGGATATCTTGAATTTTCTTATTTTGCTATGAAATTTTAAAAAAATTATTTTTATGTGATTGTGGATGGACTCCATCAAATTCATAGTTACACAGAAATTCTGAAGAAATTGGATGACTTCAAATGATTAAGGGTTTTAAATTGGCATTCTAGATTTGTCTTTTTCTGGGTGGTGCTGAGAAATGAATTCAGGGCCTTGTTCATGCTATCATGGACTCTGCTGTAGAGCATGCCCCGAGTCCCTGGACATGTCCTTTAGAAGCAATTAGGACTAAGTGTTCCAGGAACCATGAAGTGGCTAGCATCACCAGTGCCTTACTAGTCTGTACCTCACTTTATAGTTATAAATCTTCTTTACTGTTTCCTTTTCTCTAACTGCAGAGAACAAATTTAACATTACCTTTTGGTTATAATAAAATGATGGTTAAAATCATTTTTGATGCTTGCGATCTGTGCAAGGCAAGGTTTGTGTTTGATTTGGTTATAAAACTAATGTTTATCACAGTTTCCAATATATGGTAAGTGCTTAATGAATATATCTCAAATAACAAGAAATAACATTTGTAACACATGATATGCTAATAGGCTTTTCCCACTAAACTTACATATTTCAATAACATAACAAACTAGTTATATGTACTTATTGTACAAAACAATGCTCTATACTACATATTATATACATATGTACCTGAATACATATGTAGTATACCTATATGATAAGCATGAAGCAGTGCTACACTATATTTTGTCTTCTGCTTTTTTAAACTGAAACATAAAAACATAAAAACTGTATATAAGATACATGTATACATTGTGTTATGTTTAAACCAGTTTAAACATATTTATCTTCTCAAAGATTTGTCATTTCTTTATGGTAAAAATGTTCCAAATCCTTTCTTCTAGCTTTTTAAAATGTCCAGTATGGTACTGTTACCTATGTCCACCCTACTGTGCAGTAGTACATCAGAGCTTCTTGCTCCTAACTGTAACTTGGTTCCCATCTATCAGCCTTTTCTTATCCACTCCCACTGTCATCTCTCCTGCCTCAGCAACCACCATTCTATTCTCAACTTCCATAATAATTTTTATAGTGACAATTACCATTGTATTTTTATAGCTGAGGAAACTGAGGTTCAGAGAAATTAAGTGATTTGCCTAAGATTGCTAGAGCTTGTTTTGAACACAGGAAATTTGATTCCAGAATTTATTCTCTTACCCACTAGTAATACTGCCTGTAGGGAATCAGATGCATCTCAGTCAGCAGGGATCCAGAGGCACCTTTATGAGCCAGTAAACCCATTTTTTGATGTTGACTTCAAAAGTAAAATCCTGATTAATAAATACTACAAATTTTAAAATACCATTCTAAAATGCAGTGCATTTTCCACATAAAACAATATATATGCTTTATTGCTTGATTTAAAGAACATCACTAGACACTATAAAATTTATTTAAATTTTTGAAATTGACACCTTGTACAAAATCACTTGTTCTGTGTCTGATGTATTATTCCCCTTTAGGTATTTTTCAAAGAGGAGCAGTGTCTGTTTGGTGTTTTTGTAAATGGTGATTTTGATGAAAATTGTTTTAAAGATGTTAACATTTAAGAAATATTTATCTTCATTTAAGAAAATCAACAGACCTGAGAATTTTGAAGGATACCAATTTTTGTAGGGTAACTGAGCCCCACCTCCCTCAGCATACCACTTTTCCAGAAAATAGGACTGGACAGTAAGTATATTTTTTGCCAATAAGAGAAAAGTAGAAGTTTCTAGGTTGGGGTTCGTAGGAACCTTTTATATAGGCGGAGCTGGCTACACCCAGCCATGCTTTTTGATCCCCATTTTTTCCTTCCCCTTATCTCTTCCTTGGAATCTAGGCAAAGAAACATATCAACAAAAATCACAGATCATAGGCTTTATGTTCTTGCTCTACTGAACTACGTAATTTTAGAAACCATCTATCTGTGGATTACCTTTTTTTTTTTTCCCCCAAGAAAGAAAAGGTTCCTAAATTGCTTAAAATGTTTTGCAGGCTGGATTTCTGCACTCAACACTCAAATTTAACCATCACTGATAGATCCACCATTTTTTGAGGTGTCATATGGTTATGATTCCCACTTCTTCATATTAGCTAATATAAAATTCATGCTGAAAAATTGAAAATTTAATAGTACGTCCATATGGTTAAAACTTTGGGGGCAATAACAAAACTTTAAAATTTGAATTTATGCTGACTAGTTTCTAAGCAGGATGTTTTTAAAACTTGACTTAACTCATGAAAAGCCCTCTTCCTGGCTTATAGGACTAAACTTTAGTTAGACAGTTGCATCAACTTATATGACTCATTATTATCACTAAGGTGGATAATAGCAGTATTTTAAAAGCTGTAAAGAAAAAGTCCTGTTACAAAGCATGAATTGATATTCTAATTAAGGATATAAATAATTTTATAATTGTCTTTTGTGGGGGGGGGTACCTGGGATTGAACTCAGGGCCACTCAATCACTGAGCCACATCCCTGGCCCTATTTTGTATTTTATTTAGAGACAGGGTCTCACTGAGTTGTTTAGTGCCTTGCTGTTGCTGAGGCTGGCTTTGAATTCATGATCCTCCTGTCTCAGCTTCCTGACCTGCTGAGATTACAGGCATGTACCACAGTACCCAGCTATAATTGCTTTTTCATTAGCTATTTTACAACTACAAATCAGCACAGGCTCATTTGTAACACTTGAAAGCTTACCTTAGAGTATTCATTCTTATAGTTTTCCAGAATGTTCAATATATAACCTAATAGCATAGGCTGACTCTGAAACAAGAATAATTCTGTTTATATTATTAAACTATTCATTAACTATGGAATATTTTGTACTGTTCTTCAAGCTTCAAGACATAATAGCAACAGTAATAAGTTAGCTGTAATTTAAGGCTATTCAATATACTTCAAATGACATACAATTTAACAATTAAAAATTCAAAAGACTAAATTACAAAGTATTAGAAAAATATTTATTAAAACAATATTCTAAAATATATAGATGTTTTTATCCCCTTATTGTTTTAATGGATTGATATTCTTTTTAAAATTAATTAATTATACTTGAATAATATTTATTTTCTAATTTGTTATATGACAGCAGAATGCATTTCAGTTCATAGTACACAAATGGAGCACAATTTTTCATTTCTCTGGTTGTACACAAAGTAGAGTCACACCATTCATGTCTTCATACATGTACCTAGGGTAATGAACTGATATTCTAAAAGGTATTATTGGGGTTCTATTTCTGATAAAATACACGTAGTTCCAACACTGATAAAGTAATCTTGAAGAATCTGCTCAGAATCACTTTCTTTACTTTCATTTATGAACTCAGATGCAGATGTGTCTTAATTACTATTCTGCAGCTCTCTTGACATGCTGGATAGTATTTGGATCAAATCAATCAAAAGAACATGTTCTGGTTTGTGTGCTACTTCATGCTATAGATGAGCAACAAATTAGCTGCCACCTCCAACTATCTAGAGAAAGTATATCCTTTATGAGGCACTTACAACAAAGTTGACATTGTAGATTTCCTTCCAGGTTTTTAAAACTGCTAGCCTTTTTTTTTTAAATTGATTAAAAAAAAATAAATGACAGCGGAATACATTACAATTCTAATTACACGTATACAGCACAATTTTTCATATCTCTGGTTGTATATAAAGTATGTTGACACCAATTCGTGTCTTTATTTCAATTCAAAACTCCTGTTCCAAATTGATTTCAGATTGCTCTAATTTTTAGAGAGAATTGGAACTCTGTTTTGGACTGAAAAAGGAAGATAATCCAAACACACACACACACACACACACACACACACACATCAAAACGAAAGAAAATAGAATAGCCCAATTTAGAAAAAGGGGCTATTGATACACTAATTATTTATAGCTAATGTTTTATAGATGATGAAATGTGCAGGAGCGGTTGTTAACCTGCCTATGGTCAGAAATAATCTCTAGTAAAGCCAGAATTTAAACCCAAACATTATATTCCAGAGTACCTGAATTATTAATTACTTAATTTCCTTGTTTTTAAATTGCTAACGTATTTGCTTTAGGCTTCTTCTTTTTTTTGAGATGGGGTTCTACTATGTTGCCCAGACTATCCTCAGTCTACTGGGATCAAGCTGTCTTCCCTCCTCAGCTTCCTAAGTATGTGGGACTGCAGATTGATGATGTGGCACTGGGCTTGTTTCAGAATTTTTATTGAAATGTTCTATATCCTGAATATTATACATAATTATATAACTCATTAAATTTTTGCAGAATGAAAAGACCCATGAAACCAACAACCCAAATAAGAAACAAAATGTTACCAGCATCAGAAACCACTTTTTTTGTTCTAAAATCACAACCACAGTTGAAATTCAGTTACTAGCACAAGCGAAAGGCTGAAGGATTTTAAAATACATTGAATATTCAATAGTCCATCCTTAAATGCTTTTGTTTATTTCTCTAAAAGACATATTTAGTCCAAAGTAAAGATGTTACCTAACAAAATTAACAATATTTCTTAATATTCTTACACCAAAATCAATATTTAAATGTATCATCTTGTTGCAAAAGTATTTCCGGCAATTTGTTTACTCTTAGAGGGTTCTATTCTAGGATTGCTCTTTTTCTGTTGTTTTATCACTTGAGTGTTTTTCATTCTAGAACATTTTGTAGTCACAGCACTGATTTGTTAAAAAGACAAGTATATTTGATAAGTGCCTTACCACTGAGCGATATTCCCTGCTCCATCTGTACACTTTTTGCAGTACTTCTATGTAATTCTAGTTGACTGCAAGTTAACTATAAAGGTTAAATTATGTATTGCACACCTCACTGGAACATGTGAGGAAACACATGATATTTACTCACCCACATCAGTCATGTAGACTTTCTGCTCCTTAACCACACCACTTCTGTGAATCCATAGGAATAATTCTAGCAATGCCAGTGGGTTTGTGAGTAAATGGGTATACTCTACTATTACACCCTTGTCTTAAGTATGAAAGAACATGTCTCTTTCTTACTGGTCTTGGAGATTATTTAGAAAACAATAACATAGGAAAATATAGAATGTTAAAAGATATTTTCTGTGTTCAATTTTAAATAACTAATTTTTTTAAAGGTAAATAATTCTCTACAGTCCAAGGCATCAACCAGCTAATAAGAAAGCTTTAAGTAATTGTGCTTTAAAACAAAACAAAACAACAACGACAAAAAACTCTACAAGTAGGAAAAGGAAAGACAGTGGAATGAATTGGATGCAATAATTCCATATACATATATGAAAACAACACAGTGAATCCCACTATCATGTACATCCACAAGAATGGGATCCTAACTAGCATAAGATATATTCCATTCTTGTATAATTGTATCAAAATGGATTCTATCATCATGTATGACGAAAAAGAATCAATATTTTTTTATAAAAAAAAATTTGAAAATCATTGTTTAAATATAAACACATTAAAATATAAAGGATAAACAAAATTGTTTCTATAAATGACCACACTTTTCTATACTATTGATTACATCAAAAAATAATTTTGAAAAGAAATAGGCTTGGGCTGGGGATGTGGCTCAAGCGGTAGCACGCTGGCCTGGCAGGGTTCGATCCTCAGCACCACATACGAACAAAGATGTTGTGCCCGCCGAAAACTAAAAAATAAATATTAAAAAAATTATCTCTCTCTTAAAAAAAAAAAGAAATAGGCTTTCTTCAGTTCATCACAGTTTCATTGTACTGATTTTGTTAGCACTGAAGCAAGCCCTCTACCATTTTAGCTGGAGTTCTCATTAAGCAGCTGATTTGCCTAGGCCCTCATTAAATTGATGAACTCATTTGTTTATAGGCAAATGGCATCAGATACACTTCAAGGACATTTAGAAATTGAAATCAAGCCTGTTGCCTGCACTGGTTTATTTATTGATGGCTTTCCAATTTTCATATGCTGGATAGTGTTAAAATGAAAATTCTCCCTCTTTAAAAGGAACAAACATGTTCACCATGTGTAACATAAGCTTAACGTGTTTTCATAGTTTTGGTGTAAGCATGAAATTAAAAAAAATTAAGGCTGTTAGTTGGAGGGGAGAATGTAGCTGTACCTCTGAATATTAACACATGCCTGGCATGCCCAAGGCCCTGGATTCAAACCCCAGCACTACAAACCCCACCCCCACCCCCTACACACACAGAAACCCTTTTAGGCTCTTGTTATTCTAATATTCTTTTATTTTGTGTAATTTACAGAAAACAAGGGTGATTCATAGAGAACATAATGTAATTGTGACATGTAATTCATGCATAACATAGCAGGTGTTTTGAAAACCTACTAAGACAAAAAGTATCAAGAATCACAGAAGAAAGAGGATTAGGGTGTTCATTGGCATCACTGAATGACAATAGAGTCTTAAAACATGTGTAAATGGAGATAGGTATATTTGGCATATACCTATCTGTTCTTCATGCTGAAAAACCAAGAACTTGAGTGAATGATCCTATAAAATTTAATAACTTTGTAATTATCATACATCACTTATGTATCTATTTGATAGTGAATAATGGACCAAAAGGAACACAATTTTTAAAAGTTGCCGTATAATTAAATAGGTTTAAAATATATATTCAGTTTCTTTTTTCCCCCAAGAAAGACAAATTTTACTCTCAAGTGATACAGTTTGGGTGCTCGAGGCTTGGTATTGTCAATTTCTAAATTTTTTTCTAGTTAGAGAGCATATTTTTTTTAACATGGTAGGATGATAACATCCAGTGAGCCTTGATTGTCTGGTTACATTTTCCAAAATATGCTGTAAATCTAATTTTTTAGTCAGTCTAGGAGCATTTCCTTTTACAAATAAAGGTACCTATTCACATTAGTTGAAATTCCTTTTTCCCCAGAAGGATAGCTATTTCCCCAATTATTTTAGAACCCAGAATCTATTTTTAGAACCCAGTTCAACAAGTATTTGTTGTGATGCATGTGTATAAAATTTTATGGGATTTTGGAAGTCTTTTTTTCTTTTCCCTTTAAAGAACCTCAGTCTAATTACATATACACTTATTCCATTTAGAGATTATAGTTTTAAAATCTTAAATCATTGTCTTTTTATTTTATGTATATGCCCATTCTTCTCTCTGTTTTATATGACAGTTATAGACTTCTTCACTAATAGAGCTTGCATTTCAAGATAAGGCAGCATGTAAACAAATTAACTTTTAAAAATAGAGAGCAATTTCATCTGTAATAATGTACCATTTCATAAATTACCAATAGTATTTTTTTAAAAAAGATAAATGACCCATCATATAACACATACTATTAGGTAGTATAGATGTCTTTGTGTTCTAGGAGATACGGCTCTGGTATTATTATACCCTAATAAAATGAGTTAATGTTTTAGTATTATGGATAAAAGAGCACTTGGATATATTTAATAACCAAACTGAGAAACACTTAATTTCAGTTGTCTGTAGCAATATAACACAAATTCTCCTGTAAAACAAATTGCACTTTTGGAATATATTTTAATGTGTATTCAACAAAGGAGAAAATGAGGTGATTGAAGTTCAATTTGTAGCATGTTATTAACCATTTCCGCTTGACTAGATGAGTAAAAGGATAATGGATGAGGGTTTTATTATTACCTTTCTGCTAAAATGAAGTGGTATAAAAGATAAGGTGACGAGATTAATGAACATAAGGAAAAGGAGTAATCAATCAAGCTCCAAGAGGGAGATGAGAATGACAGTACCCTGTAAGATCTGTAAGAGCATGCCGTTTAAAAAGTGGACTTTGCAATTCAGTTTTTACTAAACTGTTGAATACTTGCAATTGTGCCTGGAAAACTAATGAGTTATTTAATCAAGTGCACATGAAGTTTTGCTTTTAGGTTTAAAAGATTTCAAAGGTACACATGGTGGAGATCTGGCACAGAAGCTGAGTGCTAGAAAGTACATGTTTTGAGTCTATGTGCTCTGTCTTCTCGAAACATCAGAATCTGAACATAGATCCTCTTGATGAATTGAGATAACAGTGCCAAGTCTGCCAGTTTTTGTATTTCTTTCTGGTGCTTTTTGAAGATTTCAGAAAACCAAAATAATTTTGTGGAAGTAGTTGAATTCATGACACTATTAGCTTACATTATGCCCATCCATTCATTCAGCAATATTTGTTGAGCTCCTGTTACCAGGAACTTTATTTTAAGTATTGAGAATGTACCAGTGAAGAAATATGTACAATATTCTTTTCTCCCTGAGCTCATAGTCTAATGGAGTAGGCACAACAATAAAGGTATATGTCATATGGTGATAATTGCCAAAGAGAAAAATAAAATAATAATGCCTGTTTAATAATGCGTCTGTCACAAGAGATCTAAATGAAGTGAGGGAAGAAGCCATGAGGGCTAAGAAAAATGTTCCAGGCAGAGGGAACAGTAAGTGGAAAGGCCTAGAGGCAAGAGTGTGGAGGAGTGGCAAGGAAGCTGGGTGTTTCTGTGAAGTCAGCAAGCAGGGAGGGAAAAACTCTAGAGGAGATAAAGGGTTATAAAATATGGCCTAAGTATTTTGATTTTAAGGCTAAATTATTCATTTGTAAAACACTCAAATATTCATTGAGTATCTAAATGTATTCCTAACTCTAGGGATACACCAATGAGGACACACCAGTGAGTATTCTTATGTACCTTCTGTTCTAAAGTGGATGGGTGAGAGAAAATCAGTAAGTACACGAATAGATGTACAGGATAATTCCAGGGGCAGTGCTTTGCAGAAATAAAATTGGAGAGAGTGGCTTGGGTAAAGGAGCATATAGAGACTTAGGATTAATTAATTCATATTGCTGGTATTTTTCCTATTTTACTTTTTCTGAAATCAGATCCCAATGGTGAGACTATGGACACAATTTTCTGAGCTGTGTCTGAATAATTCCTACATACTGTTATGAAAATTTCATAAGATACAATGAATGTAAACTACAGGGTCTTTCTGAACTTCGTGTTTTGTTTGTCTAAAAGAGCAAGAAAGGAATCTTGTTTAGTAATTGCTTTACTGTTGGGTTTCCCCAGATTGAGAAGTTGAGACAGGGATTTAAATGAAAGTAGTTTTTTTGGAAATTCAGTAACATTAAAGGGGAGGTGGCAGTCTACTTAGGCACTGAGCCAGAGATACTGGCAAGGGATACTGACAGAGGATAGTGAAAATTCCAATGGATATGAGTAGGACTTTGAGAATGTCTGTTATGGTGATTTATCATATTTTTAGGCATCCAGAGTTTTCTGATTAATTTTTTACTAATAATACTTTAAAAAATCTTTTTTATTCTTAACAAAATACCTACCTAAAATATGTAATATTATTGACAGACTCTTTATTACCTAAGAGAAATCCTTTGTCCCATCCCTTAACCCACTCTTCTAAAACAATATTACTGCCTTAAAAAAAGATATGATCTTATGCTGCTATTAAAAAAATTATCAAGTTTAAATGTTATATATATAGACTTCTTTTTATGGAAATTAAGAATGTGTCACTCTTTATCATCATTATTTGCACACAATTTCCCGTATCCCTATCCTCCAAATACAGGTATTTCACAATCTTAATTAAATCAAAAGTCAGTGTTTACAATATAGTTACTATGTAAATAATGGTCATTATTGAAGCATCAGATGATCCATCACTTCTGTATTTTCACCTAAAAGCATTCCTGAATCTGTCAGAGTTAGGTCAGGAAAATAGAAAATACTTTATATAATTCAAAAAGAATTATATGATATTAGAGACCCACACAAACCATAGGAAAAACATCACTGGTTTTCAAGAAATGTGGAAGTACAGGAATTACTGGTGAACCACAGCTACTAATATTGGTTGTCTTTGTCATCTGGAATCCACTACTTCTGCCCTCAGGTGTCCCTGGAGAAAAATGGCTTTTCATTTTCCTCTGCAGTCTAAATCTTGTACAAATGTTTTTATTGTGTGCTCTAAACAATAGCATTCTGTTGGTGGGAGATAAAATAGTTTATGTATTTTCAGTTCATACTATACAGTATAGAGCTTAAAAAAGCAGGGATAGTGCTTAGAATGAGCCAGCAATTTCCAGAATGTGTTTAGTTATCCACAGTTCTTTTGCTGTAGCCTCTCAGATTATTTTCCTGTTGTACATGGCTCATACTTGTCATTGAAGGAGTTATGTGCCTAGGATTTTCAATTTTGCAGATCCTCTTCCGCCTTTTCCTTGTCTTAATACCCCATGTTTGGTAATGCTCATCGTGTAGGAACTTCTTAAGAAGTACATGGTATGTAAAGTTTTGAACTAATAATCTTTAGTCTTCTTTTATGCTGGACTGATAGTTCAACTGGGTATAGAACTCAGAGTGGATTCAACTTTCAGAATTTCGAAATTGTGTTCTTAGTTTAGCTAGTACTTTCTCAGGTACAGAGCTTTCAGGCACAGTGATGCAGCTGTCTGGAATGAATTCTTAAAATACTGTGTAGAAAAGAAAATATAGTAGAAAATCTTCTATGTTGAAGACATAAATCTATTCCTGGAAATGACTGATTAATTTTATTGGAGAAATTGCCGATTTATGGTTAATAGATAAAGGAACAAATGAAATGATATCATGAAGAAACAGCCAGGCACAGAATATGGGAATTTCTAAACAGTAAACAACCTAGTTTCTTAGTTAAAAAGCAATATAAGAAAGGGGAAGGACAGATTATTGATATTAAAATCTTGAAAAGCATATTTATGTGATATAATATGTTGGTCTCGTTTATTGGCTGATATTTTTGTTAAAAAATATCAATAGTATCAGGGAAATTCTTTAGACATGGATAATTTTAAGAAATTGTTAATTTTGTTATGCATAGTGATAGCAACATGTTTTATGTTAATTAAAAGAAGTGTTCATCTGTAAGAGATCTGTTCCACAGAATCTATGAATTAAATGTTTTAATCTACTTCAAAAAGGAGATAAAATCACTAGGGAAAGAGATGACACAAAATTGGTAGAATTCTTGAAGTTTTGTGGTAGGTATGTAAAGATTTCATTAAAATAGTTGATTTTTGTATGTCTGAATATTATCATAATAAAATGTTTTTAAAAAGAAGGAGAAAGAAAAAAGGAGAAGTCCATAACAGCATATCTGCTGTTCTCTCTATTAGAAGATGATGCTTGGCCCCCTGTGTCTTATCACATTTCCTTATATGTTTCATTCAGTCTGTTTTCCAGCCTTTTAATTAGAAGGGAGGTAACAAATTAAAGGAAGGCAGGGAAATATAAAGTTGAAAAAGCGGTTAGGTGATCTAACATCCAAAGTCTGCCATAGGGCAAAAGAAGAGATGAAAATTTATGGTCACTCTGCCAGGGTTAACCAGAAGACAGGTATTATATTCCTTATTTTAAACGAGTAAACTGTCATCCTGAATTTAATTGGCCTTCTTTCCTTCCTTTCTGCCCCCCTAGGAATGTGTTCTGTGTCTAGTCTTCTTATTAGTTATTGTGCTTTCTGTAGATTTTAGAAAGTCATTCTGCTACATTTTGATGTTTGCATAATTGGTTAATAGGAATCTATTTCTTACAGGTGATGTTTTGTAATAACATTTTATTTCTGAACCTGTAACATTAGTGAGTACATTGGATGTTGAATTTAGTGAGCTATTATACCTGTGAGGATCTATCTGGGTAACCAGCTGCTATACCTCTTTAAATAATGTTTCCTTCTTCCTTCTAATAGCAAGATAAATGAGAAAAAAAGAGATTATAAATGTGAGGAAGAAATAAAGCCTATTTATATATAGAAAGTAACGTATGCCTGTAATGGATTTTTTTGTCTGTAACTTACTATTATATAGTTTATAAATTTTTATTCAGAATGAAGTAGCATGTATTTTCAAGATTGCCTTGTTTAAAAAAGAAGTCTGATGTAAGAATTAATTGAACAATTGGTGTTTTGTAGAAATTGTGAAGTGTCTCTATCATTATATTACTGAACCTTGGTTCTTTTAAGCCTGTGCCATGGTACTTTGATGACACTGTAACTCTCTAAAAGAAAATCCACAGTAAAACAGAAACATCAGCTAAAGTGAACCTGTATTTCCTAGTATTTGTTCTAGAGATCTGTTGTTGGTTTGAATGATGACCTAATCTATATCTGAGACAGGTAGGCCATTTATCTAGGACACAGCCCATTTTCACACACACAGTCACTGAGGCTGAATTATTTGCTATCTCAATAGGTATTATAGATTGAACTTGGGTTTCTGATAAATGGTCATCAACGTAATGAATCTTTGGTGCTATGGAAAAAAAGAACATAACTGAAAAAGTCTGAAGCCAAATGTGTTCTTTTCAAAGAAGGAGAGGAAAACAGAACAATTCATATGCCATGTAGAAGAGTATAAAATAATACTTTGTTCAGTTTTCCAAATATGAACAAATATGATGTTCACTTTATGGCTGTTAGGTTGTAGAAAGGCAACTAATAGAAGAAAGTGATCGTTTATCTTTCCAGACAGAAAACATACATATAGATTTTAAATCTACTTTAAAAGAAATTTGCCTTTAGTGGAATTGGACAACTTATTAAGGAAATCCTGAATTTCAACAAAATACCTGAGACTATATAATTTTATAATGTACAGAAATTTATTTCTTAAAATTCAGAGGCTAGGGACTGGGGTTGTAGCTCAGTGGCAGAGTGCTTGCCTACCATGTGTGAGGCACTGATTTGATCCTTAACATGACATAAGAAATAAATTACTAAATATATTGTGTGTCCCTCTACAACTAAAAATATAAAAAAAAAATAGAAAAGGGCTGGGGATATGGTTCATATGGTAGAGTGCTTGTCTTGCACTCAAAAGGCCCTGGGTTCGATCCCTAGCACCCACTCCCAAGAGCTAGGTGCTGGCATTTGTGTCTGCCGAGGGCTTCTCTGTGCTTTCATAATGATATCTGCTGCTCTGTTCTCTCATGTGGAGATCAAAAGGACAAGAAACTGCTCCTTCAACCTTAAGTCGTTTTAGGCCACACTTCTTAATATTGCTACAATGGAAATTGAGTTTCAAAACATTCAGACTTCTGTCCTTGGCCTCTAAAATTCATGCCTACCTCATAGACATTGGAAATACCTTCATTCTACTCCAGTAGCCCCGAAGACGTAACTCCCTCCAGCACCAACTCTAATATCTGAAGTTCAGAGCCTCATCTCGATGTTATCTAAATCAGATTCAGTGAGACTCACATGTGTGTTTCATCCTGAGGCAAACCACCCTTAATTTGTAAGCCTGTTAAAGAAGTTATGGTCATCCAAAATATACACTTATTTTGGGCAATTATTAGATAGCTACTCCTATTATAAAAGGGAGAAATGGGCAAGAAGAAAGCTGTAACAGGTCTCAAGCAAGACCCAAACCCAAAAAGGCAAGTAATGGAATCTTAACTTGGGAACAGTCTCTGATTTGATGCTATGTTCTAGACACACTGGGGTAGGGGTTGAGCAGCCCCACCTCCATGGCTTTGCGGCTACAGCTCATGCTTCAGTTTTCATGCAGTGAAGTTGCATGCCTGCTGCAATCTCAGGCTATCACTGCTTGCTGGTGGCTCTGTCATTCTGAGTCTTGAGGGCAGCCCTCTTCTTCCTGCTCCACCAGGTATTCCCTTCTCAAGTTTCTCTGCAGTGGCCCTGACCTTTTAGTAGGGACTCTGCACAACCATCTTTTGAAATCTTAGTGGAGAAAGACATTCCTCCACAGCTCTTGAACTCTTGCCTGCAGGATTAGCACCACATTGATGCCAGCAAGGCTTGCCATCTTTGTTCTTCTACAAATTGGCCTAAGTTGTCCATGGGCCCTCTTGAGGCCTAGTGGGTGCCCCCGAAATGTGTGGAAGAGAAACTTGAGATGGTTCTGGGCACTGGATAGACTTGACGTTCTTGGTGGTCCATCCTGCCTTGTGCCCCTCTGGTGCCCTTTGGTCTCCTCCTTTGAAACTGTTCTGCCCTCAAGTTCTTGGCACTCAGGGCCTTTGATTGGCATGGCAGCCTCTGAAGATCTCTGAAATGGCCTTGGGGAAGAGAGGTGATTCACCCATTGTCTTTTTTTTTTTTTTATTGGTTGTTCAAAACATTACAAAGCTCATGACATATCATCAAAGGGAGAGAGAAGGGAAACTGTATGGAAATGGAAGGAGACCCTCATTGTTACACAAAATCACCCATTGTCTTGATGAAGGGAAGCCTCTGGCTTCCTTGGTTCCAAACTTATCTACTTATCAAATAATTATTTGGCGGCACCCTTCTATTGTTGACATGGCCAGGATGAGAATTGTTTTTTTTTGTTTTGTTTTGTTTTTTATTCTTTTTTTGGTTGTCAATGAGAGCCTTTATTTATTTATTTATTTATTTATTCATATGTGGTGCTCAGAATCGAACCCAGTGCCTCACACACGCTAGGCAAGTGCTCTAACACTGAGCTACAATCCCAGCCCCAGGATGAGAATTGTTAAGTCTTTCCATTCTGCTTCTCTTTTGATTATAAATTTTAACTTCTCTTTTTATGAATTCTATGGTACACAATTAAAGGAAGACATACAGTCCCCTGAACACTTTGCTTAGAGATTTCTTCCACTAAATATCTGACTTCATTTTTGCTCTTAAATTTGGCCTTTCACAGAGCATTAAAACAAGAACATAACTCAGCCATGCTCTTTGCCACTTTGTATCAGGAAACTGGCCTTTTCTGCAGGTTCCCATAAGATATTCCTCATTTCCATTTAAAATCTAGTCAGAATGATTTCACTGTCCAAATTTCTAACAACATTCTGTTTACGACCATTAAGCTGATCTTCAGGACTGAAGATCTCTGTAATCCTCCTTTTTTTCTGAGCCTTCCACCTATTCATGGAAATACAGGCCTTTTCCAATATCCACTTCAAAACTGCTCTACCTATTCCCCGTTACAGAGCTGCTTCCACACTTTGAGGCATTTGTTATAGCAACAGATAACTCCTAGTACATTTCCTTTTTAGTCCATTTGTGCTGCTATAATGAAATTAATGAATCAGGGAAATTTATAAACAGTAGAAATTTTATGTCCTCAGAGTTTTAGAGGCTGGAGAATTTAAGGCAAAAAGAAATAAAAACAGATGGGACAAATCGAGAACAAATAAGATGGTAGATTTAAACCCAGCCATATCAACAACTACTTTAAATGTTGATGGTCTAGCTAAGATTAAACATGTAAAAATTTAAAACACACTTATCAGGCTCATTAAAAATAAGGCACAGGTATTATTTCAATTCGTTTTCTACTGCTGTAACAGAATTCCGCAGTACTTAAGCTATGGAATCATTGTACTGAGTAGAAATTCACATGGTTCACATTTCTGGACTCTGGAAAGTCCAAGATTGAAGGGCTCAGTCTAGTGAGGGCCTTTATACTGTGTCATAATTGGCAGAAGGCATCACATGGGTGACTAAGAACATGGGAGGTCTGAACTCACTTTTCTAATAAACCTACTTGTAATAATGAACTCACTCTCATGGTAATAGTATTATTCCATTTGTGAGGGCAAAATCTTCATGACCAAGTCACCTCTTAAAGGTCTCAATTCTCAGCACAGTTGGATGGCATATTTGTTACATTATAAACCAAATGCACTAATTAAAAAAAATTTTATTTGTTATTTTCAGTTATACATGGCAGTAGAAATGATTTTGATATATTTGTGTAAACTTAGAATATATCTTGTTCTAATTAGGATCCCAGTCTTATGGATGTACATGATGGTGAGACTCACTGTGAGATATATACATATATATATACATACATAGACATAACATATATATGTTATGTCAGATTTATTCTATTGTTTTTCCCATTCCCATACCCCTCCCCTCATTTCCTTTTGTCTAATCCACTGAACTTCTAATCTCTTCCCTGCCTCTTGTTGTGGGTTAGCATCCACATATCAAAGAGAACATGTGGCCTTTGGTTTTTGGGGGTTGGCTTATTTCACTTGGCATGATAGTCTCCAATTCTATCCACTTACCCACAAAAATAATAAAGTCATTCTTTTTCGTGGCTTAGTAATATTCCATTGTGTGTATATATACCACATTTTCTTTATACATTCATCTGTTGCAGGCACGTACCTTGGTTTGATAGCTTAGATATTGTGAATTGATGTGGTTTGTGTCACTGTAGTATGCTGATTTTAACTCCTTTGGGTACTGAGGAGTGGTATAACTGGGTCAAATGGTGGTTTCATTTCACGTTTTCTGAGGAATCTCCATACTACTTTTCAGAGTGGTTACATCAGTTTGCAGTCCCACTAACAATGTATGCAAGTACTCTTTTGCCCACATTCTCGCCAACATTTATTGTCACTTGCATTCTTGGTAATTGCCATTCTGGTTGGAGCGAGGTAAAAATCTCAGTGTAGTTTTAATTTGCATTTCTCCAGAGATGTTAAACATTTTTTCAAATATTTGTTGACTGTTTGTATTTCTTCTTTTGAGAAGTGTTTAACTCCTTTGCCCATTTATTGATTGGGTTATTTGTGTTTATTTTTATTTTATTTATTTATTTATTTTTGGTGTTAGACTTCTTGTGTTTTTTTGTATGTTCTGGAAATTAATGTCTTATTGGAGGTGCAGGTGGCAAAGATTTTCTCCCATTCTGTAGGCTCTCTCTTCACACTCTTGATTGTTTCCCTTGCTGTGAAGAAAATTTGAGCCATTCCACTTATTGATTATTGGTTTAGGAGTTTTCGTTAAGGAAGTTGTTTCCTAAGTCAACATGTTGGAGTGTGGTGCCTACATTTTCTTCTACGAGGTGCAGGTTTCTCATCTAATCCCTAAGTCTTTGACCTACTTTGAATTGAGTTCTGTGCAGAACGGGAGATAAGGGTTAAATTTCATTTTACTACATATGTATTTTCAGTTTTCCAAGAACGATTGTTCAAGGGCCATCTTTTCCCCAATGTATGTTTTTTACGCCTTTGTCTAGATGGGATAACTGTATTTTTGTTGATTTGTCTCTGTGTTTTCCGCTCTATTCCACTGGTCTTCCTGCCTGTTTTGGCAAAATGCTCTAATCTAATTGAATTGAAATTGTAGAGATTATGTTCTTTATCCTCCATGCAATTGAACTAGACATCAAAATGAGAAAGATGCCTAAAAAATCCCCAAATATTACAAATTAAACAGAAAATTGTTTGAGGAAAATATCAAGGTAAAGAAACCATTAGAGACATTAGGAAATATTTTAAAATCATAATGAAAATACAATATATCAAAATTGTGAGTTATAGATAAAATAGTTTCAAGATGAAAATGTATAACTTTAGGGCTGGGGATGTGGCTCAAGCAGTAGCGCGCTCGCCTGGCATGCGTGCGGCCCGGGTTCGATCCTCAGCACCACATACAAACAAAGATGTTGTGTTCGCTGAAAACTAAAAAATAAATATTAAAAATTTCTCTCTCTCTCTCTTTAAAAAAATGTATAACTTTAAAATTCATAACCTTATAAATTACAATAGATGATGAGAATGACAGAAAAGTAAAAAAAAAATCAAAAAGATCCATCATTCATCATTAAGAATTTAGAAGAACAATTAAACCCCCCAAAAGCATAGGAACAACTTAATAAAGATGAAAAGAGAAAAATCAATTTAAAAAAAGAAAACACAGGGGCTGAGGTTGGCGCTTAATGGTAGAGCAATTGCCTAGCATGTGTGAGGCATTTTGTTTGATCCTCAGCACCACATTGAAAATTAATAAATAAATAAAATAAAGATATTATATCCATCTATAAAACAGAAAAGAAAAAAATTGTAGGAAAAAGACAGTGAAACGAAAATTGTTGGTTTTTGTTTTTGTTTTTTGGTAAAGTTTGATAAAATTGAAAACATTTGTCCTGATTATAGAGAGAAAAGATATGAATTAGCAACATAAGGAATGAAAGAGAACATCATTATAAATCTTATGGCCATTGAAAGCATAAATTTGACAACATAGATAAAATGAATAAATTTCTGCAAAGACTGAAACTTCCAAAGCACATATAATTAGAAGGGAATAATCTGAAGAGCTCCCTTTTTTTTTTTTTAAGAAAATTAATCCCTTGCTACAAACTATCCTATGAAGAAAACCTACTTCAGATGACATTCCTGATAAAGGCTATCCCACTTTAAAGGAAGGTTCAATTTCTTTTGGAGAAATAAGAGAGGGAATACTTATCAGCTTGTTTTAGGAGACTATCATGATCTTGTTAACAAAATCACTAAAAGAAAACTTGACATTTCTCTTGTGAATATAGGTGGGAAATATCCTTTTTATAAGGCTGGGCTGTGGCTCAGTGGTAGAGTGCTTATCTCACACATATGAAGCACTGGGTTTGATCCTCAGCACCACATAAATAAATAAATTTTAAAAATCCTTTATATAACATTATAAAATCACATTCAACAGTATTTGAAAAGGATAATCTATCATGACCAAATGGGTTCTTTCCTCACAAATACAGAAATACTTCAATATTGGAATCACCACCATGGTGTACTGTGCTAATAGAACAAAGGAGGAAAACTCATCATCAATGTAGGGGAAAAGTTTTTGAGAAAAGATGATTAAACCTCTTAGGCAAACCAGAAGTAGAACTTCTCAACTCAGAAAAAGGAATCTTAGAAAAAAACTAAAGTTAACATTTAATTTGGTGGTAAAAGCCGTATACCTTCACCTTAAAATTGGGACCAAGGCAAGTATGTCTACTTTCACCACTTTTACTCAGTGTTGTGCTAGTCAGCATAATGGCACAAGAAAAAGAAGCAAAAATCCTCATAAACTGGGTATAAAAAACTCTTTATTTGAAAATAGTGTGATTGTGTATAAAGACATTCTAAAAATATAAAAAAAAAATACCGTGAAAATCATCGGTGATTTTACAATGTAACAATAACATTTTAAAAAACATGAAATACTTAGGGGAAATTTACTGAAATATATGTAAGACTTACTGAAAAATATAAGATATTGCTAAGAGAAATTAAAGGAAACTTCAATAAATGTAAAGATACTGTCAAGTTTGTGGATTAAGAGAATAATATTATAGAGATGTCAGTTCTCCCCAAATTGATTATAGATTCAACTCAGTCTCATTCAAAAATCCCAATAGGTCTTTTTTGAAGAAATTGTCAAGCTGCCTTTAAAATATATTTTTAAAAGATTTCTTTTTAAGACCTAGAATTCATGTACCATTGAAGAAAAAATGTGTTCAACAAATTAATCTTATCATGATTATTTACTGTTAACAAAATGCATAGGTAAGCCTTAGACTGGAAGAAAACATCTTCAATACATTCATCTAATGGAGAACTTGTGTCTACTAAATATTAGCAAATCAATAATAAAAAGACAGTGCAATAAAACAAATGGGCCAAAGATTTGATTAGTGGCTTCACCAAGGGTGGACAAGTGAATGGCCAATAAACACCTGAAAAAGAATTCAGAGTAATTTTTCACCTTGGAAAATCACCGGGAGTTACTAGTACACATTCATGGCTAAAATTAACGACTGACACCACCAAATGTTAACAAGGAAGTTAGAAATTGGAACGCTCACCTATTACAGATGAGAGTGTAAACTAGTGCAGCCACTTTAACAAATTTCTGGCAGTTTCTCTAAAATTATACATTCCACCTAATCTGTGACTCAGCCATGCCATTCCTAGATATTTACCCTCTCAAGATTTAGGTCCACAAGAAGACTACTACACAGATGTTCATATCAACTTTCTTCTTTGTGAACTAAATGAATGTCCATCAGTAGATGCATAGATACAGCAGTTATATTTTATTTATACAATGAAGTATTACTCAGCAATGAAAAGAAATGAATCACTGATACAGCAAACAACATGAAGCAACCTGAGAACATTGTGGTGAGTGAAAGAAACCAGAAACCAAAGAGCATTGCTGTGTGATTTTATGTAAAGGATTCCCTAGAATGGCAAAGCCAATCATTAGTGGAAAATCAGAACAGTGAATGTGTGGTGGTAGGATGTTGACTGTGAAGGGATGTGGGCAGTCATTCTGGGATGTCAGAAGTGGTGTATATCATGATGAGGGGGTTATATTGGTATGTGAGTTTACTAGAACTCTCCAAGCTCTATTTCTGTATATTTCACCACATGGAAATAATGCCATAATACAGTTTTAAGGAAAAAATATGGATTTAAACTGCAAGGATTTTTCTCTTTTAATTATTTCATATGGGAGGCTTTGAAAGCTTGAAATTAATTACTTTCAGAAGGAATTAGTTGCTCCATTTAGTGCTATTTTCTGTATAAATTATGAATAAAGTAAAATGAACTGAAGGAAAAAATAGAATCTTGGAAAGGGCTATATTCAGATCAACATAAAAATGAATTAAGTGAACAAATGGGACTATTAATGTTTATGGCTGACATCATAGAGATAAGTATTTAAGGCCATCGATACTCAGAAATTGAAAAGTATGCATGAAACTCCAGAGATTTCCTGTTCTCGGTGCTGCATCAGACCTACAGAGGACAGAGTTGGGTGAGTAAGAAAAAAGGAGGGGCAGTTTCCGAGAGGGTAACAGGTTCAGATTTGTTTCCAGTTACTGCCAGGACGGGGGGGATTGTGGCCTGAACCTTTGGTTCCAGATAGAAACCAAGAGTGAAACATGTAATGTTGAAAGGAGGTGAATTCTTATCTTAAAAGAGTGAGAAGGAAGAGAGGCCAGTCCTAGGTGAAGAAGAACTCCAAGAATCTATGCAAATGATTTTGGAAACATTAAAGAAGAAAAACAGGTTAATAGGCTAAACCCTGGAAAATATTGAAAGAACAGAAAGAAAAAGAAATTGACTTTCATCCTACACGAGAATATTCTAAAACTGCTAATAAGATACAGTAAAAAGGTTTAGAAAATGATGTTCCTTCTTAATTTCAGATTTTGTATTTCTGTGCTGTGCATACATATTATTATAATGGATGCATCGCTTATTTTTTTTTATCTGCATGTGCATTTTATTTGAATTTATTTGCTTGTGTTGCCGTGATGGAACAGAGCCTCACACATGTCTGCAAACACACTAACTCTGAGATACCTCCCCAGCTCCATGTGTTTTATTTTTATGCATGCAGTTTTCCCTTTTCTTCATGGCTCTGTCTGTGTTGCCTACCTTCCAGAATGTCTTCTCCCATACTTAATGTGTATTAGTAGTCTACTGCATATTCTCTTGTTTTTCTCTACTTTCTTATAAATTCATCAGTGCTTTGTTATTTAGTTGTTGGTACTGGGGATTGAACCCAGGGATGCCGAACCACAGGGGAATTTGTCATTCATTTAAAAAAATAAAATAATGTAATATATACAATTTCAAGTGTTGCTTTTCTTAACTCCACAATATGTTGACCATGGAAATCTACCCAAGACAGCTTATGAGCTTTAATTCAAACTTCTTGAGGACTGAACAAGATACGATTATACAGCTAGTTTCCTAATTGATTGGATTTCACAGTCTCATTTTTCTTTTTGTTTTTGTCAATCTGAAAAGTGTGGCAATAAAAATTCTTACCTGCTTACATAATAGAATTTTTTATTCTATCATACTTTCCCTAAGTTTGGTTTGTTAAGAGCATATGTACTTTTATTTTAATAAATTATCAAATTACTTTTCAAAGGGCATTTATATTTTTTATGTTTTTGTTAGCAATATATACTTTTCTCTGCCTTCCTGTGAGCACAATTTGTGATAGCTCTTAATTTTTGCTAGTTTCTCAGGTATAAAATATCTCATTCTTACGTTACTATATTTTTTCACTATTACTAATAAATTTGAATTTTTTTAAATGCTGGAACTTTGAATCAGTTCTGTAAGATTCCATTTTACAGACTTCATACATTTTTTTCTTCGTTTTCCCATGAATTTATGTATATTATAGTAACCCTTTGTCATTAAATAGATTTTCCAGATCTATTTTTTTTGCCATTTGACTTTATCAATACTATCTTTTGCCACTAATTATGTGTCTCTATGAAGTTATAAGTATTCCTACATTCTGAGATCCAATTCATAGTTTAAAAGTTCTCTGTTTCTATATTGTATCCACACATGAGAAGAACAACTGGGAGCTGAATGTGTGCACACCCTGTGCGGTCTAGTGATGCACTAGTATCACACGAAGCTCTGCTATCAGTTTTCAGCAGTACAACTGGCACTTTTAAAAAAGAAAGAAAGAAAATGTCAAACTGAATTTTAGTATCATGTTATTTAAATATATTTATTTAGATCTTTATTCCATATACATTTTGTTTAAGGTGGGGTACTCCCTTTTTTACACGTCTCTGCTTCCATCCCTTTATTGGCTCTTTTCAGGTATATAATCTGTCATATAAACTTTAAATAGTTAAATGAAGGTTTTAAAAAGTCTCATTAGCATTCTAATTATAAACACATTACATTTAAATATTACTTTTTGGTAAATCCTTGTTAATGATATTGTCTTCCTATTAAAAAGCTTTTTGGAGGTAGTTAGATTATAGTTTGTGTTCCCCTAATACTTTTTTATAATTGTTTTCCTATAGCTTCTCTTTGCCTTTCTTATTAAAATTATTCATGTTTAAAGTTTTGTTTTTTTTTACCATTGGGTTCAATTTTTTCAATTTTCTGTTGTTTCTGTATTGAAGTTCCAAGTTACTAAAATTGAGAATAGATATCGTATTTATTTTATATTTATTTTAATTAGAGCATTTTGGATATAGTAAGAGAATTATTATTTCTTCCTACTTAATGTTTATGTTTAAATTTTATTTTTTAATTTATGTCAACCTTTGCAATTTGGTGATAATTACTATTATAATAATTGCAAACACATACTTAGTGTTTACTATGTGTCAGGTGATATTTTTATAGACTGTGAATATATTAATTTAATTTTCAAAACAAGCACATGAGACAGGTATTGTAATTTAGTCCAGAGATTATGTGGTTAGCTCCAGATCACATAACTAATAATTGATGTTGGTTTCTGGTAAAAACAAATCAAAACAAACAGCAACAAATAAATACCCTCTATGTAAGTTTTTAAAAATTTCATCATATACCTGTACAGCTTCTAATAAGTGCTTGCATAATATTTTCCTGTTAAATTCTTGAAATCCAAGGAAATACTCTTCTTGGTAATGATATATTATTCTTGTATTAATGAATTCAATTTGCTTATGAATTATTTAGAGGTATTATATCATTACTTAATGAAAACTTTGCTCTATAGTTTTCCAATTTGAGTCTCTAATTTTAAATTTTTAGTATTAAAGATATGCTGGCTTTGTAAATGAATAATGGGGCTTCCTAATTCTTCTTTTATGACCTACAATAATTTTTTAAAATTGTAGTATATGGATAGATCAATACGTGAGAATGACCTTGATGTAATGATCAAGCCTCCAAGCATACTACCAAACACGTCTTCCCAGAAATCACAGAATAGAGGGGTCAGATACCAAATTAAAGTTCTCAAAGCACATGATTTATTAAACCAATTTAAAATACATAGTGATACTGGACATTGATAATGTCCAAGTTATATTGTTATATTGTGTGTGTATGAATATGTAACAACGAATCCTACCACAAAGTGCAATTATAATATAAAGAAAAAAATACACAGAAGAAAAGAGAGAGAGGAATGCCTGTAGACAGAGGGATGAGAATAGGAGTCCTGGTTCATTCAACATTTATGTGTCTTTGCCACTCACCTTCCTTGTTGTTCTGAGTACCTGAACTAGGAATTAGGGAAAGTGTCCTGGGCCTACGAAACAACCAGCTATGTTTCAGAGACATAGCCTCAGGTACTCTGGTTATGACTATAGCTAACCAGTCGCCTGCTAAGTAGTTGTGGGTTCTTCCCATATTTCTTGTGCAGACAATACCCACTGAGGCCAGAATGGGACCAAACTGAGTATCATCGATTGTGGCAAATTTAAGCCTGACATAGTGGCCAGCATTCAGAGTGTCAAGAACTGTGAAGGATGTGAAGTTGTACCTTGCTTCCAAGCTACAATTTATTCTGCCAGTGTTGTGGATGCTGATAGAAGATAGGAGACAGTGACTTGTCTTAGCAGCAAAACAAGAAGAGTAAACACCTAAATGTTAGTTTCTGTTCCCTGTCCCCACATTTCATGACTTGACACGGAAGACTTTTGTAGATGGAATTGTATCCCCCTAAAACTCATACATTGAAACCCTAACACCCAATGTTGCCATATGTGGAGACAGGGTTTTTATGGGGTAATTAAGGGACTGTGACTGAATAAGAGAGAAATTCTGTCTTTCCCCACTCTCACTTTGTGAAGTTACAGGGAGAAGGCAGTCTTTGGCAAACCTGAAGAAACCCCTCACCAGGAACTGAATTGACTGCACCTTTGTCTTGGACTTAACCCTCTGGAACTATGAGAAATAAATTTCAGTTGTTTAAACCAACTAATCTATGGTGGTTTTTTAGTGCAGCCTGAGAGGATTGATATGCTATGAGCTTATACCCAGTAAACTCTGCTAGTGAGTTTACATATCAATGGATCAACCTCCACCTTAGAGAACCCAACATTTTTACACTGGACTGTAAGATCTGATCTTTGGCCCCAAAGTATCATTGTCTTTATTATACTGGACAGTAAATAAATCTGCCCTTTGCTCCAAAGCAAGACACTATTTGTTTTTTCCCCAGGGCTGTTCACTATGAAAATACTCTTGGAAAGACCCTCAGAAACATGAGACCCTACTGAGGTATCTTGATTACATGACTTTTCATCTCTTTTTTATCTGTGATACTTTAAAAAAATATATTTTCATATAAACAATGTACTCTATTTTTTATAGATCCTGTGTGACTTCAGACTCTAAATTCATCGTACATGTTGAGCACTGTTTGAATTCTTCTGTCTCTTGGAAGCTACTTCCTTACTTATTACCTATACTTAACATAGCCTATTGTATTTACTGTACCTCATAAACTGTCTTCTTACTATGTTTAATGTTTCTTTGGGGTTTCATCCATCCCATTTATTTTCTTATCTTCTAAAACAGAATTGAATATCCTTAGCTAATGCAGCAAATTTAAATTATATAGCAATTTAGAATGTTTATTGTTTGTTCCCTTTTTGATGGGAGGTGAATATTATGCTCTGAGTTATTCTTTCTTTCTCTGGAACCTGCAAAGTCTTTGCAGACAGTACTCTTATACAGTAGTAGATATTCTAATTTGTTTCTCATGGCTCATTGTCTTTCATTGCTTGATGTTTAATGTCTTGAGCATGTCTCCCATATATTATGTTTGCTTTCAGTATTGTTTAGGTCCAAGGGTAATCTGGTCCTTGTTAGTCTCCTTTATTAGAAGTGGAATACTCTGACACATGAATTTGACTCTTCTTTTTAATTCGGTATTGGGGTCCAACCCATGGCCTTTCATGTGTTAGGCAAGCATTCTACCACTGAGCTTCATCCCTAACCCTGAATTTGATTTTTAAAAATAAAAAAAAATTTTTTTTTGCTCTTTGTGCTTTCTTGTAGTTTTCCATTTTACTTTTCTACCCTATTTTGGGTTTTGCTGTTTATGTTAATATGTTCTCAGATTCTCAGATTATAGGTAGTTTGTGATGCTGAGCTGGCTCTTTATCCCGCAGTCAACATCTTCTGTGTTTCTGGAAATGTGTTAGGTACTGGGAATAAGAAGGTGACTGAGGCTAGTGCTTAAGTGTGAATTCTAGTCTAGAGGAAAGTATGCAACTGCATGGAGAGTTATGCATTAAAATCAGGTTAACTCTGAAAATCTTTTTTTAAAAGTATTTATTGGTTTTTGTAGTTGTAGATGGACAGAAGGACAGAATGCCTTTATTTTATTTGTTTATTTTTTCCCTTTATTAAATTATTCATTCTAATTTGTTATACATGATGACAGAATGCAATTCATTTCATATTACACATATAGAGCACAATTTTTCAAGTCTCTGGTTGTACACAAAGTATTTTCACACCATTCATGTCTTCATACATGTACTTAGGGTAATGATGTCTAACTCATTCCACCTCCTAGCCCCTTACCCCTTCCCCTCTTTTCCCTCCCCTTTGCCCTATCTAAAGTTCCTCCATTCCTTCCATGCTCCCCTCTTATCCCCCCATTGACCTTATGAGTCAGCATCCTCATATCAAAGAAAACATTCAGCCTTTGGTTTTCTGGGATTGACTTACTTTACTTAGCATTATACTCTCCAACTCCATCCATTTACTTGTAAATGCCATGATTTATTCTCTTTTAATGCTGAGTAATGTTCCATTGTGTTTGTATACCAAAATTTCCCCATCAGTTAATCTACAGAAGGGCATTTGGGTTGGTTCCACAATTTAGCTATTGTGAATTGTGCTGCTATAGACATTGATATGGCTGTGTCCCTGTAGTATGCTGTTTTTAAGTCCTTTGGGTATAAACTGCAGAGTGGAGTAGCTGGGTCAAATTCCAAGTCCATTCCAAGTTTTCCAAGGAATCTCCATATTGCTTTTCATATTTGCAGTCCCACCAGCAATGTATGAGTGTGCCTTTTCCCCCACACCCTTGGCAACGCTTATTTTTGTTTGTTTTCTTGATAGCTGCGATTCTGACTGGAGTGAGATGAAATCTTAAGAGTGCTTTTGATTTGCATTTTTCTAATTGGTAGAGATGTTGAACATTTTTTTCATATGTTTGTTGATTGATTGTGTATCCTCTTCTGAGAAGTATCTGTTCAGTTCCTTGGCCCATTTATTGATTGGGTACATCAGTGACAAATCCTCAGAAGGAGAAACTCAGAAAACCACTCCATTTACAATAGCCTCAAACAAACAAACAAAAGAAAACTTGGGAATAAACTTAACGAAAGAGATGAAATACCTCTACAATGAAAACTACAGCTAATGAAGGAAATTAAAGAAGACCTTAGAAGATGGAAAGATCTACCTTGATCTTAGATAGGCAGAATTAATATTGTCAAAATGACCATACTACCAAAAGCACTTTACAGATTCAATGTAATCCCAATCAAAAAGCAATCATGAAATTCATCTGGAAAAATAAGAGACCCAGAATAGCCAAAGCAATCCCTAGCAAGAACAATGAAGCTGGTGGCATCACTATACCAGATCTTAAACTGTACTACAGAATAATAGTAACAAAAATGGCATGGTATTGGCACCAAAATAGACCTGTAGACCAGTGGTACAGAATAGAGGACACGGAGACTAACCCACATAACTACAGTTACCTTATATTGTAAGGGTCCGGCGAAACGTCGGAGAAGGAGAGACCACACAAGACTAGCTCCATGCAATGGCAAGGGGGATTTATTAGGGATCCGTTCCAGTGCACTGGGGCTCCGTGCTCACTCAAGAAGGGAGAGCAGCCCAGAGCCCAGAGCAGAGGTCAAGCAGAGCTTAAGTACACTTTTTGGAGAGGGTGGGGGGCTTTGCATACATCAGAACAAATCATCATGAGGCGCAGGAAAATTGAACAACAACTCTGATACATGATTAGTCCATTCATTGGCGGGAACAGGCTGGGCAGGGGTGATTGGTCACTTCTAAACTGGGTACACATTCAAACTGATTGGTTCGGGCCCTGTGACAAACTGTACAGGGCCCTAGGCTGAATGGCCAGTAGGGCGTTGTCTTAACTATCTCAGGAATCTGGTTGTAACAGAGGAACTTAATAATACCTAATCTTTTACATTTTAATTCAAGCTTTCCAGCTTAGAAACTTTACCCTTTCAATATTAGACAGAGGTACCAAAAATGTACATTGGAGAAAAGATAGCCTCTTCAACAAATGATGCAGGAAAACTGAAATACACATGTAATAAAATGAAATTAAACCTTTTTCTCTCACCATGCATAAAACTCAACACAAAGTGGATCAAGGACCTAGGAATTGAATCAGAGATCTTGTGCCTAATGGAAGAAAAAGTAGGCCCAAGTCTCCATCATGTGGGATTAGGCCCCAGCTTCCTTAATAAGACTCCTATAGTGCAAGAATTAAAACCAAGAATCAATAAATGGGATGGATTCAAACTAAAAAGCTTCTTCTCAGCAAAAGAAACAATCAGTGAGGTGAATAGAGAGCCCACAGAAAGGAGCAAATCTTTACCACAAGCACATCAGATAGAGCACTAATGTCTGGGATATATATAGCACTCAAAAAATGTAACACACACAAAACAAACAAACAAACAACGACAACAAAAAAACCCCAAATAACCCAATAAACAAAATGGGCTTATTTGTTATATTTTTATGTGGTGCTGAGGATTTAACTCAGTGCCTGACAATGTGCTAGGCATGTGCACTGCCACTGAGCTGCAGCCCCAGTCCTGAAAATCTTATTTAACTTATTTTCATAGTATTCTGTAATTCTATGTTATTTAATAAAACAGCTTTTTTGGAGATTTTATCCAAAGTTGAATGTGGGCACAATATTTAAATTCATATTCTGTTAAGAAACTACATATAAACATACATTTATAATGAACTCCAACTACATAAGATGAGTACTTAATAGGAGACAGAAAACTAAAGAACTCAAGTAGAAAAGTGTTTTCATATTATTAGGAAAAAGTCTTCTGGGGATTTTAGGTGTATAGCATTAAGTTCTATGTGACTTTTTTTATTTTGCATTTTATTTCTTTTCCTTGCTGTTTGAATAACAAAAAGGAAATTTCTTGAAATTAAACAAACATTTTCCCTTGAATTCATTTAAATGGTTTAGTCAACTCAGAAACTTCCAATGGCTAATTCATATTATATCTGCTTCAAAGAGAATAAGTAATCTTTCAGTAAGTAAGTTGAAGTTACCGAAACTTGAAGACTTAGGTCAAATACCTAGGGAGGATTTTGTTTTGTATTTTTAAAAATTTGTTCTAGTTAGTTATACATGACAGCAGAATGCTCTTTGATTCATTGTACACAAATGGAGCACAATTTTTCACTTATGGTTGTACATGAAGTCGGATCACACCATTTATGCAATCATACATATACCTAGGGATATAATGATGTCCCTCTCATTCCACCATCTTTCATACCCCCATACCTCCTCCCTTCCCCTCCCCTCCCCTTCCCTTCTCTCCCTTTTGCCCAATCCAAAGTTCCTCCACTCATCCCCACCCCCATTCTGGATTAGCATTCACTTATCAGAGAAAACATTTGGCCTTTTGTTTTTTGGGATTGGTTTATTTGGCTTAGCATGATATTCTCCAAACTCCATTTATTTGCAAGTTTATCTGCACATGCCATAATTTTATTCTCTTTTATTGCTGAGTAATATTCTGTTGTGTATATATACCACAGTTTCTTTATCCATTCATCTATTGAGGGGCATCTAGGTTGGTTCCACAGTTTGGCAGTTTTGAATTGTGCTGCTATAAACATTGATGTGGCTGCATCACTGTAATATGCTGTTTTTAAGTCCTTTGGGTATAGACCAAGGAGTGGGATAGCTGGGTCAAATGGTGGTTCCATTTCAAATTTTTTTAAAAGAATCTTCATACTATTTTACAGTTTGGTTGCACCAATTTGCAATTCCACCAGCAATGTATGAGTGTGCCTTTTCCCCCATATTAGGGAGGATTTTTGGTATCAATTTAAAATTGAGATTGAGTTTAGAAAGGAAGAACTGGCACCAAGAAAAAAACTAGTTTGTGTCCTTCGGTTGTTTTTAAAATTAGTCAGTTTTTTAGTAATGTAGGTTTAAATTGAAATATTAAGGAATAGGAAGCTTATGACTATTAAGAATCAGTATATGGACTAATAGGCAGAAATTCGTTATAGCTTGAACACAGGGGCAATACATTTTACTTGTACAAGTTTTTGAGAAGTGCCTAGAAATATTTTCAACCACAATGGAAAAAATTATAAAGTATAATTTGTGCTCCCATTTTTCTCTCATGGATTTAAGGAAGAACTGAACAAAAATATTTGAAGAAAAACAATATGCATATTGTTAGCATAAAAATGCAAAAGTCGTTTTTACTATAAGCAAGTTAGGCAGAGCAGTGTTAAAAATTTGGGGAGAAAGTAATTAAATTAGGGAAATGTTTTTCTTGGTCTTTTTCTAATTTTAAGAGCATAAAATCATATGCATGTCTATGCCTACCATATTAATAAAATGAAAGGGTATTAGTAATGATTATGATTTACAGACATTTTCTGAATTAGATGAAACTCTTTACTGGGTAAAGGTTAAAAAAAATGTTAAGATTTTAACTGCAAAATATTGGAATTTAGCTGGTTGTGGTAGCGCATACGTGTAATCCCAGTCTTGAGAGGCTGAGGTAGGAAGATTGCATGTTTGAGGCCAGGACGGACAATTTCATGAGACCCTGTCTGAAAATAAAAAGGGCTGGGGATGTAACCCAATGGTAGAGTGCCCCTGGCTTCGATACCCAGTACTGGGAAAAACAAATTGGAATTTTATATTGAAAATTTTCTTTGGTACAGGTTAATTGTATTTCAGTTTGCCATATCTGGGAACCTTTCACACCTTGTTCAAGATAAGATTGACCTTGTGGCTTTTACTTTTGTTATGTTTATATTTTAAAAGGTAACTTAAATTCAGATATCTCAATTTTAATTCAGAAACTTATCTAATTTATACTGATATTGCTCTGCAAATTTAATACCTAACTCTTTGTCTTATGTGCTCCTATGAAAAAGATGTGAAGTGCATTCATATTCTGTAATATTATTTCTCAATACCCTTTTTGGTATATCTTGGATTCTTGTTTTCTTTTTTAAAAAATCATACCATAGTCTTAGTTTAAAAATCGAATTAAAAATTAGTTGAAAGATGGATTAATATCTTCTTTGTTCTTTTCCTTCATTATTATATTTTGCTTTTGACTCATTAAGATGTATATTAAATGTTAATTCAATAACAGATGACTTTTATGATGCTTAATTTAGAATGCAAATTATTTTTAAGATGAGGAACATTGAAAATAAAACAGAACCAAGTGAAGAGTCTGAATTATTTACAGGCCACAGACTTAAAAGTGCATCACTTTGCACAAATATTAAATTATGAAATGGGAATTTCAGTTTGCTATAAATCTGCCACAGCAGCTTAAAATAAAATAGTTCTACCCATCTAAAGCAACATCAATTTGCCAGTCAGTGCTTCATGTATCAAAGAGTGTTCTGTGAAAATATCAATATCATTGGTTAATATAAATGAAATTAATTTTTAAAGCTGGGCTAAAGGTTGACATCTGAAAAATTGCATTACTTTGCAGAAGAGAAATTTCTGTCTTCTAGTGAAATTTCAGGTCATGAGGGCAAGTAATTTTCACAATCTTCAATGGGAGCCAGTGAAATATGAACTTCATTGTCACCTAGCCCCAAAGCGATAAGATAAAATGAGCTGATACATCATTTGCTGTGGTTTTATCATCTCCCTCAGTAATTGGAAGAGAAAACACAAGAGTATGTGTGTTTGTGTGCTCCCTTGCTGCCCCTCCCAACTGCCCCATCATCCACACCCAGTCTAAAGCCATTTTAGCCCAATCAATACAAAGGTCATATAGCATTTTATTTATATATTTTTAATTTTTCATGCTGACTAAACCTGCCAAGTAGAACATTAGAGTAATGAATATGTTTAATTGAATTTGTCACCCATGAAAATGCTAAGGAGAATATTATACTACATCATAGCACTAGTAAGCAGGAGGAAATATACTATGCAGATAAAATAATTAAATAACAACTGGAAATTAATTTAAAAGGTAATTTCTTTTAGTATTCATGAATTTTATTTTTATTTTGCTTTTTTTGTTGAAGTCTAGGAGACGTTCTAGGTATTCATGGGTATACATTTAATAATGAAATTACCATCTTAAAATTCACTTAAGTCAACTGCAAGTCATTTTCATGTTCAAAAAATGATCTCTGTATCTTGCTTTAAAAATATATCTTTGAGGACTTAAAACTAAAAGCATGTGGATGATGATGAAATAAAAGTACTTAGGCCAACTAGAATTCAATATTATTTAATAGGATAAATTGTTATATTTTGATATCAAGTTTCAGAGAAAATTATATATAACAAAACATAAAATTATTAATAGTAATAATATAATTTTTTTAAACTTGTTTTTTTTTTAATATTTATTTTTTAGTTTTTGGCAGACACAACATCTTTGTTGGTATGTGGTGCTGAGGATCGAACCCGGGCCGCACACATGCCAGGCGAGCGCGCTACCTCTTGAGCCACATCCCCAGCCCAATAATATAATTTTTGAATAATTGATTAAAATTACTTTAAGTTGTTGAAATTATGTTTATTGTCAGTAAAACATAAAAATTGTGCATATATTTGCTGCTGAGTTGATATGAGTATTTTTAGCATGTGTTTTCATTTTAAAGATATTTCAAATATTAACTGTTTTCCCATATTAAAGTTATAAATCTTGTGACTATAATTCATAACTGTATTCTCTGAATATAAGATATGGAGAATATTTTCTAGAGTTTGCTAATAGAGGTACTATTGCTTAATTGACGGTAAACGATTAGTTTACATTTTTATGCTAGGTTTAAGTTATTTTTCTTGATATATATATATGTGTGTGTATGTGTGTGTACACATATGTATGTATAATTTGGAAATTGTTGTGAAATTTCAAATACTGTTCTTGTTATCAGTCATCTGATTTTCATCTCATTACCTACTTCTTCAGAAGTCAGTATGGAATTGTCTGAAAGAGTAAAACTGCTCCAGAAATTAAGAATTATTTAAAATAAAATATGCTAATTTTAAACATTAAGAATTGTTTTTCTTTTTTCTTTTTCTTTTTCTTTTTTTTTTTTTTGTACTGGGGATTGAATCCAGGTTCTTACCCATGCTGGGTAAGCACTTTACCACTGAGCTACATCCCCAGCACAAGAATAGTATTTTTTTAAGTACTCTTTGTTGATTCTATATATGAAGACTTCCATGTAAATATGTCTTATTTTTGAGATTAAATGTTGTCTTCCATGTAAATACTTCTTATTTTGAGGATTAAATATTATCCCACTTTTTAAAGTTTTACCTTTAAGGAGAATTTTGAAACATTTTAAATGTAGCGCCACCCCCCCCCCCATTTTTTTTACTTAAATGAAATAAATGTGGCTTTAATCATTCTAAATCTATTTTTCAAAAATATCAGATATTTGGTCAACAAAGATATCATCTAGTTGGGTTATAAATGTGAGTTTCTATTTTTTTAATGAGGACGAGAAAAACAAAAGAGTTTTACTAGGATTAATTCATAGGCTTTTGCAAAATGGGTGGTTAAAGGGAGATAAAGTGCTTTACTTTTAAGCTAAGAATAAATGTAACATGGTGAAGAAATTGTCTTGTGTATTCATACTATACTATTGTAGAATAGAAGAAAGAAATGTGTATATTTGGAAAAAAAATAACATACTTTTTTAGGAAGCACAATTTTATATAATTTTTAAAAGATGTTTTTGTAATGTAAAGAAATGTAGTATACATATTATATATGTAAATTAAATATCGATTTCTTTTTCTCCTAATGCACTTAATTCAACATTTAACTCGTAAACCAGTTTTATTGAGGTAAATTATAAAAAAAAAAGTGAAAGTGGAATTCACTAATAATCATACTAACAGTAATAAAACAGGGTGGTAAACATTCTGTGAGAGTGCTGTGGGCTTAAGCTTTCAAGCTATTCTAGACTTGGGGTCATAACTGCAGAGCAATGGTAATGATACTGTTTCCATAGCAACTGATTCATCTGAGGGCTAGACCTCTGTCTAGGGTGTTGTCAGTATATGTAGAGTTTCAGTGAACAGAAAGTCCCAAAGAAGGGTCTGCTTCTACCTAATCCAGTTTTAATTGAACTCTAGAGACTTTGAAGTGAAGCCATAGACCTGGCCTATACTACTATTCCAATAAGAAATGAACCTCTTGCTTAGACTAGGCTTCAGCTGCTTTTCAGTACTGACACCTTTTCCTAATGAAATGTTATTTTATCAATTTTAGGTAGTAAATCTTTAGTTCAGATGTTCTTCAATTCTCTTTTAAACCCTGTCTTGACCATAATAGTAATATTATATTATTTTTTTTAAATAGGTCAGTATTATACAAGTTTTAAATGTTTGATACCTTTGGGAGTTCTAAGTAATTTTGTGTTTCTCCTGTTTCTTTTTTTCTTTGACTTTGAAAATATCACTATGCCTTCTTATATTTAACTTTGGAAGCTCACTGTCATACATTTGGTATGATACTACTCATTTCATATTTGGAAATACACAGAGAAATGCTGGATACTGTTTATGAATGTGACTGCTGGTTGTATTAAAACTTACTTGATGAATAATGAACCTCAAAATAAAGATACTCATTGGCTGTGACAAAAGAGGAAAATGGGATCCGAAAGGGTTATGTATGGGAGGTTCTTTTTGAGTGGGGGGTACTGGGAAACTCAGGGGCATTTGACCACTGAGCCACATCCCCAGCCCTATTTTGTATTTTATTTATAAACAGGGTCTCACTGAGTTGCTTAGCACTTTGCTTTTGCTGAGGCTGGCTTTGAACTCAGGATCCTCCTGACTCAGTCTCCAGAGCCGTTGGGATTACAGGTGTGTACTACCGCACCTGGTCAGTGTTGGAGTTTTGACACTCTCTGTTTTACTTTAATTATTTTTTTAGAAAATAATGCAATAATATGGCAAAATGATAGGATTTTATAAGATTGAGTAGTGTGTGCATGGAGCATGTCATTTTTTGTAGTTTTAAATATTTTTGACATTTGGTAACAAAACATTTTAAATGACTATGACACTTGTATTTTAAAATCAATCTTTGAATAATAATACAATTTAAAGGAATGGAATAAAAATTGAATTTTTGATTAATCAAAAAATGAGTTCAGTACATTAAAAATACATTAAAAATCTTTTTTTGCTTCTTTTTTATTGATTTAAAAAAATGACAGTGGAATGCATTACAATTTTTATTACATGTATACAACAAAATTTTTTCATATCTCTGGTTGTATATATAAAGTATGTTTTAGTAAGGTTAGTTCTGCTAATAAGTGGAAGACCATAGAATATAATTAAAATTTTAGTTGACCAATTATGACTGTGCAGTGGTTGGCATCACTGTTATGAGCAACAGGTCTTATCATACAACTCTGTACTTACAAAAGGTAAAATCTTCACACCAGTGTGTAATATTCTTAGCATATCATAGAGTATAAAGGATCCTTCAATGTTTGTTTTCTTTTGATTTTCCTCTTTCGTCTTAACCCAAGTGCAGGAAAACAAATGTGTTTATTAAATTTCCAGTGAGTTAGGTTCTAGCTTAACAAATCTATAATACTTTAGAAATGTTACAGTGTTTTTTAATGGAAGCTCTGGGCTTTTGGATTAGAAAACCTTGGAGTAGGCTGGGCTCTGCTACTAAGTTGCCAGGGGTCTTTTCTGTTAAATATTTAACATGGGTGGGCCCCATTTTCCTTATGAATACAGTAACAATTCATTGGTTTTTAAGTGTTATTGAACATATATTAGCTTCTTTAAAGTATGATAAATCCAGAGTGGCAAACTCATGTGTAGATGGAAACTAGGCAGATAATAGTAAGTGATTGAATGCTCATTTCACATTAAATGTAAAAACTGTAACAAAACAAAGAAAGTGCTTGCCAGTTGTTACCATTTGGTACATCTAGGTTGGCCAGATACTCCAGTTTTTCCCAGGAATCCAGAAATCTGCATATTTATGTAAATAGCCATTTTCTCAGTTATTTTCATGGCTTGAAATTTTGTCAAATTATCATATATGCCAGAGAAAATCAATTGAGAACATATAAAGAACTTAAGTTACTATACTGTAATTCATTTAATTGTTCAAAATAACTACTTTTTACCACATTATTTTTTGTTTTTAAAAAAATATTTTTAGTTGTAGATGGACACAATACCTTTATTTTTGTATGTGCTTCTGAGGATTGACCTAGTGCCTCATACATGCTAGGCAAGTGCTCTGCCACTAAGCTACAGCCACAGCCCAATGCCGTATGTTTTTCAAGTCAGTGAACATACAGTGCATTTACAGTTTTAGCTTAAAGATAATTTTAAAAAATTATTATTATTATTATTTTGACCATGCTGGGAACTGAATCCAGGGTTACAAAAGTGCTAAGCAGGTGCTCTACTACTGATCTATTTCTCCAGCCTTCAGATTGAACTTACTCTCGTATTAGTGCAGAAGGGGCAAGATAAACAAACAAATGTTATAATTTCAGATAGTTGTAAATGTAATGAAGAAAATTTGATAATTTGGGGGAGGGAGTAGAGTTTAGGTCTTTTGGCTTCTCTGAAGATGTGACACCTGAGTAGATATCTAAATGTGAGAATGAGTTAACTATGTGGAGATTTGGGAGAAGATCATTGTAGGCAGAGGCTGAAATAAGAAGTTAAAAAAAAAAAATCTTGAGTAATACTAACATTTTTGTCTTCTGTCTGCATGTTCATTTCTCTTGATCTTCCTTACACAGGTACTTGTTGTATAACTGAGTAGTAGAAATTCTCTATTGCCAATTTCAAAATTGAGGGCATGATTAGTTGTTGCGTCCTTTGAAGTTTTCACTTTATTAAAAAAAAAAAAAAACCCGCACTTTAGAGTTGAACCCATTTTTTAGCTCCTCTTGTTCCAATAATAGAATTGTTTCTCTAGAAAAATTGAAATACATACTGAAGTAAGGGGTTTTTTTTTCTTTCAAAGAAACTGCATTTTATGTCAAAAGAATATAGATTCATTTGCAGTTAGGATTTGGAAAATGGAAATGAGAAAAGAAAAAGTCAGTTTATGTAGAATAAATGGTGGTTACTTTTAAGTGATATCTGAAATTAACTTAATTTACTTTTGTAGATTTTCATGAAATATTGATAGCAAATGTTCATTTTCTGTGTGGAGAAATGTTGAATCTGATTTCTTTTTAACACTTTTATAATTGAGCTTTTGAAATGATCTTTTTGAAAAATAAAACTTGAGTAACGAGGCAACAAAGTGGCTTAGGACTAAAGACAAGATTACTTTGAATTGGCAAAGCATTTTAAGCAATTGTGTCTGTCACATGGAATGACAAGAATTGTAACAAGTCACTCTGACAACTACCTATTCCATAGGGAGATTATGCTGAGTTCATTTGTAGGTTTATACTTAGCTTTAGCTGACAAAATGATACTTAACCTCTTTTATAGTTAGTCTTTATGTTTTCTGAATGAGTTGCCTTAAATATGACCTTAAAATGTGCGATTTTTAAAAAATTATTTATTTTTTAATTGTAGTTGAACACAATATCTTTATTTTATTTATTTATTTTTATGTGGTGCTGAGAATCAAACCCAGGACCTCATACATGCTAGGCGAGCGCTCTACCACTGAGCCCTAGTCCTAGCCCCAGCCCCAAAATGTGTGATTATTTTTTAAAGTTATGAAACTTATTTTTGAAAGTATGTAAAAAGTGACTATCCAATTTGTATATATGTGATTCAGAAGCATGTATGACATTCTTTGGAAGTTTTCTTTCTTTTTAAGGTTTTATTTGAAACTTTCCATGACTAAAAAAAATAATAATAATATAATATGCACTTCCTGAGAAGCAATAGACTATGTCATTGTTTTTAAAAGCTGAAATATATATTTATAACTATATGCTTTATAGTGTTACTTTGCTTTTACATTTAAGCTTCTTTCATGTAAGTTAAAACACATTTTCTTAGTTGAGTTCTTTGAAATTGCTTTTCTTAATAGTCTATTTTAATTGGGGGAAAGACGAAAAACAAAAAAGCTTCCTATTGTCACCCACTTGGGTTATGTTTTTCCTCACTAGATCCTGGCATATACTGAAGGGCTGCATGGAAAATGGCTGTTCACAGAGATACGATCCATCTTTTCTCGTCGTTATCTTTTGCAAAATACAGCCCTGGAGATCTTTATGGCAAACAGAGGTAATATGTTTCAGAAGTGTGTTGTTACAAAACTAAATTCCATTTCTCAGATTTCATTTTTGTATATATCATGTTGTTTCCATTTAGATTGGATTTTGTAGTCTACCTAGTGTTCTACTGACCTCATTTTTTTAATACCACATGGATCTTCCTGGGCTTTCTCTATCCTCTTGATCACTTACAGTATAATTTGAATTTCTTTTCCTTTGCTGGCTGTATCACAGACTGATGCAGGATTGTGTACATATGGGACATATTTAACCATTTATTCAGTTGCAGAGTTTTGACATCTTCAGCATTACTTAGATGCTTAAACTCTTTCTGGTAGGTGGCTGCATTTGGGAGCAGGAGAAGATAATCAAATGACTCATACATTTATCTTATCTTCTGTCTAATGTATTGCTATTTTTAAAGGAACCATCAGAAAATTACCTTGAATTGTCATGTTTGTTTTGTATTACATCATTCTTGAAAGTTGAGCTAAAATTCTATTTGTGGGTTTACAGTGGAACTTGGTGAAATCCATTAAGACAAGAAGGGGGACAAGTTTAATTTGAAGGAAAAGCATCATTGGGTATTAGTAAAGGTATATAAGGGAAAATATATAAAATCTGGTGATTTATTATACATATACTTGGTATATATATAGGTTGATGCTTTCTTTTTTGTTTTTGTTTTCTGTAATCTACAAGTTGTTACTTTAAAAATCTACACACAACAGTATACATTCCATACATACATCTTTTCTCTTGAAATCATGTCTTTAGGGAATCTAAATATCTTTAGGGAAAAATGTTTTTCTCTTTCCTAGGTGGCCTCCTCCCCACAAACACCTCTTTTCCCTAATGTAAACATTATTTGTCTAAGGCAGATAATCAAGGGAATGTTTCACACTTTAGTTCAGTCTGTATTCTTGATGTCCCAAAGGAGTTGAAGCCTTACAATATTTATTACTTGCTCATCCTCATTCATTTTCTTTCTTAAAATTTCTTATGCACTCTTACTTTTGTGTGAGTGCTTTCTCTTGCCGTTCTCTGCTGGCCTTGGTCATATGCCATAACCTATGATGGATTTTTCTTCATGTTTTACCCCTGGATTCAATACAGTAGTGAATATATAAGGAAAGCTTATTTAAATGGTACATGACGTTACTAAATATTTTGTAGGGTGCTTAGTGAATGATTGATGAGTAGTTAGTAATGCCAGTATTTAAAAACGCAACATATATTTTCTTTTTGGCCTGAAGTATTCTTTTCAGGACAGATGGAGAAGAAGGACCACTTTCTGTATGAGCACTGTGGTCTACATAGGGTTCTGATGTAATATTAACATAAAATTAAAATCTCAAGACTGATAACATTAATATCTTCTACAGTCTCCTGATTTTATGACTGTTTTCATGTTTAAAGTGGATAAGATATAGAAGGCTCTTGTAAACTTACATCTGGTATATTGAATATGTTTATATATTGATAGATGCTTCTTGATATTCTCAAACATGTATTAAAAGGCTCTTAAATTTGATATTAAGCATAGAGGAAAATTTTCCTTTAGGCCCCAAATTGTTCTGAATTACATGAACTTATGAAACATCAACATGTAAACATTGTAAAGAGAATTATTTTTAAGCTGTTCATTATTGGAAATAAATAAATAAATGATGATTTCATAGCTGTATGTGTAGCTTTTAGTGTTCTATGGTTAACTATGTAAAATTGAATTTTAATAGTTCTTTCTAGTAATTCATAGAAATAAATTTGACTCATCAAAATTCAATTTTGTAAATTAAAAATTGTAGCTAGGTAATCTCATTTTCATATTACACAAATGTAACACCAGTTGTTAGAACTCCTGATAGTATTTAGAGAAAGAACCTTTTTTGGTAAGAAATATCAGAAGTAAAATGAATATCCTTTCTGGAATATTAACTAAAACTTTATATGCAGTATAATAAAGAGAACATTGTGAGAATTGTGTTTAATAGAGGATTGTATTGAATGTAGTGTAACTATTCCATTAGATCAAGAAGTCAGTTTCTCCAAAAGGACATCAAATTGTGTTCTAATTTTTAAAAAATTATTTGTCATAGTTGCTGTAATGTTCAACTTCCCAGACCCTGCAACAGTAAAGAAAGTGGTTAACTATCTACCTCGTGTTGGTATTGGAACCAGTTTTGGATTACCTCAAACCAGGTACTGTTTTATATAAGAAAATGTGGAAAATAATCTTCATTAGTATTCTCATTAACTATTAATACTCTTATTAAAATTAATCTCTATTAATATTCTTACTTATTTTGAAATGAATGTCTGTATTATGTTTCATAGTAATTGATGATTATTAGGTATTAAGTTTTATTTCATATCAATTCAATTGTAATATATGAATGGTAGAGTGTATAGCACAGAGTCAGTACTCAGCAGATTATCACTAAATATAGAATTCACTAGACTTTCCCAGCACCATGATAAAGGCATATGCAAAATATACTTTTTATCTCTTAGATAGAAAATTTTAATTTTCATATTTTAAAGTTACTATGTTTTTAAATATGTACCATGATATAAATATTGTGTATGTATGTGTGTTTATCTATTCTTCTTTTAAAATTTTTTATTAGTTGCTCAAAACATTACAATGATCTTGACATACGTACATTTGATTCAAATGGGGTACGTAATCTTATTTTTCCACGTGTACAGATTGCAGGATCACATTGGTTATACAGCCACGTTTATACATAGGGCCATACTAGTGTCTATTGTATTCTGCTACCCTCCTCTCTCCCCTAAAAAAAAATCCTTTTTTTTTAACTCAAGTTAGAAAGGTTCATTTTTGCATTTGCTTTTTCCATTAAAAAATGTATGTATTACATGTTCATTGTAATGGCCGAAATGAAAAAGGGAGAGAATACCAAGTGTTAGATTAGATCCCAGAAGCACAGACAACAAAAACTAAAATAGACAAATAGGATTATATCAAACTCAAAACCTTCTGCTCAATCAAGAAAAGAATTAACAGAGTAAATAGACAACCTATAGATGAGGCAGAAAATATTTACGAACTATAAGTCTGGGCAAGGGTAATAGCCAATATGACATTCAAACAACTAAATAGTTAACAGAACAAATAATCCAACTGAAAAACAAGTAAAGGATTTGGACGGATGTTTCTCAAAAGAAGATATACAAATGGCCAATGGATATATGAAAAAACCATTGACAATCACTTAATTATCAAGGCCATGCAGATTAAAACCATAGTGAGGTAGCACTTTAAACCTTTAGAATGCCTTCATCAAAAACATGAAAGATAGCAAGAGCTGGAGAAGATGTGGATAAAAGGGAACTTTTGCATTCTGTGTAATTATAGATTTGTACAATCATTATGGAAAAGAGTATGGAGACTTCTCAAAAATGTTAAAAATCAAACTTTCATATGATTCAGCAGTCCTATTATGGGTATGATTCTAACAGAAATGAAAACAGTATATTGAAGATTTATCTGCACTCTCATGTTCATTGTAGCATTATTTTTTTTAAAGAGAGAGAGAGAGAAAGAGAGAATTTTAATATTTATTTTTCAGTTTTCGGCAGACACAACATATTTGTTTGTATGTGGTGCTGAGGATCGAACCCGGGCTGCACGCATGCCAGGCGAGTGAGCTACCGCTTGAGCCACATCCCCAGCCCCTCATTGTAGCATTATTAACAATAGCTGAGATACAAATAAATCTAAATGACCATTAATGGCAACCCAAAAAAAAAACACTTTAAATATGAAGACACAATTAGGATAAAGGTAAAATCGGAAAAAAAAAAGTATACCTTGTCACTGCTAAATTAAAACAAAAACAAACAAGAAGGTGGAATTATCATATAATTACTATATTAGTTTACTACATTTATCAATGTAAAGTACCAGAACTGGTTGCTTAAACACTAGATATGTATCGTCTCACAGTTCTAGAGGTTGCTTAAACAATAGATGTGGGCTGGGGTTGTGGCTCAAGCGGTAGGGCGCTCGCCTGGCATGCGTGCGGCCCAGGTTCCATCCTCAGCACCACATACAAACAAAGATGTTGTGTCCGCTGAGAACTAAAAAATAAATATTAAAAAAAAAAAAACAATAGATGTGTTTTGTCTCACAGGTCTGGAGGCTCCAAGTCCAAAATCAAGTTGTTAGTAGTGTTGGTTGCTTTTAAGGGATGTGAGGGAAGGATCTGCTCCAGGTTCTCTCCTTGGCTTGTAACTAGCTGTCTTCTCCCTATGTCTTTTATATCATCTTCCCTCTGTCTGTCTCTCTGGCCAGTTTTCCCTCTTAGAAGGACATCAGTCTTATTGGATTAGGGCCCACACTAATAAATTCTTTTTACCTTGATTATTTTTTTAAATATCCTGTGTCTAAGTAAGCTTACATTCAGAGATACTGGGGGTTAGACTTCAACATAGAAATTCTGGGGAAGATACAATTCAACCCATAACAAATACTAAACAAACATGACTTTAAAATTTTTTTTTTAGTTGTCAATGGACCTTTATTTTTATTTACTTATATGTGGTTCTAAGAATTGAATCCAGTGCCTCATACATGCTAGGCAAATGCTGTACCATTGTGGTATGACCCCAGACCCAAAGACAACTTTAAAACAAGAATAATATCAGAGAGAAGAATGACGTATCAATGACAAGAAAGCCAATTCACCAAGAAACAACCCTAAATTATATACATTGAATAGAGCCTCAATATTCATGAAACAAAACCAGGTAGAACTGGAATGAAATACAGACAACTTCTCCCTGTTTGGTTAGTCATTGAGGGAACAGGTAGACAAAAACATCAAGAATAGTGAAGACTAGAACATTATCAGTCAACTTATCATGTTTAAACCATTGTACCCAACTGTACATATGCATTCCTTTCTAGCATACCTGGAATGTTAGTCAGGTTGACCATATTTTGAACCCTAGAACAAATCTCAGTAAGGTTAAAAGTATCAAAATCTCGGATCCCAATGGAATAAGCCAAAAATCAATTACAAAAAAAACAACAACCTTGAATATCCCTGGATATTTAGAAATTAACACACTCTATATAAAGCAAGAGCCTACATATAAATTATAAGGGATATTAGAAAATATTTTGTACTAAGTGAAAATAACAATAGCCTATAAAAATCTGAGCATAAAGGAGAACATGAAGGACCCTTTTGGGATCATGGGAATTTTCCATTGTAACCGTTTTGGTATCACACAACTGTGTATGTATGGAAAACCCATTGCATTATTTATGCCTAAAAAGAATGAATTTCACAATTACATATAATTACATATATTATTACAGTGCACCAGTAAAAATAGGGGAAAAAGAATGAATTATGAATCTATTCTATGTTAATTATTCTTTAATAAACCTAATTTCCAAAAATATAAAAGGACATTCTGCTTTAAAGAGTAACAAATGTAGTTAAGAACAAAAAGAAAGAAAATAAAAGGATGATCTGAACTGTTAATAAGGATATGTAGCTTAGGCACTCTAGAACCATGTAGGAGTGCAAATTAGTATAGACACTTTGAAAAACAATCTTCCAGTTTTCTTATAAAATTACATATATACATAGTGTATATTGTTCCAGTTCTCTTAGGTATTTATCAATGATAGTGAAGATATAGATATACATTCACTTTTTTAAAAAATATTTTTTTAGTTTTTGATGAACCTTTATTTTAATTATTTGTATGTGGTGCTGAGAACTGAACCCAGAGCCTCACACATGCTAGGCAAATACTTTTCCACTGAGCTACAACCCCAGCCTCTACTTTCACTTTTAAGTAAATATTAATAGCAGTTTTATTTCAGGTCCACGCTGGAAACATTTTTGATGACCTTCAACTGTGAATGAATAAACAGTTTGTACATTCATAGAATGAGATACTTACTACTCAGAAATCAAATGAACTGAGTACTAATCACATGCAGCAACACAAAGACAATGCTAAAGTGCTATGCTAAGCAAAGAGGTTAGGCAAAGAAGTTGTGAGCTTCATACATCATACCACAGATTGTTTTTATTAGATGAAATTAGTGAAAAATGCAAAGCTCTGTGGTGACAGAAAGCAAATGTTGTTTGCCAGAGGCCAGGACTTGGCAAAGGAATATGAGGGGACTGTTGATAATGTGTCCTAATTGTGATAGTGGTTAACAAAATATTATATTCACAACTGTTTAAGCCAGGCATGGAGGTGCATGCCTATAATCCCAGTGGCTCAGGAGGCTGAAGCAGGAGGATTGCGAGTTCAAACCCAGCGAGGCCCTGTGTCTAAATAAAATATTAAAAAGGTCTGGGAATGTGGCTCAGTGGTTAAGTGCTTCTGGGTTCAATCATTCCCAGTACCCAAAAAGAAAAATAAAAAAAACCTGATCAAGAGTACTTGGTCGGCGGACCGCCCCGTGGATGGAGTCTGGGACGCGCCCGAGTTAATTAGCCGCGAGTTACCAGAGAGGGATTACAGCGAAGCGGATTCTGCAGGCTCCTGCCAGTGGCACACTGGCCGCGCTGAGTGCTGAATTCCAGCTTTGAAATACAGGAGAGAATCGGTCCAGTTCGTTTCCCGACACCGGTCGGAACACGCAGGAGAACTGCAGCCGCCATCATGGAGAGCTGACGCAATCATCCCTGTTTTCTACTGATCTCAGCTCATTCAACTACAGAACAGGTGATTCCAGGCTGGTATTTGCCTGCGTCGCGCAGACAGATCGCTCAGGCTCGGGATTGGAAACTCTGAGGAGAATACTCTTCAGGCCTCACCCCTGGCAAGGCGGGCGCCGGGCTTTGAGCGGCCAGATTCTAGTTCCCCGGGTTGCTTTGGCCCAGGGCGGGAGATCCTTCTTGGCCCGGGGCTACGGAACCCGCGGCGACTGTGTCTTTGACCCTGCCCCTGTCTGAGCGTACACTGAGCTGGGAGAGGTTGGAGCTGCCAGGTCCGGGCGGGGGCCGCCTGGGCCTGAGGTTGGGGTACCTCTGTGGACCCTGCTCCGAGCAGAGTGTGGCAGGGATCGGAGAGGCTGGGTTCTGGCCCTCGTGGCTGCTTGAGCCCAGGGCCGCGGAGCCTGTGGGGACCGCGAGCTGAGGCCAGCCACAAGTGAAACTTGCGACGAGGGGCAGCGGGACTCTGTCTCCTGGAACAGTTTTGACCCGGAGCTGGAGAGCCCACGGGAAGTGCGTCTTAGACTCTGCTCCAAGGGGAGCGTACACCGAGCAGGGAGAGTTTGGTGCCGCCAGGCTTGGGCACCTAGCAGGGAGAGTCTGGTGCGGCCAGGCTTGGGCTCCCGGGGCGGCTCTGGCCTGGGTTTGGGGAACCCGCGGCGGTTGCCCTGAGGAGCCTGCTCCTAGCAGAAAGTAGCGGGGATCGGAGAGACCGGCTCCTGGCTCCCAAAGCGGCTCTGGCTCAGGGTTGGGGATCCGACAGGGACTGCTTCTTGGTCCGGGTCCTGCTGGGTACTGCGGGGGCCTGGAGGGCAGAGTGGAGCTGCCTCCTATGCCCAGAGCAGGCTAAGGGTCCCGCCGGTGTGGTATCGCGACACCCCAACTGCAGCTGGGGCCGAGGAGAGTAGCCGCCCATGCCTGGAACAGGACCAGCGACCCGACGGCAGGGTAGCCAAGTCAACCCACTTGGAGTAGAGGCCGTGAAGAGCTGCCGTCTGACCCTGCAAGGTAGGCAGTCCTGCGTCCCACTGGCAGGACAGGCTCGGCAGCCTGCCAGTGTGGTGGACGAGTAGCATCGAGGCAGTCACGTCACACTGGTTGGAGTGGGGGTTGAACAGAGCCGCCGCCAGCGTCCGGAAGGAGCCCAGAGACCCGTTGGAGAGGCAGTTAGGTACCCCCACTGGGAGTGGGGGTTGAGCAGAACTGCCGCCCAGGCCCGCAGGGTGGGCAGATCTGAGACCCACTGGCGGAACAGGCTTGGAGGCCGACCAGCGTGGTAGACACGTCACATCAATTGGAGTAGGGGTGGAGAAGAGCTGCTGCCCACGTCCGGATCAGGACCAACGATCCGAGGACGTGGTAGGAACGTCACCGCAATTAGAGTGGGGGCAGAGTAGAGCAGCCACCCGTGCCCGCAGGGCGGGCAGACCTACGACCAACCAGCGTAGTATATAGATCACCCTGATTAGAGGAGGATCACAGCCACTACCCGCCCTACAAGAGAGATATCCCAAATATACAAGAGCAACAAAAATAAACAGGGGGAAAAATTTCAAAAACACAACAGTTTCACGAAGCAGAAAGAAACGCAAGCAACATGAAAAGACAAGGAAAGAAAGGACCACAAGCAATGCAGGTCAACTCAACCCTAGAAGAGGTAATAGCTGCAACAGATGGAATGTCAGATAAAGAGTTCAGGATATACATGCTTCAGATGATCTGGACTCTCAAGGAAGACATGAGACAGCAAAATCAGACAATGAAAGATCACATTGACAAGGAACTACAGAAACAAATCCAGGAAGTAAAAGATCAATTTCACAGGGAGCTAGAAGTAATAAAGAACAAACAAATAGAAATCCTAGAAATGCAGGAAGCAATAAACCAACTTAAAACCTCAATTGACAATACTACCAGCAGAATAGATCACTTAGAAGATAGAACATCAGACAATGAAGACAAAGTATTTCAACTTGAGAAAAACATAGACAGTTCAGCAAGACTGCTAAGAAACCATGAGCAGAACATCCAAGAGATATGGGATAACATTAAAAGGCCAAACTTAAGAGTCATTGGGATACAGGAGGGCACAGAGCTCCAAACCAGAGGAATGAACAATCTATTCAATGAAATAATACGAGAAAACTTCCCAGACTTGAAGAATGAAACAGAATCCCATATCCTAGAAGCCTACAGGACGCCAAAAGTGCAAAATCATAAGAGATCCACACCTAGACACATTATAATGAAGATGCCCAACATACAGAATAAGGAGAGAATTTTAAAAGCTACAAGAGAAAGAAAGCAGATTACATTTAGGGGCAAACCAATCAGGATAACAGCTGATCTCTCAACACAGACTCTGAAAGCTAGAAGATCCTGGAATAACATATTTCAAACACTGAAAGAAAATGGGCTCCAACCAAGAATCGTGTATCCGGCGAAATTAAGCTTCAGAATGGAAGATGAAATTAAAACCTTTCACGATAAACAAAAGTTAAAAGAATTCGCAGCTAGAAAACCATCTCTTCAAAAAATCCTTGGCAAAACATTACAGGAAGAGGAAACTGAAAATAACATTGAAAACCATCAGTGGGAGATAGGACAGTAAAGGGGGGAAAGTAACCAAAGAGGAAAACTAATCAGGTTTAGTAACATAAATAAACAAATATGACTGGAGGAACAAACCTAATCTCAATAATAACCCTAAATGTTAATGGCTTAAACTCACCAATTAAGAGACACAGGCTAGTCGAATGGATCACAAAACAAGATCCAACAATATGTTGCCTACAGGAGACGCATTTGATAGGAAAAGATATACATAGACTGAAGGTGAAAGGCTGGGAAAAATCATTCCACTCATATGGACTGCGGAAACAAGCAGGAGTGTCCATACTCATATCAAACAAAATAGATTTCAAGCCAAAATTAATCAAAAAGGATAAAGAGGGACACTGCATACTGCTCAAGGGAACCATACACCAACAAGACATAACAATCATAAATATATATGCCCCAAACAATGGTGCACCTACGTTCATCAAGCAAACTCTTCTCAAGTACAAGAGTCTAATAGACCACCATACAATAATCATGGGAGACTTTAACACACCTCTCTGACCACTGGACAGATCTTCCAAACAAAAGTTAAATAAGGAAACTATAGAACTCAACAACACAATTAACAACCTAGACTTAATTGACATATATAGAATATACCACCCAACATCAAGTAGTTACACATTTTTCTCAGCAGCACATGGATCCTTCACAAAAATAGATCATATATTATGTCACAGGGCAACTCTTAGACAATATAAAGGAGTAGAAATAATACCATGCATCCTATCTGATCATAATGGAATGAAACTGAAAATCAACGATAAAAGAAGGAAGGAAAAATCATGCACCACGTGGAGAATGAACAATAGGTTACTGAATGATCAATGGGTCATAGAAGACATCAAGGAGGAAATTAAAAAATTCTTAGAGATAAATGAAAACACTGACACAACATATCGGAATCTATGGGACACATTGAAAGCAGTTTTAAGAGGAAAATTCATTGCTTGGAGTTCATTCCTTAAAAAAAGAAAAAACCAACAAATAAATGATCTCATACTTCATCTCAAAATCCTAGAAAAAGAAGAGCAAAATAACAGCAAAAGAAGTAGAAGGCAAGAAATAATTAAAATCAGAGCTGAAATTAATGAAATTGAAACAAAAGAAACAATTGAAAAAATTGACAAAACCAAAAGTTGGTTCTTTGAAAAAATAAATAAAATTGACAGACCCTTAGCCATGCTAACGAAGAGAAGAAGAGAGAGAACCCAAATTACTAGCATACGGGATGAAAAAGGCAATATCTCAACAGACACTTCAGAAATACAGAAGATAATCAGAAATTACTTTGAATCCTTATACTCCAATAAAATAGAAGATAGTGAAGGCATCGATAAATTTCTTAAGTCACATGATCTGCCCAGATTGAGTCAGGAAGATATAGACAACCTAAACAGACCAATAACAATAGAGGAAATAGAAGAAATCATCAAAAGACTACCAACTAAGAAAAGCCCAGGACCGGATGGGTATACAGCAGAATTTTACAAAACCTTTAAAGAGGAACTAATACCAATACTTTTCAAGTTATTTCAGGAAATAGAAAAAGAGGGAGAACTTCCAGATACATTCTACGAGGCCAACATCACCCTGATTCCTAAACCAGACAAAGACACTTCAAAGAAAGAAAACTACAGACCAATATCTCTAATGAACCTAGATGCAAAAATCCTCAATAAAATTCTGGCGAATCGGATTCAAAAACATATCAAAAAAATTATACACCATGATCAAGTAGGATTCATCCCTGGGATGCAAGGCTGGTTCAATATACGGAAATCTATAAATGTTATTCACCACATCAATAGACTTAAAAATAAGAACCATATGATCATCTCGATAGATGCAGAAAAGGCATTCGACAAAGTACAGCATCCCTTTATGTTCAAAACTCTAGAAAAATTATGGATAACAGGATCATACCTCAACACTGTAAAAGCAATCTATGATAAGCCACAGGCCAGCATCATCCTGAATGGAGAAAAATTGAAGGCATTCCCTCTAAGATCTGGTACAAGACAGGGATGCCCTCTCTCACCACTTCTGTTCAACATAGTCCTCGAAACACTGGCCAGAGCAATTAGACAGACGAAAGAAATTAAAGGCATAAAAATAGGAAAAGAAGAACTTAAATTATCACTATTTGCAGACGATATGATTCTATACCTAACAGACCCAAAAGGGTCTACAAAGAAACTATTAGAGTTAATAAATGAATTCAGCAAAGTGGCGGGATATAAAATCAACACGCATAAATCAAATGCATTCCTGTATATCAGCGACAAATCCTCTGAAACAGAAATGAGGACAACTACTCCATTCACAATATCCCCCCAAAAAATAAAATACCTGGGAATCAATCTAACAAAAGAGGTGAAAGACCTATACAATGAAAACTACAGAACCCTAAAAAGAGACATAGAAGAAGACCTCAGAAGATGGAAAAATATACCCTGCTCATGGATAGGCAGAACTAACATCATCAAAATGGCGATATTACCAAAAGTTCTGTATAAGTTCAATGCTATCCCAATCAAAATCCCAACAGCATTTCTTGTAGAAATAGATAAAACAATCAGGAAATTCATATGGAATAATAAAAGACCCAGAATAGCAAAAACAATGCTAAGCAGGAAGTGTGAATCAGGCGGTATAGCGATACCAGACTTCAAACTATACTACAGAGCAATAGTAACAAAAACAGCATGGTACTGGTACCAAAACAGGCGAGTGGACCAATGGTACAGAATAGAAGACACAGTAACCAATCCGCAAAACTACAACTATCTTATATTTGATAAAGGGGCTAAAAGCATGCAATGGAGGAAGGATAGCATCTTCAACAAATGGTGCTGGGAAAACTGGAAATCCATTTGCATCAAAATGAAACTGAATCCCTTTCTCTCGCCATGCACAAAAGTTAACTCAAAATGGATCAAGGAGCTCGATATTAAATCAGAGACACGGCGTCTGATAGAAGAAAAAGTTGGCTATGATCTACATACTGTGGGGTCAGGCCCCAAATTCCTCAATAGGACACCCATAGCGCAAGAGTTAACAACCAGAATCAACAAATGGGACTTACTCAAACTAAGAAGTTTTCTCTCAACAAAAGAAACAATAAGAGAGATAAACAGGGAGCCTACATCCTGGGAACAAATCTTTACCCCACACACTTCAGATAGAGCCCTAATATCCAGAGTATACAAAGAACTCAAAAAATTAGATAATAAGATAACAAATAACCCAATCAACAAATGGGCCAAGGACCTGAACAGACACTTCTCAGAGGAGGACATACAATCAATCAACAAGTACATGAAAAAATGCTCAACATCGCTAGCAGTCAGAGAAATGCAAATCAAAACCACCCTAAGATACCATCTCACTCCAGTAAGATTGGCAGCCATTAAGAAATCCAACAACAACAAGTGCTGGCGAGGATGCGGGGAAATGGGTACACTTGTTCATTGTTGGTGGGACTGCAAAATGGTGCAGCCAATTTGGAAAGTAGTATGGAGATTTCTTGGAAAGTTGGGAATGGAACCACCATTTGACCCAGCTATTCCCCTCCTCGGTCTATTCCCTAAAGACCTAACAAGAGCATGCTACAGGGACACTGCTATATCGATGTTCATAGCAGCACAATTCACGATAGCAAGATTGTGGAACCAACCTAGAAGCCCTTCAATAGATGAATGGATTAAAAAAATGTGGCATTTATACACAATGGAGTATTACTCTGCAATAAGAAATGACAAAATCATAGAATTTGGAGGGAAATGGATGGCATTAGAGCAGATTATGCTAAGTGAAGCTAGCCAATCCTTAAAAAACAAATGTCAAATGTCTTCTTTGATATAAGGGGAGTAATCAAGGACAGGGTAGAGACGAAGAGCTGGAGAAGAAGAATAACATTAAACAGGGATGATAGGCGGGAGGGAAAGTGAGAGTTAAGGGAAATTGCATGGAACTGGAAGGTGAGCCTCAGGGTTATACACAATTACATATAAGAGGAAAGGAGGAGTAGGAGAAAAATTATATAAGTGGAAGAAACGATTTATAGTAGAGGGGATGGAGAGAGAGTAGGGGATGGGAGGGGAGGGGAGGGGTGAGGGGACAGTGGAGAATGGGATAGACAGCAGAATACATCAGTCACTAGAAAGGCAATTTGTAAATCAATGGAAATATAACTGATGTGACACAGCAATCTGTATACGGGGTAAAAATGGGAGTTCATAACCCACTTGAATCAATCTGTGAAATATGGTATAATAAGAACTATGTAATGTTTTGAACAACCAACAATAAAATAATTTAAAAAAAAACCTGATCAAAATACAATTTTACACCAAGTTTGGTAAATGTAAATGTTACTCTATTAAATTGTATCACAGTCAAGATCATGGAATAATTAAGATCTCTAAACATTTAAAATATCTAAATTATAAAGTGGTTGTTCTATACTCATTTTAATATGTACTGTTAGTATGTTTGACTACTCAGATTAAAATTTCCTACCTTTTTAATATTACTGAGCATTAAAAGAGAATAAAATCATGGCATTTGCAGGTAAATGGATAGAGTTGGACAATATTATGCTAAGTGAAGTTAGCCAATCCCCAAAAAACAAAGGCTGAATGTTTTCTCTGATGTGTGGATGCTGATCCATAATGGAGATGGGGAGCAGAATGGGAGGAATGGAGGAACTTTAGATGGGGCAAAGGGGAGGAAGGGGAAGGGAGGAGGCATGCGGGTAGGAAAGATGGTGGAGTGAGATGGACATCATTACCCTAAGTACAAGTATGAAGACACGAATGGTGTGACTCTACTTTGTGTACAATCAGAGACATGAAATATTGTGCTCTATATGTGTACTATGAATTGAAATGCTTTCTGCTGTCATGTATAATAAATTAGAGTACATAAATAATTTTTAAAAAATTTCCTACCTTTTTGATAAAAATGATTAGATTTTTGCTTTATTATATCATTAATATAATTTTTCTTTGTCGATATAAATATCAAATCTATATTTTAAGGACTATGTATTTTAAAGCTTCTGTCTCTAACCATTAATAAATCAGAATTCAAATATTTATTTTGTATGTGCATATGGATTTATTAATAATTATTGGTATTGTTCCAAGTAAACTACTAGGCATCTGAGAGAAATGTTAACCAAAGCATTTCTTATGTTATATGGAGAGAGTATGGGAGTGTATATCTCTTCATTGTGTGTTGATCAATTAGCTATCTTTAAATAGCACCTTCACTAATGATTTCCTTTTGTAGTAGGTATTGATTCACCATCAATACAATTTAGTTAACTAATTTAAGGACTGGGAAGAGTGAACACTGGGATTTCTTTCTATTGATTTAAATATATTAGCAGTGGAAACTTACAGTTTACTTTTAGATGCCTAATTTTATATTGATTCAAGCTTTTTATTACTGTTTATTTCAGAATCTAAAGCAATGTTTTATTATAAATGAAGTTAAAGTAGTACACATAAACAGCAGTCAGGATGTTAGTAGAAACTGTGGTAAGTTTGGGGCTAAAAAACTTTCCAAGATGAATCACTCCCATGTCCCTTAGCAGTTAGACTTCAGTTCCTCACTAAGTCCTTCTCTCCATCTTCTTCCTGAGTATCTATTTGCATGACAGGAGAGCGAGCTGGCTTCCTACAGAGTAAGTGGATCAGGAGACATTGAGGAAGAAGCCCCAGTGTCTTTTTGTGACTTGCCATTGGTAGTAGCACTCCATCATTATGCCACATTGCATTCATCACAGATGAGTCAGTAAATACATGCCAGGATCTAGGAGAGGGGAGTTATGCTCCAGCTCTTGTGGATGTATGTCAAAACTACATCAGGTCACAACTTTTATGTAAACAAAGTGAGCCCCTGTGTTATAAGCAATTGTTGTTTTATAATGCTGGTAATGATTTTAATTAGATAATTTTATAATTTAATGAAGAATTTCAGGGCTAGAGTACAATACAGTTGTAGAGTGCTTACCTAGCAAGTGCAAGACTCTGTTCAATCCTCAACATGGCAAAAATAAATAGTTGGGACAAGTGATAAGAAGTTTATGATCAAGGCATTGTAGTTGTGATTTGGGGACTGGAGATGGGTTGCCTTGTATAGGTGGTCAAGAATATCTTCTTATGTGACTTTTACATTTTGATTTGAAGAAACAGAACCAGCTAACCTTTGAAAGTGTATGGTGTATGTGCAAAGGCCCTGAACAAAGAGAGCTTCCAGTGTTCTAAGAAATGTTGGAAAGCAAGTATCAGTGGAATTTAGTAATTTAGGGCATTCAATTTATGGGATTTGGAGATAGATTTAAGAGTGATTAAGAGAGGGAGATGTTCAATATATCTACTCAAGTCTCAGCTTGAGCTTCTTAGTGGCACTTACTGAGACTAGGAACACTGGAGAAGCAGTGTTTGTGTATATACCTTTCTGTCCTTATATCATGGTTGGTGGAGAGGATGTAGATAGACAAAAATTGGGTTTAGTTTTAGATGTTTTAAAACTGAGACCCAGGAAAGATGTCCAGTTTGAAATATTGTGTAAGATATAAGAAAGTATATCTGGAGCTCACAAGAAAGGTATATTTATTGGAACACAGTACCATATATGATGAAATTTAAAGCCATAAGAGGGAATGAGTTCATCTGGGGAGAGATTGTAGGATGGCAAGAGTAACGAGAGGTGCAGCTTAAGGAAATTCTGCATTGGTTTCAAAACTTGACATAAAGCCAAGATGAGAGAAGATGGTCTTTTGCAAAGATCAAATAAAGGAAATAGAACATCTCCCTCCTCCATCTTCAAAACAAACAAATAAGAATAAGATGGCTCAACACATAGGAGATCTGGACAATGTGATGCTAAGGATGATAGATAGTATTTAAAAATGAAAAGGTCTGATGAGAAAAGACACAGATGGAAAACTGTTCCTTGCATTTAGCAGCAGCAGGTTTTGACTGCCAGATGGTTGTATGTTGTGAATATGGCCCACAGTATCAACAAGGTGTCCTTGGCAAGCAGGTCCCTGTATTTTGTTGGAATTTATGAACTGCCCCCTCTTGTTTAGGTGTGATAACCCCTGCAGTCAGGGCCATGAAGACAAAGCTTCTGACTTGTGGACCAATAGGACATGTGACAGTAGAGACAATGTGCTAAATCCTTACCCACCTCTGACACTAATGGCAAAGAATTAGTCCTACTGTGACTTTTCTACCTACCTTTGGCTCTTCTGGAGGATTCTGACACTTCACGACCACTTGCAGTATGTGCATGTACATGTCAATACTAGTTTTAAGCCATAACAACAAATGCGTTGAGTCAGCTCTGTCTCCACTCACAGCATCATTTTAGTTTCCCTACTTCGTGGTCATCTTTTTTGCTCAATTCTATCACTTGAATTCAGGCTCTACCTCCCCTTTCCACTGTAGGAGCAATAACCAAGAAGTTTAATACATGTTTGTAAAGGGTTGTACCAGCTACCAGGAGATCATATTCTCTTACAGCCAGAAGCTTAGAGAAGTGCAGGAGAGGAAGGCATATGAGGCTGCATGGCCAGAGTGCTGGGAAGGCTTTTATCTTCTTTGATTTTTCTTTCCAGGGTCTGAGCCACTTTCTCTCTCCGTATATCCCAGAATCAAGAGAGCACCTAGATCTGAGGCTTATTCTTTTGCCCCACAACTGCAGCCACGACTCTGCCATGCAGTACTGCATGCTTTGGCCAGTCCTGTGCCTAGCTACCCCTTGAAGTAGTATTTTGGACAATTGTTTCTGAGAAACAGAAATGACTCACATCAGTAGCCTCCTAAGCTTTGATCTTTAGAAAATAGAAGCAAGCTCAATACACAGCAAGAAAGAAAAGATCATAGCAGAAATCAGTGAAACAAGTAGAAACAGTAAAGAAGGCTGATGACACTAAAGTAGATTCTTGAAAAACATTGGTAAATTGACAGACTTTAGGCAACCATGGAAACATAAAGAGAAGGGACATAAATTACCAAAACCAGAAATAAAAATCAACTGATCATAAATGTAAAGGTTAATTTACACATTACTACTGATGATATAGGATTTAGAAGGGTTAGGAAGGAACACCCTGAATAACTTCATGCCATTAAATTAGACAACCTGGGATATATGGGCATATACCTAGAAAATAGAATGACAAAACTGACTCAGGAAGAAATTGAAATCTGAATAGGTAAGCCTTTAAAAATCTTCCCATAAAGGGGCTGGGGTTTTTAGCTCAGTGGTTGAGCACTTGCGTGAGGCACTAGGTTTGGTCCTCAGCACCACATAAAAAAATAAATAAATAAAACAAAGATATTGTATCCATCTACAACTAAAAAAATTTTGATAAAGAAAAGCCTAAGCCCAAATAACTTTACTATCATATTTTTAAAGTAGATCCTTTACAAACCTTCATAATCCTTCATATACTCAGTAAGCTACAGGAGAACATGCCTCCTAACTCATTCTGTAAGGCCAGTGTCACTCTAATAACAATACTAAAGGCAGAGCAAGAAAACAGGAAAAAACTATAATACAATATTGCTCACTAATATAGATACAAACATCCTTTACAAAATTTAACCAAATTCAGCAACATATAAAGAGGAGTATAAAAAGACCATTTGGATTTTATCACTGGAAGACACATTGGTTTAAATTTGAGAATCAATATATGTTGTGCACCAACTTAATAGAATAAAGGACAGAAATCACATGGTCATCTCAACAGACGAAAGAAACAGCACTTGACAAAATCTAACAAACATCCATGATTAAAACTTTTAACTCAATAGAAAATAGAAGGAAATTCCCCAAAATTGATAAAAATCATCTACCAAAAAGCTTCATAGCATACATACTCATATTCTCCCTATTTTATTGAAATTGAGAAGCTGAAATTCAATGTGTCCTGAATAGCCAAAAATAATTTTTATAAAGAAGAAGAAAGTTTAGAGGACACTACCTAATTTCAAGACTTATTGTTTAATTCTTTTTAGATGTGCATGACAGTATTTTGATACATACATTTTGATAAATGTAGTTAAAGCCACAGAAGTTAGGACATGGTGTTTTTACAAGGATAGATATATAAATCAATAGAATGAGTTGAAAATGAAGAAATCAAACTTTATATATATGGTCAGTTGTTTTTCAGCAAATGTGTCAATACAGTGAAGAACAGATAGTCTTTCAAAAAGTAATGCTGAGGCAACTAGACGTTCAACACACAAACAACTTAGGTGTTGCTGGGCAAATGGTGCATGCCTTTAATTCCAACTATATGGGAGGCTGAAGCAGGAGAAGTGCAGGGACCTGGCCAGCCTGCGTACCTTAGTAAGATCCTGTCTCAGAATAAAAAGTGCAGTAGACTGGGGGTTTAGCTCAGTGGTGGAATTCTTGCCTAGCATGTGTGTGGCCCTGGGTTTAATTTCTAGTATTGCAAAACAAAACAAAAAATAACTTGGATGCTTACCACATACTACTCATAAATGTTAACTCAAACTATGTTATAGGCTATATACGTAAGAGCTGAAACTGTAAAATGTGTGCAAGAAAACATGGGAGCAAAATTTTTGGTGTTGAAACAGGCAAACATGCCACACCAATAGCATGATCCATAAAAAAAAATAGATGAAGAGATGAACTTAATCAAAATCCAAAATATATCACAAAGTAAATGAAAATATTTTTATGTCATATATCTGACAAACCACTTTGTCTTATGTATGTACATGTATTGCCAATATGATATATATATAGATATGTAAAAGTAGACTTATGGGAATTAGCTTATGTTATTATGGAGATCAACGAGTCCTGTGATACACCATCTTCAAGCTGGAGACTCAGGAAAGCCCCTGGTATAATTCAGGTACTTGGAAAATCAGGGCAGCTGATGGTAAATTCACAGGCCAGAAAGCCCGGGAATTGGGCTGGTGCAGGATTGAGGACAGAGAACCAGGAGCACCTCTGTCCAAAGGCTGGAGAAAAAGAACCTGTGTTCCAGGTCAAGAACAGAAGAGAATTTACCCTTCCTCCTTTTTTTGTTGTTCAGTCCTAGATTATCTGATGTCTACTTACTTTGGGGACTATCTGCTTTACTCTGCCAGTCCATTCAAATGCTAATCTCTCTGGCAGTGTTCTCATAGACATATTTAGAAATTATTTTTCCCCAGCTCTCTTTGATATACCTTAACCTGGTCAGGTTGACGCATAAAATTAACCATCACCGTTTTATATCCAGAATGTATAAAGAACTCTTACATCTTAATAGTAAAACACAGGCAACCCAATTAATGGAGGAAAATATTTGAAAAGTCGTTTCATTGAAGATTGTAGAATTTACTGAAACCACATGAGAAGATGCACAATGATGGACATTTAAACTACCATAAGATAATGAACCCTATTATGTATAACTTTTACATTCTGCAAAAATTTTAAATAATAATAAAAATAAACTACAACAAGATGCCATTTCATACTCACTTCAGTGCAATAATAAAAGCACAATACAAAACAAGCATTGCAAGGATGTGGAAATTGGTTCATACACTGGAATGTCCAACCACTTTGGAAAACAATTTGGCAGTTACAAAAACGAAGTTGAAGATAAACTTGGCGTATAAAAAGTTCCACTCCTAAGAATCTACCCCAAAGAAATGAAAACATATATTCATATCTTCATAGTAACATCATTTACAGGGCCAGGGTTGTGGTTCAGTGGTAGAGCACTTGCCTAGCATGCGTGAGGCACTGAGTTTGATCCTCAGCACCACATAAAAATAAAGTATATTGTTGTAATAACTGTACAACTCTAGAAATTTTCTTTTTAAATATTGACTTGTAAGGTATGTAAATTAATCTCAATAAGTCTTTTAAGGAAATAGTTATTTGTCCTTTGTGAAGGAAGACTAATGACAATATACATAGGTCTGAAACTCTGGATGTTATAAAAATCCTGCCACCTGTTTCCCATTATTCTCAGTATTGATCAGTTATATCCATTAGGATTTACTTTTTATTAACTTGGCTTTCTAATAAGCTATATAAGAAAATCTCAGTAGTTTCTCCTGCCTCTGTCCCTTCGTATAAATAGAAGAATGAATAGTTAGAATACTCTATTTCTTCTTGTTACAAATGTTATGCAAGTATAATATTGAAATTTGTAATATACAAATGTGTTATCTTTAAGAAGTGACTATTAAAATTGATGGACTTGTGAATATAATTTTGTATGCATTTTGTAGTTACTATGATTCCTTCTCTTTATATGAGTTAACTAGTTAATTATTAGCCATTCTCTTATTAAATAAATCAACCTTCATGGAACCTGGATATTATAATGGCATTGCAGTGACAGCTTACCTGAATGACTAGAACATGTATAATAGACCTGTGCCTACTCCATATCAGTATTAACCATTAATAGTAGATAGAAATATCTCTACTATTTATTAGTTTAACATGATTGGAACTTTTTAGTATTATATATTTCATTGGGTATGAATAAGCACAGATAATTCATGATTTAGTATTGTAATATAATTAATCTTAAGTTTAGGTTTTTACACTGAATTCTTTTTTTTGCAGGCGTATTTCATTAGCAAGTCCACGTCAGCTTTTTAAAGCTTCTAATATGACCCAGCGATGGCAACACCGAGAGATTTCAAATTTTGAGTACTTGATGTTTCTCAACACAATAGCAGGTAATCTAAGTACACACACTGAGTGACTTCAAATAATGAGTTATTTATTATGAAATGGTTAGATTATTTTGGGAGTTTATTTTTGCTACTATTATTACTGTTAGAACACCTCGTAAATATGTTGCTAACAGTTTCCAATTTTGTATATGAACAGTTGGCTACTTGGGAGAAATTAAAAGTGAATATAAAAGGTTTTTGCCAAAAAGGAGAAAAGAAGAATTTATGACTCTTTAATATAGAAAGAATGGGCTCATTGTGCAATGGTAGAATTGAAGAACAATATAAAAATTTTAAGAATCTGTTAACCCATTAAGTTCCAAGTTGTCAGTTCTGAAAATATTTCAACAAAATTGACATAGACATATTAAAATAGATTAGAAATTCTAATAGAGTTTGCATTATATTTTTATTTTATTAATTAATATTAACTAATATAATTATATTAAAATGTTATTCTACAATCTGCTATATAATTATATTTTATATTATATTCTATATTTAAGTATTTGTAGGTATCCTGTATCTGAAACAATGGGATAAAATGGGTTAATAACTTAGGTAGAAATGTGTTATATGATGAAACAATGAATTGCAATATAGAAAAAATAAAACTGAGTAAAATATTAACCAAAGGAATATTCATATTGTGACCCACATATGAAAATCTGAAGACCAAATGACCCTATCTAATCATAAAATACCATAGAAAATTACCCACCAACACTATTTCCTTAAAATTGAATAAGGAATAGAAATGTGTCATTAATTTTCATTTGTGACAACTAGAATAAAGAAAATGGATTGTATTTGTGAGACATTCAAGATTCATTTCAGCAGACTTACTTGGTTTGTATTTGAGGCCCAAAGGACATACAGGGAGAACATGACATGTCATTTAGTCTCAGAGAAATGATTTGAAGCACAAATGTGAGTATAGAGTGAGTGTCCCTTATCCAAAATGCTTAGGACCAGAAGTATTTCAGATTTGGATGTTGGTTTGAATTTGGGAATATTTGCATAGACTTTACTAGTTAAGCATCCCTAATTCCAAAAATGCAAAATCCAAAATGTTCTGTAATCTGAAACTGTGTCCTCAAAAAGTTTCAGAATTTGGATTTTCAGATTAGGAATGCTCAACTTTTATTACTTGAATCTAGATAAAGGGGGTATAGATTTAATAAAATAAACAAAAAGGCTGTAGAGCTTAAAATATCGCAGAGAGACGGAAATTATATTCACTCAGTTTGGGGAATAAGGAAGAAATAAGGAACCATCATCAAGTGGATACACGTTCTTCTCAGCAGCACATGGATCCTACTCAAAGATAGACCATATATTATGCCATAAGACAACTCTTAGTAAATATAAAGGCGTGGAGATAATACCATGCACCATATCTGACCATAATGGAATGAAATTGGAAATCAATGATAAAAGAAGGAAGGAAAAATCCTACATCACATGGAAAATGAACAATATGTTATTGAATGATCAATGGGTTATAGAAGACATAAAGGAGGAGATGAAAAAATTCTTAGAGTCAAATGATAACACAGACACAACATACCGGAATTTATGGGACACAATGAAAGCAGTTTTAAGAGGGAAATTCATTTCTTGGAGTTCTTACCTCAAAAAAAGAAAAAAACAACAAATAAATGAACTCACACAACACCTCAAAAATCTAGAAAAGGAAGAGCAAAACAACAGCAAATGTAGTAGAAGACAAGAAATAATTAAAATTAGAGCAGAAATCAATGAAATTGAAACAAAAGAAACCATTGAAAAAATAGATAAAACTAAAAGTTGGTTCTTTGAAAAAATAAATAAGATAGACAAGCCCTTAGCCACGCTAACGAAAAGAAGAAGAGAGAGAACTCAAATTACTAACATACGGGATGAAAAAGGCAATATCACAACAGACACTACAGAAATACAGAAGATAATTAGAAAGTATTTTGAAACCCTATATTCCAATAAAATAGAAGATAACGAAGATATCGATAAATTTCTTAAGGCATATGAATTGCCCAGATTGAGACAGGAAGACACACACAATTTAAACAGACCAATAACAAAAGAAGAAATAGAAGAAGCCATCAAAAGACTACCAACTAAGAAAAGCCCTGGACCAGATGGGTATACAGCGGAGTTCTACAAAACCTTCAAAGAAGAATTAATACCAATACTTTTCAAGCTATTTCAAGAAATAGAAAAAGAAGGAGCTCTTCCAAATTCATTCTATGAGGCCAACATCACTTTGATCCCAAAACCAGACAAAGATACTTCAAAGAAAGAAAACTACAGACCAATATCTCTAATGAACTTGGATGCAAAAATTCTCAATAAAATTCTGGCGAATCGAATACAAAAACATATCAGAAAACTTGTGCACCATGATCCAGTAGGATTCATTCCTGGGATGCAAGGATGGTTCAATATACGGAAATCAATAAATGCTATCCACCACATCAATAGACTTAAAGACAAGAACCACATGATCATCTCGATGGATGCAGAAAAAGCATTTGACAAAGTACAGCATCCCTTTATGTTCAAAACACTAGAAAAACTAGGGATAACAGGAACTTACCTCAACAATGTAAAAGCTATCTATGCTAAGCCTCAGGCTAGCATCATTCTGAATGGAGAAAAATTGAAGGCATTCCCTCTAAAATCTGGAACAAGACAGGGATGCCCTCTATCACCACTTCTATTCAATTTAGTTCTCGAAGTACTAGCCAGAGCAATTAGACAGACAAAAGAAATTAAAGGCATAAAAATAGGAAAAGAAGAAATTAAACTATCGCTATTTGCGGATGACATGATAATATACTTAACAGACCCAAAAGAGTCTACAAAGAAGCTGCTAGAGTTAATAAATGAATTCAGCAAAGTGGCAGGTTATAAAATCAACACGCATAAATCAAAGGCATTCCTATATATCAGCAACAAAACTTCTGAAATGGAAATAAGGAAAACCACTCCATTCACAATATCCTCAAAGAAAATAAGATACTTGGGTATCAACCTAACAAAAGAGGTGAAAGATTTATACAATGAAAACTACAGAACCCTAAAGAGAGAGATAGAAGAAGATCTCAGAAGATGGAAAAATGTACCCTGTTCATGGATAGGCAGAACTAACATCATCAAAATGGCGATATTACCCAAAGTTCTCTATAGGTTTAATGCGATGCCAATCAAAATACCAACGGCATTTCTTGTAGAAATAGACAAAGCAATCATGAAATTCATATGGAAAAACAAAAGACCCAGAATAGCAAAAGCAATTCTAAGCAGGAAGTGTGAATCTGGAGGTATAGCGATACCAGAGGTCAAACTGTACTACAAAGCAATAGTAACAAAAACAGCATGGTACTGGTACCAAAACAGGTGGGTGGACCAATGGTACAGAATAGAAGACACAGAGACTAATCCACAAAGTTACAACTATCTTATATTTGATAAAGGGGCTAAAAGCATGCAATGGAGGAAGGATAGCATCTTCAACAAATGGTGCTGGGAAAATTGGAAATCCATATGCAACAAAATGAAATTGAATCCCTTTCTCTCGCCATCCACAAAAATTAACTCAAAATGGATCAGGGAGCTAGATATCAAATCAGAGACACTGCGTCTGATAGAAGAAAAAGTTGGCTACGATCTACAAATTGTGGGGTCGGGCTCCAAATTCCTTAATAGGACACCCATAGCCCAAGAGTTAACAACCAGAATAAACAAATGGGACTTACTTAAACTAAAAAGTTTTTTCTCAGCAAGAGAAACAATAAAAGAGGTAAATAGAGAGCCTACATCCTGGGAACAAATCTTTACCCCCCACACCTCCGATAGAGCCCTAATATCCAGAATGTGCAAAGAACTCAAAAAATTAAACAATAAGATAACAAATAACCCAATTAACAAATGGGCCAAGGACCTCAACAGACACTTCTCAGAGGAGGACATACAATCAATCAACAAGTTCATGAAAAAATGCTCACCATCTCTAGCAATCAGAGAAATGCAAATCAAAACCACCCTAAGATACCATCTCACTCCAGTAAGATTGGCAGCCATTATGAAGTCAAACAACAACAAGTGTTGGCGGGGATGTGGGGAAAAAGGTACACTTGTACACTGCTGGTGGGGCTGCAAAATGGTGAGGCCAATTTGGAAAGCAGTATGGAGATTCCTGGGAAAGCTGGGAATGGAACCACCATTTGACCCAGCTATTGCACTTCTCGGACTATTCCCTGAGGACCTTAAAAGAGCGCACTATAGGGATACGGCTGCATCAATGATTATAGCGGCACAATTCACAATAGCTAGACTGTGGAACCAACCTAGATGCCCTTCAATAGATGAATGGATAAAAAAAATGTGGCATCTATACACAATGGAGTATTATGCAGCACTAAGAAATGACAAAATCATAGAATTTGCAGGGAAATGGATGGCATTAGAGCAGATTATGCTAAGTGAAGCTAGCCAAGCTCTAAAAAACAAATGCCAAATGTCTGCTTTGATATAAAGAGAACAACTAAGAACAGAACAGGAAGGAAGAGCATGTGGAAAAGACTACAGTAAACAAAGACGAATGGGGGGAGAGAAACGGAGAGAGAAGGGAAAGCATATGGAAATGGTAGGAGACCTTCAAGGATACATAAAATTATAAGAGGCTATGAGGGGCAAGGGGGAGGGAAAAAAAAGGGAGAGAATTGAACAACAGCAGGGGAGATAGAGAGGGAAGATGGGAGGGGAGGGGAGGGGAGGGGGGATAGTAGGGGATAGGAAAGGTAGCAGAATACAACAGTCACTAATATGGCATTATGTAAAAATGTGAATATGTAACAGATGTGATTCTGCAATCTATATTTGGGGTGAAAATGGGAGTTCAAAACACAATTTGAGTCTAATGTATGAAAGATGATATATCATGAGCTATGTAATGCTTTAAATAATCAATAAAAAATTTTAAAAAAAAAAGGAAGAAATAAGGAAAACTTTCAGTGGTTGTGCAAGAATGGATATTATTTTTGTTAGCAGAGGAGGGAATTGCAAGTTATAAGTCATTTCTTGGAAGTCTGAAAGCATAAAATAGAATAGGATGATGGGAAAATATCAAGTATATCTGGAGAACAATAGCATAGTTTGTTTATCTGCTGATGTGTGTGCAATCTGTATATTCCTATAATGTCGAGAAGAAAGAATGTTAGCAGGTTGAGGAAATAGTAGTCAGTTCATTGGGAAATTTTTGAAAGTTTTAAAGTACATAAGCAATATTATAACTGTACAAAAAAATTACTTGGAAGGTGTATGTAAGATAAATTGGAGTTAAAAGGGACTAGGCAGACATTCAAGTTGGAGAGCAATTACATATAAAGGTATAAGAGCTGGTGTTAGAGAGGTATCAGTGGACATTGAAAGGAAAGATCAATATCATAAGAGTTTGCAAGGCACCAAGCATTCAATATGCAGCTGACTGAGTGTAGGGGTAAATGGGAAGAAAGTGTCAGGAACGACTTCCTGGCTCTGGGTCTCAACTGTTGGGAAAATGGTAGTGCCATTAGCAGAAATTCATAGAAGGACAATGGTTGTGCTGCTCTGGCAAGACAGCCAAGTTAAGTATCAAAAAGAGAGTTTGGGATCATGTAGGCCCAAGAAGAGATAGGACACTGGATTTCATCTCCATAGATAAGATCATCTAGGTAGATAATACAGAAGATATTCAGGTAAGTTCAGGGAAATACTGTGTCTGAGGGAAAAAAATAAGGAGAGAAAATAATGAACGGTCCTGAAAACTGTATATAGTAGGAAGAGAACTGAGGTAAATCAAATGTTTTGAGAGGCAAGCAAGAGTGAAGAAGGCATTTGTCACCTATGTCAGGTGTTATGGGAAGGTAGGGGGAAATTAAGAATGAATATAGAATAGACTTTTGTGTTTGGCATTTGGGGAATTACTGATTACTTCATGGGGATTCATTATTAAAGCAAGCAAAGCAAATTGTTGGTGAGGAACTGTATGGTTGGGGGTTAAATGGGAACTTGGGTGTAGATTAGAGTATTCTTAAATGTGATAGGACAGAAAAGATAGGTTAAGGCAGAGAAGAGAAACCAACAAAGATGGAGAGGGAGAAAGGATAATAGTTCAGGTTCTGAGGGACACAGGTTCAAGAGCTCAGGTAAAGGAAACTCTTAGCAAAGAAGAAAGATCCTGCTACAGAAGTGGGGACAAGAAAAGGGAGTATTGTGAAGAATCAGAAGTTGAGGGGCTCACATTGACAAGTCTTAATTTTTCAAAAAAGACTCATCTTATTGGGGTTAAGCAGTGAAGAAAGTCTGAACAGTTATGTTGATGTTGGTTGGGATTATATAACTAGTTATTAAACGGACTTTTCCCCATATTTTTTTTGGTACATTACAGTTGAACATAATAATGGAATTTGTTGTTACATATTTGTACATGCACACAAATAACAATATAATTTGGCCAATATCACTCCCCCCACCCCAAACCTCCTACTCTTTGGACCCTTTTCTCTACTGATATCCCTTTGATTTTCATGAGATCCCTGTCCCCTACCTTTCTTATCCTTTTTTCTCTCTAGCTTCTACATATGAGAAAACATATGACCCTTGATCTTCTGAGTTTGGCTTATTTAGCTTAACACCATGGCCTCGATTTCCATCTATCTCCCTGCAAATTATATACTTTCATTTTTCTTTATGATTGAATAAAATTTAATTGTGTATATATATATCACATTTTCTTGAACCATCCATTGTCATCCATTGATCGACACCTGGGCTAGTTCCATAGTTTGACTCTTGTGAATTGTGCTACTATAAACATGTGTATGCATGTATTGCTATAGTATGATGACTTTAATTCTTTAGGGTGAATACCAAGGAGTGGTATTACATGGTGGCTCCTTGCCTAGTTTTTTGATGAATCTCCACACTGATTTCCATAGTGGTTGTACTAATTTATAATCCCATCAACAATGTAAAAGTGTTTCTTCTTCTCCTCATTCTCTCCAGAATTTTTAATTATTTGTATTATTATTTTTCGGGGTTTTTTTTTTTTTTGGTGGTACTGGTAATGGAACCCAGGGCCATGTGCATGCTAGGCAAATACTCTATCACTGAGCTACATGCCCAGACCTATTATTTGTATTCTTTTTTTAATTAGTTTTTTTTATTTACATATGATAGCAGAATGCATTACAATTCTTATTACACATATAGAGCACAATTTTTCATATCTCTGGTTGTATACATAGTATATTCACACCAATTTGTGTCTTCATACATGTACTTTGGATAATAATGTCCATCACATTCCATCATCATTTCTAACCCCATGCCTCCTCCTTTCCCCCTCACCCCTCTGCCCTATCTAGAGTTTGTCTATTTCTCCCATGTTCCCCCTCCCTACCCCAATATGAATCTATGAATCAGTCTCCTTATATCAGAAAAAACATTTGGCATTTGTTTTTTTGGGATTGGCTAACTTCACTTAACATTATCTACTCTAACTCCATCCATTTACCTGCAAATGCTATGATTTTATTCTCTTTTATTGCTGAGTAATATTCCATTGTGTATATATGCCACATTTATTTTATCCTTTCATCTATTGAAGGGCATCTAGGTTGGTTCCACAGTTTAGCTATTCTGAACTGTGCTGCTATAAACATTGATGTGGCTGTGTCCCTGTAGTATGCTGTTTTTAAGTCCTTTGGGTATAGTCCAAGGAGACGGATAGTTGGGTCAAATGGTGGTTCCATTCCAAATTTTCCAAGAAATCTCCATACTACTTTCGTTGGCTGCACCAATTTGCAGTCCCACCAGCAGAGTATGGGTGTGCCTTTTTCCCCAAATCCATACAAATACTTATTGTTGTTTGTCTTCATAATAGATATGAATAGACTGGAGTGAGATGAAATATTAGAGTACTTTTGATTTGCATTTCCCTAATTGCTAGCAATATTGAACATTTTTTCGTATATTTGCTGATTGATTGTATGTCCTCTTCTGAGAAGTTCCTTGGCCCATTTATTGATTGAGTTATTTATTTATTTATTTTTCGGTGCTTAGCTTTTTGAGTTCTTTACCCTAGAGATTATTGCTCTATCTGAATTGCCTTGGTATGAGGGGTAAAGATTTGCTCCCAAGATGTAGGGTCTTTATTCACGTCACAGATGGTTTCTTTTGCTGAGAAGAAACTTTTTAGTTTGAATTCATCCCATTTATTGATTCTTGATTTTAATTCTTGTGCCAAAGGAGTCTTATTAAGGAAGTTGGGGCCTAATCCCACATGCTAGATATTAGGGCCTACTTTTTCTTCTATTAGAGGCAGGGTGTCTGGTTATTTGTATTCTTAATGACTACTGTTTTGATTGGTGTGACATGAAATCTCAGTGTAGTTTTGAATTGTATTTCCCTAATTGCTAGGGATGTTGAACATTTTTTCATTTGTTTGTTGACCATCTGTATTTTTTTTTTTGAGAAGTATCTGTTTAATTCATTTGCCCTTTTATTAGCTGAGTTATTTGTTTCTTGGTGTTAAGATTTTTGAGTTCTTTATATATTCTGTATATTAATGCTCTATCAGAAGAGTAGCTAGGAAACTTTTTTTTCTCATTATTTAGGTTCTCTCTTCACATTCCAAGTTGTTTCTGTGCTGCACAGAAGCTTTTTTGATTTGATGCTATCCCATTTATTAATTCTTGGCATTATTTCCTGAACTTTAGGGGTTTTATTGAGAAAGTTGTTGCCTTGCCTGTCTGTTGGAGTTTTCACCCTACATTTTCTTCTAGGAGTTGCATAGTTTCTAGTCTAATTTCTACATCTTTGATCCATTTTGAATTGGTTTTTGTGTAGAGTGAGAGATAAGGGTGTAGTTTCATTCTTTTGTATATTGATAACCAGTTTTCCCTTCTCCAGTTTTCCTAGTACTTGTTTAAAAGACTCCCTTTTCTTCACTATATATTTTGGGCACCTTTGTCAAGGGTCAGATGACTGTATCTTTGTGAGTTTGTCTCTGTGTCTTCTATTCTGTACCATTGGTCTATGTGTCTGTTTTTATGCCAATACTGTGTCGTTTTTGTTACTATAGCTCTGTAGTATAATTTGAAGTCAGGCATTGTGATGCCTCCAGCATTGCTTTTTTGGCCTAGAATTGCTTTGGTTATTCTGGGTCTCTTATTCTTCTGAATGAATTTTAGGACTGTTTTTCTAGTTTTGTGAAGATTGTCATTGGAATTTTTTTTTTTTAAAGAGAGAGTGAGAGAGGAGAGAGAGTGAGAGAGAGAATTTTTTAATATTTATTTTTTAGTTTTCGGCGGACACAACATCTTTGTTGGTATGTGGTGCTGAGGATCGAACCCGGGCCGCATGCATGCCAGGCGAGCGCGCTGCCGCTTGAGCCACATCCCCAGCCCTGTCATTGGAATTTTGATGGGGATTGCATTGAATCTTTATATTGCTTTTGATAGTATGGTCAAAACATCAATTCTGCCTCTCCATGAACATGGAATGCCTTTCCATCTTCTGAGGTCTGCTTCAGTTTCTTTCTTCCATGTTCTATAGTTTTCATTGTAGAGGTCTTTCACTCCTTGGTAAGATTTATTCCTAGGCATTTTATTTTATATTTTGAGGATATTGTGAATGGAATTGTTTTTCTGATTTCTTTCTTGCAGATTCATTGTTGATGTATAGGAAAACTATATATTTTTTATATCTATTTCATAACCTATAACTTTACTAAATTTGTTTATTAGCTCTAGCAGTCTTTTGGTGGCATTTTTGGATCTTCTAACTATACGACCATATCATCTGCATACAATCACAATTTGACTTCTTCCACTCCTGTTTTCCCCCTTTTATTTCCTTCTCTTGCTTAATTGCTCTGGCTAGAATTTCTAGCACTATATTAAATAGTAATAGTGAAAGTGGATATCCTTACTTTGTTCCGGATTTTAAAGAAAATCTTTCAGTTTTTCCCCATTGACTATGAGCTTGGTTTTGGGTTTTTCACATTTAGCCCTAAAGAGATTTTAAGTAGTAAAATGAGACTAGAAACATAACAAGTTTAATGTGCATATTTGCATGAAGTAAATCACTTAACCCAACTTAATTGAATGCATTGTAATGATTGTAAAGCATTTATTTCATGAAATAGTCCCTTTTCTCAAATAACTTTCATTTACTGTGTTTTTAAAATATATTCTCTGTATATTCTTTTTAAAAAGTAGAATCAATAAATTGTTTGAATGTTTTTATATACACTAAAGTATAGAGTTAAGTGTCTTGTGTTTTTTTACTTCTTTTACACTATTAATCTGTACCGCATTCAAGTTTTTATATTATGATACAGTAATCATTCTGTAGCTATACACTAAATTTAACTTAATTAAAAGTCTGAACACTAAGCTGGTGCATGCTTTTTTGAGGATACAGTAAGGTTTGGATTATTTTAAATTATTTAAGCAGCATGGACAAGATGAGGATTTTGGTGTTTAATAATCTCTAAATCAGATGGAGAAGAAAGGGGGAAAAAGAGGGATCACAAAGACTTCTTTTTGCTACTAAGCTTAATGATTTTTTCTGGGATAAATTAAACATATTGACAGAAACATGTGGTGATATGATTAACTTGTAGTGACAAATTGCCCTTGTTTTCATGTTTTTAAAAACTGTTTCCAGGTCAAAGAAGACCTCTATCACTCTAATTATCCTCAAGCCCAAGATGAATAGAGTAAAATGAAGTTATCAGATCATAAAAAGGCTTTAAATACCAAGAGTCTATGTCAAGAACTACTTTAATAGTCATCTGTGTATTGATATGTCATTTGTGTTTGAGAAAGAAAAAGGAATGACTATTATAGAATGTATAGTGAAAATGGAATTCAAACAATATTAATATTTTTGTCTCCCTTCTACTTTAGCCATTAAACTTCTTTCACACTGACTTTTATGTAACTGGGGTTATAGGATGGTAAACAGTTGAGTTAGGATTCAGGTGCGTGCATATTGGATGCAGAAGGAATGAGCTTATTCACTGTGCAGTCTCCCTGGAGTGGTGGTACCCAGAGAATGACTGTGCATGCATAGATGGGCTGCCTTATCCTTTGACTTTGCACTTTTAGTAACACAGTGTGTCATTGCATGTCATTGGTGTTAAAAGAAAATATAGGGGAACATGTGGCAGGTTAAGTAGGAGCAACATTAATAATGCTGTGCATTGTTTTTAAAGAACCATAAATTCAAAACTGCCAGGTAAGTTTCAGTTATTTAGTACAACTATCTTATTCCACATATGACTAGCAAATTATCTACAGGGGTAAAATCAGTTAAACTCGGTTGGTTAGTTGGTTAATTAGTGTGAGATCAAGAATTCTGGTTTTGAAAAACCTCTATAAAAACTGTAATTTCTTTTTAAAAAAATGTCAATAAAGAAGGTGTTGGGGTTGGGACTTGCAGCTAAGTGGTAGAGTACATACTTGGCATGCATAAGGCCCTGGTTTCAATCCCTAGCACCTCCCTGGTCCCCCAAGAAGGGAATTTTATTTGTGGCATTACTTTATTTCAAGTAATAAAAATCAGTCAAATGTAATTTAAAAGAACATAAACTTTAAGACCAGAATAACTGGATTTGGATATGAAATACTCATTACTAGTCATGTGACTAAGATCAAGTTACCTAACCTTTTGTGCCTCAAATTTTTCATCAATAAAATAGAGATGATGCTCATTTCATAGGGTAAATATGAAGTTTAAATGAGATAATGTATAACTAGTACTTAAATAGTGGCTGCCTCTCAAAAATTGTTAAGATTTGAGATTGTAGTTCAGTGGTAATCTTTGCCATGTAGGCACAAGATACTGGATTTTATCCCCAGCTCCACCATACAGTCAATCAATATTTTTTATCATATATATATATATATATATATATATATATACACACACACACACATACACACACGCACACACACATATATATATATATGTAGTTTGTTTATCATATATATATTTATCATTTCGTTTTTTATTTTCAACTAAAATTGGCTTTCTTTTCCCCTACTAGGACGAGGTTATAATGACTTAAATCAGTATCCTGTATTTCCCTGGGTCATCACTAATTATGAATCAGAAGAACTAGATCTTACCTTGCCAAGCAACTTCAGAGATTTGTCCAAGGTAATTTCTCAGTAATCATCTGGAATATAATTGTCTTCCATATAACAACAATTTGATTTTCTTTAATTATTTTCACATGACTTTTAAAAATCTTTTAAATATATTTATGCCTTTGATACATTTGTCTTAAATGAATTTTCAAGCTTAAAAGTAGAATATTGAATATATATAATAAAATTGATAATTAAAATATTTATTTTCCCATGTATATTCAAGAGTATTAGCATTTGGTAAAGCAGAGGAATAAATCATGGGTGGTAATACTGTAAGTGACTCTGTGCTACTCCAAGTCACTAACTTTTCTCTATTACCACTTGTCCTTCTGTGATATGTTCCTCACTGCAACAATATGGATCTTCTTTAAGTCTAATTTTGAATCCTGTAATTCCCATGCCTGAACTTAACTTCCTTGACTTAATATTGAATGCAGAATAAATCTTTCCCAGTTCAGACCTTTTCTTCTCTGCCTTAATGCTTCATCTCGACTTTGCAAGTAACATACCTTCATCCTCTAGGTCACCTCCTTAGGGAGAGCATTACTGACTCCTTTTTTTTTCCCCAGGTTTGACTCTGTTTCTTTCATATCACCTACCATATCTTGGGTTTTACATATTCTTCTACCACATGTTTTGGTTCTTCATATCTCCCTCACCAAGCTCCTTTAAGACAATTCTTTTTTTTAATGCCTTTATTTTATTTATTCATTTATTTATATGTGGTGCTGAGAATTGAACCCAGTGCCCCTCGTGTGCTAGGCAAGCGCTCTACTGCTGAGCCACAACCCCAGCCCAAGACAGAATTCTTGTTCATCATTCTTTTTCTCCCTCTGACTAACATGCTACTCAATAGATGTGTTAAAAGTTCTCAGAATGCCAGATTTATTGCTCTTAGTACTGGCTTCCTTCAAGAACATATATATCTTCCTTTTTTAAAACTTTTTTAGATCCATCTTAGGCCACAGTACAGTATTTAAATAAAGTTCTACTGGTACCAATCATAGCAGAAGTGCAAGATTCTCAGTGATATTCACTCAGAAGATTGTTGCTTAGTTTCTGCAGGTCCCAATATCACTGGTACCAGCTCACTCACCTATGCAGTTTCCTTTACGTAGAATCCTAGGACTTGCATTTTTCTGACATGAGAGGAAGAATGCTCCTTATTTTCCCATTCCTGGAGTATACCCTTTGTTTCCTTGCCATGATTAACTTTGGAAGTGTTTGGAGTAACTTCTATGTATCCAGAGAATATGATCTTCTGCACAGTCCAAACACAATAGTACACACGATGTCAACACAAAGATTAAAATTTTTCTCATAAGGCCTGGGTTGTGGCTCAGTGGTAGAGCACTTGTCCAGCATGCATGAAGCACTGGGTTCGATCCCCAACACTACATAAAACAACTAAATAAACAAAGGTATAGTATCCATCTACAACTAAAAATATTTTTAAAACATTTTTTTTCCTCACAACAAACATAGAATTTAGGATCTGGCTATTGCCATTTTATAACCACATCTCTGTGTCTGTCCCTATCTTTGCTGATCTCCTGTTCCTATAATACCTCATGTTCACCTCTTGTACTTTTGCTATTACTCTTCCTTTTATCTAAAAATGTGGACTCCCATAGTGCTCTCAGTATTTTTCCGTTGTAATACATTTCATAATTTGTTATAATGTAAACATTTTCTTGGGCTGCAGATGCCACTTAATGATAGAGCACTTGCCTTGTACTACACACTGCCCTGGATTTAATCCCCAGCATCACAAAAGCAACAACAAAAACATGTCGTCTTCTGTTTCTCTGTTAAGCGAAATTATTGCTTTTAAAAAAATGAATGAATAAACAAATGCAAAACCTTGATAACGTATAAATATTTTATTTGTTCTCAGACCCTGTAGTTTCTTACTATAACCTGTAGAACTCTCTAGGCTAATAAATGAGGACTGTATTAGTTTGACTTGTGTAATGAGCCATGCAGTAGGTCAATAGTAAAAATTGGACAACTCCTTAATCCTTGGGCAGTTATAACCTACTCTCCTTCCATTGTTTGAATTTTATGCACATAAAAGTACAAATATCCTTTTCATGATATTTTTTTAGAATGCAAAATTTACTTCACAAAATGAGTTATATTTAAATAAATACCCTTTCTAGAGTTCCAGAAAAATTGCCACCTGTTTTATGACTGAATCCTTCATTTTGGACTTCTATTTAAGCACAGGGTTTAGAATTAATTTATTTTATTGTGCTTCATCTGATTTTTCTGAAAGTCTCTAAGATGCAGTGGGTAGTATGGTGGCTTGTGGGCTGCATTCATGTTTCCATTTGATGAATAGCAGCAATGATGACAGCTGGAAGACTCGTAATATTTCTTCTGAGGCCGTATTTCACTCAGCTACTGTCATTGCACCTGAACAAAGCTCCCCAAACTTACCTCCTCCTCCCACCCCTATTTCTTGCTATTTACCTCCATTCTCTGACCCTTGTCTTATGTTCTCTATGCCACTAAAAATCTTATATGACCAGAAGAAAGTCTACCAAACAGTGTTGTATGATTTTTTGTTATGAATATTCATTGAAATAATAACAGAAAAATCATAATATAGATTATTGGTCAGCTAAAAGATGTTTTTATTAAAATTGAATTTTATCTTATAGCTCTTTCTAAAGAACTTAAATAATTTTGTTGCATGGATAAAATATTAACTAATTCATTTAATGCTTCTTTTCTGGATATGATAAATAAGCCTGTGTTTATGCCCCACTGGATCAACAATAATTTTGCTTTTTTATTTTGTTACAATTAAAGTGAAGGCAGAGGGGCTAGGGTTGTAACTCAGTGGCAGAACACTTGCCTAGCATGTTTGAGGCTCTGGGTTCAATTCTCAGCACCACTCATAAATAAATAAAATAAAGGTACTAAAAAAATAAAAAATAATTTTGTAAAAAATGAAGGGGGAGAAGCTCAGGAGGCTGAGGCAGGAGGATCGCGAGATCAAAGCCAGCCTCAGCAACAGTAAGATGCTAAGCAACTCAGTGAGACCCTGTCTCTAAATAAAATATCAAAAGGGGCTGAGAGTGGCTCAGGAAGTAAGTGCCCTTGAGTTAAATCCCCAGTGCCACACACAGACACAAAAACAAAATGAAGGTGGGAGACAGCAAAACCAGAAAAATGAGTTACTTTCATTAGTTTCAATCCATCTACAACCATATCCACTAAACAAACACAGAAGAAATATTATTTGTGTTTCTAGTACCTCTAATTGTAATGACATTTATTTTTATATTTTGAGAGATTTTATAAAATATTTTGTACTTTTAACTGGAAAGGAATATTTGTAAAAAGTACTTTCAATAAGAACTGACTGGTGCAGATTTGAATAGTGAAAAGTAGTGTCAGTGCAGGCCTGGGGGGAAGTGGGGAGCCCGAGCACTCAGCCACATATCTTACAGCTAATATCTCCTTTCCTATAAAACAGCAGTAGTTCAAATGCTGCAAAAGTCATCCAGGTTCATGAAAATGGGATTCCACTAGTACTAACTGCTTTCATTAAATATTGATGAAATAAGTGAGTTTGGAATTAACTACATTATTTTAAGTGAAATAATGAAGAGCACATCAGATATTTGAAAATTGTACTTTGTACCTATAACGTAGTGGTGGTTGTTTACTCAATAAAAGTATCTCATTCCTTTTAGTAGTAAGATCTGCCAAAATATTTGCAGTATGATTCACATGCACACTTTCAGAAATACATCTCATATATAAATGAGCCATATAAGTGCAAATAACGATTGTAATAGAATTGTATTAAAATCTGTCCCATAGTATTCATTTGGCAAACATTACTATTTGTTTAAATAAACTTGTGAAATCCTGGAAAACATTGTGTGCAAACCTTAATTTAGAACATAAACAGATCTTATCTCCCTTTCTTAAGTAGATAATGTAGCCTGACTGGCTTTAAAAGGTATTGAATTATTTATGCATATTTATGTCCATTTAATTTCCCCAAAGCTGGTTTTCAGAGGAGTTTTAGTAGCTTTGATACAGAGCAACAATTTTATTTGGTAATCTTTTCCTTGTTGCACAGAGAATTTTCTTTCTGAAACTGAATTAATTTAACCAACACTCTGTCCTCTGAATTAACTTTTCTGATCATTCTTTAAAAACAGAAAAAGTATGAATGGAACAATGTGAAAAAAAATGTGTTCCTAGAAGTGTTAGATTTTATTCCATGTATAATATCTCCTTATAATGATTGCAAACTAGTATTGTCAGTATGTTGAAAAGATCAAATCTGCTTTACTCTGAAAAGGTAAAAATAAAAATATTAAATCATTTTTTAAATTTAGAAAGTACTTATTATCATAATGGCTTAATTTTTTCCTCCATGGCTGGAAAAAAATAGGCATCATTATGAAGAGGATTTCCTCCCATGTATTTTCCCAGTTGTTTCATCACTAGTCTAAAATTCTGACTGATGAGAAGACAGATCTAACCATGCATAGAATTTGGAGTGACATTAATCTATATTTTATAAATACATAGAGATTTTATATTTTGACAGCCTCCTTGGAAGAGATGAGACTCAACATTTTCTTTTTGTCTTTTCTTTATTCAAAATTATAATTAGAGCAGGAATATATTTATGAAATGTCATGCCATAAAAACAAATTACGATGGCTGAATGTTCCATATCAGGACTTCTTTGTAGATTTGGAAGATTTTCTTTGCAACTATGACTTATTTATTCATTTCTTTTTTCTTTACTTTCAAGAGTGATTGTATAACCCAGTTTTCTAATTGACAAAAACCAAGTCAATCTGAGGCAATCATTTTTCTTCTAATTGATTTGCATAGTTATTTTAAATATATATGTATTTGTACTGTAAACTGAATATCTATTCCACAACTTTAATGGATTGTTAGATAAAAATGATATTGATAATCATTTGTGTGGAAATGAAAACCATATCATTTTGGGTATGGAATTCAAGAGGCAGGAACATTTTACTTTGTTATTACTAACTAATATTTGCTGAATGCTTACTATATGTCCGGCTCTTTACTAAATATTTTACCAATGTTAACTCTTTAAACCATAAAAAGAAAGAAAGGGAGGGAGGAAGGGAGGGAAGAAGGAAGGAAGGAAAGAAGGAACCAACCTAAGACCATGCGATTAATCAAGTTGCACAAGGTCACACAGTTTGTGAGTAGAACCTGCATTTGAACATTAAACCAGTGGTTTTCAAACTGCAACTCATAACTATTTTTTTAAATGAATATGAGGCCCTGAGTTTGATCACTTTTAAAATAATGAAAAATACTGAAGAAAGTTTGAGGTAGAGGGTGAAGAAAAACCCACTTTTCATCTTTAAAGTGCAAACACAATGTGAGCTGTTATTTTGGTTCAGAATGTAAAAACAAGAAAGGTAAATGGCAGGGGAATAAAGCAGCAAATAGAAGAGCATCACATAACAGAAAATAAAGTGTCAGTGTGCAGAAATACTGCTTAAAATTGTGTGTGTATACTTGTATGTAGTGTGTTGTGATTTAAAGTAATTTATTTATTAGTATGGATTTTGGCTGAGAAATTTTGAGAAACACTGCAGCATGCCATACTTTCTTTTATTTGGGCACCAGTTACTGAGTCTCCTTTAATTTGTTTTATGAACTTGCCTTTCACCTCTCTTGCAAAATTGACAGTCAAATATAAACAACATTTTGTTGCTGAAAACGATTTTTCCAGTTAGCCTTCTCTTACTGTCTTTGTCTTAGGTTATGCTCCAAGCTTTTAAAATTAAGACTATTTTTAAAAAACAAACAAACAACAACATCAGCAAAACACTAAACATTTGGTTAAAACCAGAGAATCACTGATATTACTGCTCATTCATCTGTTATTGTTGTTTTTCATTTGTTGATTGTTAATTGGGTACAAATATGTACAAAGGATTCTTTAGTGTCTAGAGATATGAAAGAATAAAACTAAGTAGTTACTATCCTATTTAAAAAAATACTGAAGACTGGAAGAATAAAAGAAATAATCAAGTTAAAAGCTCACATTTTTTTAAATGAAGAAACATAATGAAGAGACTTTGAGCGAGAGGACAAAGAAAAACCCATTCTTTCATCCTTAGAGTGCAAACACAATGTGAGCTGTAATTTGGTCCAGAGTGTTGAAACAAGAAAAGTGAACAGCAGAGGAGGATGCACCCACACGGTGATCTCCTGCCTTGCTGTGTTAGCAATCAGTAGCAAGTTGTCTTTTATATATTTTTTAGTTGTAGATGGACACAATACCTTTATTTTATATTTTTATTTTTGTGTGGTGCTGAGGATTTAACCCAGTGCCTCACATGTGCTAGGCACTCTACTGCTGAGCCACAACCTCAGCCCAGTGGCAAGTTTTCTAAAACTTAATTTTAAATTTTTGCCCAGGCTCTTAAGATATCATAACTTGTTATATTTTTAAAACCTGTTACAGTGATGAACAATCTACTCCCTGTTAATCCAGCAGCTTCTATAACCCTTTTCTAATTTAAAATGTTTCTAAAGATTAAATTCTAAGAGGAAAAAAAACCTTCCATAACAAAGATATACTGAATTTATTTATTCCTTGCTGAGTAGCTACTGTTTGTCCTTAGTATACATTTTCTACTCCCCAAAGGAAAAGTAGCTTCTTTCTCTTTTATTTATCTCCTACTATTTGTCTGTGTTTTTTTATATGTGAGATATTTCTAACACGCATATTTAATATACAGCATGCATCTTGACCTGGAATTGACTACCGACATTTAACTGTTGTTGATCAGACAGCACTTCTTTATCTCTTTAAGTTTTAAGTGCTGTTTCTGACGAATGCCAGTCCTTTTAGTCTGCTCTGTAACAGATACACTGGGAATCAATATACCATCTAGATGTCATAGAAGGAAAGGAACATTCAGGGTGGGGGGTACTGTTTAAACATGGTAGGTATTATAGCTTTTACTTTGTTTTTCTATTTATTGGGCTTCAGTAAAATCAAGGAATTAAAAAAAATTAAAAATACAAATTTATTATACCACAATAGTAAATAATGGGTGTTAAATTGTTTAAATAAAATATAAATGCTGAAAAAGAAACTAAAAATTATTCCATAGTGGGGTACACTTTGTACATTTTTTTCTTTGCTAATAAAGTACATTAAGTATTGTAGCCTCGGCACTAAACTTAGATAAAGTTATATGATTTTGATTTTGTATTCCATGGCCTTGGGAGTTTTTGCACTGTCATCAGCACAAAAATGATTTCAGAAGAGTTCATCCTATATTTGTGAGATTCTGAGGGAAGTCAGAGTAGGTGCTTTTCACTATAACAAACATTTACAGATGCTGTGTCCTTTAATCTCCCCCCACTGTAAATAATATGTAATTATTTTATTGTAAGGAGACTCTGATATAGTGAGGTGCAGGAGCTCTCCAAGATCATGTATTTTGGGGTGGTAGGCCAAGAGTCCCCTCAGTTCTGTACCTCTTAGTGAGCTGGTCTATTTTAGGTATAACCAAAAAAATATTTTAAGTTCTATACTTTCTTTATATTAATTTTGTTCCCACATTTAACTATCCATCTGTCTATATTGGCAAAAGGCAAGAGATTTACAAAGGCAATTGCACCATAGAAGCTTTTGATATGAGAACACCAAGCACAGAGGAGAAGGGTTTAAGGTAAAGATGGAAACCAGGAGGATTAACTGAAAGCTTTGAGTACGGAATAGGATGGCCCCCAGGTCCTCTGCATTGTCATGGTATGGGAACTCTGGCAGCCAGACTATACCAGCTCCACTCCATGAGACAGAAGGGTGTATTACTCTCTGGCCACACCAACTGACTCAAGAGAAAAGACCTAAAATGTACTAATATTTAAATATTCCAGTTGAATCCCATCTGATCTCTCTTCAGTGTAGTCTACCAGTTCACATTGCTACTTATGCTCCATGTACTTCAATGGGCTCTTACTACCCCTTGTTTGAAGTGGAGGTGCCGCTAAGTATTAGTGAACATTTAAAAGACAGCCTCCAGTGTGAACGATGACCAAGACTAAGGCAAATAAAATGATAAAAATAAAACAGAAGAAACATAGGCAATTTAGGAAGCAAAAGTACCTTAAAATAACAACAAAAAAGACCAGAATAAATAACCCTCAGAAAGAGAAAACTACCACATTAATAGAACAAGAAAATGATGCAGTGGAAAATAGATAATCAAGAAAAAGCAGTAATAAAATTAGTAAAAGAGTTGGAAGGTAAGTGCAGATGTCTTCTGAAAAGAATATCAACATGATATGGGGAAAATGGCCTGGAAAGATGCAATTAGAGGACTAGAGCAGGGGGTGTTTGGATTCACAGACATACGCTGGTCTGCTTCCATTTATTAGTAAATTACTTAGTATGGGGAACCATGTATAGCAAAATGCTGTAACTTTATATACAATCTTAATGAAGATTCTTCTTGTTCAATGTGAGGTAGTAGTTTAAAATATGATTATGGAACTCTTTCCCTAGAATTTAATAGAAGTGCAGCAAAGTATGAGCATATACTACACACACACACACACACACACACAAATACACACACACTTATCTATGTATGTGGACTCTGTGGTTCATTTATAGGATTATTGAAGCTTTTTTTAAGCTTTGTTTTTAACATAGGAAATTGGTGTAAGTAATTTTGTGTGACTGTTTTTCTAAATTTACATCTATTAAGCATTTGCACTGTGTATAGCAGATTGGTTTTCTACTAGCAATTACCTACTTGTGGAAGTTTTGAATGACTCTAACAGAGGTTAACCCAACACTTAATTTAAGCAGCCTCCAATGACATTGTTTTTTAACATTAGTCAGAAAATGATAAACTGAAGCAACTGAAATGGATTGTGGTTAATATTACTGTCAGGGTGATGAATAATCCTGACATACACCAGCAACACACTGCCAGTCAGTAATCTTTCTCCAAGTTAGGTATTTATTCCCTAGTCATGTTAAGTTACAGTGGTATAGAGAAACTATTTACTGTGTTATTCATAAACGAATTGTTTTATTTGCATAGCATTACAAGTTTCTTAGGGTAAAACTATTAACATACCTTCTATTTTCTTAGTTTAGTGTAGTCTGCACAAACTCAGGTGAATATGCGGTAGGGAATATCTATTATGAGTTTACATAAAAAGTGTTTTCAAAACACTTAGGAAATGTTGTGAATTTTTTAAAAGTTTAATAGTAGTGCTATACTTCTGATTTCAGGCTGGAGTATTTTTTAGTCATAAAAATAAATTTATGAGCTGGGGCTGTAGCTCAGTGGCAGAGCGTTTTCCTAGCATATGTGAGGCACTTGATAAAACAGACTTTCCTTTTGAATTGTCTTGGCACCTTTGTCGGAAATTCATTGGCCATATATGTAGGTCTGTTTGTAAACTCTGTTCTGCCCACCTGTATTATCTATCCTTGTATCAGTACCACACTGTCTTTGTTACTGTAATCATATAGTACATCATGAAATCAGGTTAAATGAATCCTCCAGATATATTCTTCTTCAAAATCTTTTGGCTTATATAAGTCCTTTACTTTTGGAGAATTGTCTTTTTAATTTCTAATTTTACAAATAGTTTAGTAGAATTCTTACTGGGATTATATTGAATCTGTAGACCATTTTGTTTACAAAAATGATATGTTATCAACTTTTCAAATATTTTCTCTCTTCTATTTATGTAGTACTGCTTTAATTTCTTTCCATTGTTTTGTGACTTTTAGTACCCAATTCTTATATTTTGTTACTGCATCCTTAATAATTTATTCATTTTAATGCTGTTAAAAATTTTCAATTCCAATTATTCATTGCTAGTGTATAGAAATGCAATTGAGTTTGTATACCGACCCTGCATTCTGCAACCTTTTCTAACTCAAATATTAGTACTAGCTGCCTTTTGTGAACTTTTTGATACCTTCTGCATAATATGAACATGGCATCTTAGAATGCAGACTTCCTGCACTGTGCAGTGTAGACAGAGTGTTTTGTCTTTGGTCTTTGGTCTTGAAGAAAAGCATTCAGTCTTTAACCATTAAGTATGATATGATATTAGCTGTAGGTTTCTTGTAGATGCTTGTTTTTTCAGTTTGAGTTAAGTTTCTTTCTATTCCTAGTATGTTGAGATTTTTAATCATAATTTTGTATTGAATTTTGTTACATGCTTTTTCTGAAGATGATTGTATGATTTTTCTCTTTTCATCTGTTAGTGAATTATAGTGATTGATTTTTGAGTATTGTTTTCCTAGGATAAGCCAATTCTTGATGTAGTATTCTTTGAATAATTGGCTGGATTCGGTTTGTTATATTTTCTTAAGAATCTTTGTACCCATATTTATAAAAAATATTATATATAATGTCTTCATCCAATTTTGGCTTCAAGGTGATGCTTATATGATAGAATGAATAAGTGATTGATTGATTTTGATTTAGTGACACTAGGGATTGGAGCTACTATTGAACTACACTCAGCCCTTTTAACTTTTAATTTTAAGTTAGGATTTCACCAAGTTGCCAGGGTGGTCAATAGCTTGCTCTCCTTCTATGTCAGCTTCCCAAGTCTCTGTGCCACTGTATCCAGCTTACAAAATGACTATTAAAGTTGTTCCCTCCTATTCTGTTTCCTGGAAAAGATCTAATTATTTTATTCCTGAATGTTTCATGGAACTCCTTGGCAAACCCATTCAGTCCAGGAGACTGAACTGGGAAGGTTTTTCAATTTATAATTTAATTTCATTAGTATATCTAGGACAATTCAAGTTATTTCTTTATTCCCAGATGAGTTTTAATAGTGTGCATCTTTTATAGAATTCATTTATTTCATCCTAGTTGTCTCTTCCCTCATTCTTGGTATTGATGACTTGTTTCTTTTGCCCCACCTCCTAGTCTTGCAAGATAATTTAGTTTTCTGTTGCTTTTTTTCTATTTTCAATTTTATCGATCTTTGCTTTTCATACATTTTCTTTATACTTGATTCAGATTTGATTTCTCTTCCTTTTTAGTATTCTAAGATGTAAACTTTAAACTATTGGTTGAGCCTTTTTTTTTCTTTCTAATATGAATACTTAATGCTACATTTTTTTTCTTAAAATACTGATTTGGCTGGCTTGAAGAAATTTTTATATATTCTGTTTTCCTTCAAAGTATTTTCCAGTTTCCCTTATGACTTTCTTTTTGACCCATGGGTTATTGAGAAGTGTGTTATTTAATTTACACATATTTTGAGATTTGTCAGGTATCTTTCTGTAATTTATTTCTGGATTAATTCCATTATGGTATATTGTCAGTTCATTTAAATTAGTCAAAATTTGTTTAATGGCTTAGAACAGGGTCTGTCTTGGTTAATGCTCCATGTATACTTACAACAGAATACACATTCTTCTCTTAGGTAAAGTGGAATATACATGTCAATTTGGTAGAGTTAGTTTTAACATTATTCATATTTTCTATATCCTTACTGACTTTCAATCTACTGGTTTTATTGGTTATTGAGAGAGGAATGTTGAAGTCTTCAACTATAATAGATTTGTCTGACCTCCAGAACTTTTCTATTGTTTTAAGTAACCCAGGTTGTGGTACTTTGTTGTAGGAGCTCAAGGAAACTAATACAGTGCATATTTGTTTGGGATTGTTATATTTTCTTGGTAAATGTATTCATTTATAATTATATCATATCTCTTTTTATGCCTGGTAATGTTTCTTTTTCAGAAGTCTGCTTTTTCTGCTGTTAATGTAATCACGACAACCTCATTTTGGCTATACTTAGAGTTTCTTTTTTTTCATGATTTAAGAAACATCTATGGCTATATATTTAACATTCTTTTCTGGGTAGCATATAATACAGTCTTTTATATCCAGTGATAATCTTTCCATTTTAATTGGGAAATTGAGACCATTTATATTTAATGCACCTTTTTATACAACTGAATTAAATCTAGCTTCTTGCTTTTTTAAATTTCATGCAACAGTTGTTTGTATCTATGATTTTTTTTATCTGCTTCTTATAAATTATTTTTATGAATCCATTTTATCTGACATTAAAAGAATAGTAGTAAAGAAATAATATGTATTTTAAATTTTTCCCATTTTAATAAAAACGAAGTAGCAGCTAAAGTATAGGTAATAATATTAGAATGATTCATTTGTTCTTTTTTTTTTAAATTATTTTATTGTTGGTTGTTCAAAACATTACATAGTTCTTAATATACCATATTTCACAGATTAATTCAAGTGGGTTATGAACTCCCATTTTTACCCCATATACAGATTGCTGTGTCACATCCGTTACATTTCCATTGATTTACAAATTGCCTTTCTAGTGACTGATGTATTCTGCTGTCTATCCCATTCTCCACTGTCCCCCCTCCCCTCCCCTCCGCTCCCCTCCTCTCTCTCCATCCCCTCTACTATAAATTGTTTCTTCCACTTATATAATTTTTCTCCTACTCCTCCTTTCCTCTTATATGTAATTGTGTATAACCCTGAGGCTCACCTTCCAATTCCATGCAATTTCCCTTAACTCTCCCTTTCCCTCCCACCTATCATCCCTGTTTAATGTTAATCTTCTTCTCCAGCTCTTCGTCTCTACCCTGTCCTTGGTTACTCCCCTTATATCAAAGAAGACATTTGACATTTGTTTTTTAAGGATTGGCTAGCTTCACTTAGCATAATCTGCTCTAATGCCATCCATTTCCCTCCAAATTCTATGATTTTGTCATTTCTTAATGCAGAGTAATAGTCCATTGTGTATAAATGCCACATTTTTAATCCATTCATCTATTGAAGGGCTTCTAGGTTGGTTCCACAATCTTGCTATCGTGAATTGTGCTGCTATGAACATCGATATAGCAGTGTCCCTGTAGCATGCTCTTGTTAGGTCTTTAGGGAATAGACCCAGAAGGGGAATAGCTGGGTCAAATGGTGGTTCCATTCCCAGCTTTCCAAGAAATCTCCATACTGCTTTCCAAATTGGCTGCACCATTTTGCAGTCCCACCAACAATGAACAAGTGTACCCATTTCCCCGCATCCTCGCCAGCACTTGTTGTTGTTGGATTTCTTAATGGCTGCCAATCTTACTGGAGTGAGATGGTATCTTAGGGTGGTTTTGATTTGCATTTCTCTGACTGCTAGCGATGTTGAGCATTTTTTCATGTACTTGTTGATTGATTGTATGTCCTTCTCTGAGAAGTGTCTGTTCAGGTCCTTGGCCCATTTGTTGATTGGGTTATTTGTTATCTTATTGTCTAATTTTTTGAGTTCTTTGTATACTCTGGATATTAGGGCTCTATCTGAAGTGTGTGGAGTAAAGATTTGTTCCCAGGATGTAGGCTCCCTGTTTATCTCTCTTATTGTTTCTTTTGTTGAGAGAAAACTTTTTAGTTTGAGTAAGTCCCATTTGTTGATTCTGGTTGTTAACTCTTGCGCTATGGGTGTCCTATTGAGGAATTTGGAGCCTGACCCCACAGTATGTAGATCATAGCCGACTTTTTCTTCTATCAGACGCCGTGTCTCTGATTTAATATCGAGCTCCTTGATCCATTTTGAGTTAACTTTTGTGCATGGCGAGAGAAAGGGTTTCAGTTTCATTTTGATGCAAATGGATTTCCAGTTTTCCCAGCACCATTTGTTGAAGATGCTATCCTTCCTCCATTCCTCCTTTATCAAATATAAGATAGTTGTAGTTTTGCGGATTGGTTACTGTGTCTTCTATTCTGTACCATTGGTCCACTCGCCTGTTTTGGTACCAGTACCATGCTGTTTTTGTTACTATTGCTCTGTAGTATAGTTTGAAGTCTGGTATCGCTATAATGCCTGATTCACACTTCCTGCTTAGCATTGTTTTTGCTATTCTGGGTCTTTTATTATTCCATATGAATTTCCTGATTGTTGTATCTATTTCTACAAGAAATGCTGTTGGGATTTTGATTGGGATAGCATTGAACTTATAGAGAACTTTTGGTAATATCGCCATTTTGATGATGTTAGTTCTGCCTATCCCAGGGTATATTTTTCCATCTTCTGAGGTCTTCTTCTGTGTCTCTTTTTAGGGTTCTGTAGTTTTCATTGTATAGGTCTTTCACCTCTTTTGTTAGGTTGATTCCCAGGTATTTTATTTTTTGGGGGGATATTGTGAATGGAGTAGTTGTCCTCATTTCCGTTTCAGAGGATTTGTCACTGATATACAGGAATGCATTTGATTTATTCGTGTTGATTTTATATCCCGCCACTTTGCTGAATTCATTTATTAACTCTAATAGTTTCTTTGTAGACCCTTTTGGGTCTGTTAGGTATAGAATCATATCGTCTGCAAATAGTGATAATTTAAGTTCTTCTTTTCCTATTTTTATGCCTTTAATTTCTTTCGTCTGTCTAATTGCTCTGGCCAGTGTTTCGAGGACTATGTTGAACAGAAGTGGTGAGAGAGGGCATCCCTGTCTTGTACCAGATATTAGAGGGAATGCCTTCAATTTTTCTCCATTCAGAATGATGCTGGCCTGTGGCTTATCATAGATTGCTTTAACAATGTTCAGGTATGATCCTGTTATCCCTAATTTTTCTAGAGTTTTGAACATAAAGGGATGCTGTACTTTGTCGAATGCTTTTTCTGCATCTATCGAGATGATCATATGGTTCTTATTTTTAAGTCTATTGATGTGGTGAATAACATTTATTGATTTCTATATTGAACCAGCCTTGCATCCCAGGGATGAATCCTACTTGATCATGGTGTATAATTTTTTTGATACGATTTTGAATCCGATTTCCCAGGATTTTATTGAGGATTTTTGCATCTAGGTTCATTAGAGATATTGGTCTGTAGTTTTCTTTCTTTGAAGTGTCTCTGTCTGGTTTAGGTATCAGGGTGATGTTGGCCTCGTAGAATGTCTTTGGAAGTTCTCCCTCTTTTTCTATTTCCTGAAATAGCTTGAAAAGTATTGGTGTTAGTTCCTCTTTAAAGGTTTTGTAAAATTCTGCTGTATACCCATCCGGTCCTGGGCTTTTCTTAGTTGGTAGTCTTTTGATGGTTTCTTCTATTTCCTCTATTGTTATTGGTCTGTTTAGGCTGTCTATATCTTCCTGACTCAATCTGGGCAGATCATGTGACTTAAGAAATTTATCGATGCCTTCACTATCTTCTATTTTATTGGAGTATAAGGATTCAAAGTAATTTCTGATTATCTTCTGTATTTCTGAAGTGTCTGTTGTGATATTGCCTTTTTCATCCCGTATGCTAGTAATTTGGGTTCTCTCTCTTCTTCTCTTCATTAGCATGGCTAAGGGTCTGTTAATTTTATTTATTTTTTCAAAGAACCAACTTTTGGTTTTGTCAATTTTTTCAATTGTTTCTTTTGTTTCGATTTCATTAATTTCAGCTCTGATTTTAATTATTTCTTGCCTTCTACTTGTTTTGCTGTTATTTTGCTCTTCTTTTTCTAGGATTTTGAGATGATATATGAGATCGTTTATTTGTTGGTTTTTTCTTTTTTTAAGGAATGCGTTCCAAGCAATGAATTTTCCTCTTAAAACTGCTTTCAATGTGTCCCATAGATTCCGATATGTTGTGTCTGTGATTTCATTTAACTCTAAGAAGTTTTTAATTTCCTCCTTAATGTCTTCTATGACCCATTGATCATTCAGTAACCTATTGTTCATTCTCCACGTGGTGCATGATTTTTCCTTCCTTCTTTTATCGTTGATTTTCAGTTTCATTCCATTATGATCAGATAAGATGCATGGTATTATTTCTACTCCTTTATATTGTCTAAGAGTTGTCCTGTGACATAATATATGATCTATTTTTGTGAAGGATCCATGTGCTGCTGAGAAAAAAGTGTAACTACTTGATGTTGGGTGGTATATTCTATATATGTCAATTAAGTCTAGGTTGTTAATTGTGTTGTTGAGTTCTATAGTTTCCTTATTTAACTTTTGTTTGGAAGATCTGTCCAGTGGTGAGAGAGGTGTGTTGAAGTCTCCCATGATTATTGTATGGTTGTCTATTAGACTCTTGTACTTGAGAAGAGTTTGCTTGATGAACGTAGCTGCACCATTGTTTGGGGCATATATATTTATGATTGTTATGTCTTGTTGGTGTATGGTTCCCTTGAGCAGTATGCAGTGTCCCTCTTTATCCTTTTTGATTAACTTTGGCTTGAAATCTATTTTGTTTGATATGAGTATGGACACTCCTGCTTTTTTCCGCAGTCCATATGAGTGGAATGATTTTTCCCAGCCTTTCACCTTCAGTCTATGTATATCTTTTCCTATCAAATGCGTCTTCTGTAGGCAACATATTGTTGGATCTTGTTTTGTGATCCATTCGACTAGCCTGTGTCTCTTAATTGGTGAGTTTAAGCCATTAACATTTAGGGTTATTATTGAGATTTGGTTTGTTCCTCCAGTCATATTTGTTTATTTATGTTACTAAACCTGATTAGTTTTCCTCTTTGATTACTTTCCCCCCTTTACTGTCCTACCTCCCACTCATGGTTTTCAATGTTATTTTCAGTTTCCTCTTCCTGTAATGTTTTGCCAAGGATTTTTTGGAGAGATGGTTTTCTAGCTGTGAATTCTTTTAACTTTTGTTTATCGTGAAAGGTTTTAATTTCATCTTCCATCCTGAAGCTTAATTTCGCCGGATACACGATTCTTGGTTGGAGCCCATTTTCTTTCAGTGTTTGAAAAATGTTATTCCAGGGTCTTCTAGCTTTCAGAGTCTGTGTTGAGAGATCAGCTGTTATCCTGATTGGTTTGCCCCTAAATGTAATCTGCTTTCTTTCTCTTGTAGCTTTTAAAATTCTCTCCTTATTCTGTATGTTGGGCATCTTCATTATAATGTGTCTAGGTGTGGATCTCTTATGATTTTGCACATTCGGCGTCCTGTAGGCTTCTAGGATTTGGGATTCTGTCTCATTCTTCAAGTCTGGGAAGTTTTCTCGTATTATTTCATTGAATAGATTGTTCATTCCTCTGGTTTGGAGCTCTGTGCCCTCCTGTATCCCAATGACTCTTAAGTTTGGTCTTTTAATGTTATCCCATATTTCTTGAATGTTCTGCTCATGGTTTCTTAGCAGTCTTGCTGAACTGTCTATGTTCTTCTCAAGTTGAAATACTTTGTCTTCATTGTCTGATGTTCTATCTTCTAAGTGATCTATTCTGCTGGTAGTATTGTCAATTGAGGTTTTAAGTTGGTTTATTGCTTCCTGCATTTCCAGGATTTCTATTTGTTTGTTTTTTATTACTTCTAACTCCCTGTGAAATTGATCTTTTACTTCCTGGATTTGTTTCTGTAGTTCCTTGTCAATGTGATCTTTCATTGTCTGATTTTGGTGTCTCATGTCTTCCTTGAGAGTCCAGATCATCTGAAGCATGTATATCCTGAACTCTTTATCTGACATTCCATCTGTTGCAGCTATTACCTCTTCTAGGGTTGAGTTGACCTGCATTGCTTGTGGACCTTTCTTTCCTTGTCTTTTCATGTTGCTTGCATTTCTTTCTGCTTGGTGAAACTGTTGTGTTTTTGAAATTTTTTCCCCTGTTTATTTATGTTGCTCTTGTATAGTTGGGATATCTCTCTTGTAGGGCGGGTAGTGGCTGTGATCCTCCTCTAATCAGGGTGATCTATCCACTACGCTGGTTGGTCATAGGTCTGCCCACCCTGCGGGCACGGGTGGCTGCTCTACTCTGCCCCCACTCCAATTGCGGTGACGTTCCTACCACGTCCTCGGATCGTTGGTCCGGATCCGGATGTGGGCGGCAGCTCTTCTCCACCCCTACTCCAATTGATGTGATGTGTCTACCACGCTGGTCGGCCTCCAAGCCTGTTCCGCCGGTGGGTCTCAGATCTGCCCACCCTGCGGGCCTGGGCTGCAGTTCTGCTCAACCCCCACTCCCAGTGGGGGTACCTAACTGCCTCTCCAACGGGTCTCTGGGCTCCTTCCGGACGCTGGCGGCGGCTCTGTTCAACCCCCACTCCAACCAGTGTGACGTGACTGCCTCGATGCTACTCGTCCACCACACTGGCAGGCTGCCGAGCCTGTCCTGCCAGTGGGACGCAGGAGTGCCTGCCTTGCAGGATCAGACGGCAGCTCTTCACGGCCTCCACTCCAAGTGGGTTGACTTGGCTACCCTGCCGTCGGGTCGCTGGTCCTGTTCCAGGCGTGGGCGGCTACTCTCCTCGGCCCCAGCTGCAGTTGGGGTGTCGCGATACCACACCGGTGGGACCCTTAGCCTGCTCTGGGCGCAGGAGGCAGCTCCACTCTGCCCCCCAGGCCCCCGCAGCACCCAGCAGGACCCAGACCAAGAAGCAGTCCCTGTAGGATCCCCAACCCTGAGCCAGAGCCGCTTCGGGAGCCAGGAGCCGGTCTCTCCGATCCCCGCCACGTTCTGCTAGGAGCAGGCTCCTCAGGGCAACCGCGCGGGTTCCCCAATCCCAGGCCAAAGCAGCCCCGGGAGCCCAAGCCTGGCCGCACCAGACTCTCCCTGCTTGGTGCCCAAGCCTGGCCGCACCAGACTCTCCCTGCTCGGTGCACGCTCCGCTGGGAGCAAAGTCTAAGACGCACTTCCCGCGGGCTCCCCAGCTCCGGGCCAAAACTGTTCCAGGAGACAGAGTCCCGCTGCCCCTCGTCGCAAGTTTCACTTATGGCTGGCCTCAGCTCGCGGTCCCCGCAGGCTCCGCGGCCCTGGGCTCAAGCAGCCACGAGAGCCAGAACCCAGCCTCTCCGATCCCTGCCACACTCTGCTAGGAGCAGGCTCCACAGAGGTACCCCAGCCTCAGGCCCAGGCAGCCCTGGGAGCCCGAGCCTGGCAGCTCCAACCTCTCCCAGCCCAGTGCACGCTCAGACAGGGGCAGGGTCAAAGACACAGTCGCCATGGGTTCCCTAGCCCCGGGCCAAAACTGTTCCGGGAGTTAGAGCCACCCCGCTCCTCAGCGCACAATCCACTTGTAACTGGCCTCCGCCCGGAGTCCCCGAAGGATCTCCCGCCCTGGGCCAAAGCAACCCAGGGAACTAGAATCTGGCCGCTCAAAGTCCAGCGCCCGCCTTGCCAGGGGTGAGGCCCGAAGAGTATTCTCCTCAGATTTTCCAGTCCCGAGCCTGAGCGATCTGTCTGCGCGACGCAGGCAAATACCAGCCTGGAATCACCTGTTCCGTAGTTGAATGAGCTGAGATCAGTAGAAAACAGGGATGATTGCATCAGCTCTCCATGATGGCGGCTGCTGTCCTCTTCCGTGTTCCGACCGGTGTTGGGAATCGAACTGGACCGGATCTCTCCTCTGTTTCAAAGCTGGAACTCAGCACTCAGCGCGGCCAGTGTGCCACTGGCAGGAGCCTCCAGAATCCGCTTCCGATTCATTTGTTCTTGAATGAACAATAACAAATACATAACTATATAAGGAAATAACTGCTAACAACACATTTTGGAATTTGGAGTAATTGTTCCTTAACTTGAGCCTGTCTCTCAAGGGAGAAATTAGACAAAATGCTTCATTACCACTTCTTTTTGACTAGTGGCTTAATTTCATTGCCTCTTGGTTTGATGTGTTAGTCAAGATTCTCCAGAGAAAGAGAACCAGTAAGATATGTAATATATCTTTATATTTATATCTATCTGAGTTTTGTCTGTAACCTGGCAACCAGGAATGCTGGTGGTATAAGTCAGTCTGTATCCTAAGGCCTGAGGACCGAACCGGTAGCTAATGGCCTCAGTCTCAATCTAAAGAAATGAGATCTCAGCTTAAGCATTGAGGCATGGAAAGAAGAAAATTCCTCTTCCTCTGCGTTTTGATTGATTTCAGTTCTCAACATATTGGAAAAGGCAATCTATTATACTGAGTCCACCAATTTAAAAGCTTACCTCTTCAGAAAAGAGCTTCACAGAAACACCCAAAAGTAATGTTTAGTCTGGGTACCCTGTAGCCTAGTAAATTTTGGTGCACAAAATTATCACATAATGGTTTGTGTTCATGAAAGTATTTTTCCCCAGTTGATAAAGGTAAATTAGTAATCCATAAACTAAACAAAAGATTATTTTGTTTTATTTTTATGTAATTTTATGCTACATTTAAAAAATCTTACCTTGTATAGAGACAGACCAGAGTCTCATCCATCTATTGCACGCAGTGTTTAGGGACACCAGTTTCTAACTCAGGGCTTTACTTGGAGGATCACAAGTTCAAGAGTAGCCTGAGCAATTTAGCAAAGCCCTAAGCAGCTTAGTGAGACCCTATCTCAAAATTAAAAAAAAAAAAAAAGAAAGAAAAAAAAAGTTAAAAAGCTAGGAATGTGGCTCAGTAGTTAAGTGTTACCAGGTTCAAACCCCATTATAAACACACACACACACACACACACACACACACACACACACACATTGATCAGCACTATCCCCAAATCAGATGATTAAATTTAATTATCCCACCAGCTGATATACAGGTGTAGAGGAAAAATACAATAATGTTTTTACTTTAAAAAGGATAAAATGTCATTTCTATGTGTTCCTGACCATCCAGCTTATCATCTTGTGTAGGAAAGGAAAGTAAGGTATGTTCTTTTCTCCTGAGCACTTATGAATCCTAATGGACTTTAACAAAACTGATCTCTCCAGCAACCAAATAATTTCTTTGGCCAACAATCTAGCTGCTTCCACTTGTGCAACTGGAGGATTTTGCTTGCCCACTGTCAGGACCATCTTCAGAACAGCACTGGGGAGGATTCAAGGGCTCAACTATTTTAGCTGTCCACTTCTGGTTGGTATAAATGCTTTCGCCTGGGCTGTTTAATAGATTATCACTGATCATTGCTTGCTGGGAGTGCCTTTTTCTGGCAATGTAACTGCCTAACACACTTGATCATTTGCCTATTAGATCTTTCATTGCTAGAAATCAATTCCAAAATCATTGCAACTTTTGAATTATTAGAAGTTGCAATTATTCCAATTACTAAATTATTAGAGGTTATTGTACTAAGTTGATTTTACCCCATTGAAAGCCAACACATACCTCCATTGATACTTTTTTAAAAAAGTATTTTTAGATGTAGATGGACATAATAATACGTTTATTTTACTTATTAATTTTTATGTGGTGCTGATCATCAAACCCAGTGCCTCACACATGAGGGGCAAGCACTCTACCACTGAGCTACAGTGCCAGTTTCTTCCTCCAATTATACTTGCCCAACAATATTTTGTCTCCTTGTTTGATATTTTAAGTCCAGTAATGGTTTTAAAATACTTTACTACTCCTTAGATTTTTCCCTATTTATTGACATTTTAAGCTTGTCCTACTTTATGTCTAATTTTTATATTGAGGCTTAATATTTTTCCAAAAAGCAAACAATTCAAAAGAGAGACTAAAACAACTATCATTTTTCATTTTTATAGATCTTGAGTTCTTCTTCTTTTGTAATTGTGATATTTTGTTATTCTCCATATGTAAATCCTTGAAGAGTTTAGGGCTGTTAACCCAGATTTATGTTAAACAATAGACATACAATTTCCCCACTTAGGATTGAGTTAAACAGAATAAATATAGAATTTCCCAACTTGTTTTGTTATATTCCCATAGATTTTTAAACAAATAGAAAAGGAAATTCAAAACCTGAATGTTCCTCAAGTAGTTTCTAATTTTATGTCTCCCCATTTTATAAAGCTAGAGGAAAATGGATATTTGTATTACTAATAACTTATTTTTAAAACCTATAGATGATTTGATAACTTATAGATAGATAGATATTAATGATCTTAACTGTTTTTAAAAATGGGTAGATGACTTTACCTGTAAGTGAATAGAATATTTATGTCAACATTGGGTCTCTTCAGTGTTTTTCATTTTCATAATTACTTAAAACATTTTTATTAAATATCTTTGGATTTTTAAGGTTCTTTCTTTGGTTATTCCAGGCATTTGGTTCAGCACTGGCATTGGTTTATTAAATTATTTTTATCAAATTATGTGTCTTTCTCAAGTGGAGATTATCAGTACTTAATGCAGCTGATTAACAGAACCATGAAGGCATCACTACTAACTCTACCAATATGAATATCTGAAATGATTTAGGTTCTACCTTGGCACAATAGATGAACTGGAATGCTTTGTTTTTCCTGGGATGTGTTTGTTAAATTGAAATGGAAAGATGGCACTTGTAAGAAAGTGTGTTTTCAAGGAATTAAAAAGGTGTATCAAACTTGAAAGCAAAAGTGCTTATTCATTAACTCTAAAAGCCACAGTAGTGTGTTGATGAAAAATTTTTTTTCTTGACAATATTAAGTCTAGGTCATGTGAACATGAGTGCCAAACTATCTCAGTCATATACGGCATATAACAAAATACCCTAAAAGCCAAGGTTGTATAAAAATGCTGATCATGCTGCTTGTTATACTTGTCATTTAGATGAAAGAGCTGCTATGCTAGAACTGAAACAAAATAGTCGCTATACTCCCTAATAACAGTGGCAGTGTGGCTTAAGTGACAGAGACGTGTATTTTCTTTACTAGAGGCTCGGGGAGAAAGGCAAGTGGTGATACAACCAGAATCCATTGTTTTCTTTAAATTGCTTCAGCAACACAGTGATTCAAAGCTCTCCTTTGAGTTCTTTGGTGTGAGTATACAGATAATGAAAGTTAAGAGGGAAGTGAAGCAATAAATTTTGGTGGCAACACTTCTCTTTTCTGTTCATTATTTTTTAAAGCTTTCTACCAAACATCTTTTCAATTTCCCCAGACAAAATATGCATTTTTCTTTCGATTTGTGAAGCCCTCCTCTAAGGGGATATCCATAGATGTTATGTAAGTGAGGATAATAAATAATGTCTTGTCTAAGGGGGTATTTTATCTAAATTTCCCATTCTTCTAACCAGTTTTTTCATTGCTGTGACCAAAGGACCTGACAGGAACAGTTTTAGAGGATGAAGAGTTTATTTGGGGTTCACAATTTCAGAGGTGTCAGTCCAAAGATGGCTGACTCCATTGTCTCTGGGCCCATTGTGAGGCAGAACACTGTGGCAGTAGGGTGTGGAGGAGGAAGGCATCTCAGGACATAGCAACAAGGAAGCAAAGAGAGCTTGGCTCATCAGTGACAAAATATAAACCCCAAAGGCATATAGCCCTCAGTTACCTATCTCCTCCAGCCACACCATACTTGCCTACAGTTGCCACCCCATTAATCCTTATCAGTGGGTTAAAGCATGATTATGTTATGCCTCTCATAACTTAATAATTTTCCCTCTGAATGTTCTTGTATTATCTCACACATGAGTTTTTGTGGGACACTGTTTATCCAAACAGTAACACCATGAAAGGATCTTAACTGCCTTGCAACTTCATCACTGATATTTTCATCAGTCTACAACAAGCTAAGGCGTCCTAGGACCTCTGGTCACTTGGGCTAGAGGTAGCTTGGAATCTTGCTGCTGCCTCTTGATAGGTAACCATGATTGGCAGTTACTTCACGTTTTCCAGACTTTTCCCCCCACCTGTTAATATGTCAGCATATTAAGGAGTTGTAAAGATGAGATGATTTACGTATGACTCTTAGAACCCTCCAGTGGATAGTAATCTTATCATCAGAAGGAATGGCCCCTTTAATCTTATATAATAGTGTTTTCCTGAAGTGTGCTCAAACCCAAATCATTATTCTCTAATCGAGAATGACCATCTTTATGGTGTAATGTTTCCTGATAGTATAGCCTCTTCATCCTCTGAATCTGAATTTTTTTGTTTAATTTATTAATGTAAATCATATAAACTTACATACGACAGTACTCTCTCCTATAACCTGCATTTTTATAACATAGACCTATGAAAGAGCATTGGGTTCAACCACCTTGTTATCTGTTCCTTTCCTGTCTTTGCCTTCACTTTACACTGGTTCTCTTTCAATATCTATAGGCCTACCCACTTCCGGGACAGAAGAGAACAACATACAACCCCTGTTTGCATACAGTCTCTTAAATTTATAGGGCAGGCTTTGTCTGTAGCCCTAGAACTAAAGAATATTTCCAGTTTCCCACTCATACCAAATGATGATGACATTTACAGATAGCTCTCAGACTGTCATCAAGATCCTAAGTAGAGATGGAAAGCAGTCATACTCTTTCACATATTCTTCCTGAAACCTTTTCCTCTTTTGACATCTCTTCTGACATCTCAAAAATGTATCTTCATGAAACGATATCCCTCATATCCTTCTGTGTTTCTAAGACCCCTGTTTCTGAGTTTTTTGCTCCCAGGGTTGCCTTTTCTCTTTCTCTTTAATCCTCTTCTTATCTTCAGATGTTGGGGTTTAATGATTTTTCCCAAAGAAGCCTTCATAAAAAGTATGAAAAACTCTTTTGAGATTTGTGGATTTTAGAAGTTTGTTAATTCAAACAAATATCTGCTATGTAGAATTCCTGAGATTTCTTGGCAGTCCCCTATAACATTCTTGCCCACTGGAACTATCAGCATGGTCCAGTAGTTTGGAACTTTACTTCTGAAGGGTTGATATAAATTGTGGCAGTTCATATATAACTCTCAAAAGGAGAGAAGGAATCATGGTGCTGGCAGCTGCAGCAGCAGTGCTAATCACAGCTACACTTAATGAATGTGCTCTTTGTGCCAGAGCTCTCCTAAGCACTGATGTCTATCTGCCTTTTATATCAACCTATTTCAATAAAGAGCATATTTGAAAAATGGAAATTGTCAGAAATCAGTTAAAACAACTTGTAAGATAGCATAGATGAGTGGATAAAATGGCCCAAAGAAGTGGTTTTGATACTAGGTTTGAGACTCCTAGATAAAAGTTGATTTTGCTTTAGATTTCTTAAGGTACTTTATCTCTTTATTGTCCAAATAGGGATACCTAACTCATATATTTATTGTGACAATAATCATGTTTTATTAATTGCAAAGTTTAAGCTGTTGGTGTTTTTTGTTAGGTATTTCAGGTTAGGGTTCTTAAAATACCAAAGAAAGAATGAAAAAACCAGATTCCTTTTCTATTTTTTACCCCTTTTACTAGTAATTAGACTTTGTTGTGTGCCTCTTAAGTGATCTGTGAATGTAAAACTGTTTGATTTCAGTTAATGTGATAGAAGATGATTTTAACTTCCTTGACATGACATCTACATTTTTAACAACAAAATTGTAGCTCCTTGGACTTTTTGCTTTTGATTATGTTCTTACAGTAAGAAATGCCATTGATTGGGACTACTGTGCACTATAAAGCTTCTGACAGTTAATATCCAGTTCTATGTGTTTTTAAATCCTGCTTTGGCATTAGAGGATTGTGATGTTTAATTATGTTCTTTTTTAGTAGACTCTAGTAATTTCATCAGGCTTAATCGAAGGTCTTTTTTCTTAAATATTCTTGATCAAATCACCCAAAAAATAATTATTATGATCAATAACTTACTCTGAGCTGGGTAATTTAAATGTGACATTTTTATTAATTAGCAAAATTACTTCTCAAAGAAGTAATAAAAATGTGTTTTTATTATAAGATGTATTTTTATTGTAACACTCTTCCGGAAATGATTGTAGAATTTTGTTTATCCTGTCTTGAACAGTATCATTACTATCTCATAAGCAGAATACTTACCACTCTACCAGAGATGTCACCGTTGTTATTTGTGAAATTATTTAAATATTATAAATAATTTTTCTTTGTTTTTCATGCCATGTTCAAGAATTTGAGGGGCTGGGGTTTGTGGTTCAAGCGGTAGCGCACTCGCCTGGCTGGTGTTCGGCCTGGGTTCGACCCTCAGCACCACATACAAGCAAAGATGTTGTGTCCGCCGAAAAACTAAAAAATAAATATTAAAAAAAAAGAATTTGAGTTTTTTTGCTTTTTAAAAATGTGTCTTTTTCTATTTTATTCCAAGTTCTTATTTCCATTTTTTAAACAATAATTCATCTGTTGCTAGTTTTGATATTCTAAATCTTAACTGTTTTGTTTTATTTGAGACTTTCTTTCATACTATTGTGATGGACATTTTTGTTTTGTAAAGTTAAAATCTTACTTAATTATCTTCATTAGTTATTTGTGGTGTTCAAAATTTTAATTTTTTTTTACTTTTCAGTTTTCTTGGACTCTTTATTTGCTTGATTATGAACTTGAATTATACCACTCTTATAATCTCTAATAAATACTCGCTTTTTATTGATTTTTCCAATCACCTATGACCATTTTTAAACAGTATTTTTTGTTTTCTTTCTTTAAAAAATTTTCTGATTAAAAATAAATACCCTGTCAAACTTATTCGGTTGTACAAAAAAGCTCAATATAGGATGGTAGTGCTTGGCATCTTCCTGAACTGCCTAGTAATTGTTACTCTTAATATAGTGTATAAGCAAAAGGAGCCATCAGCATTTACTTTGAGTTCTCCTGTGGTGATGAATAAACATCTTGAAATGCTGATTTAGACAATCCTTTAAAAAATGCTATGATGCACTTTGGTGTATGACTGACTCTTGCTTAGTTAAATGTTTTGCAGCATTATAACATAGTTGAATTCAGCTCATTTTTTAAAGCAGTTGTCAGAAAAATATGGGCCAGCATGGTAGAATGTATTAGCTCAATACATTGTCTCCATTTTATTATGAAGCTGCTGAGGAAGCTGTGATATACAGCACTGTCATTACAGATCTATTGTTAGGACGGTTCCACAGTCTTCTTTGCACTGCCATTAATTTATAGCAGTAAACAATATGTAGCCTTCCAACTGCAGCAAAGCAGAATCTTTTAATGAGGTGGATGTTATTACCACAATAAATCAGTGCTTTCGAGTAATGTATAATTCAATGTGTGTATTCCCACTGTAACTTCTCTGAGTAAGCTGATAGTGTATCATTGTCATTGCACAGCACCACTGGTCTTTTTTTTTCAGTCTTCTTTTATTTGGGGACTTCTTTTTTATATGCTTGCAAATAAATGTGGTATGTCTTGATAGCTGTCCTATACCAGGATTCAGAAACCAACTGTAACAATAACAGCCAGAATCAATACTGTGGGTTCTGCCTACATGGATCTCTGCATGATGCCATTTTTTTCAGATGCTAGTGAAATCAATCCTAATTGGTTTTAACATTATATTCAAGAAACGTGATTCTATAACTATTGATTTGGGGGAGGGGATATTCATTTGGAGAGTAATAAAAATAGGAGCAGATAAAATGAATGCTTAATATGCTGCAGAACCATACAAAAGGAGCATTGATTCTGTTTTTAATTCATATAATTTGTCTTCTAGTGATTTTATTTCTTTCTTACCTTTTGCATGGCTCAGTCTTTAGGGACAACAACTACAATACATTTAAAGGCTTTCCACACTGGTCCTATAACAAAGAAAGAATTCTTGGAGTCAGTTCCATTCTTAGCTGGCATACATTTAGCAAATCATATATAATTCTTTTGTACAGAAATCAGTGCTTTAAAATATGTGTCATTTTAAAGTTAGTATACTATAGCACTGACTTAAAATGCTAATCAACTAAAGACTTTAAAAAATCTACTTGTAAAGTAAAATAATGACTTAAAATAATGTTGATTAGAACCAGAGCAAAGAAAATAGTACCAACAATAAATAGTAGTTCTGGAAAAAAAACCACTTAATAGCTACTTTAAGATAGCCAAAAGATGAATTAAAAATGTTACTTAAAATCACATAACATGAAAAGCAGTTCAAAAACTGGTCTGCATATTGCTTTATTTTCAGTAGAACATTTCTGAATTTATTCATTTTAGAACATTATATTTTATTTAGTTTAGCATTTCCCTTTAATCCTATATATAAGTAATCAGATATTTTTCTTTCTCTTATAAATGAGGAGTGATTAACTCCTCGGATTTCACAAGATTTAAAGCAAAAGACATTTCTGTTTCTTCTAAAAGAAGTCATCTGACATATCTTTTTTTTTCAGTGAATTGGTATTAATATTTTGAATAGGAAGATAGAGATCCTCTAACAATCAGAATGTTTTAAGAGAATGTTGTTATTTAAAGTAGTTGCTCTTAACATTCTTGGAGCCCTACTTTGTTCATTCTTATTAATTTTTGTTTTAATCTTTAATTTCTGATTTTACTCATACTAGTAGAAATTTCTGGTCACATCTTTTTCTTTTATGTGTGCGTCCGTGCGTGTGTGTGTGTGTGTGTGTGTGTGTGTGTGAGTGTGAGTTACTGGGGATTGAACGCAGGAGTGCTTTACCATTTAGCTACTCTTCAAACTTCTTTTCTGTTCTTTAATTTTTTTAAACTGTAGAGGGAAACAATACCTTGATTTTTTATGTGGTGTTGAGGATCGAACCCAGTGCCTCACATGTGCAAGGCAGGGGCTCAACCATTGAGCTACAACCCATCCCTTGTTCTTTAATTTTTTGAAAATTTGAGGTAAGATCTGGCTAAACTGCCCAGACTGGCCTTGAACTTGGGATTCTCCTGCCTCAGCCTCCCAGGTAAATGGGAGTGCCATGACACCCATCTTTTTAATTTTTTAAAAAATTATGGATGGATACAATACCTTTATTTTATTTTTTTAATTTTTAATGTGGTGCTGATGATGAAACCCAGTGCCTGACACGTGCCAGGAAAGCATTCTGTCATTGGGCTATAGCCCAGGTCCTCTAGTTACATCTTAATCCTTTTATAATCTCTTCTTTTGTACTAATTACCCCTTCCCCAATTTTGTTGCATCCTCTTCCCAAAGCCCATTACAGTGCAATCCTCCAGCTTCAAGACTGAGTCTGTGGTTGTTGCTTCAAATTAACTTAATAGAATTTTATAGGTAATTTCTGAAGTATTGCATAGCTAATGTTCACTTCATGTAGTTGTCTTTATGAGATGCTTATTTTAGACTGATTAAGAACCTATGTGCAGCAAAAACTTGACTTACGGAGAAATAACAGGTTTATCCATCCACTTACTTATATGTATATTTTTAACCTGTTTTGAAAAATAAATTTGTTTTTCCATCCACTCTAATTGTAATACTTTGCTTTAGTTTAAGTAGTCTATATTTTTAAAACTTATTTTCACACTTACTAATAGGATAACATTAGAAGAAAGGAAGAGACAAAGGATAATTTCATTTATGTGTCTTGTTTTCTCTCCATTGGCAGCCAATAGGAGCTTTGAATCCAAAAAGAGCAGCATTCTTTGCAGAACGTTTTGAATCATGGGAAGATGATCAAGTTCCAAAGTTTCATTATGGTACTCATTACTCAACTGCAAGTTTCGTTCTTGCATGGCTGCTAAGAATAGTAAGTTCCATGTGAATAATAAACCATGACTAAGTATATTGAAGGTTGTAGAGACTATGCAATGATTAGAAATTATCAGCACCTTTTATGAATGCTAAAAATCTTTTGAATGATTGAGGTTCTAGTTTTAAGTAGCTCTGTATCTTATGTAATATGTATTTTTGTAACATTACTGTAGAATTGCCTTAAACCTATTTCACTTAGAATTCTTTGAATTTTTTCTTCAATTTGTCTCTTCAAATTGTTGCTTTCTTATCAGATTAACAAGTTCTTTTTTTCAAAATAGTCTGGTAAAATAAGAACTAAATAGGAGTTCATTAATACAGGCATATAATCTTATATTTGGGTGCTTCAGTTGCCCCCAGTAGAATAAGGTATGTTTGTAGGTAATCAACACTATTGCGTGTATTGATAATATATTGGTCAAACAAGAAATCTTTCTCTAAAATTTAAAGGTGATTCATCTACTGAAAAGTAATTTCTTTGGGAAAGCATTAGCTTTCATCATTAATTAAAGCTTGTTACAAGGGTACAGGCAGACATAAATCCTAGAAGTAATTTATAGTGCTTAGCTAATTTCAAGCAATTAGCCACTAATATGTGTTTAAGTGTTCTTTAACTAAGAGGAGGCTTTTAAATGTTTCAAACATTTTTCTTTTCTTTTTTTTTATTTATCTTTTTTATTTTATTTTTTTTATTGGTTGTTCAAAACATTACATAGTTCTTGATATATCATATTTCACACTTTGATTCAAGTGGGTTATGAACTCCCATTTTTACCCTGTATACAGATTGCAGAGTCACATCAGTTACACTTACATTGATTTACATATTGACATACTCATGTCTGTTGTATTCAGCTGCCTTTCCTATCCTCTACTATCCCCCCTCCCCTCCCCTCCCCTCCCCTCTTCTCTCTCTACCCCCTCTACTGTAATTCATTTCTCCCCCTTGTATTTCTTAATCATAAATTAAATATTGGTAACAATAGGAAAATTGCATATTGGACTATTCCCTCGTACTATGAAGAAAATGCATCTAATATATCTGAATGTTATTAGTAAATTGGTCTTGGTAAGGAAGAAAATCTGAAGAAAGTGTTTCAATTTTTGGAAATATTTAGAAATATTTCTTCTGAAACTAAAACAATTTAAGAATGCTAATATAATAATTTAGTTGTAATTCCCATTATATGTATACCTGTATATATTTCTAGCTAATACCTATTAGTAATTAAAATATTTAGTTGCAAAGATTTATAAAAAAACCATATTTTTTTTATCCATTCATCTATTGAAGGGCATCTAGGTTGGTTCCACAGTCTTGCTATTGTGAATTGTGCTGCTATGAACATCGATGTAGCAGTGTCCCTGTAGCATGCTCTTTTTAGGTCTTTAGGGAATAGACCAAGAAGGGGAATAGCTGGGTCAAATGGTGGTTCCATTCCCAGCTTTCCAAGAAATCTCCATACTGCTTTCCAAATTGGCTGCACCAATGTGGCATTTATACACAATGGAGTATTACTCTGCATTAAAAAATGACAAAATCATAGAATTTGGAGGGAAATGGATGGCATTAGAGCAGATTATGCTAAGTGAAGCCAGCCAATCCCTAAAAAACAAATGCCAAATGTCTTCTTTGATATAAGGAGAGTAACTAAGAACAGAGTAGGGACGAAGAGCATGAGAAGAAGATTAACATTAAACAGGGATGAGAGGTGGGAGGGAAAGCGAGAGAGAAGGGAAATTACATGGAAATGGAAGGAGACCCTCAGGGTTATACAAAATTACATACAAGAGGAAGTGAGGGGAAAGGGAAAAATAATACAAGGGGGAGAAATGAATTACAGTAGAGGGGGTAGAGAGAGAAGAGGGGAGGGGAGGGGAGGGGAGGGGGGATAGTAGAGGATAGGAAAGGCAGCAGAATACAACAGACACTAGTATGGCAATATGTAAATCAATGGAAGTGTAACTGATGTGATTCTGCAATCTGTATATGGGGTAAAAATGGGAGTTCATAACCCACTTGAATCAAAGTGTGAAATATGATATGTCAAGAACTATGTAATGTTTTGAACAACCAACAATAAAAAAATTAAAAAAAAAAACATTTTTATGCTTGAGGGAACATATGGATTCTTTCAATTGCTTATTTTTTTTTTTTTAGGAACCTTTTACAACTTATTTCCTAAATTTGCAAGGAGGAAAATTTGACCATGCAGATAGAACTTTTTCATCAGTTTCCAGAGCATGGCGAAATAGTCAGCGTGATACATCTGATATTAAGGTACAAAAAATGTTTCATTGTACAGTATTTACTGCCTATGTGTTCCTTGTTCAATGAATGTTAAAATTTCTCTCCTTCAATAATTCCCCATTTACTGAGGATAACCTCAGAGGTTGAGGCATTAATTAATGGCCGAAAGCCACTTAAAAGAAATTTCTCTCAATTTTTTTCTGTGTCTGTTTCTACCTGCCTGTCTGTATATTCTGAATATATGTCTACTGCCTGTAGTTGGAGAATGTTTTTTTTTTCTCTCTCTTCCTTGAAATCTTTTTTTTTTTAAGGAAAAATAAAGAAAGTGTGATCGATGTGATAGATGGCTTGTAAGGCATTACACTCAACAGAACTTCAAACTCAATAAATCAATTACTATTGTCTGAAAAATACTGTGAGAAAAATCTTAGGCATATCCCATGTCTCCATTGTTTTTGATGAACACATATTAGTTGTATATATTAATGAGGTTTGGTGTGGTATTTCCTACATGTATACAGTGTTCTCTGATGACATGCATCCTCCCTTTACCACATCCTCCCATGCCTTTCTCAGTCTCTAATAATCACAATTCTACTTTCAGGTTGACTTTTTTTAGCTTACACAATTGAAAGAAAATATGCAGTACTTGCCTTTTGGTGTCTGGCTTAATTTCACTTGACTTGTCCTCCAGTTTTACCCATTTTGCTGCAAGTGACAGAATTTTATTTTCATGACTGAATAATACTTGATTGTGTGTATATACCACATTTTCTGTGTTCATTCATCTGTTATTTGGCACCTAGGCTGATTTTATATCTTAGCAATTCTAGATAGCACCGCAATAAACACAGGCATGCAGGTTTCTCCTTGGTATGCTGATTTCATTTCCTGTGGATAAATACCCAGGAATGGGATAGCTGAATAATATCGTAGATCTATTTTTAGTTTTCTGAGGAACCTCCATACTGTTTTTCACAGTAGCAGAAATAGTTTACATTCCTACTAGTAGTATTTAAGAGTTCGTTTTCTACACATCCTCACCAGCATTTGTTGTTATTATTTTTAACATAGGCTTTCTTACTGGGATGAAATGGTATCTTATTGTATTTTTATTTGCATTTCCCTGATAGCTAATGATAATGATAATTTTTTCATGTATTTATTGTATTTGTATTTATCTTTTGAGAAGTGTTCGTTCAGGTCATTTGCCCAGTTTTGAATTGGATTACTTAGGGTTTTATTTATTTATTTATTTATTTATTTAGAGTTCTTTATATACTTGGACTATGAACCCTCTGTCATGAAAAGATGCAGGCTGTCTCCATTCTGTGACTGTTTCCTTGCCATGCAGCAGCTTTTTAGTTTGACATGATCATATCTGTCAGTTCTTGCTTTTGTTACCTGTTTTTTTAGGGCCCTACCAAGAAAATAATTTCCTGTACCAGTGTCTTGAAGTGTTTCCCCTGTGTTGTCCTCTAGTAGTTCCAACCTTCCATTTAGGGATTTGGTCCTTTTGAGTTGATTTTATATGGATGAGAGCCATATTTCTATCCTCGAAATCATCATCTTTACCTGCTGCTTATTCTAAGCTTGTACCAGTCTCTGTTTGGTCAAGGACAATACTATTACTAAAGGAAAACCAGAGTTCTATTCAGGGGTAGAGGGTAGCTCAGTGTTAGAGCACTTCCTGGCATATATGGGACCCTGGTTTTGATCCTGTATCAAAAAAATAAAATTAAAAGAAAGAAAAAAAAAAGAGTTCTTCTAACTGTATGATGTGTGCCTTCTACTATAGAACATCAACATTTTGCTCAGTAGCTAATGTAATCCTCATTAGACTTTTGATTCTACTTTCAGAAGTAGTTATGTATTTTCTTGGCATAGTCTCTTTAGCAGAGAACTGTGTTAGATCTCACTAAGTACAATGAAACAAGCCTATGGTTTTTTGAAGTTCTTTATAGTCACACAGAAGAATATGACTTATACTTAAATAAGTTTACCATGTGGGAGAAAACAATAAGTACCACAAGAGAAACATTGGAGTTCAAAAGTAGCAAAGTTACATTACTGATGTTGTACATTACTATAGAGTACTTTTAAAATGTTCAGTACAATGATAATTATATTTCACTTTTAAGTATTTAATTTTTAAAATATATTTATATCATTTTACTTATTGTGGAATACAGCATTACACATACCAAAAATACTCTATTGCAGAAGATGCCATTTTATACAAAAATAATCTTTATGTTGGGTATCTATCAATACATTACAAATAATGTTTTCTAATATATTCCTGAAGTTGTATATCATACTTTTTAAGAATCATTAATAGATAATCTTGAAATGGATAATTAAATAAAATTAACTATGAATAGTTAAGAGATTTAATAATTGTTTAATTCTACCTTTAATTTCAAAATTCTTTTATTTCTTATTTAACTCATGAGAAATAATAAAAGATATAGATACATGAAAACATTGATTAGTCTTTTTGTCATCAAAATGAAGGCTTGTGAATTTCTTCTATCTAAATTCCTTCATTTGTTAAGTATTTCATTACCAAATTATAACCTCACACTTCACTTTGGTCCTAGAAATGTAAACAAAAATTAAGTCATGAATTTGAGAATTATTTTTTCCTGCTTTATAGAAGAAAAAGTAGATATCTTTAGCTTCCTACCTCTCAGTACTAGATATTCCTGCTCAGTGTTTTTTATGGGTAGTTGGTATACATGATAGACCCTTATAGTTTTACTGTCTCTTTTTCCTATTTAATCTCAGCCTTTTTCTCTCCATATTCTTTAATCAGCATGTGTTTGGTTTTGTTTTCTTGAATGCCTTCCTTCAAATACCCCATGTGTAAAAGAGTAGAAAGAGACCTAAACTTACAAAACAACTAAAATAAATCTGTTAAAACATTACATGATCTTCTTCACCTTTCTCCTTCCTTATTTTTCTCATTATTCTTATTTCTTTAAAAAAAATCATAAGAACTCAAATCCATGTCTCTTTCCTTTGAATGCCTCAGTAGGATTTAATTATTCAGTTTCCATTACTAGAAAAATATTTGAACTTCAGTCCTTGTGAATGTACTATTGTGATTTCTAGTTTTCTGGCAGTACTATTTAGAGAATTGATATGAAGAAGTACAAGGTTAAGGGAAAAGTGGCTTTGTTTGATTTATTTTATTTTATTTTTTTGTTGAGTTAGGGTCAGTGTTGTGTGGGCTGACCTCACATTCCTGGGCTCAAGTGAGCCACCTGCCTCAGCCTCCTAATTATCTGGAACAATAGCTGTTCACCTCTGTACATAACTTAAGGGAAAAGTTCTTTAAAAATAAAAGTATTTAAAATTCGGAAGTATCAAGGTGATTGGAAACTGGTTAGAAATATAGCTGTATCCTTAAGTGTCATTTCATGTTCAGAAGCACAGAAATTTTCTTCGGTACTAATTTCGCTGAAACCTTCATATTCTTCTAACCAATATGTATATTCTTTTTACCACCCTGTACTCCATTATCCATAAAGTGGTGGTGGGTATGGCATTGATAAGTTACTATCATTTCCCATATCAATAACCAGTTAATGTAGGCCTTATAACTCAGTAGATTTTAAACTTTGAAAATTATGTAATTCACGGTTACACAGAACATTTAAAGAGCTTCCTGTAGTTAATCTTTCAAAAATCTGAGGGATTTAATCAGGTCTCATTTTTTTCTCTGTTTCTTTATAAAGTATTATAGTTTAGTTCTATAGAAAGCATATTTAAAATCATTATAATAACATAATTAATAAGAACAAATTACTATAATAAGGTAACATTTCATTCATATATAATGTATTTCTGATTGAATCATTAATTATAGTGTTTATTTGTATTGTCTTATTGGAGTTTCTAGAAATAGAGAAATGAGAGTAGAGAAGGGATGACAAAATATGAGGATGGAGTAATGGAAACCATTTTTGAGTGGATTCTAAAGTAATCCTTGGTTTTTTAATATACATTCTCTAAAATGTTTTTGTAACATTTTACAAAAAAAATGAAATTCTGTGAGGTAGACAGAAATTTTAATTTTTTTCAGACAGAAAAAGTAAGAACATAACTTTGTAGTACTTCAATCTTTTTTGCAGAGGAGGAATTTGAATATCTTAGAATCCCTATTTTATTGAATTCTACCAACAATAATTTTACCAAAAAAAGTTATTCCTATAAATATAATTTAAATATGAATTCTCTTTTTTTTAAAGAAAGATTTCTTATTAGATGATATCAAAGCAGTCTTTGAATTCTAACATGATTTACCATTTTTCAAGTTTGGGGGATCATTTGTAATCTGTGCCACATTGGTGATCCCATTTTGGGTCTAACTTCTGAATGATGTGTTTTCTTCTGCCTAAAGAAACAACTCAAATCAATTCCCTAACTAGGCTTATCACTATCCAATAAAAATTAAGAGGTACAAATGTAAGCCACATACGTTATCTTAAATCTTGTCACATCTTAAAAAGACAACATAAATCATGAAATGAATTTTAATAATATTTTAAACTTAGTATGTCAAAATATTATTTTAATATGTAGTCAGTATAAAATTGTTTATTGATATTTTACATTTCCAGATCACAACTATGCAGACCAGCCTTATTTCAGGTATTCTGTAGCCACGTGTGGCTAGTGACTATTGTATTGGGCAGTACAGAGTTACAGAATTGTTTTGGAATCACAGGAAGGGATGGCTTTTCTGCTTATGGAAAGAATGCCTCATCCTCTTTGAGCAAGAGTGTTTCTGATGTGTACTTTATCTAATATGAACTGGCAAGTAGAAGCAATAATATGTAGTCTTGAGGACTGAAATAGAAAGTGTTGAAATTGGTTTGGAGAATCACCACTGTGACATTTTAAGATCCCCAGTAGAAAGTTGTGAAAATCGCCCAGGGGTAGGTAGAGTGCTTGCCTGGCACGTGCAAGACCCTGGGTTTGATTCCCAGCATTGCACAATAATAATGACAATTTATTATTATTATTATTATTATTATTATAAATGACATGAAATAAAATTCTCAATTGATTCTGTGTTTCAGATCTTAAAAATTCATTTAAATTTAGAAACTAAGGTTCAGCATAGATTACCATCTTTAGCCTTAACCTTGAATTATTATCACCAGATTTTGTGGAATAAATCATAGACATATAAATTGTAAATGAATTTCTCTAGACATTCACATCTAAATATGAGACAAATATTAAAGCTTTTTCTAGGCTGTTCATTGTCATGAATTTCTTTCCCCATCTCTTGAGGCATCTGTTTTCAGATACCCTCAGTGTCCATAAGCTCAGTCTAATAGGTCTTACTTGCTGCAGTGTAAACTCTTTAACTTCTTTCCTGTAAAAATGATTAATAATCAGGCTTAGAGAGTGGAAGGAGTCATAAATGTCATCTTGGTTCATTACTTTGGAAAGGAGGCAGTAGTAAATGGATCTAAAATGGAGATTATTGGAGAACCATATTTTTCCAGTAGCTGAGATTTATAGAATAATGTATTACTAAAACATAACCAAAGCTAAAGTAAAATGAGAGGTAAAAGAGGAATCCTGAGATAGCATTTGCTTACCTAAATATTTCAAAATTTACTTATATTTTTTTAAAAATTTAGTTTGTCCAGAGTCCGGCCCTAGTGGTGCTAGCGTACCAGATGTAATCCAACCTTTGCCTTCAGCATACTTTTTCACTAGGGGAGAATCTGGGAATAAACAAATCCCTGTGATGAATGCTGCTCTGTGGGCCCATTGCTATGGCATCTGAAATGAAGAGAAGAGAGAAAAAGAGGAAAGTCAAAACCAGTGATGAGGACCCTTATACTTTATTAAGGAGGTTGAACTTTATTCGGTTGGCAGAGGAAGAGAGACCTTGGTAGGGTTTGGAGTGAGGACAGATTTTGTGGTTTGTAAGAGACAACTGTGATTGGTATTGATACATGCACTATACTGTGGACAAGCTATTAAGGTAATTAGGTAAGAGGTGGTGGAGGTTTAAACTTGAAGCAGGCAACAGGGCTACAGAAATGTGGGGGAACCTTAGACGTATAGAGAGAAGAAGAGATTAAATTTGGCTTGGGTAGAAATGTAGAGAGCACAGAAGAAAGAGCACATTTTGTTAGGGCCAGATATTTAATTCCCTGTCTTCAGGCAGAAAATTTCCTGTAAGTGAATTAAAATCCCCCCAAACATGACGAATTCTTAGTCTTTATTGTTTATTCACTATATGTACTATACAGTAGAGAACATTTTTTGAAAGGGTAAGATAAACATTGTTTTTCTCATATCTCTAGATGAGAAAGACAGGTATACATGAAATGATTTTAAATATAAGTTAGATTGTGACGAGTACTATAATAAGATAAAAACATTTATCTTATTATAGTACTTGAAATTAATTTTAACTGGTAAAGGTAGGATCACAGTGACTTCATAGAGGGATGTGTGAGCTGTATCTTAAAGGATGCAAAATCCTTTTTTAAATTTGGGACACTAAATTAAAATTAACTAAACTCCCAAATTTCTGTCTCTAGCCCCTGTATTTCTTCTGATGTCTGACTCTGTCCTCACTATTTCCTTTTGAATACGTAAACATATCATAACTTTAACATGATCTTCATTCCTTCCAACCTGCTCTGCTCAGTCTTTCCCATGTTAGTAAATGGTTTCCTGTTTGAAATTATGAACTGGAATCCTTATTTTCAGACTTTACATAATCTACCCTTCTCCAAAATCCTATTACCTCTTGCATTCTTCTCTGTTGCCCTCTCTTCACTCACTTCTTAACCAAGCAGGGCCTCCTTGCTATCCTTTGCATACTCCAGGCATTTGTTCTTACTCTAGGACCTTTGCTTTTACTTTTACTTTCACCTGAAAACATTCCTCCAGATATCTTCTTGGATCCATTCTTCATTCTCTTCAGATCTTTACTCAGATGTCATCCTCTCAGTAAGGCCTTCTCCTCTGTCTTTCCTATATAAAATTACATTCCTCACCCCACATACTTTTACTTTCCAATTTCATTTTTCTTCTTGTCACTTGCCATCTGACATACGTTTACAGTTGTTGATTTATTTATTATGTTTTTATCAAAACTGAAACATGAGATCCATGAAATTTGGGAAGTGTTCTGCTCATTGGCTTATTCCTAGAGCTTAGAAAAATGCTTGAAACATCATAGGCATTAAAGTAAATACTTATTAAATTAAGATTTGATGAATTGAGAAGGAGTATTCTGAGCAAGGGAAATGACATGAACAAAGTCCAGAGAAAATACTTGGCACATCGAGGAATGCTTACTGATTTGCCAATCAGTCTATGTTCTTGAAGTGTAGTAAACACTGAAAAGGGGAGATACTGAAAGGCATTCAGGTCTGATTTAAAGACCTTTGGTAATAGTTTAAAGACATTTGGCTTAATTCTATAGGCCAGTTCAGCAAAAATTTTTGATAAGCAGTTAAGTGATATTTTTGGCGGTATAATCTTTGAGCTAAGCTCTGTCTTAGCTCCTCCACTCTACTGTTGTAGCCCAACAGGAGCTGAGAACAATACCTAGGCAAATGAAAGTGACTTCGTTCCAGTGAAACTCTACTTGCCAAAACAAGTATCAGGTCATATCTGGCCTTATTCACATATGTAAAATAAAATTAAATCCTAAAAGAGATTACTAAATAGTATTTTAAAGTAAACTACTGTGCAGCAATATTACATGAATTAATTTAAGCTATGAAAATTAACCCTTAAAGTTTTAATTGTACATAAATGTTAAATAATAATAATACAGAGTCAAAGTGATCGTAGAATAGTTTTATCTACCTTTTGTGGTTTGCCTTCCTCTGCTGTAAGTCAATGAGGAACCATTAAATATTTTTGAGTGGGAGTATGATATCAAAATTTCTATTATCAAAGAAAGAATTTTGGCAGAAATTTGAGAAACAGATACAGGGGGTAGACAAAAATGTTAGGAGACTCTTTTAGTTAGCTTTTTCACAGCTGTAACCAAAAGACCCGACAGGAACAATTTTAAGAGGAAAAGTTAATTTTAGAGTTTGCAGTTTCAGAGGTCCTAGTCCCTGTGTGGCCAACTTCATTGCTCAAGGCCTGAGGGCAATGGACAGAAAGGCATGGACAAGGAAGGCAGCTCAGGAAGCAGAGAGAAAGCTTCTCTCACCAGAGACAAAATATATACCCCAGAAGCATGCCCTCAAGTCCCATCTACTCCAGCCACACCCCACCTGCCTATAGTTAACACCCAGTTATTCACAGTCAGGGGATTGATGCACTGATTAGGTAAGGCTCTTATAACCCAGTCATTCCACATTTAAACCTTATTGCATTGTCTCACACATGAGTTTTTATGGGACACCTCATATCTAAATGATAACAGAGGCTATTACAGTTGGTTACAAGGGAAGATGGTAAGAGCCTCAACTAGTTAAGAAGCCAAGAGGTTGAATTCAAGAGACAATTAAAAGTCATTCTTCAGGATGTGCCATTTGGTTGACTGTAGGGACAGAAAATCATGAAGATTTTCTAAGAATATGTGTAAGAGTCTGAAAAAGATAGGTTGATAGTTGGAGAAGTAAGAGAGATAATTTGCTTAATATGGAATGGGGCTATTCATAACATCTTCCTGGAGATTGGGAGGTCTGTCCACATTGGACCTAGTAGCTTCAAGTCATATACTAAGAGTTGTTAATAATTCACTTTTCTACATTGATACAATTAGTACAGAATGAGTTCTTACTGTTAACTTTACACAATAGCCCATGTGGACATTCTATGTGTGGTTGTTTTGTATAATCCATTTAAATTCCTATTTTGGGGCTGGGGTTGTGGCTTAATGTAGAGCGCTCGCCTAGCACATGCAGGATGCTGGGTTTGATCCTCAGGACTGCATAAAAATAAAATAAAGGTATTGTGTCCAACTACAACTAAAATAAAATATTTAAAAATTCCTATTTTTATAATTAATTGTGTACTGTTAATGGTGAATGTAAAATTCATATTGTTATCAGATTAGCAGGGCAGTTAAATATATTCCATAGTTATCACTAAGTAAATATAATACAATTAAATCCTAAGAGATTACTAAATAATATTTTTAAATATACTATTGTGCTGTACTATTATGTGAATTAATTTTAGCTATAAAAGTTAACCCTTAAAGGTTTTAATTGTACATATATGTTAAATAATAATACAGAGTCGAAGTGGTCATCAAATAGTTTTATTTGTGTCTTGTGAGATTTGTAAAACATGAGACCTTTGACTTGCCCTCTACTACCTTTGAAATCCCAGGGGTCTGCAATCTGAAGATAAATTAGGTTCCATTTTCCCCCTAGCAGCACATCTTTTACATGGTAATACATTCCATGGATGCTGATAGCATCAGTGTTAGGCCCATTTATAAGGAAGTGTTTAGCTACAGTTAATAGAACTTCTTAATGAATTTTTAAAAGCCTTAAACCTTGATGGTATGATAATTTTATTTTCCTATTAAGAAATACTTTCATCATTAATACGTCCTAATATCAGACATGGTTTTAATTTAAAATTTTTTAAATGCTAAAAGAAAATAAAATCTTACCCTTGTTCAGACATTATTTGCACAGTGCTGGATTATGCAATCCTTCTATTCTCAATTCTTTCTTTCTTTTTACCTCCTCCTTCTGCTTCCCTCTGTTTCCTTGTATTTCTTTTTCGTTTTCTTTTTTTTTTTTTTTGACATACTCTTTCCATCAGACTCTCTCTCCTCTCACACTCACAATGAATGAGTGAGCTGAGTACACTCCCACTTTTACTGCAATTGTGTCTGTCCTTTGCTTCATACATAACTTCAACAGAGCTTGCATATGTGACGATACTCATAGTTTCCTGAATGATTATAATGTAGACCCAAGTAAGTTATGAATTTTTTTCTTGGCTGGTGATCTTATGATAATTTTTGCTCTATTAAAAAATGGGCCTAACACTGATTCTATCAGCATCCGTGGAACATATTACCATGTAAAAACACAATGTATTACTATGTAAAAGATATGCTTGGCATCTGTTCATTGTGTTCATAGATATTGATGTAGCCTGTTACCCCCCCCCTCATATTCATGTGTGTGTACACACACACACATACATACATACACACACACACACACACACACACACACACACATACATACACACACACACATTTTTAAACAACTTGTTCCAGAAAAAATTTAAAGTGGGAATTTTATATGTGCCTTCTCTTGTGGGCATTTCAGCTAACCTTTTCTTTGCATTATCTCTTCCCAAATTACCCTTTCCTTGAAGATTAGGGCCTAGAACAGCAAAAGACCCAAAGAAAATCTCCAGTGCAAACATGGAAATGAAAAATGTTTTGAAAGCAGGGGAGAACTATTTAGAGTACCATCAAATGAGACATGCTAAGTCCTATTGTGTTCTAATAAAAACTAGTGAATTTGTATAAAATCTGATGACGATTAGTAGGAATTATTGTCTTAAATATTTTTGTGGGCATTTTTATTTTTATAAGTAAATTTTATTAACTATTATTAGAATTGTGTTAAAGCTTTTATAACTGTGTATAATTCAGTGAATGACCTTTTTGCTTTAAGAATTTGGCCGATTGACCCTATAATTGGTACTTCTTATCACGGGTCATATTAATGATAATTATAACAATATCTTGTATGTATGTTGAATTCTGTTCTATCTCACATTAGCCTCCCAACATCCCTATGTTTTAGAAAAGATAATTGAGGTGAGTAGGGAGTCACAAAAATTAAATTAATTTAAGAACATATGACAGTAAATTGAGTAGTCTAGACTCAAACCCAATTATTATTTTTACTATATGAGATTGGAACAGATTATTATCTTTTGATTTGTAATCCATGATTTTTCTTTATATTAATGCATTAGAAATAACAGCTTTATGATTTCTAAAGTCATACAATATTTACTGGGCCTGTCTAGAAGGATTATAGATTTTTTATTCTCCAATTTTAAAAAGTATTGTTTTTCTTAGCACCTTACCTACTACAGAAAGAGACCCCCCCCCTCTTACCTACTAAATAAGGAAAAACTAAGTATGAACATCAATTTGAAAACTTTTAGATATGTAGTTCATATATAGTGACTATTATCAGTGCAATTCAGTGTACTTGACCTCTAGTCAATTTTTAAAATTTTTTTTTATTTGTGGATTAACAAAGTAAGAACTTACAAAGTTAAAATATATCAGGACATGAATATTATCTTTTATAACATACTGTTCATCTACTCTTTTTTGTTCATTAAGAAAGCTTATTCGTAATTTTTTTTTGACAAAGTATCTTTATTTATTTTTATGTGGTGCTGAGGATCGAACTCTAGTGCCTCCTCACTTGTGTGAGGCAGGCACTCTATCACTGAGCCATCGCCCCAGCCCCAGCCCCAGCCCCATTATTTATAAATTTTACCTTCATAAAAATGTGTCACTTTTTCCCAGTGGTGAATTATTGTATTACTTTTATATATAAAATTTTCCTTTCACATCTTTTTACCGTCATTGTTTCCAGAGAAGTATACTTGCTATCATACATATGTTAGTTACCTTGCTATTATATTTGAATTATCAGGATTTTATATTATATAGAGAAGAAAATATTAAAATTTTTCTCTGAAATAACACCTATTTCTATTTGGTTTCAATTAGCTTATTTCTTTAGGTTAATAGATTAGTATTTGGTATGTTTGCCCAGATACATTGAAGTGATGATTTTAGTTCAGTGGATAGGATTGGTAACTAATAACAGGAGAATCACAGGGCCTGGCTGCAAAGTCCTGTCATATCAGTGGGGGTCATACCTTAATGAAGAAAACTAAAGCATATGTGTGGTCACAACCAATCCTTGTCACTATTCCGTGAAAGCCTTGGGAATTTGTGATCAAAGCAATGGGCTTATCCTGAGCAGTGGAATACCCTCTGGTTGAACCCCTCAGATCTTTATTTTAGGAGACCATACACTGTATTTTTGACCATGTCACCTGCCTCTAAGACCCAGCTGCCTAATTAACCAATAGAGATTAAAATTATTGTCATCAAGACAGAAGAAAATGTGAATTGTGAATATATCTGTCTTCTGTCAATGTTGTTTACTTATCATTTTCCACTGATGTTTTAAAAAATTGCTGAACATGTGTTTTTTATCCAGAGCTGAAAGTTCTGTTGTGATGAATATAAAACATACTTCACTTTGTAAATGTGCATTAAAAGTATTAGAGAGACGTAATCTTTGACTGCGTTACTAAATTTCATCTGTCAAAGAAGATAATTTTGAACTGGAACGTTTGGTATTACATCAAGGAATGGTTCTTAGATGCTTTTAGGAATAAATTGAATTCTGCTGAAGAACGAATGTCACTGTCATCTATGGTAAAACTTGGGAAGTGTACATACATATTTCTTTTGTTAACATATTGGTGTTTCTGAATTGAGTTCAGCATGTTTATTGAATATTCAAAAGAGATTCAATTCCCATCAGCAGATTTGTTTATGCAGTATTTTCTTATAATGAGATTGCAGTATGTTTTAGTATATATACTCCCTTCTTTACTAATTTAATTATGCTTATTTGATGATGTCCTTTATACTACATGTAGAATCTTCATAATATTATGAAAAATTGTTAATTTGGGGGGAATGTTTATACTATTTTAAATTCATGTTTGTTTTTAAAGTTCCATATGAAAACATTTTTTTTTTCCTTATAGAATAAAAGGCTAAGGCTTTGCAGGCAATCCTTTAAGGCTGCCCACACCTTGACCCTATGTACTCCTCCAACTTTATCTTTCGTGCATGCCTATTTTCCTCTCTAAAACAATTGAATTGTTCTTCACTGATCATTAGAAACAAAATATATGCACACTTCAATCTCTCTCTTTTAAGAATTTCCCTTGTCAGGAATATTCTTGTTTTTCTTGTTTATTTATCAATGAGCTTGAATCTTGTTTTTCCATCATATTTATTCAGTGTATTTTTACTCAGTGCCCAGTGTGTGTCATTCACCATGGCTGGACTTGAGAGTTTAATGTTGATCATAGTACATCAAGTCCTCAGACTCATGGAGCCTTCAATTTAGAGTGAAATACAAACAAGACAATTACAGATTGAGGAGTTCTGTAGTAGGGAAATATGTATAGTGTTTCTTTCCCTGAACGTTCTCTGACCATCCCAACTTTTACACATTATGTTCTCTTTTGAACTCTCTTTAGAACTATTTGTTTCTACCACTTATTTTCTCTTGATAAGTGTATCATTTTGCTGTTTTTTTTATTAATCTAGATCTGTATTCTATAGAAGGAAAAACATCCTTCTGTTTTCCAAACCCGATCATAGTTCACTACAAAAAGGAAGAACTAAATAATTGATTACTGAAATAATGTGTTATATCACCTTTCATATATATATATATATATATATATATATATATATATATATGACTTAAATAATCAATTAAAAAGAACTTCTAATAAGTTTTATTCATTAACAAAAGGTAACATTTATATTCTATTTGTATTTTCTACCTATACTGAAGTCTTCCTACCATTTAGTTTTCTAAAAATACATTATCAGTTAATATATTAACTTAATCACTACTGAAATAGACATAATTTCATTTCCACCAATTCAAGTGTACAAGAAACCCTTATTCATATTAGGGTTGTGGAAGATTCATCTATAGACATTAGATTGAAGGGCAAAGACCTTCATTAATCAAGACTGGAATGAGAATTTAGGTTATGTGAATTCTTGAAAATTGAGCCTCACATTTTTAGTCTACCTTTTTATGAGTCATATCACCATTGTCTAAGATACAAGGTCTTTTGGAGGTGGGCAGCCCTCCCAATCCAAGTTTAGATTGGGAAATTGGTGGTGCCGGGGGATTTGCTCCACTAAGTGCAACCTGCATGTTATGTTAATTGGTTGCTGTAAAGGATACCTTTTTTTGGTATATTTTGATACATTTACTGTATGTCCTTGATTTTCAGTTGAAAAAAACTGAACTCCTGGTTTTAAAACTTGGGAAAAACTAGCACCTAAAATTTAGCTATTGTAATTGTTGTTTTAAATCTCAAGAGGATTATTTCACAGGAGCATGGTGGCTACAACAGAAGAAGGACCTCATTTTCTGATCAGGAGAGGGTGGAGGTGTTATTGAAATTGAAAGAATAAGTATTTACTTAGAACAAATGCTGCTTTTGATTTTGAATAAACATGGAAAGTCTATTTCTTATTTTTCATTGTAGAATAAGATCTGAGTAGTAACATTCCTCTTTAATAGCACAAGTATGAGAGGGCGAAAATAAGTTATTTTTGTAAAATCCCTCAAAATTTGAAATTTGTTGAATTTATTAGCAAATTAAGAGTAGAAAGTTATAAAATATCTTCTTCTCATTAGGGTAAATAATAATTACTGCATATTTTAAAAATTCCTTTTTGTACTTTATTCATAAAATAATTACTATATACATTATATGTAATGGGCTTATTTTCAGAATAGCCAATTATTTCCTTTGCATGAAAAAACTAAAGTTTACATTCAGTTTTTTTTTTTAAATCACTTGGAATATATGTTAACAACTCCTTTTAAAATGTTAAATGCTCGGGCTGGGGTTGTAGATCAGCAGTAGAGCGCTTGCCCACCATGTGTGAGGCACCACACATAAATAAATACAATAAAGATCCATTGAGGGCTGGGGATGTGGCTCAACTGGTAGCGTGCTCGCCTGGAGTGCGTGCGGCCCGGGTTCGATCCTCAGCACCACATACCAACAAAGATGTTGTGTCCGCCGAGAACTAAAAAATAAATATTAAAAATAAAATTCTCTTCTCTCTCTCTCTCTTTCTCTCTCTGTCTCTCTCTCTCTCTTTAAAAAAAAAAAAGATCCATTGACAACTAAAATACATATGTATATATATATTATATATAAATGTTAAATGTTATATGTACTATACAAGTAGAAACCAAGCTTATTTGATGATTAAGTACAGAGACTTTAGAGTTAGAGAAGTCTTGACCCAGGTTCTAAAATTACAATATATTATGCAACCTTGTGTAAGTTTTTGAACCTTAGTTTTTTGAGCATTAGTTCATTTTTAGAGTGGAGATGTACCTTGATTTGCAAAGTCATTGTGAGGATAAATGTGGAAGGGTTTGTTCAGAGTTCATTTTATCACCTGACTCATACCATGCAGTAAATGTTAGCTTTTACAAATTGGTGATGGCTTTTTGCTGCATAAAACAACATAAAGTATTTTTTCCCTTTTGCCAATTAGACTTTGAGTCATTTTTTTTTTTATTGTGGTCGTTCAAAACATTACATAGTTCTTAGTATATCATATTTCACAGTTTGATTCAAGTGGGTTATGAACTCCCATTTTTACCCCGTATACAGATTGCTTTATCACATCAGTTACACTTCCATTGATTTACATATTGCCATTCTAGTGTCTGATGTATTCTGCTGTCTATCCTATTCTCTACTATCCCCCGAGTCATTGTTTTTAAAGATGAGAATCTTAAAGGTTTTCTGTGAGCACTGTCTAATTTCATTTATGGTTAAGCTTTTAACAAGATTTTTCCTTTTTTAAAATCCAGTTTAAATGTTTTTCAAATCTAATCATCATGTGGATGTCAGACATTTGGAGGACAAGCTCATTTCTGCTCTGCTTAGTTGATTATTGTGATTGTAAACAAAAGATGTACAATTCAAAGCCGAGCAACATTTCACGTGGATGATGGAAGTGATAATAGCTTAATTCCTGCTGGATCTTTTTTCTCTGCTCTGGCAAGTTCATACTGACCTTGTCCAAAATCTGATGACCTCCCTATTTTACTCAACTATTTGGAAAGCCAGGCCTGCCATAGCTGGCCCTGAGGGGGTATCTGAAAGACCACTGAGCCACTGACCCATGTCAAGACTGGATTTCAAGTCTGATCTACGGGGCCTCTGAAATAGTTATATGTAGGCTTATTGCACACAAAAGCCTAACCAGCTGCATTTTTCTGCTTATTAAAGTGTATTTAAAATGTCATTATTAAAGTCTCATATTTAGTTTATTTACTTTCTTATGTATGTGGTTTTCTAGACTAATTATAAATTTTCATTTTTTTATCACAGTATTTTAAAACTAAATTTGAATGTTTTGAAATTTGAAGAAAGTATACTTAAAGCATGGTAAAAATGTAATAAATTATCTTTTTGGTAGATGAGGAGACTTAGGTAGTAGCATTTTCTGGCAAAAATTCTATGTATTTTATTAAAAACCTGGTTTAGGTTGATGTTACAGCATAGTAATCTCTCTTTATATCTTATAAAACTTCAGTTATTACTCATATATTGGATTTAAGAATTTTTGAGTTTATAAGCCATATAACATGGATATAGACTAGGAAGGTGTTATTCAAATTTGCTTGGATAGGATCTGTCTGTATGAAAAGAAAAAAAATTCTATATTTATTTTGTTCTTCTGCACAATAGTAAATGAATATCTAGTCAGTGTCCTACATTTTATAACATTGTCTTTTTTTACATAGGAGTTGATTCCTGAATTTTATTATCTCCCTGAGATGTTTGTCAACTTCAATAATTATAATCTTGGAGTGATGGATGATGGAACAGTAGTGTCTGATGTCGAACTTCCGCCTTGGGCCAAAACCTCAGAAGAGTTTGTTCGCATAAACAGATTGGTAAGATAGTAATCATCTACTCTGTCATGAGCGTATTCTCAAAGCATCTCTCAGGTGTTGGTGAATAATCATTAACCTTTGCTCTTCTGTACAAAGCTGTAGTTGATAGGGATAACTGAAAATGGCATAAAGGTTCACTAACCGCCATATACATTTATAAAATTTTATTGGATTGAAAGGTATGGTGGTTTTTTAATTCCTTTATGCAGAGTTAGGTTACTTTCATTTACATATGACAGTTTAAAATTATAAGTGAAAGTTATAAGTGAAACTAGAATTATTGGCTTTTTCAAATATGGATTTGTCTTACCAAGAAAGCCACGAAATTTTGTGTGCCAGTTGGAAGGCTATTGAACATTTTGGTGACAGAAACAACATTTTCAAATTATATTCTGTATCTACGTGTTGAAGGAAATCTTCACATTATACTTAGAATATGGAAACTTAAAAACTTAAAAGCATTGTACTCAGTGTTGTTATACCTCTTTCGTGTCCTTTGTAATTTCCTGTGTTATATGGATTCTGTATTGTTTATGAGGAAGTATGATGACTTTTAATTTATAATCAAGCAAAGAAATTATTGTATTTTGGCTTTCTAGGTGGCATTCCTTACCTTTTATACCAACAATTTCATTTTTACCTTCCATATCTTAATTATAATCCCATTATTATTGAAATTTCACATTTTATACATATTGGAAGCAATGCAGGGGGTGTGGAAAGAAAATAGGCTTTGTAATTAGGCTGGGTTTCCAAGTTATGAATCATATTTTTTATTATGGTACCCTGGGCAGTTTCACCTCTGAGCCATAATTTCCTCATTTGTAATTTCAAAATTATAAGATTGTAATTTTGCATGTAAATTTGTAATTTTGTATGTACCTAGAACATTCTGTGATATATAGTAGATGCTCATAAAATAGTATATAATATTATTGTGTATACACCAGTAAAATGTTTTTTGATATTGGTTGGATAGCATCTGTTTATCCTATTATGAGGCACGTAGCGTTTTCCTTTTATCATAAACTTTTTGGAAAATTCTAAGTTATTATAATTAATTGAGAACCCAAGACAGCATTTTACTCTGAAAGATTTAGAAGGATATACCAAACTTTTAAATGTGATGGTTGCCTATGGTTGTGTGCCTCTCCCAGAAGTATACACAAGTGAAAAGAAGATGTATTTATATTATGACCTTTTTTTCTTTTAGTAGTTGTTCTCTCTTTAGAAAAAAAAAATTGTAGTTATAGATAGGAAGCGTGCCCTTATTGTATTTGATCATTTTTAGGTGGTGCTGAGGATCCAACCCAGTGCCTCACATGTGCTAGGCAAGTGCTCTGCCACTGAACTATAGCCCTAGCCCCTAGTGATTGTTCTTTTAAAATAGATTTATTGTTGTTATTTTTAGATATATATGACAGTAGAGTATCTTCTGACATACATACATGGTAAAATAGATTTATTGAGATATAATTTTCATGCCATAAAACTCAACTTTTAAAAGGTATTATTTATTCCAATTTAATACATTCCTGCAGTTGTGTATCCATCACTACTATCCAGCTTTAGAACACTCAGACCACAAGTTTTGTTGTGCTACTTTGTAGTCAGCCTCTGCTCCCACTCCTAGCCCAGGTAACCATTGATTTTCTCTATAGTTTTGCTTTGCTTTTCTAGGAATTTTATATTAATTGTATCATACAACATGCCCTTTTGTGCGTGGCTTGTTTCTCTTATCACAATGTTTTTGAGATTCATCCACCTTAGTTCATAAAGCAGCAGTTCCTTTCCTTCTATTGCTGCATGGTACTTCATTGTACCACATTTTGAACCTCATAGATATATCACATTTTGTTTCTCTTTTTACCGTTAATGGACTTTTTTTTTTCTCAGTGTGGGGTATTGTGAGTGTTTGCATATAAATCTTAGCATCAGTATCTGTTTTTATTTCTGGTGGAGTGAAATTCCTAGGTTACATGATAAGAATATGTTCACTTTATATACGATTTTGTATTCCCACCAACAATGTACGAAGGTCTAGGTTTTCCAAAGTCCTTCCCAAGACTTCGTATTTTTAGCCTTATTTATTTTAGTCATTCTAATAGCTATCTCATTGTTATTTTATTTATACAACTTTAATGACTAATAATATTGGTCTTTTTTTATAGGCTTATTTGCGAGTCATATATGTTCTTTGGTAAATTATCTGTTCAGATCTCTTGCCTGTTTTTAAATTGGACTGTTTCCTTTTATTATTATAAGAGATCTTTATATGTTCTCCAACATAGTCCTCTATCCAAAATAGGTTTTGCAAATATTTTTCTACTAGTTTATGGCATCTTTTCATTTTTTTAATGGTGTCTTTTGAATCAGCATTAAAATCAGCATTAAAAAAAAAAAGTCTTAGGGGACCAGAGATGTAGCTCAGTGGTAGAGCACTAACCTAATATTCATGCAGCCCTGGATTCAGTCCCTATCATGGCAAAAATATATATATTAGACATAAAATAATGTTTACATAATAATGTATGAAAAAAGAAAGTATCCTCCCCATTCTTAAGAATATTTAAAAAAACATACTGATTATCTTATTATTAAAATACAGTTTAAATTCTAGGTCTCAGACTGGGGATGTAGCTCAGTGATTGGAAGCTAGCATAACATGCATGAAGCCCTGGTTTTGATCTCCAGCACATCTAAAAAAATTAAATAAAATGAAAGTTTAAGTTTCAAGAGAACTAACTCTATTAATCATTACCATGATTAGTATTATAAAAAGTACAACAAGAATTGGTGGTGTGTTTGCTTCACTTAAAAAAATCTGAAAAGCAGAAACATTTGAATGAGTTACAATTAAAAATTTTCATCGATCTTTTGACAATTAAAATTTAATTGTGTATATTGAGGTAAGCCACTTTCCTGACAGTATCACCCCCCTCTGCTCCACTGCCCTCAACTCGGAAAAACTAGGTCTTTTTGAAACAGGTTTCTTGAGGTACCAAGGAAACAACTGCAGCTTACCCAATTGTTTTCCAATCAGATTTGGGTTTTGGCTACCCATGCTCTAAACTCAGACATGACTTTGAACTTATATACAAAATAGTATTCTATGAAATGAACTACCTGTTTATTATCACTCATTATTGTTTACTTACCTAATTTTGCCAGAGATTTTTATTCCAGGAAGTTTCATAGATGCCTTTATACGTTAGGTTCCAAATTACCTTGCATTCTGAAACAGAACTGATTAAATTCACTGCAAATCAAATGCATTTGTAGTTTGGAATTGTATATTTATATCTCTGATCATTTGCATTCATAATTAGGAAAGGTATCAATTTTATATATGTGTGTGTCCTCATGAAAGAATTTAATCATTCAAAAATGTTTGTTATTCACTTATGATGAACAAAGCTTTCCCACAGTACAGTTCATATTGATGCATTTTATAATTTCCTATTAACTTTCTATCAGTGACTAAATTGTTATTTTATGTATCTGTTAGCATGTTATCACATAAGGGTTTTATCTCCCTCCTCTTTTTGCTTTCCCTCTTCAGTTCCACAGATTTTATGCAATGATTGTAGCTCATGAAATGCATACTACTTTGATCTGTGACCTTTTTGTGGTGCTAATCGGGTTCCTGATATCATTATACCTTACTCATTAATCATATTTCCTGCAGCCCGTCAGGCAGCCAGACAGCACAAGTCCCTGTTTTCAGCCCTCTGTTGGCAGGTTTCTGCTTTTCCAGATTATTACAGACGATACTTTGGCTTCTCATAGCCAGAGCCACATCAAGCTGTGTGTTACAATTAAAGTCAGATGGTCCTCAGGTTGAACAGGGATATAGTGTTGCAGCTGTCTCTCTTCCTGGAACAAACCAGCACTAAGAACAGATGATCTATAGGACAGTGAATAATAACAGATTGCACAACACTTGGCTGGTAGAAGGGAAGCACAGAATTAATTAACTGACACACTTAATTTAAGATACTCAGCATATCTTTTTAAAGTGTTTGGTTGCCTAAATATTAATTCAAGATGATAGGACATTTTTAGGAGCATGATTCCATGGATCAACTAGTAGTGTTACATTTTCAATTTGTATTAGAGGTATATAACTACCATCTTACCTAACCGTTTTCATCCCCAGAGCTTTCTGTAAATGAAGTTCTAAATGTAGCATTGACAGATTGGCTAAGTGATGGACCCATGAACAGAAAATACAATCTTACGTATTTTAGAAGGAAAACTTACCTAAGTTTGATTAGTCTTTAAAACAAATAAATATATTCTCTTTGTTCTGAACAGTTGAAGTCAGAGTAAAATTAAGGCAGTTTTAATTATATTCCTGAGATTGGTCTGTGTTATCTGAATGGGGGTGGGGAGACATCTTTATTCCAAATACTACTTTAGAAATATAAATAAGAAACAGACTTTAATACTTTAAAGTAATATAAACATGTATGAGTTCAGAATGCTCATCAGTTATCTCTAATGATATAATGTCAGTGTTATGGACCTGTATTAAATTGCCTCTTATAACCCTGAAGTTTTAAGTAAGAGACCAAAAAAATCACACTGAGCAATAGGACTATTGCTAAAGTTTTCAAAGTGGACCATTTTGTTTTAGTCAAAATATACATAATTTATTCAAATTATAACAACACTAATTCATTCATTTACTGTGCACCTATCCATGACTCAGTACTATTAGACTCGGTGAATAAAATGGATGATATGGCTACTCTTTGGATATTACCTCCTTTTAGATGCCTGTTGAAATAGAGAGCTTCTCCTGGCTGAGGGGTAGCAGGAACCCAGGAAGGGAGTGATCTTCCCGAGGTTACCACTTAGAATCACATTACTTTCCTGTATCTTCTCTCTTGCATTATGGTGACACAGTCACTTGATGGAGAAAGTAAAGTAAAATAAAATGAGTATGTTATCTCCTTTCCATTATCATCAGAGGATATATGGACAAATTAAAATTGATGTGATCTTTTTATAGGATTATAGTATTATTTTTCCTATCCATTGTTAAACCTATTCAGCTTAAACGTTCATAGATATTATGTCTCAGAATGAATTAGGTCAGTCTTTTATAACTTTTACTTTTGAATAGAAGTACACAATTCTCAAGTGATAATGCCACAGTTGAGAATCATGTATCCCTAATGAAAAAGTGTGGGTAAATGGCATATAAAAACCTTTCTTCCAGGCAACACATTTTATCTTTCTTAGACTTGAATTGCCAGAAGTTAACATGCTTTTTGTTTTTCATATTGTTCCTTTTCTAGTTTCCTTTCCATTGTCCACATTAATGATGATATAAAGAATGTAGATAGCCGTGGTGCTGCAGTGGGTAACCGAATTTCTCAACCAGGAATCTCACCCTTCTGTCCCCTTTCCCTCCCCCAGTGCAGTAGTCAGGTCTGAATCCCTGGGGAATGTGGGCAGAAGTGTATGCAGTTTGAAAAACATAGAAAATGACTATTGTTTGGTCCTGACATGTAATTACTGTACAATGTTTAGTTTAAAACAGGAGGATGCCTAAATAAGTGGAAAAAAAGATGTAACATGTTGATAGATTGTTAATTCTCCCTAAAGATATTTATAAATTCAACATAAAAACAAATCCAAGTATCATCAGATGTGGTTTTGTTTTGACAGAACATGACAAACTGATTCTGAAGCAGAGGGCCAACAGAGCCAAAATCCTAAGAACAAGAACAGGTTTCAGAGGGACTTGCTTTATCAGATATCAAGAATTATTGTAATGCTATAATAATTAGTACAATTTAGAAGTAACAGACTAAGGGAAGTGAATTTTAAAAATCTACAGATTGACCAGGACATATAAAGTAACTTCATCTATTATAGAGCTGGTATTACCCATGTGAGGGGAAAGGAAGGACTTTTCAAATTGTACTGAGATAGTTAGTAATTTTCTAGGGCTGCTGTAGCAGTAGAAATTTACTATCTTATAGTTTTGGAGGCTGCAATTCCAAAATCAAGGTTCAGCAGGGTTTGTTCCTTCTGGAGGCTGTGAGGGAAGGATCTGTTCCAGAATCTCTTGGCTGTGTTCTCCTTGTGTTGTCTACATCATCTTGCCTCTATGCATGTTAGTCTGTGTGCCCAAATTCTCTTTTTATAAGCACCCCAGTTATATTGGATTAAGGACCTAAAAATATGAATTTTATGGGGGACGCAATTCAACTTTTGACTGGTTTTTGGATGTTAAACCAAGCTTGCATTCCTTGAGCATATCACACTTGGATGGTGTAATTATTTTGATACGTTCTAGATTTTTTTGTTGTTACTATTTTCCTGAAGAATTGCTACTTTGAGGATTTTTGCATCTGTATTCATGAGGTATCTTGGTATGTAGTTTTCTTTTCTTGTGATGTCTTTGACTTTATTGTCAGAGTAAAACTAGTTTCAGAGGATGAGATAAAGCAATGTTTCCTCTTCCTCTTCTTTCTGAGAGAATTTGTGAACAGTTGACATTATTCTTAATATTTGGTGGAATTTATCATCAACACCCTTTGGGCATGGACTTTTCTTTGTGAGAAGACCTCAGATTACCAATTCAATTTCTTTCTTTCTTTCTTTCTTTCTTTCTTTCTTTCTTTCTTTCTTTCTTTCTTTCTTTCTTGAGAGAGAGAAGAGAGAGAGAGAGAAGAGAGAGAGAGAATGTTTTAATATTTATTTTTTAGTTTTCGGTGGACACAACATTTTATTTTTATGTGGTGCTGAGGATCGAACCCAGCACCCCACACATGCCAGGCGAGCATGCTACTGCTTGAGCCACATCCCCAGCCCTACCAATTCAATTTCTTTAATTATTGTATGTCTACTCAGATTTCCCCTCCTCCTCCTCCTCCTCCCCTCCCCTCCTCCTCCTCCTCTTTCTTCTTCTTCCTTCTTCCTCCTCTTCCTCCTTCTTCTTTCTTTCTTCCTTCTTTCTTTCTTCTTTCTTCTTCTTCTTCTTCCTTCTCTCTTTCCTCCTCCTCCTCCTCCTCCTCCTTCTTTCTTCCTTCTTGCTCCTTCTTTCTTTTTCCTTCTTCTTCACCAGGGGTGGAACTCACAAGCCCTAAAACACTGAGCCACATCTCCAGCCCTTTTTTATATTTTATTTAGAGACAGGGTCTCACTGAATTGCTTAGCGCCTCGCTTTTGCTGAAGCTGGCTTTGAACTTTCTATCCTCCTGCCTCAGACTCCGGAGCTGCTGGGATGACAAGCGAGTGCCACCATGCCTGGCCAGATTTTCTCTTTTTCTTGAATCAGTTTCAGTAATTTGTGTCTCTTTTGCAATTTGTTTGTATAGTCTAAGTTGTCTAGTTTACTAATATGAAATTGTTCATAATATGCTTTATTATTATTTTAATTTATCTAACATTTTTATTTGAATATTGTTTGTTGGCTTTCATTCACCTTAGAATGTTTTCTGTTATTTCTGGTGATTTTGTTTCTTGACTAATCATTATTTAGATATATTTTGCTTAGTTTCCAGATATTTGGGAATTTTCCAAATTTCTTTGTTTTTTTATTTCTATTTTCAATTTCATTGTGATTGAAGAATCTACCCTGTATGAGTTTTGGTTGTTTAAAATGTCCTGAGACATGTTATGTGACCTACCATATGGTTTAGATTGAAAAATTCTCCATATGCTCTTAAAAAGAATGGGTACACTGATATTATTGACTCTTTTATGAATGTCAGTTAATCAAGTTGGTTTATTGTGTTTAGGAACTTCTATATCTTTGCCAATTTTCTGTTTAATTTCATCCATTTTTGCTAATGGGATATTGGAGTTTCCAAGTATTGTCAATTATGTCATTTTTTGTTTTATATAATTTTGGGCTCTGTATTAAGTGTGTGTAATTGTTCCCTGTGGTTTTTGTAACAAATGACCACTAATATTCGGTGGCTTACAACAACAAAAATTTATTCGTCATTGTTTCAGAGGCTAGAAATCTGTAATCAGTATCATATTCCCTCTAGCAAATACCTGCTGCTGACTTCACACTCTCTTCTTTCTAGTCAAATCTATATCTCCCCCTCCTGCCAGCTCCCATCTTATAAGGATACTTGTGATTACATTTAGGCTCCTTCCTGATTATCCAGGAGAATCTTACAATCTTAAGATCCACAGCTAAACACATTGCAAAGTCCCCTTTCCCATATAAGGTCACATTTACAGGTTCCAGGTATTATAACCTGATGACTTCCTGATTTTGGAGGGTGTCATTTTTCAACCAACCATAGTGAATATATGCTCATAATTGTCCTGTTTTTCTAGTGAATAAATTTTTTGTCATAAATTGTTTCCTTTTTTCCTATTGATTTCATTGTCTGTGTTGCCAGATATTATGGAGCCACTCTTGTCTTTATGGTTACTGTTTAAATCGTATTCTTTGCTCCATTCTTTTATTTTCAGTGTATTTTGGCTTTATAACTGAAGTGTGTCTTTTGTAAACAGCATATTGTTAGATCATGTTATGTATCCAGACTGATATTCTCTGCTATTTGATGAAATGTTTACTCCATCCACATTTAATGTTACCATTGATATGGTCAGATTCACGTGTTCCATTTTGCTAGTTATTTTTTTAGTATTGAGTCTTTCTGTTTATTCCTCCTTCTTTTGTATTAAGTGTATATTTCTGGTCTATAAATTATTTTACTTAAAACTTTTTTTAACTATTTTCTTTGTGATGGCTCCTAGGACAACAATATGAATCCTAAATTATTACAGTCTACTTTGGATTAATATTAACTTAGTTCCAGTAAAATATAGTGACTTTGCTCTGATTCAGCTCCACCCCTCCCCTAACTTTGTATTGTTATTTTCATACATATTACATCTATGTACTCACTATAGTTTTATATGTACTGCTTTATATAATATTACATATAAAATTACTAAAGAATTTAAGAGAAGAGGGCTGGGGATATAGCTCAATTGGTAGAGTACTTGCCTTGCATGCACCAGGCCCTGGGTTCAATCCCCAGCACCCCCCCCCAAAAAAAAAAAGAATTTAAGAGAAGAAAGGAGGAAAAATACCTGTTAACTTTGTTTACTACTTTTACTTTGATGGGAATATTCTAAAATGAATAAAAGAGTGCCTCAGACATTCAGTATCATCTACCCCATAAATTACAGGATAATCCTCATATATTGAAAGTTCCATAGGCTACATTTCTGGGCTTACAAGTGTGCCCACCACCCCTGGCTCACCATTTCCCTTTAAATGAGTCTTTTTATGAAATATATTGCACAGAGAATTCTCAGCTTACATTCTGACACTCAATTTCTGGACACTCATAGTTGTATGTTCATTCATGTGTTTCCTATGGTGCCTTGAAAAGTTACCGAGATGCATAGAATTTTTTGTTCTTCAGCTAAAATGACCCATGTTCCTCTGCTTACTTTTAGCTTTTTATCAGTATTCAGAGTCAGCTTCTGTGTAAGCTGTCACTTTTCTCTGTCTGGGGTTTCCACCTTCTCTTGATCTTTCATGTTACTTAGTACATACATGGCAAGTTTACAAGTCTGAGACATGGCCCTGCCTCACCATTGAAGTTCATAAAACGTAGTACTTGTTTTCCTCCTAACCTTTGGTTTCTTTGAATTTGGTTTTATTCTGGTTCTCTGAACACTTGAAATCTGAGCTTTGAATAAATGAGATATAAACCATAGTTTTGTTTAGTGACACATTATTGTGCACTGTATAAGTGAAATGAAATGTTTTTTTATATTTTTATTAATGCATTACGGTTATACGTAATAGCAGAGTTCATTTTGACATAATCATACATGCATGGAATGTAATTTGCTCCATTTCAGTTCCTAGTGTGTCCTCTTTTTCTCCCACTTCTCCTTCTCCCTGTTCCTCTTCCTCTATTCTTCTGGTTTACATTCTATTTATTTTTTTAATTGGTGCTTTATAGGTATACCTAAAGGTGGAATTTACTGTGACATATTTATATGTACATAGCATAATTTGGCCAGTTCTGCCTGCAGTTCCTCCCTTTTCCTGTTTCTCCTCCTCTCCCCACAATCCTCTTCCTCTATGCCATTGATCTCCCTTTTTATTCATCATTAAAAAATATTCAAATCCATTGTTTATTCTGGAGTAATTTCTACATCTTCCTACCATATTATCACTTAATATTCCTGAAAATATTGACATTAAATAGTAACTAAACCTTTTTTTTTTTTTTTTGCAGTGTTAGGCAAGCATTTTATCACTGAGCTCCATACACAACCCCAATGAAAACATTTTTTAAATTTGGAAAGAAAAACATAAAATTCTATTATATCCATTATATCCATGTATATTTCATCTATATAATTGAAAGGGTTGTATGATAACGATTGCTCTCCCCATAGTTTCCAGCCTCAATGATAGCACCAGAAGTGTGGGGGATGCCAGCTTTCTTCTTCTTGCTGATGCAGTAACCATCATGGCTGTGCTTCTTGCTTCTAGCCAGAGTTACTCCTCATGCTTTTCTTAAGCACAACAGTGCCTGCCGCATTTATTCCTTCTCATTGCAGTATAAGCCTGCCCTACTCCTCTTTTAACAAAACGATATCCTAACACTCATAACTTTATCCTTCTTACTACTGCTCCCTCAAAAAAACAAAATAATTCAAAAACCTGAAACAGCCTTTCTCAAAAGACTCATCTTCCTTGAAATCTTTGAGAAATGCCCCTGTATCCTATGGCCTTTCCACCAATCCATTCTCAATCTGATTTTGTATCCATGTGAATTATTGGCTGTTATTCTCCTTACCCAGTAGACCTCTGTGCTTGTTTTGTATGTACAGAATCCTGGTTTCCAGTGTAAACTATATCCTTCACAGCAATGTGGTGCACAGAAAACAATTTGCATCAGAATTTCCTGAAGTACATTAATTCACTTATTCAACAAATATTTATTGAATACCTATCCTATACTATCCTAGTGAATAAAGTCTTGATCAGGGAAAATAGAGATAAAAATCCACCCTACATTCAGAACAGTAAAGAAAAAGATGGACTTATAATAAATAGTATTGGTTAGCCATATAGAAAAAATAGCCTTAGATCTGTTTCTCATACTAGCAACCAAGTGATTAAATACCTAAATGTGAAAAAGTTCAACAAATGCTAGAACACCATCTTAGTGACTTTTTGTATAATCTGGGAGTAGAAAAACTTTCCCAACTATTATTCAAAATCTAAAAGTCATTGAAGAAAGGACTGATCTTTTAGATTACATATGAATAAGTAACTTGGGAAAACGTATCAAAAGGAAAGTCAAAAGATAAATGACAAACCAATTTAAAAATATTTAGAATTTAAAATTTAGGAAAAATTTACGTAAATCAGAACATTCATATAGTATACTTTATTTATGAAGAACTCCTAAAATTTGTAAATAAATAAACCCAACAATCTAACAGAAATAGGGGCAATAGTTCACTAATTCACTGAAAATAAATGTCACCATTCTTTAAGTATAGAAAAAATATGCAACTTCACTCATAATAAAGGAAATATAAAATACACTAAAATCACATCTTTACCTTTTAGACTGGCAAAATTTCAAAAATTTACCTAAATACTCTTGATGAGGCGGTAGGAAAGGAGACATTTTCCTACACTGCTGATGGAAATGTAAAATGTTCAAAGACCAAAGCACAAATGGCATATTCACAGTTGAATCTGTTTCTTTTATAGTTTTGATATAATTTTAATAGCTTTGAATAGATTTGATATATTAAATGTTTTGATATAAATTTAAAATAGAATTTAAAAGGGGGGACAATTAAATTCCTAAAGTGAGGAGACATTGAAATAAACGACTTTTGTCAAGTTGATGGCATAATTGCACAGAGAACAGTTATTTCAATAACTTTGAAATGCAGTGTTTTGACCGTGTTCCTTGTAGGGCATGCTCTAATAAGAACCAGAAGAAATTTTAATCTTGTCCTGATTTTATTTTCTAGGTAATTTTGGTATAGTCTTTTGAAACTATTCAGTGTATTATAGATTAGGCAAACAAGTGAATGAATGTGTTAATGTCATCAAACTCAGCATTTTCAATATAAGAGGTGTAAGTATAAAATCTGTAAAAACCAAAAAAATCGCAAAGCGGTCTGACAGTGGCAACATTTTTACACCTGAAACTTGATTATTTTCATGTACCAATTTGTTGATGAATATTTTTATTATCTTGCAAAAAACAAACTTGGAAGTGGCATCAAAATGATTTAGCATGAGGAATTTAACTGTTAAGGAATCATTTCTTCTTTCTCACCCGCAGTTTCTCTCTAAGCCAAACTGTGTGGGGATCCAAATGTAAGCAAAAAATCACTTTATAATAACATTGATTTAGAATACAAGGGAGCGTTGGATAATCTTAATTCATTAAGCAGTGTTTATTCAGTGTTTACACTCTTAGGTTCTGGGGATATAAAGGCCATAAAACAGACAAGCTCTCTGCCCTTGTGAAATGACATGTAAATTCCAAGGACTATTTTTTTTTTTTTTTGAGTTGGAGGTTCTCACTATGTTGCCAGGCTGGCCCTGAACTCCTAGGCTTATACCATCCTTCTGCCTTAGTCTCCTGAGTGGCTCGGAGTACATGTGTGTGCCCTGTGCCTGGCTACAAACTTCAGAGGAACATAATGGCCTTGTTAGCCTGAAGCTTCTGTTTCTAGTACACTCATGCAATGTCTGCTACGTAAATCAGAACATTCATATTTATGTGGTGGTGCACCCTGTTTTCTAGGGCCATTGAGGACACACTGCCACATTTACTTTCTAGGCTTCCCTTGCCTCCATGTTGACTGCCCCCCTTTGGTTAAGCTTTTCTTTAAATAGGGCATGATAGTCTTAAAACACATTCATTAAAAACTCACTCCAAAGACTATGACTGGAATTTGGATATTCTTCCCAGATTATTACTTGGAATGTTATTTTACAGCTGGCTGATCTTATTCAAGTGCAGTTTTTCATAATTTCTTAATTTCAACATTTTAAAAAATCCTCAAAATACCTTCATATACTGACATTCAGGGAAGTAAACAAAACCCCATTTGTAGTTAACAGTGCTTGATGAGAGCATGTAAAGTTCTTTAGAAGTTAAAAGTAAGAAAAGGAGAGGGTAGACGGACAAATACTTTTTTACAATGAAAAAGGAGAGGACTAGGAAGTCCACTCTTTGCTTTTTCATTTTTAATCTTCATGTAAATTATCACAGGAGTGTGCTGCCAATTCCAGCTGGAAGTCACCATTTCTGCCAGGAGCTAATGCTAATGGCTGGAGACTAGAAGCGAGACCAGCGGGCTCACGATATGAGACTGGAAGTTTAATTCACAGAGGAACCCTTGCTTGTACCTCATTGCCACCAATGCTTTCAGTGGTAGTACTCTGTGGGGCTGGGAAGAAAGAAGTTGCTTCCAATCCTCCCCTGCCTTTGTTGCTGGCCCCGGGCCATGTCACCTGCAGCAGCACTATTTCTGAAAAGCAGCATCTCTTCTGTGAGTTTTGTTCTGTTCTGGATGCTTTCATGCAGCTCTGCACAGGGTTACCCAATAAATGACTGCTTACTGTGGTATTTATGTCTGTTTGATTTGCCGGTAACTGGTATATATCCAACAGATTTTTTTTCCCTTTTTTCCTTATGCTTTTGATTTTTTTTTTCTAGCAAAGAATTTTGTGTATACTGGCAAATCTCCTTGAATGTAGTAACCAGAGAGTGACCTCCCCCGCTCTCCCCACCCCAAGAAAAAGAAAAAAGGAAGTGGATTGCCACATGCTTTTCCACCATGACTTTTTTATTATTATTATTTTTTAAGATGGTTGAACTGTTTCCTTTCACTCTATATTCTAGAATTATCATTAGAAGATGAAGAAACTTTAGGATGGATATCATAGTACTTGCAATGCTAGGAAACAATGAGTTTTGTGTATAAATATAAAAGATAGGCCTTTTTACTTAACATTAACAGTTATTCCAAAAAGTGTTAGGATATTTTCTATACTAGGTAGATATTCTGATCCTTATTTTTAAGCAAAGGTAAATTTAGTTTTCATTATTTCTGTAACATTAAGTAATATGTTCAATTAAATGACATGACTATAGTATCCAATTTTTATTTTATATGAACATTTATCTCTCAAATTGTTAGATCAGTTCCTGAATTTCTTTTCTTCTCTCTCTTTATCTTTTGTTCTTTCTTTCATTTGATATTTTGAGTTTTTTGCTTATATACCTATACCCTCCTAAAATAATTTATTTCAAACATTAACCGTAGACATTATTTTTAAATAAGTTTTTTATATATTTTATTTAATAAAAATTTCAAATTTATAAAAACTTGCAAATATAACACATTGTTTATCCAGATTCACTATTAATAACATCCCCCAACCCCTGCTGCTTTTATTATGGGTTTTCTCCCTTCCTCCCTCCCTCTGTCTTCCTCTCATTAGTCTCCCTGTATATACACACACCCCTAATACACAGAATATTTTTACTGAATCTGCTCAGGGTAAGTTCCATACTTCTTAGCCTCTTACCCCTAAGTATTTTAGCATCTCCTAAGAATAGTGAATTTTTTAATGTAACTCTGGTTTACTTAGCCATTTCATAAATTTGATGTAATGTTTTTGTCTCATCTCATATATCAATACTGTTAGTTGAGCAAATAATGCTTTTTATAGAATTTACTCTAAGATTGAAGCTATAATACAGACTGTTAGTGCTTTTAGTTGACCGGCAAATCCTCGTAACTTCTCCCAAAGTAGTAACTTCCCCTGCAGCTTACTTGCGTTAATCTCCTTAGGCTTCCATACCAAAGTACCATACACTGGGTAGCTTAAACAACAGAAATGTGTTGCCTCTCAGTTCTGAGACTGAAAATCTGAGATGAAGGTGTCTATAGGACAGCTTCCTATGGAGGTATAGGGAAAAATCCGTTCCAATTTTCTCTGCTGGCTTCCAGTAGGTCCTTGGCTTGTGGCAGCCTTAACTCTAGTCTTCCCATGGCATTCTCCCTTTGTCTCTGACCCTGTTTTATAAGGACAACAGTTATGTTAGATGAGGATTTCATTGTAACTTCATTTTAGTGAGATTACCTCTGTAAATAGTCTGTCTCCAAGTAAGATCCCATTCTGAGGTACGGAGGGTTAGGATTCCAACATATGGAGTTGTGTTGGAAAGAGTGTCACTCAACCCACAGCACCTCCTTAATTAACTGCCTTTCCCAAAACATTCTTTGAAGCAGTCTTTTGATAATGTCTTCACTTTGTGTGTGTGTGTGTGTGTGTGTGTGTGTGTGTGTTTGTGTATCTATGCATGCATGTGAATGTTCGGGATCAGACCCAGGGCCTTCTACATGCTAAGCACACACTCTACCACTGAGTTACTCCCTCAACCCCTCATTTTTATTTTCATTAAGTTGTATTACAGTTATTCAATTATGCTATATGCTAAAAAACAATATATAATGGATTCTGATTCAATCCCTTTTAAAAATTAAATGACATAATTTGTGATCCAGATTTTTTGAAGAAATTTAATCTGCAACTCAATAGCAGATCACTTGTTTTAAGTTTCTGGATCATCCTGAGAACATTCTACTTAGCACTGTAGGAAACCATATAAAATCACTAGTTTTATTTAAACAACTTATAAGTTGGGATACTTCCTAAGTTGGAGGCTTAAAAAATTCTGCTCAAAAATTTAGTGGTTACTTTTAGCCTTCCCAACTATATGTCATGCAGCTTCCTTCACAATCTATCTGCGTCCTTCCCCAACTTCATCCCTTGCAAAATATGGTCCAGTTGTACTGAACAACTTACACTTCTTTAAAAGTGCTATAATCTTTCATATGCTACCTCCTTTACCTATAAATTCCATTTGCTAGCCAACATACATACACACACACTTATCCTTCTGCTTTCTCTGTAACCCCCACCCCTTTTACTTGACCAACTTCTGCTTGGTTTTCAGAATTCCCCTGGGAAGGCTTTAATTATACCTCCACCTACTCTCTAACACTGCCCCACCATCAACACATCAGCATGGTTTGGATGGGTGGCCCCCATGAGCTCTTTTATTTGTACTTACATTCTTCTAGCATTGTAGTGGTCTTTGTACTTGTTTCCTCCATTCGATGCTGACACTTCAGGACTTCTTATGTTTCTTTGAGTCTCCAAAGCTAACATAATTATCTAACCCATATGGGGCCACTTTTGCTGGAAGAAAATGGATGAGTCTTCAATAAATTCAGAAGTGAACCAAAATTTTGGACAATTATAGAACTCAGGCTTCTGTTTGAGAGCCAACTACTCACTTGGTAGTACCTACCAAGAACATACCATGAATAATTACTAGTTTCTGCCAGAGTCACAGGAAAGGAGAATTCAGGGTTTGGTGTCCTGTGTGTCATACCTGAGTATGAGTCCTTTGGTGTGAGAGATATATCCTGTGGTGAAGTACGGGATACACAGCAGTCCATGAAGGATAGGCATAGTATTTCAATGAAATGCAAGCAGTCCAATAAAGTAAATTTCTGCTTAGTAGATAAATTAACACAGAAAATATATGAGTAGCAATTATAAGAGTATTATAAAGATAAAGAATTTATAGAGTAGCAAGAATTCTGCAATTATGTTTTATTTGCAGTTTAAGGAGCTATATTTTAATTTCTTGGCATATATTTATATTTGACAGTATTGGTTGGAATTGTCAAAAGTGATATTGAAAAACTATCCTAAATGATTAGGTGTAAAAGTCCCACTACCACAAATATGTCCAAATTAATGTTTTTCTCTGATACTTAGGAAATATATTTTTAGTTACTCAATAGTACAAAAGACTTTTTTTCATAAACCATGTTTTGTGCTATCAAAATCAATAGTTATTTTCCAAGAAAAGCAAAATAATTCTTCTGTGTAGCATAGTACAGACTCTGAGAGCTGAAGTAAGTGCTACTGTCTACAGCAGCATCTACTTTGTTTCTTTTGTGGGTTCATCAAATGTCCCTCTTCTAATTGGCTTATTTTCTTCCGTGTTCAACAGCAATTTCCTGTGAAAATGTTTTACTGCATTTCCCTGAGATCAGATTTACTTAATATGAAGTAAATTTGTGATTTTTTTCCTTTATAAATGAAATCTTCCATGCATTGTACTTTGTTAGTCCCATGCTTATTTAGGGCTTTTGCTTTCACAGTATACTTAATTTCTATCCTACCAAAGGGATGTCTGTGAAGAAAAACTCATTGGCAAACATCTTATCTTCCCTTAGTTTCTTCTTTCTACCCCTTTTTTGTTCCTTGCACTGGAGAGAATGCTAAAATATATTTAATGTCTTTCATTATTTTTGGCAATGTTTATTGTATATTTTCCACAAACATAGTTTATTCTTATTTTGCTTGGTTTACTTATATTTTGCTATTTAAAGCTTAGATAGCTTTAAATAATTTTTTAGAAAGATAATAAATCTCATTGTTTGAGCACTTAATATGCACCAGACATTGTTGTAAGCAAGTTATGGATTAACTCATTTCACCCTCACAATAGTCCTGTAAGTGCTATTATTTCCATACTCTGTAGATTAGATGGCTGAGGCACAGAGAGGTTATATAACTTGCTAGCGTCACAGAACTAATAAATACTGAGCTGGGATTCCAATGCCAGAAGTCTGTTTTGTTAAATCTATACTGCCTGTGATGAAATTATACTACTGCATATCTATTTAAAAAATACATCTTACATCATGCATATTGAATGAAAATATACACTTAATGAAAAGAAATATACTTTCACTATCAGTTTTCATAAAAAAACTAACATCTCAAAATTCATTTACTTGGATCTGGGACTGTAGCTCAGTGGCAGAGCACTTCCCTCACATGTATTAGGCACTGGGTTCGATCCTCAGCACCACATAAAAATAAATAAAATAAAGGTATTGTATCCATCTACAACTAAAAAACATTTAAAAAATTATTTATTTGGGAAATGGAAATCCTGAATATAAAAGGGAAAAGGAAGATCCTGGATATAAAAATGTAGGATATAAAATTATGTATTTATGTCTATAAATTCCAAACATAATAAAATATTATATAATACACACCTATTGGGTGTTTTTTTTTTTTTTTGTCTTTTCTCTCCCTCCCCTCCTTCCCTCCCTCCCTCCCTCTCTCTCTCTCTCTCTGCCTTTCAGGTTATCTTTAATGGGTAGCTATTATTTTTAATAATAAAAGTAAATAGTAGATTGCATTTGGAAAATAGTAATAGGTAACATATTGTATATTAGAAAAAAAAATCAGTATTTGTATTATTCATGGTTCTCCAGAAAAACAAAGTATGTATGTTTGTAATATACTTATCAAAGAAGAGATTTATCATGGGAATTGGCTCATGTGATTATGGAAGCTAAGAAGTTCCACAATTTGCTGTCTTCAGACCAGAGTCCCAGCAAAGCCAATGGTATAATTCAGTTCAAGTTGCATAGGCCTGAGAACCAGAGAAGCCAACTGAATAACTTTCAGTCTCAGATCCAAGTCCTGAGAGCCAGGGGGGGCCACTGATAGAATTCCTGAAGTTTGAAGGCCCAAGAATCACGAGCTCTGATTTCTATGAAAAGAAGAAGATGTGTGTCCTGATTCAGGGAATGAAGTGAATTCACTCCCCCTCAACACACCTTTTCATTGTGTTCTGGCCCTCGGTGGATTGGATGATGCCTCTCCATGTTGGTGAGACTGGATTGTCTTCATTCAGTCTACTGATTCAAATGCCAGTCTCTTCTTGAAACACCCTCACAGAGACTCTCAGAAATAACATTTTACCAGCTATTTGTGTGTTGATCATGTGTTGCCTCAGTAATTTTATTAAACTGTGTGATGCCTGTGTGCATACATTATATACTCATACTCTGAAGACTCGCTCCAAATCTTCCATATTAGCTGACTTTTTTTAATATTTATTTTTGTGTTAATATTTTTGTGTAGGTGGACATAATATCTTTATTTCATTTTTATGTGGTGCTGAGGATCGAACCCAGTGCTTCACATGTGCTAGGCGAACAATCTACCACTGAGCCACAACCACAGCCCCGATCTGCTATGTACTGAATTGTCCTTCTCCAAAATTCTGTGTTGAAGCCCTAACCCCTTTGGAGTTGTAGCTTTGTGGAGGTAATTAGGTTTAGATAAAGGCATGAGAGTAAGGCCCTCAAGGAGGGATTTGTGCCTTTATAAAAAGAGGTGTCAGGGAGATTGTTCTCATGTGCATGCATTTCTGTGCTCTTTTTCCACCCTCTATGTGAGGACACTGGCAGCTTTGTGCAAGCCAGGAAAAGAGCCTTCACCCAAAATCAACCATACTGGCACCTTACTCTCAGACGCTAGCCTCCAGAACTGTGAGGACATACATCAGCAACGTAGTTTATTGTATTTTATTATGGCAGCTCCAGGTAAGATACCATGCTAAGATGAGTATTTGAAATAGGAGAAACAAAGTTTACAAAGGTTATGTTTCATGAATGGTGATCTGTTTGGTGTAGCTTGGGTTAATAGCAACATGATGTAGGATTAAGACTAGAATGAATATTCTGAAATTTAAACTATCAACAATAGAAATATGTCTAAGACTTTTTCTTAAAAGAAGAATAGCAATCAGAATCTTATTTCAGGATTCACGTTACTTAACAGTAGGTTAGAGGGATAAGAAACAGAGTAAGGAAACTGGTTAGGAGGACATGAGCTGAAATAAGAGATTTTAGAGACTGCACTAGAGAACTAACAAAAAGAAAAAGGAAAAAAATTAAGATGGTAAAAGAGAGATCATTGTTTCTAGTGCTTAGGGCATTATCTAACATGTGATAATGTGTTATCAGTAGTTTTAACCAATTATGTCTTAAAGAATTCCTGAGGATTTATTCTATCATTGTATAGAAAATCAATGAGTATAAAATTTTGTGTATTTTGTTTACTTATCCAGCTCACATCATAGTATTTTACATGGTATCTGGCCCATAGGAGGAAGTCATATGATTTCTTGTTATATTCTATATAATTTCAGTTATCATTCTGTCTCACCTAAAAATGGCATTTAACGTTTGAGAGTAGCTGATTTTTTTAGGACTTCCATCTGACCATATTGCCTTTGTAGACTAAGGACACATTTCCTGTTTATTTAAATATAACCATTTTTACAGCCAATTCTAAGATTTATAGCTTACACACAGTCTAAAATGTAAGGGTTAAATGGAGAAGCAAGTTTTCTTTCTGAAGTAAAAATCTGAGCTGATAGACAGTCCAAGAGTTTAGGTCTAATCTCATCCTTGATGTCATCAAAGTAGCCAGTTTCCTTCTCTTCTTTCCACCATGACCCAGGGATCCCTTTGCTTTGCATTCATACCTCATCTTCATATTCTAGTTCTTGTAAAGAGGCAAGAGTAAGTAAAGGCCAGCAGCAGCTTTTTAAAAAAAAAGTAAAAACAAAAACAAAAAACCAATGTGACTAGGAAGTTGGGCACTTTAGTTCTGCTTACATCGTAATGTCTGAAGCTTAGTAATTTGACAACTCCTAGCTGCAGGGGAGTTTGGAAAGAGTGGCATCAAGCTAGGTTGGTTCTCTGACACTGCAAGGAGGTTAGTAGGTCTGTTACTTAAAGACAGACAGAGGTAATAGATAATAGGAGACCACAAGTAGTTTATGCGACAATGATAAATGAAGAAATTGATATTACAGAATGTTCTAGAAGAAAATTCCTGGTTTTGCCTTAGGAGGTTCTAGTAGAAGAACTTATTTAGCCTTATTACTACCACTGTATTTTATTTCAATTGTCTTTGTCATCAACCAACTGAGGAGTATTGAGGTGTTAATAGGGGAAGAAATGGTCATCCAGTGACAGAAAAAAACTGTAGAGAATGAAACTGAATTTCTTGAAGAGACTTTGTTTTATATTCCAGAGCCAATAGAACAAGAAATATTTGTGGAAGGAGGAAAGGCCAAGGGTCCTAGAGTTAGATCAGCAAAACATAGGCAAGAAAGCTTTATTCACAGTTAGCATAGTGTAACTCCTAAAATGAGATTGTTCTAGACTTCTGGCTATTATCAGAGAGTAGCAGAGGTAGGTCAGATGGGTGTGTGATGTGGCATAAAATATAGCATGTGCCAGGAGGAAAAAATTTACCATTCTCTGTTCTCAGAATAGACACTAAAAGCGTGAGTTTATCCAAGGAAAGCACATTCTGTGGTTTGGATTTATCAAGAAAATTGATGTCTTAAGAAAGTTCAGGAAAAGTATATTCTCTGTCTCTGTGCTTATCAAGAAAATGGGTATCTTAAGTATAAGGCCTATAAACATTTTTTTTTTTTTTTTGCAGAAAGAGCTCGACTATTATAGAAGGAAACTTCCTGTATTTAATTTGTATTGTAATCAAACAAAGTAATACACTGATAACATAAACTATCATGTCATTCTATCAAATAGAATTAGCAGTCAGAATACTTTATAATGGAAAGAACTTTGTACATCTATAAGTTCTTGAAAGATTATAAGCACTTTGAATAAATGTTATTGTTAGTTGAAGACAGTCCATCTATTCTCATCCACTGGCATGGAAGGATGGAAAGATGAATGGATGGATGGATGGATGAGTGATGCCAGGTGCCCAGATCTTAGTTCTCATGGCATATTGTCTAGGCTACATTTGTTGCCAACAACATTGGCAATTTTACAATGGGACCTTGGTAGTGAATCCAATCATTTATCCTGCCACTATCAAGGGCTTGAGTAAGACTGATGGTACCTGACATTGAGACCACTGGACATGTTCATGTTATGTTCTTATGATTCAGATCATAAGAAAATAAAACTCTGAATATTGTTAAATTAATTTCCTGCATAAATACTTCTTTTTGGGGGGGGGGGTAACTGGAGATTGGGTACCCAGGGGCACTCAATCACTGAGCCCTAGTCCCAGCCCTATTTTGTATTTCATTTAGAGACAGGGTCTCATTGTTGCTTAACGCCTCGTTGTTGCTGAGGCTGGCTTTGAACTTGTGATCCTTCTGTCTCAGCCTCCCAAGCCACCATAAAAACTTTTTAATGAAAAATTTCCTAGCTCTCCCTTATTGCCTTTATAAAAGTTAACAAGATAATCTTGTGTTGCATGTGATCCCCTTAGATTCTTTACAAAAGTATAAATTGAAGATGTTATTTCTCTTCGTTTATCAGTTGTCTTTTTTTAAAAAAATATTTTTAGTTATAGGTGGACACAATATTAGTTCTGCTTATATCGTAATGTTTAAAACTTAATAATTTGACAACTCCTAGCTGCAGGGGAGTTTGGAAAGAGTGCTCTACCTCTGAGCCACAACCCAGCCCCAATTGTTTTCTTTTTTAAAATTTTTTAAAAATATTTATTTTTTAGTTGTAGTTGGACACAAAATCTTTATTTATTTATTTATTTTTATGTGATGCTGAGGATTGAACCCAGTGCCTCGCACATACTAGGCGAGTACTCTACCACTGAGCCACACCCCAGCCAGCCCTATCAATTATCTTCTTAAACCATGAGTACTAATAGTTCCTTGCATATCTTTTCATATCAAATAATTATAGTGTTACATACCTTTTCAGGCCTCATAAAAGGATCATTCGCTAAAATTTTCAACAATGATGTTGGTATTTGCACTGTCCATAATGGTAGCCTATAGCCACAAGTGAGCACTTGATATGTGGGTACTAAGTTTTTAATTAAGTCAAATTTAAATAGCTACATTTGGTTAGTATTTACCATGTTGGCAGTGCTTTTTTTGAGTTACAGTGGTTGATAATAAAGTCCCTGACTTGGGGCTGGGGGATGTCGCTCAGTGGCAGAGCATTTGACTAGCATGTGTGAGGCACTGGGTTCCATCCTTAGCATTACATAAAAATAAACAAATAAAATAAAGGCATGCTGTCCATCTACAACTACCCTTTGCCCTCCCCCCAAACAAACAAAAACTCAATGACATTTTGGATTGTAGGCTTCTTTGATGTCAGTGAACTCTTTAAACCCATTATGTCCCATCATCTTACATAGACTTGAAATTTTGGTACTTATTGAGTATGAACTTTATTTTATATGGCTTCACTTCATCCTCCAACAGCATTCAAAAAAATTGTTTCATTATTTATAATTTCCTATTTATCATTTTTGAAAAGAAAAATGCCTATCCTTATCTGCCCCACCATTGTATTTGGAAGCAAATATCTTGTTTGATTTTATGAAGACTCACAACTGGGGAGGACTTTTCCTTAGGATTAATCTTACCCCAAGTTTCATCCATATCTGATTTGGGTGATATGGAGATGAGACTTTGGACTTCTGGCTTTAAAATTGATGCTGGAATGAATTCAGACTTTTGAGCTTTGGGAATGAAATGAATGCATTTTTGCATGCATTAAGAGCATAAATTTAGGGATGTTAGGGGCAGAATGCTATGAAATTAATTGTGTCACCTGAAAATTCACGTTATGTTGGGTTAGATTTGAGTTACCCACTAAAAGTTCATGTGTGAGACAATGCCTGAAAGGTTAGAGATGAAATGATTGGGTTAAGAGCCTTAAACTAATCAGTGCATTGATCCACGTGAATGGATTAACTGGGCGAGGCAGGTAGTGTGTGGCTAGAAGAGCTAGGTTGCTGGGGAAGGCCTTTGGGGTTTATATTTTGTTTCTGGTGAGTGGAACTTTCTCTGCTTCCTGGTGCAGTGGCCTGCTGCTTTCTTTTGCCATACCCTTTTCCCATGATGTTCTGCCTCATCTCGGGCCCAGAGTAAAGGAGTTGGCCTTCTGTGGACTGAGACCTCTAAAACCGTGAACCCCAAATAAACTTTTCCTCCTGGACTTGTTCTTGTCATGTCTTTTGGTTGCAGTGGCAAAAAAGCTGAGTGAAATGTATGTTGAAGCTCTAACCACCCATGTGATTGTAATGGAGACAGGTCCTCTGAGGAGGTGATTAAGGCTAAATGAGGTCCTAAAGGTAAGTCTCTGATCTAATAGAACTGATATCCTTAGAAAAGAGGAATAGATACCAGAGATCACTCTCTCTATCATGTGAGGACACGGCAAGTTGGTAGCCATCTGCAAGTTAGGAAGGGAGCTCTGACCCAAAACCAAACTCTACCACAACCTTGGTCTTGGACTTTCTAGCCTTCATAACTACATTTTCCATTGAATTCAGCCTTCAGAAATAACTTTCTGATGTTTCAGCCTTCCAGTCTATGGAGTTTTGCTGCGTAAGCAAACACCCCCCAGTCTAACTGTTGTGTTTTAGTATCATGACTCTACCATCAACACCTTCTATAATCTAATTATAATAACTATAAAATCTAATTTTCCAAAGATAACTTCACATGATAGTTACTTTATTTGTTCTGGTTCTTAAATTATTCATTTTATGTTTGCCTTCTAAATACTTTTTACTTCAGTGTTGTTTATGGTTTAGGGACCATTTTAAACTTTACTTCCATGAGGCCCTTTTCCTCATTACACTTCTTCCCACTCCACGAATTCCTATAGAATTTATTCTGTGCACCACAGAACTTACTTGGTGTTTCTTACTTTCTACTTTGATTTCCTTAAATGCTTGAAAAACTTTTAGGGGTAGGATCTTATTTTTTTCCTAAATTCAATTTTTATTGCATTAATCCTGACAGAGAAATAAGAAAATTGACTTTTCTGAGGCTGGTAAGATTTATTGAATTAATAATAAATTTTAGTTTTTCAAATATATCAAGTCTAGTCATTTGAAAAATTTTGTTTGATAAATCTTGTCTTTGATTTTTTTACTGAAATTTTAGAGCAGATACTTATTTAAAATAAAAATTCTCATTGTAGGGCTGGATTATAGCTCAGGGAATAGCACTTGCCTGGCATGTGGAAGGCACTGGATTTGATCCTCAGCATCACACATATAAAAATAAAGGTATAAAAAATACAATAACATTATTTTTTAAAATTCTCATTGTAGTATTTACCTTGCATTCCATAACCGTAAAAGGCAATATAGATAGCTTCCTAATGATACTTTGAACCTTTCTTTTAAATGGAGGAATATGAATGAAGATACTTTGGAAATATATTATTTCAGAAGTTCCCTTAAGGATTTTCACATTTCTAGGTCTATGTACCATAGAGCCAGCCACTAATATATATTATAGGGAATATTGCCATGTGTTATTTTTTAGTTTGTTAAACTGCTCTATACATAATGTTTAGGAAACAGTAATGAAATATAGTATTTTGGCTGGGGTTGTGGCTCAGAGGTAGAGCACTTGCCTAGCATATGTGAGGGACTGGGCTCGGTCCTCACTACCACATAAAATAAAACATTGTGTCCACCTATAATTAAAAAATAAACATTTTTTTAAAAAGAAATAAAGAAATACAGTATTTAGAAAAGGCATTTTTTTCTTTATTTTAAATATTTTGGAATACCATTCAGATAGTTAAGGGGAATTCTGGTGTTATTATAAAACTCTGCATTGAAAGTATTTTAGGTGTATGATCTCAGCAGAGCTACTGTTCCACAAGGATAAATCCATTCTTAATGTAATTTTGCCGAGTAAATTTCAATCTATTGCATTTCAGTTGTTGATTAGTGACCCATTGGCAGTAGAAAGATGGCAGTGTTATTTCCAGGCAGTTTGTTCCTCTAAGTATCCAGACAAGGCCGAGTCAGCCTTATATGTCTAAAGCTGCCAATTTTCCTGTGGCTTCTTTATTTCTTTATCCCTTTATCCAGCTGCTGCTGGCTGCTATTGCCATATTTGCCCTCTGGCGTGGGGTGGGGATAGCATGCTCAGCTTCCCCCGAGGCTGCTGTTAATGCTTCCTTTTTACTCTGCTGGCTGGGAATGCACTTGGCATCCTCAGTCTCAAACCTCTCCTCCCTTTTTTTTCAACAGACACCAGGCACTTAAGTAGCACTTTCAGCCTCCACCAGTTATCAGTAGTAGCTTTCAACCCCTCATTTCTGGTCTGGTAACTCAGCACACTGTCCCGGGAGAGCTGGACTAAGCTAATCTGCCCCCTCTTCCCTCCTTCCTCTGTCTGTCCATCTTCCTCTTTTCTTTCTCCTACTTATCCATTTCCTTTACTCCTTTTATTTTTTTCTTACTTGCTTTTTAATCTTATAAGTGATTTGTGTTTTTTTTTATATCTGCCTTTATTATTTGCCACATGCTAGGCAAATTTTTTAGTGGAAAATGAGACAATAGTAAATTTAAAAATTAAACAGGTTTGCTCCATATTTTAACTGATTCAACAACAAAAAGGTTATATTTTCTATACCTTACTCCACTTGCCCCTTGTGGGTATAATGCAGATTCCACATAGTAAGTTTATGGGGGTTTGTTGTTTTTGCTTTTATATACACAGGTAGATGTTTTATTTACATGAGCCTACTTACTCAAAGTGACATCTGATGTGGGAAAGAGTCACTTTTTTCAACAAATATTGGAGAACAGAAAAACCACTTAAATTGTGTTTTTGTTTGGTTGGTCGGTATTTGCCTAGAATGATGAAAATATGCCGTTTGAGATACTTTTCAAACTACCTATTTTCTGGATATAATATGGATGTTTTTCATTTTTCAAGAAATTATTTATACACATTTTAGAATTCATAATCTAAGATTTGTGTCCCACAGATTAGAAGATAGGTAATGCCTGAGAATTTGGGGATCAAGAATAAGAATAGTGCTGTGCAAGCCTCTGTCAAGAACTGCTGACAAAGCTGAATTACCAATGTCCACCAAAGAAAAACATGAAACATTTATATTGATAGTTAAAGACAAGTCAGTCATCTTAAGCTCTTAACCCTTTCCGGCCCTCACTCCTTCTTTTTAAAATATTTTTTTAATTGTTGATAGACCTTTATTTTATTCATTTATTTATATGCGGTGCTGAGAATAGAACCCAGTGCCTCACACATGCTAGGCAAGCGCTCTACCACTAGGCCACAACCCCTGCCCACTCCCTCTTATTTCAATTCTTTCCTCAGGGAAGAAAAATCTTATGAAGTTTGTATTTTACTAATATATAACCCAGTGTATATTCTTTTTCTATAAACTGGTATGACTAAAATTTTTAATTTTACTCTACGTCTATAATTAGGCCTTTATTTTAAAGGTACAAAGTTATCTTTTTCATCTTCGTGCCCTAATGTGTGTTTTTGTTTTGTTTTTTTTTTTTTTAGAGGCTTAGTGCAGAGGTTGGTGTGTAAAGGGAGCCTGTACCCACAGGAAGGTGCACACTGCTTCAGAACCTTAGCTGAGTCTCCAGTCTTACTCATTTGCAGAGTAAGGAGAAGGGAGAGTCAGGAGAGGAGGAAGGACCTGTTTGTCACATTTCTATGTAAATTTTCTTAGTTGAAAGCACTATAGAAAAGAAGCTTTATATATCAGTTTCACAGCCTTTTAAATAGGTGTAAAAACTGCACTATTCCTTAATGCTTTTATTACAAAAACAATAAACACTAAATACATTATTTTAATAAATTAAATATGCTTTTTAAGCCACACATATTACCCCTATCAGACTAAAATGCCATACACACCCCTTCCTCTACCCCTGAGGCAGATAGACAGGCATTGGCAATTTTAGAATTCTTTTCAATAGTGTCTTGTTCTAATTTAAAGCTATTTTTAATAATTCTGCCCTCAGGAAGTTAGCAGTTTTACCTCCATTTCCTTATCTTGTTCAGTGTTGCCAGCAGGGGGGAGACGGTGATGCTGTTGAGCTTGCACACATTTTCACATTTTATTCATGTATATGGCTCTGAAATTCATCATCATGCAGGAGTTATGTGATGCCTGCCCCAAAAGCTTCCATAAGTTATCTGTGTGCTGTATACCCTCAAAAAGATGTTAGCTTTTGTCTTTAAGTTACCTGTATAAAATTGACCAAAAAGTTAATTGGTTTAAGTCATTTTTCCTTTGGTTATATTAATAAATGTACTTTAAGAAAACAGTGTACTACATTTTTAGTACTACATTTAGAACAGAATTCTACATGCTATACTCCTCCTTACTAATGTTCATATAAATCCATAAGAAATGGTAAGTATGAAGTGAGATACTAAGTATCATTTCTCAGAAAAAAAAAAAAAACAGAAATAGCTATCTATAAACCTGGTGAAGGTTGAAGAGGGTTCATACAGCTGTTATAAAAACAAACCATGGTTGCATATTTCAAACTTACTTACCAATGATTTTGTGGCCCATAAAAAATTCACAGTTGGGGCTAGGGTTGTAGATCACTTGCCTACCACATGTGAGGCATTGGGTTTGATGCATAGCACCACATTACCAAAAAAAATGAATAAATAAAAATAAAATAAAGGTATTGTGTCCATCTACAACTAAAAAAAAATTTTCTTAATTAAAAAAATTTACAACTCATTTCTGTATTTGTTATTATCACCAATGGGCTGGCCCTTTATAAGCATTAGAAATTTGAAAAAGTATTTTGTCAGATTTTTGTTTGGTTTAGTTTCATGGTTCCGGGGATCAGGCCCAGGGCCTAGCTTTAGCAGTCTCCTAGCTTTAGCAGCTGACCATGCAGATCATAAGGACAAAAGCTGAGTTGTTTCCACTTATGATGGTACTTATCTTTTTTGTTCTTTGTTTGTACCAGGGATTGAACCCAGGGATGCTTAACTACTAAGCCACATCCCCAGTGCCCTTTTACATGACAGTAGACTGTATTTCGACACATTATACATACATGAGTAAAACTTACTCTAATTAGGATCCCATTCTTGTGATTGTACATGATGTGGAGTTTCACTGGTCATGTATTTATATATGAACATAGAAAAGTTGTGTCAGATTCCTTCTACTGTTTTTGTTATTCTCATTTCCTCTCCCTTCCCTTCATTCCCCTTTGCCTAATCCGCTGAACTTTTATTCTCCCCTCTCCCCGCATTGTGTATTAGCATCCATATATCAGAGAGACCATTTGAGTTTGAGTTTTTTGGGATTGGCTTATTCCACTTGTCATGATAGTGCCAAGATCCATCCATTTATCCATGCTCCAGATTCATCCATTTACCAATAAATGTCATAAAATCATTCTTTTTTATGGCTGAGTAATATTCCATTGTGTATTTGTACCATATTTTCTCTATCCACTTGTTTGGTTCCATAGCTTACTATTGTAAATTGAGGTATCATAAACATTGGTGTAGCTGTGTCACTATAGTGTGCTGATTTTCAGTCCTTTGGGTATATACTGAGAAATTAGATAACTGGGTCATATGGTGGTTCCATTCCAAGTTTTCTGAGGAATCTCCATACTGCTTTCCAGAGTGGTTGCACCAATTTGCAGTCCCATGAGCACTATATGACTGTACCATTTTCCTCACATCCTCGCCAATATTTTTGTTACTTGTATTCTTGATAATTGCTATTCTAGAGTGAGATGGAATCTCAAGTGTAGTTTTAATTTGTATTTATCCTGTTTCTAGAGACATGGAACATTCTTTCATATATTCACATTGCTTCTTGTGTGACATGTCTGTTCAGTTCCCTTGCACATTTATTAATTGGGTTATTTTTTTCTTTGTTATTATGGTTTTTTTTTGTTTTTAGTTTTTTATATATCCTATCTCAGGTGCAGGTGGCAAAGACTTTCTCCCAGTCTGTATTCTCTCTCTTCACGTTCTTATTTGTTTCCTTTTTCCCAGCCCTTTTTATTTTTTGAGACATGGTCTCGCTAAGTTGCTTAGGGCTCACTAAATTGCTAAGGCTGGCTTTGAACTTGTGATCCTCTTGCCTCAGGCTCCTGAATCACCAGGATTACAGGCATGCACCACTGTGCCTAGCTTTTGTTTGTGGTTTTTTTTTTTTTGTTTTGTTTTGTTTTGAAACATTTTTCAACATAATTCGCTTTTCAACATATACTATATATATGTGACTCTTTTTGCTAAATTCAGTGACCTGTCTTTGAACATACATGGCTGATCTATAAGCTGAGGTTATTGCCATTTTTTAATCCATTTTAACTAACCAACAATCATTATTTTTTCTAATGTAAACTTGTTATTTTGATTTTTATCTGCTGATGATGTTTCTAATTATGGAATTTTTATATATGGACATTTAATAATAGATTTTGATTCAACTTTTGTTTGAATATAGTGGCTTACTAGTACTGTTACTAAGTAAATAAATTAATAATAAACATGTTAGTAATTATTATTCATATGTAAGTAACTGTAAGGATAGTTAAGATACTGCCTTGGTGAATTTATATTCTTAATCTAGCATTCTCTGCTCCCTGAGTAATTGCTAGTGTACAAACCAGTCATATTTGTAACGTTGCCATTCTATTTCAAGACATTGTGCCCTTTCTTTCATCATCTGGCTATAGCAGGTTTCTACATTAGGTATATGTTAAACTTATCTTGGGGTTGTGGCAGTACGTTATGTTTACCAGAACTGTTTTAGCTCTCTTACCTGTCTATAGAGCAGCCTAACATCTTTGCTCACAATCTGCTTCCTGTCTCTGACGGTCACACACAAGTTGCTTGTCTGCTCCCGATGCTTCCCAGTCTTCCACATCTTGAAGTTTTTTTTAGTATCTGGACATCCGTTTTAGAAAATTGGTTTGGAGAGTTTACATCCATTTACATCCATATACAATTAAGATCTTTGAAATTATAGCACTTTAAAAAAATAATAAAATCCATCAATAAAAATGCTATTTAGTTTCTTCTAGAAGCTTGATTATTTACTCACAGAAGAGATAGAGACTGTGAATGACTATAACCAATTGATAAAAAGCAATGATTATTATTGGGTACATTTTAGGGATTGCTATCCAGTCAAGCAGAGGGGAAAAAATATAATATTCCCTATTTTGATGGGTGAATCTGTGCTCAATGGATTACAAAAGCCAAAGTGGACAGGTAGTCAGTTTGTTGACTATTATCAGTCCGTGTCTTGTTATTTTAATGCTTGACATAATTTTGAATGCCACTTGAATGCATAGGTGATAAATATGGGAAAATATGTACTTATAATTTTGTAAAAAAGGTGCTTGTCAGGCACCAAAATACAGAATCAACCTGGAATGCCCATGGGGACTAAGAAAGATAGGCACTTTTAAATTGGTGTAGAACAAACACTTAAACAAGTGACAGAATCCAAGCTCCTATAAATGGGGCATTGGTTTGCAGACATGATTGGTTACTTATATTAGTTACAATGTCTTATATTATAAACCCTGACCTATGATCTCCCAAATAGGCGTATATCTTATAGGGACTTGCAGTACTGTTTGTTTAGTTGAGGGATATGACTTTTCTCGTCTCCCACTTCCAGAATTAAAACAATCCTCTGTTTCTAAGAATTTTTTAATCAAGTTCTACTTTTCTTCAGCTGCTGCATAGCACAGGGGTTCTTTAATTTACTTGGTAGACATGTTTACTGCATACTGTACAGTTTATGAGTGTTACCTTAAATGGTTAATCATGGGTCCAGGTTTCCATGTGTGAAGAATTGCATGAACTAATATAGTTGCTCTATTGTTTGGATATTGGTGGACCATATTCAGAAAATTACATCACACTAAGTGTTTAAAGCATTTTTACTAAAACCAGTGATGTTTCTGCTTAAAAGTTTGTAATAACATTTAGCAGCAACTTTAAACAATAAAAAGCTGCAGTGCCTAAACCGATTTTTTTCTTCTAAATTATTAGTAGTAGTATTTCAAATATGCTGATTTAAAATCATGATCAAAGGATGCACGATAATTATAACTTAAATTAGTATAATATTAACATTTTATAAATAGCTTTCACCTGTTAGTCATTTAAGCCTGGTAGTGTCCTTACAAAGCTAGCAGGAAACTAGAAACCCAGAAAGGATGATAGGCAAGGTCACATAACTAGTAAATATCAAAAAGTCAAAACCATATTTCCAGAATCCAAGTCCATTACCCTTTCATTCTGCTCTTGCTGTAATACCTATTATAGCACTTTATAGGTTACAAAGCAACTTTTATATGTCGTATTTGAACTTTATTAAAATTGGATATGCATATGTGGAAGAGTGAAATTGAACGGTTACCATACACCATACATAAAAACCCCACTCACGGTGTATTAAAGATTTAAACAAAACCTGAAACTGTAAAACTCCTAGTTGGAAACATAGGAAAAACACTTCTTGACATTGGTCTTGGCAATGATTTTGTGTCCATGAGACCAAAAACTCAGTCAACAAAAGCAAAGTATAGACAAGTGTAATTTCACCAAACTAAAAAGCTTCTGACAGCAAAGGAAATAATCAACAGAGTGAAAAGCCAACCTAAGAAACAGAAAATATTTTTAGACCACATGTCAAATCGGGGGATAATTTATAAAACATATAAAGAACTCCTACAATTCAATAGCAAATAACTAATAACCTGATTAAAAATGAACTTAACACTTCAATAGAAATTTCTCCAAAGACAAATGGCTAGCAGATATATGAAAAGTTTCTCAACATCACTAATCAGTAGGGAAATGCAAATGAAGTCTCAGTGAGGTATCACCTCATACCTGCTAGATTGGCTTTGTTAAAAAATAGAAACAAAAGTCTGGAGGGAGATACAGCTCATTGATAGAACACTTGACTAGCACAGGCAAGGCCCTGGTTTGATGCCCAGCACTGGGAGAGAAGGATACAAATGAGTATTGGTGAGCAAGTGTTGGTGAGAATGTGGAGAAATTGGAGCCATTATACACTGTTGGTAGAAATGTAAAAAGGTTCAGTCATTATGGAAAACAGTGTTGGGATTTCTCAAAATATTAAAAATAGAACTGCCATATCAGGATAAATAAAATGTGGTATATATACACAATGGAATATTATTCAGCATTAAAAGAGAATAAAATCATGGCATTTGCAGGTAAATGGATGGAGTTGGAGAATATAATGCTAAGTGAAGTTAGCCAATCCCAAAAACACAAATGCTGAATGTTTTCTCTGGTATAAGGATGTTGATTCATGAGGGGTTGGGCAGGGGGAGCATTGGAGGGCAAAGGGATGGGATGGGGAGGAAGAGGGCTTGGGGGTAGGAAAGACGGTGGAATGAGATGGATGTAATTACCCTAAGTACATGTATGAAGACACGAATGATGTAACTCTACTTTGTATACAACCAGAGACATGAAAAAATGTGCTCTATATGTGTAATATGAATTATAATGCATTCTGCTGTCATATACAACAAATTAGAATAAATTTTTAAAACTTAAAAAAAAGAACTGCCATATGATCCAGCTGTCCCACATCTGGATATTTATCCAAAAGAATTAAGATCAGGATCCCCAAAGAGATATTAGCATGCTAATATTCATTGTAGTGCGCTCTTTATAATAGCCAAGAAATACAAGCAACCTAAATAGTCATCAACAAATGAATGGATAAGGAAAATGGAGCATGTACGTATAGTGAAATATTATTTGGCTTTTAAAAATCAGGAAGGAAAGCTGGGCACAGTGGCAGAAGCCTGTAATCCCAGCAACTTGGGATGCTAAGACAGGAGGATCACAAGTTTGAGGTCAGCCTATGGAACTTAGAAAAACTGTCTCAAAATGAAAACTAAAAAAGACTGGGGATAGAGCTCAGTAGTAGAGCATCCCTGGCTTCAGTCCCCAATGCCCCCCAAAATAAAAAATAAATAAAAAGAAGGAAATCTTACAGTAATGCAATAACATGGATGAACCTTGTAGACATACTAACTGAAATAAGCCAGTCACAGAAGGGCAAATACTGCTTTATTTCATTTATATGAAGTATCTAAAATAATTAAGCAAAGAATTAAAGAATACAAGGATGGTTTCCAGGAGCTGGGTGGATAGATTGTTGCTAATCAATGATCATAAATCTCAGTTATACAAGATGAATAAGTTCTAGAAATCTGATGTACAATATTGTCCTTATAATGGAAATGTACATTTAAAATTTTGTGAAGATGGCAGATCTCTTGTTTAGTGTTTTTATCACAAAAGGTTAAATTTTTTAAAAAGAATGTATATTTTTTAAAAATTGTAATTGTAGATAGACTGCATGTCTTTATTTATTTTTTAATGTGGTGCTAAGGCTCGAACCCAGTGCCTCACTTGTGCTAGGCAAGTGCTTTGCCACTGAGCTATAGCCCCAGCCCATGAAATATATATATATATATATATATATATATATTTTTTTTTTTTTACTTTAGATCATTACTTGTTCATGTCATAGAACAAGTAATTAGATGAAATAAATTAGTCAACTATTAAACAGAAGGCAATAAATGAGGATGCTTTATTGAAATGACAGCTATCTAAAGAATTAAGTTATAAAGAATGTAGTACCTTCCAACCATGCTTATAACCCGTGGCAAACTCATCCTGGAAAAGCAAAATTTTTTATCTTTCTAGCATTACCCAAGTTGACCAAACATGTGCCAGGTATTGAGATAGAAACAAAAACCTGGCAGCAATCAAGACATTTGTGTGTAATGATGTCACAGGCTCAATCAGCAAATGGATTTTTGGAACTCACCTTAGAATAGGACCCTCAAGGTGAGATTAGAGACAGGAGATGAGGCTGCAGATATACAAGAATAGGAAAGGGTGACCAGTACAGAATGAATGGAAGAGTGGCCAATCTCAGCGATGCATCCTATTCTCTGACATTGAACACACCAGAACCTGACTGCTAGAATTGTAGTTTATTCCACCCACTTAGAATACTTTTCTTTGATAAGCTAATTTTTATCCTTTTAGCCTCACCTTTCCAGAAGAACCTCTTCATCATCATTCTATTCAAAGTAGCTTCTCAGTTACTTCATATATCATTACCTGGTTGTGTAGCACTAATCAGTGTCTGACATTATCTCGTAGAATAATTTGTGTAATAAATGCCATTCTTCTTCACGAGAATGAGAACAGGGACTTTGCTGCTATATTTTAGTGTTTAGCCTAATCCATGATACAAATGTTAAATTCTAAATGAGTAGATATCAATAAAATAAATGAATTAATTTAGTAGGGCCATGGGGTTTCCTGAGTAAGGAGGGAAAGTAGTAAACCAGAAGGGACTACCATTTGTTGAACACCTACTGCCAAGCATTGATTTAGGAATTCTTTCATATATTACCCATTTTATTCTTCCACTGTAGATATTTTCCCTACTTTGATGAAACTGAGGCCTAATAAAAATAAGTAATTTGTTCAATGCCACAACTGGCCTAGTAAGTCTTAAAGAGATCTTTACTCATGGTTGATGTCAGATTGAGTTTCTAGTTCCACTGAGGAAGAACCTATTCATCAGTGTCTTCCAAGATAGTCTCAGGTACCAGTGTGGTGTTCTCCAAGGAATTGGAGAGAGAAGGAAAATACCACCAGGGACCACAAGGAAACCAAGTCTCCTTAATCATTAGAGCCATCTCTTGGGCTTTCAGATTCTTAGTGGTTCAGGTTCTACCCCTAATAGCTTCTTTCAGTGAAGAAAAGATCAGAATTCAATTAATGTATTTAAAAGTTGTTTTGTGAATCTTAAGCAGGGATCAGCAAATGTTGGCCCAAGTGGCAAAGAGATTCAGCTACCATATTTATTTGTTTATTGTCTATGTCTGCCTTGGGCTATATTGGCAGAGTTGAATAATCATGACAGTGACCATGTGGCAAAGCCTCCATATATTTAGTATTGGATCTTTTTATTTTCCTTTTCTGAAAATTATTGCAGTATGGTTATACATAACACTGGGGTTCATTTTGACATAATCATACAAACACGGAACATAATTTGCTGCACTTTAGTCTCCAATACTTCTTTTCCTCCCCTCCTCCCTCCTACTCCCTGGTCTTCCTTCCTTTCTTTTTTTTAAAAAAATATTATATGTATATATGTATATATATATATAATATTTTTTTAAAAAGATATTACTATAAACATTATATATAGTTAATATTTTTTAGATGTTGATGGACCTTTATTTTATTCATTTATTTATATATGGTGCTGAGAATCGAACCCAGTATCTCAAACATGCTAAGCAAGTGCTCTACCACTGGGCCACAACCCCAGTCCCCCAGGATCTGGTCTTTTATAGAAAAAAAAATTCCAACTTTTGCTCTGAAGTATAGTTTACACCATATCTAAAGCAAACATAAAACAAGTTCTCCCCAAAAGCTAATAATAAAAAAAAATCATAAAATTACAGTGATTAAATCTGTAGCTAACCTTGAACATCTAAGCCAAAGATTGTACAGCACACAATTCCCTTTCCTGTTCTAAATTCCTGCTTTTTTGTTGTTGTTGCTGTTGTTGTGTAACTGTTCATTCAGATGGGATAATTGAACAAAATGACTCTTTCGTTTTAATGTGTCTTTGACACATAATGTTGACATTGTGCCATCAAAAAGAACTTGCCACTCATTTCATGGGATCATATGTGTTATATATTTCAAACCTGTCTCAAAACTGTCTGATCTTTTCAAAGTTTACTTCCGTTTATAATTTAGAATCACCATATGATTGCAGCATTTCTAATTATATTCTCAAATATATTTAGTTAGAACAAAGTCATACTTTATTAATATACAGGGGAGGTGAAATATTTTGTTAAATATCACGCTCAAGCTAAAGCAAGCCAGAAATTGCATATTTACTTCTTAGGTAAAAATAACATAACAACATGTTATTTTTCTTTGATAGGGTCATTCATAGCTCAGAATCACTGTTACAATACTAATAGGAGCGTCAGTCTGAAAAAACCTGGAGTACCAAAGTTATTTTGCTCTGCTGTTCATGAAATCCAGTCAGCCTTTCTGCGTTTCTCATTGGGGTGATTACCTGGCTGATGTTTGAGCACTTTAGTTGACAGGTGAGCATGTATGAGTGCACTGAACAGGAGAAAGAGTGAAGGAAGTGAAGGTTGAAGGCATTTCTTCATGAGACTGAGAACAAGAACAAACTAGGTGTGAGGAATGAGTAGTTTGGTTGTCTTTCTCCCCCAGCCACCCACCCCCGACTATTGCTGAGCATAGGATCTTACACATAAGAGACCTTCAAAGGGTGGCTGTGAATATATATTTGAATTGAATTCCAGCAAAGGAAAGAACAGAGAGAGAGAGAGAGAAAAGAGCTAACCAAGTTATTTTGAGACAGCCAGTCAGATTTACTAATATAAAGAAGAGAGAATCATTGAGATTTAAGAATTGTAAAAGGAGTTTAAGGTCAGATATACAGAGAGACTTAAATGTCATGACAAGGATTTACCCTGTAGGTGAAAAAAATGCATTTAAGAATTTTGTGGATAAAAGTGATATGACTGAAGTTCCAATTTAGGAAGTTGGTTCTAGTGACATCATATAAAGGATTGAATGGAATGGCACAGTTGGTATTGTGAAACCAACTTCTAAGTCTTTTTCAAATATCCACATAACATGGGCTTGAAGAAGAACAGTAGCCATGGAAATGTATGGCACAGAAAAGAAAGAAATATATATGTAGAACTTATGGATTTTAAAAATCTGAATAGAAATTAAATGGTATTCTAAAATATTGACTTCCAGATGAATGGGGATAGGAGTGAATTTAAAGGAAATGGGGACGTCTTAAGGAGGAAAAAGTTCTGGAAGCAAATGACCATAGTCACCCTTAGACAGATTGTTGGTGCGAGACCCAGGTGGTGGAAGTCATCCATTTAAGTTGTAGATGTGGAGCAGAAGTGGCAGACTGGTAGCCAGTGGTCAGCAAAAGCCTACAGAAACATTCTCTCCATTCAACATGGTGGTTTTCTTTATCTGAAATTATTTTTATTTCATCCTCACACTGTAGCTAATAAACTGACTATTATTTTCTCTCCTAGCATTTAAAAATTATTAGGACACTTCTGGCTTACATTGTTACTTTTGAGAAACAGTATCATTCCTTTTTAGTTGTTTTTGGTTGCTTTTAACATTTTTCCAACTATAATATTTTGCAGTTTCATTGCAACATGTCTTAAGTAAGAACTTTTTAAATTTCTTCTGCTTGGGCTCATTATTCATCTTGAATCTAAGGACTTATATCTTACATACATTCTGGAAAGTTCTCAAGTATTAAAATTTCGAATTGCCTCTTTTCCATCCTCTCAATTTATTCTTGGTAGAATTCCTCTTTTTTCCTCTATATTCACACAGTACTTCTGAAAACAATTAGGGTGGGGTGTTTCTTCACCTTAAGCAATAATCAAGGGTTTTAGAAGCACTGTGCCAGGATTTGGAGACAAAGACCAATATTATTATTTCATAGTAGCATCTCCCACCGTGTGTGTGTGTGTGTGTGTGTGTGTGTGTGTGTGTGTGTGTGTGAGAGAGAGAGAGAGAGAGAGAGAGAGAGAGAGAGAGAGAGAGATTGATTGATTTTGGCTGAGAGAGTGAGATTGGCTGTGTGTGCAGCCCAGACCCTTACACATGCTAAGAAGTACATGCTCTGCCACTGAAGTACATTCCCAATTCTTGGCCTTTCTTTTATATTTTCCATTTTATATTTATTTCTTATCTGTTCTGCCAATTTTTTCATGTTTCTTAGATCACTAATTTTTTCTTCAGGTATTTAAATCTGCAGTTTTATCAGTCTACAATAAATTCACTGACTTTTCCATTTCTAGAGATTCTGTTTGGTTCTTTATCAGATCAACTTAAAAAAAAATCAAACCTTATCCCTTTATCTCCTTTGTATATTTTCCTTCCTTGTATGTCTTTAACAACTTAAAACATTATTTTCCCAATTCGAAATTGCTCTTACATGAAGCTCTGTTTTTGTGCTGTCAAAATTTTTTATTTTACTTATTTTATGTATATGTATTAATTTTTGCAGTGCTAGGACTTGAACCCAGTACTCTACCACTGAACTATACTCTCAATCTTGATAATTGTTCATCTTTTTTAATACATTATTTTTTAGTTGTTCTTTTTAGTTATACATGGCAATAGAATGTATTTTGACATATCATACATATAGGGAGTATAACTTCCCATTTTTTGGTTGTACATGATGTGGAATTACACTAGTCATGTATTCATATATGTGATTCTTTATCTTGATAGTCTTATTTTATTGTGTAGTTTGTAGTTTTGGATTGTGTGATAATCTTCAGGAGAACTACTCTCTCTTAGACTCTTTGATGGCAGTAAGTATATTTTGCATCTTCCATGTATCACAGCCTAAGATGAGTCTGCATGTAAATTTCAGACTCATTGGTTATACTTTTAAATCTGTCTATATAAGGGGCAGATCTCTGAGCATACATTCCTAGGAAAGGCTTCCCTACATCTAGCCCAAGTCAGGACAGATTGGTTTTCTCTTATACTTTCCATTGTCCTGTCCCTTGAGATCATGGTCTTTGACAGGTCCAGCTTTATGTATAAGGAAATCTTACTTCCACCAACCTAACAAAGGAGCCAAGGTCTCATCTTTTTCTACATGAGCATTAAAACCAAACCAGACTCCTGGGAGACTGAGACTGAGGGGCTGAGGGGAATCCCAGGATTTAATCCTTACCTACCTACCACTGTGTAGTACCTTCCTTCATTTGTTGCTATTGCTTGCTTGTTTGGGGCTCCTGGGGACTTTGTTTGTTATTTCTTTCTAATTCAGCATTTATCTAAAAGCTTATTTGTTCCTTTGTAATTGATAGATACAACAACTAAAAACAATGTGGGATTTGGGGTTGGATCCTGGAACAGAATTAAGCTCTAACCTCTATAGTTAATTATGTTATTTGCTGGGTTTGATAATAGTACATTGATCATGTAAGTTGTTAACGTTAGGAGAAGCTAATTGAGAGGTACACTTGAACTCTCATACTATTGCATTTTTCTGGAAGTCTAAAATTATTTCAAAATAAAGTTCTTAGAAGCACATTTGTTTTATTCACTTCTGAATAACTTGTAATAAGAAGGTTTCCAATATTACACACAGCCCTCCATATCTGCAGTTCTACATCTAGGGGGTTCAACAAAGCATGGATCAAAATTCAAAATAAAAAATGTGTACCAAACATGTACAGACTTTTTTCTTGTCTTTATTCCCCAAAGATTATAACAGCTATTTATATAACATTTACACTGCATTAGTCATTATAAGTAATCTAGAAATGATTTAAAGTATATGGGAAGATATGTGTAATATGCAAATCAATGCCATTTTTAATAAGAGACTTGAACATCTGCAGATTTTGTTATCTTGAGGTTGATAGGGTAGTCCTGGAACCAATCCCCTGTGAATACAGATGAATGACTATATTACTATATTACTAAAATAAACTACCTAATATTTTAATAAAAGAAGTTACATTAAAAATAATAAAATAAAGACCTTCCTTCTCCAAAATATGGGATTTTTAGCTTCTTGTTAAAAGTTAAGACTGTCTGATCAAATCCAGGGCTTTATGCTTGCTAAGGAAGTGCTCTACCACTGAGCTACATTTCCAGCCCAGCAATAACATAGTATTTAGTCTTCTCTGGTAAAATATAAGAAAGCATGTCACAATGGAGGAAAAAAGATAGTTAAGCCAGAAGAGCTAGAATTGGCACCGTCATGAAGAAAGCACTAAGGGACAAGTTATAAGACTGTCAAAAAGTTCAAGAAAATATTAACATCAAAATTTACAGCATAGAGGCAGGAGGTCTGAGCCCTACTGTAACCCAACAATGGAACCACAAGTTCAGGGCCAGTCTGGGCAACTTAGTGAAACCCTGTGTCAATAATAATAATAATAATAATAATATTATTATTATTATTATTATTATTATTATTATTATTTAGACTTAGAAGAAAATTCCACAGATAATAGTGAGGAACTCTTTTTAAAATTGCTCCCTTTTAAAGGTATGTAGAATAGTGTTCTATGGAAAAATATAGTCATCAACACCTTCAAGTGGGGTAGCAATTCAGAAGAGTTGGACTCTGAAATGTTTTTCAAATAACCAATTTATATCATTTATATTTTTATTTTTACATATGTGTGATACTTAAAATCTATGTCTGAAAAGCCTTGCAAGCTCTTTTAATCATCAAAAAATTCAAATTCTGCCTAAGAAAGCTTTTATATAATTATTTTGCAGCTCTTTTTGTTTCTTAGCAGTACATAAAATAAAAGTCTTAGGTCTACAAAATTAGTATATTTTACTACACGTGGTGTGTTTATATGTGTTCTGTGGATCTTAGCCGAAGGTCGTTGAACCCCTGTAGCTGCCACAGCAGTTTCTAAACATTTTGAACATAGTACCTTTACCTGTGAAAGGCAATACGAGCCAGCTCTCCTCCCCGTGCCTTCAGCTAAATCATACCAGGTCTGCACCATTGGTTATCTTTATAATCACAAGGTCTTTGTAGCCAGTTATACATTTTTGTTGGGTGTATTTGATAACATTTTTCAAAACATGCTGTCCATGGAGAAGAGAAATAATGAAATAATAAAAGGACATTGAGATAACATGTCTTAAGATGGCTACTTTAATATGTAGCATTATTCACTTATTAATAACTATTTTTGGATCTGAAATTCACTAAATTTTCAAACATCTACCCCTCTATTAGGAATATTGACTTTCAAACCTAGTGTTTAAGAAGATTCATTTATGTTTTAAAAAATATAGTTTCTCCTATCATCTTTTGAGTCCCCAGGCCCTCCTTTCCACCGCCCATACGCCATCAGATATTTGAACATTGGATAAAGTTTAATCTGTTTCAGGCTGTGTGCCAGGGATACCAAATGTGGTACACAAAAAGACATCCTCCTGTTAGCCTGAGTGAGAGGAAGGGAACAATTAGATAACACAGTAATGTTTTTAGATGTGTACATAAAAAGCTCTTTTAGAATATATTTTTCTAAATTACTTGACATGAGCATGTGTAAGTTAAACAGGATTTAGTTCTCAGTGTTTTCTTCCTCTAGAGATGTCTTTCCTGGAAGGATGATTAAGAGAAATATAAACACCACATGAAAAGTGGACTGGTTTTCAAACATTTTAGTGATTTGTTTTTTTAAATAAACAACCTATCATTGTTAGCTTTAGTGAAAAGTGTCTCTCCTGATTGCTATATAATGAAAAGTGAGTTTTAAATGATTTTGTACATTGGTAGTTCAAATGCTTCAGCAATGGTTCTGGCTTAGGTACTGAGCACATGTAACTTTTTTGCTAGTCCTTAACCAGCACTCTGTACCCACTGTCCAGAGTGATATGATGCCATACTGTAGATAAAACTCATACTTTGATTTTAAAGTATGATAGTTTAATGGTCAATTTTTTTTTACAGTGTGAATTTTTTTTTCTTCATTTTAAGAGAGAGATTCAAGTTTTTAAATTTGGGTTTAATAGTACTGCGGATGGAACACTCTGTGGAGCTCAGATTTTAAACAGTGGGTTTCTCTGATGGCAGGCTGTGAATTTAGGGGAATTATGACCTTTCTTTTTACAAGATGTAGGAATTGGAATCTCAGAGGAAACAGCAGCACAGAGTACTATGAAAATCTGAAGGTGGGACTGGGGGAGAATGAGGACTGACTTTCATGTCTGAGGTTGAGGGAATACTCGCTCTTCTTGTGCTGTCTTAAGCTCTTAAATAGTATACCATGGCCTTTCAAAATGAAATAGTCTCTCAGTCTAAGCCTTCTCAATATTGCTGCTTCTAAAGTTATCTAAGGGTTATATTGACCATCTTAAATATGTTTGTCTGTGTTGATATTCAATTTGTTATCAACATTCATAAGAATATTCTTCATAGAAGAACATGATAGAATTAGCTATGCCATTGGGACAAACAAATATCTCTGTGCATTTTATTGGAATGCATTGCTAAAAGTGGCTTAGGGTATAAGCAAATTACTTCATTTTGATTCTAGATGCTGAGCTCCTAATAGCTTTTAAATTTATACAGTTTTTGTTTAGCTGTCAAAACATTTAATTATATCATGCCCAAAGGTGTAAAGCTGTCAAATAAATCCAAGTTTAGGCATAAACATGTGCTAAGTTACATGTGCTACTGCACCCTAGTAGTCACTGGGCAGCTTCTGAACCTGTTTTGGGGGAGGGGTGTGCCGAGGAACATTAACTCAGCAGGTACAGAACAACATTGGCCCAATGAATTGATGATTACTTGTAAAACAGCAGGTAGTAATGCCCCCAAGTCTTTGTAATTCCTCTCTTCATAAAATAAAGCAGGCAAGAGAGTGTGTGGATTCTTTGGCTCAGTTTGCATCCTATGAAAGCTGTCTTTTTGAAAAAAAAAAAAAGTATTTTTTCTTCCCTTACTTTAACCTTATTCTTTGTTTTCTCGTTAACAACAAATGTACCTCATTCATACGTTATACCCTTCTCTGTTAATCCAAAGTCTTTGACTCTAGGAAAAATGATTCCAGGAGCACTTATAAAGGAAGCCTTGTAAACTGATCAACAATTAGTTGCTTTAGGTTTCAAGTTTTCCATGTAAAACATTTTTTAAAGAAAGATAAACTTTTTAAATGTTAATTTTCATCAGTACTGGTTATTCCGTACATAAAAATTTTGAGTATTTGATGACATTATTTGGAGGTAGATTGTTAGCGAAAATACTGATGCAGACTTCACTAATGCAAAATTCACTAAGAGGTAGGGGAGTAAAGTAAATTAGTTCTACTTTGAAGCTTTTATTTTCTTCCCCTTTCAAAATGAATGGGAAGGCCCTTGAGAGGCCCTTGAATGAAAGCTGCTTTTCATTAGTGCTACCAAATACCTACTTGAAAGAGTGGAGTTCTGACTGAACACCCACACAAGAGAAAGGGAAAGCTTCCTTTTCTACTGGAGGACCATCAGCTAAATAGCTCTTGGCTTCTCTTTTCCAATCAGGTGGTTTCACATCAGAGTTAATTACTCCAGTCATTTATTCTAATCACCCTCCTCTTATGGCTAGCTGCATTCTGTCATGGGGTGGCATCGTTTGAAGCCAGTTAAGTTTGAAAACCACTGCAGGGTACTTGAGGCTCATTAGTGAGGCCTATCCATGCCTGGCTTTGGATTTGCTCCCTGATTAACTCTGCATCTCCCTGCCTCACCACCCCCAGCCCTCTCCCAGCCCCCACTCCTCAGTGCAGTCCTTCCAAAACAGGAATGTTTCAATTAACTCTTGCCATGCTGCTTGTCTTTTCACCTACATATTTAAGATAAATTTAAGAGCCTAAGTTGCTACTAATATATTTGATTCTGACCTTTTAAGTATATCCTGAGTTGGTTTTAACTGCCTTGGTACGCAGAGAAGTTGTGTTTTTGAACAACAAAGAAGGAAAATGGTGGTCTCCGCCGAATGAATACATTCATGTCCTTGATCCAGTTCTCCAAACCTAACAAGGATAACGATTCCAACTCTGATTTTATAGTATTTCAGTGTGTTTTACCAGGGTTGTCTGAAAAGCTTTAAAGAAAATCTCAAGAGATTTATTCCTTTGGCATCCTTGTTTCTTATTAGTTATAGTATTTTAATAAAAAAGCATTTGTCACGGCTGGAATTGTGGCTCAGTGGTGGAGTGCTTGTCTGGCATGTGTGAGGCACTGGGTTCAGTTCTCAGCACCACATAAAAAGATAGATAAATAAAATAAAGGTACTGTGTCCATCTACAACTAAAAAAAAAAGCATTTGTCAAAAGGTGCATTTAAAAAATATTAGAATCACAAAAGCAAATAATGTTTGTTATATCATTTTAAAATTAAAAGAAAAACATGTAGTCAGTGTCCTGAGTAGATAGTTTGTGCATTGTTGTTACATGCAAGTATTTAAAACATTTTCCAAAGATTAACAAAGATGCTGGGCACAATGGCACATGCCTGTAATCAAAACCCCAGCTACTTGGGAGGCTGAGGCAAGAGGATTGCAAGTTCGAGGCCAGCCTCATCAATTTAACAAGACCCTGTCTCAAAATAAAAAGGACTGGGAATGTAGCTCAGTGGCAAAATATTCTTAGGTTCAATCCCTCGTGCCCCCCACCAGATTAATAAAAAGCATATAACCAGTAGATTAAATGAAAATGTTTATTGAAGTAGAAAATAAGGGACATTTTCTCTGTTCTTTGTACACAGCAGTTTCATTTAGAACCTATGAACAACTTTATTTATGAACAAATAGTTCATGTGTCAAAACAAAATATAGAAATTAAAATACATAAAATCTTACATAAGTTGCTGATGTTCATTGATATTTAGAAATTAGAAGAATAAACTTTTTTTAAAATTTTCTTTTCAAAGTAGTTTTTTGCTTAATGGATTACAGTCTTCTGTATCAAAAGTCTTTGAATCTAGTAACCAACAAAAACATTGCCATTCTCTATCATGATCTGAAGGCTAATTTAAAAAATTTAGATTTTCCCAATTAACATGCATTAATATAAATTATTACAGTGTATACATTAATATATAAATATCCATTAATGTAAGTGAATATAATTTAATGAAAAATGATATATATTTCTTATTCAATTGAATAAGTATTTTATTACATGTATACTATGTGTTCCATTACAAAGATACAGGTATAACCAATGCCTTCTATAAATTCATATCCTAGGAAAGAAGACAGAAAAGTAAACTGTAACACAAGGTGAAAATATTAGTTTTAAAAAGATAACCTGTCAGTGCAAAAACCAGCGAAAGAGCAGTCAAACCTGTAAATAATGCCTCTCAATTGACATGGCGCATTGATTTGGTTCCACTCTGTAATGCTTATTACTAGTGTTTCTAAGTTATGTATATAAACCAATTGTGAATAATTCTTGTATGAAATGGTTTCATATTTTTAGAACTTTCATGAATACTACATTTGGCGAGGGCAGTCATATACCATTCTGTATCCGAATTATTCAAAAGAATGTGTAGTGGTTAATAGCATAGCTCTAAGAGTCAGCTCTGGGCTCGGGTTGTAACTGTAACATTTACTAGCTGTGTGACATCAGGCAATTTACTTAAGCATTCTAAGCTTCATTTGTAAAACAGCTTTTTAAAGTGTAGTGCTTATCTCCTAGGATTATTGTGATGATCAAATAAAACAATCCTTGTAAAACATTTAGCACAGAACTGGGCACATCATAAGCATTCACCGAATGTTAGTTTCACTATTATCGTGTTGCTGTTCTTGTTTAGTTGGTCAGTACATTTCCCCAGGCTGATCTCCACATGCATTTTTCTTGCATAATGCACGTCTGTCTTTGTACTTTGTTGAGTGTATTATTGATATTATTTGGATCCATCTTGTGGACGTTGTTGAAGAGAAAATAAAAGCTTGAAATATGATACTTTAATATCCACTTTACTTTTTTTCCCATGTAATCATCCTACCTCAAATTTGATTATATGGTTAACAAATTGTAGGTCTCTCATTTGCAGTGGCTGGAAATCACAGAAATTCTTCACGTTTTTCTTGCACTGTATCAACTGGATAAAGTTTCTATGGTCAAGTTCATGCTTCTTATACAATGTTGAAAGTACAAGTGCTTCAGCATAGACCTTGAATTGTGTTAAATCAGAAGAATTTCTTAAATGTCATTCATCTGATAGACATTTATTAAGGCCTTACTGGATAATTAGATGTGTGATCACAGAATTGGAAGAATATGAAACCTGCCCTTTGGGGCTGTCATTATGAGGAGCAGACCCGACCAGATAGTAACTAATTAGAGAAATAGATTAAGTGATATATTCATTTATTCGTTCAATAAATGCTTTGTAGATGCCTACTGTATACACGTCATATAGTAGAGATAGTATATAGTACCTGCAGTTTGGAATTTATTGTTTAGTAAGGAAGATTAACAACAGATAAATGCACAGCTTGTGATAACATGTAATGTAACAAATAATAAAATAATACTAATGTTATTTACCATGAAAGAGAAGCAGGGCTACTTTGCAGAAGTGGTTCCCAAAAAGTGATTTCTGGACCAGTGGCATCATATCACCTAAGATTTTATCATAAAGGCAGATTCTTGGGATCCTAATCTAATGAAAGTCTATGAATGGGAGCCAATGAATCCAGGTGACTTTCGTGCATGTTAAAGTTGGAGATTCACTGCTGGGAAGGAAATCATGGAAAAGGTTTTTGTTGTTCTTGTAATTTTTTTTTTTTTTTTTTTGATACCAGGGATTGGACCTAGGAGCACTTAACCACTGAGCCACATCCCTAGTCCTTTTAACTTTTTTTAATCTTGAGACAGGGTCTTGCTAAATTGCTTAGGGTCTTGCTAAGTAACTGACACTGACCTTGAACTTGAGATCCTCCTGCCTCAGTCTCCATAGTTACTGAGATTATAGGCATGCACCACCTTTCCCGATCCATTGAAGTTTTAAGAAGAGCAGTGGCTGAAAATTCAATGGCCATTAGTGGGATCAACAGGAGGAGGGATCAAAGGGGAAATTTTAAAGAAAGGGAACAGTATGGATACTGTTTGAATCATTGGGCCAAGAAATAATGAAGTATGAAACAAAAAGAAGGAAAGAATTTGTAAGATAGTTAGCAAGCTTATTGTCTGATTGGGTAACATTTTGGTGTATGAGAAGAAAAAGAAATGAACCTCTTCATTTTTTTGTTTTTCTGGATGAAAGAATGAATTCAGGACCAAAAAAGTAGGGGAAATTATCCATCTAATTATTTTGTTGTTGTTGTTATATTAAGTTTGAGCTACCTGAAGCACACCAAAAGTCGTCTACTAGACAGTTGACATTTTGGATACCATGGTGCCTGGAGTGAAGGGAGGAAAGATGAGCATCTGCTGGACTTATACCTTTAGCAAAACATTTTCAGTGGTGTGCCTAGAACAGAAAATGAGAATTCAGTTAAGAGGTAAATGAAACTGCTCTTTTTCATGGCATCTTGTGTACGATCAGCTGTACCAAGATGAAGCGGAACATCTCCTTCCCAGCCACTGGCTGCCAGAAACTCATTGAAGTGGACAATGAATGCAAACTTGGTACTTTTAATGAGAAGCGTGTGGCCACAGAAGTTTCTGCCTACACTCTGGGTGTAATGAAAGGGTTATGTGGTCGAGTTAGTGGTGGGAACGACAAACAAGGTTTCCCCATGGAGCAGGGTGTCTTGACCCATGGCGCGGTTCACCTGCTACTGAGCAAGGGGCATTTCTGTTATGAGCCAAGGCCAACTGGAGAGAGAAAGCGCAAATAAGGTTGCATTGTGGATTCCAATCTGAGCGTTCTTAACTTGGTTATTATAAAAAATAAATAAATAAATAGAAGAATATTCCTGGACTCACAGGTACTACTGTCATCTACTGGACCCAAAAGAGTTAGTAGTATCTGCAAACTTTTCAGTCTAAGGAAGATGATGTCCATCAATACGTTGTCAGAAAACCCTTCAACAAGGAAGGCAAAAAACCCAGGACCACCAAAGCACCAAAGATTCAGCTTCTCATTATTCCAAGTGTCCTGCAACACAAGCACCAGATTACTGCTCTGAAGAAACAGCGTACTAAGCAGAATAAGGAAGGCTGCAGAGTATAGCCAAACTTTGGGCCAAGAAAATGAAAGAAGCCAAAGCAAAGATGCCAGGAAGAGATCACTAAGAGACACAGGCTTTCCTCTCTGAGAGCTTCTACTTCTGAGTCCAGTCAAAATGAAGAATTTTCAAGAGTAACAAATAAGATCAGACCTTCAAAAACAAAACAAAAAAGAGGTCAAGAAAGATGGTTTACTTGATTCCACTTCTTTTAAGAAATTTATATTATTGATCTTATATTGCCTATATATTCATGACTGTGTAAAAATAAATAAGATTGATCCTATAAACTAGCCTTTATTCTATTGATAAAGCAGAAAGAACCAGATCCATAATTTGCTGTGATTTAGAGAATCTTAAGAGTATTATTACAAATGTTAAGAAATCTCTTCAAATGGACGAAGAGACTAGTTCATCTGCTACTAAAACGAGATGCATTTTATGAGGATTATGAACAGTGTCCACAGTGTCTACAGATTTCATATATCTGACTTTCAGAAAAGATTACGTCCCACTATGCCCAGTTATAGTCTGTGGTTATCAGTAGTTCTCTTTTTTAGTTGTAGATGGATGTGATACTATTTATTTGTTTGTTTTATGTGGTGCTGAGGATCAAACCCAGTGCCTCACAAATACTAGCAAGTGCTCTACCACTGAGCTACAACCCCAGCCCTGCAGTAGTTCTCAGTGTGAATAGCTGATAGAGCTCAGTGGCCAATATGTAAGAATTCTAACCCAGGACTCTTTAAGGATAGCAGATTTGCAGAAGAAAGACCTCACAGTTGGTAGTTTTAGCCCTTTTAACTTTATTGTTAATGATCATAGTGCCATCTTTCAAATGCTGCCACATTTCTTCTGAGATCTGTAAGTAGCTAAAGAACATATATTGTAAAATATTATATGTGCTTCAGTCTTGAAGACACTAGATTTCTGTTGTCTTGTCTCAAGGTCTAGCTATTCTTCATGGTACTGAGAATTGTAATGACATCTTCGAAACTATATTGAGGGCTAGGGCTGTAACTCAAAGGCAAAGCGCTTGCCTAGCATGTGTGAGGCACTGGGTTCGATCCTCAGTACCACCTAAAAATTAAAAAAAATAAAATAAAGGCATTCTGTCCATCTGCAACTACAAAATTTTTTTTAAAAACTATATTGAGAATCATTTTAGTCTAGCAGGTACTTTGTGCTTTGTAAGGTTTTTTGTTGTTGTTGTTTTTAGTAGAAGATGTATTTTGAAAGTAAGAAATATTAACTACTATGTTCTATTTTGTATCAAAATCTGGTACAGATTTAGTGTTCAAAACTGAATAAAGCCTCACTGTTTAATTTATAACTGTTAGTTACATGTGGCTGTTGATCACTTGAAATGTGGCTAGTCTAAGTTATACTGTATACCACTATAAAATACTAAAATGATAATAAAAAATAATAAAATGAATACCAGATAGTTAATATTTAATATAAAATAATAATTTTATGTTAATTGCATGTTAAAGTGATATTTTTATATTCTCGATTAAGTTTGTTGCTCAAATTGATTTGCCTGTTTCTTTTTAAAATGTACCTAACAGAAAATTTTATATAATATATGTGGCTTACATATATTCCTATGGGACAGCACTGGGATGAAGTCTTGGTGGTCTTTTGTTAACTAAAAATGGAGGGGTGGGGATAAGGCATGCCATTACTGAGCATGAACACACTTTAGTTGTATTTTAATATTGAAATAGTATACAAACTTCTGTTATAGTTTTTAGCCTTAGATCCTAAACAAAGGCTTAGGATTGATTTCAAGTCTATTTTTAAAAGTTCACAACATGAACACTAAATTCCAAACTCAACCCATCTTCTACCATCTGAACTGTTTCTACTCCAGTGTGCTAAAGCCTAAAGTTGAAACCAGGCTGTCATCTCAGATTCCCCTTCCTTCACCCCTCACAACAGTACTGAGATATTGGTAATAACATCTTAAACCTTTCTGAAACTCTCCCTTCTTCTCCTTTACCACTGCCTTTTCCTTAAGGCTTTCAGTTCTTCTCCCCTAGACTATTGTAGTCATCTTAGAACTAACCTTGCCTTCTTTATCCCCTGCAAAGGTACTTTCCATCTCAGAATCAAGCCCCACACAGGACACATAGTCATCATCAGTCAGTGTCTGTTGAATGAATGGCCGAGAGAACTGTTAATGTTAATCAGTAGTTGCAAAGTGAAAAAGATCCTTAGTTTTACATTATGTACATTATATAACTGCATACACAAAGGAAACACAGATACAATTTGAACCTCTGACTAAACTTATCAATGCTTTAAAATTATTCTACAACTTTTGCATTTATTGTCTTTAACTCAGGCTTTTCTTTATTGGATCTTCTTGGAAATGATGATATAATAAATGTTCTGTATTTCCATGGAATTTGATTTGCCAGCATAGGTTTATGGCGGTCAGTCCAGGGAATCATTGGTGCCATGCAGACAGCTCCTTGTTTTTGTCTGGAGTCCCCATGGGATTAAACTACATCTGGCAATAAGTAGGGACTCTGGTCTGGACATCTTCAAAGGCAGGAGGCTGCTAGTATTTATCAGATCTATGTGGATAAGCCAATAGAGAAAGATTAAATTTTTTTATTTTGTTTTCCTTCCTTTTGTAACTTACTCTAAAATAAACCTCCAGGAGTTTATGTACCAAATTAATACATTTTGATGGTTGTTAAAAAGGAAACCTATTTATTTTTGTAAATGTAAGTGGATAATTGAAAATTTTAGATTAATATATTTTTGTAAACAGTTTATCTTTGTATAATAGCTATGTACAATCTTCAAAATTAATTTCCTAGGGATACTTTATTAATTTTTTTGGATTTGAGTATTCATGTTTATCTGTTTTAAACATCTTATGTCTGTAGGTACTAGGACATTGTATTTGGCATTTGCAAACTTTATTTATCTGTGTGGGAAACTTACCCAAAATTTTTTTCTGAGGAGACTCTTGGACCTATATTGACATGGGCCACTACCTTTTCTTTCATTTGATGCTCCTCACATTTTTGAAACGTTATTAGTCTTGTGGCTTGGTTTACCTCTTGCTGAAACACGTGTCCCTTCATTTAGCTGACAAAATAAAATGGCTGCATTCCAGGCACTTGTCATGAAGTATAATCTAGAACCTACCATTCAAAGCCTCCCCAAGAGGAATAATGTTTATTCAGGATTGCCTGAAGAGTCTCTAGTCTCTTCATTTGTCTATACCTTAAATCTGTCCCAGGATTAAGTAAGTCCCTCTGCTAGTCACATACCTGGATTCCATCATATTGCCGAGGGAGGAATTTCTTATCTCAGGAACAGAAATAATGTGTTTTCCAGGCCATCTGGTTTGTTTTTACATTATGGTCATTTCTGACTTATAATTGTTTGTGTTTCTTTCTTTATGTTGCCTGCTAGAAAGCTTAGCACCAAATACATGGCTCACCTCTAACAGTCTATAGAATTTCCCTGTGCAACACCTTCTTCTTATCCTTATTTTTGCTTACCTAGCTTCATTTTTGTTAAATTTCACTTACCAAATATACACATTATTGCAAGTTTTACGAATTATTTTCTGAACAAAGACTCATAAAATGCAGACAATAAATAAAAGACTGGTATAGTTGTTCCCATCGATTCTTAACATGCTAGAATTTAATGTACCTCTCTATTCCTGTGTGTGTTGTACTACAACTAGTTTAACATATCTGTGTGTTATGAATTCCTAAATTTTAGATTAAGAATGACCTAAGGTTGAAATGTTAATTAAATGTTTTAATGTTCTATAGTTCTAAAGAAAATAGTGGGATAAAATGTCAGCATACAGGAGTATTTTAAACATTAAAAAAAATCATCTCTCTGAAAAGGAGGGTAATTGTACAAGTTTGCCTAATCCTTTTGATCTTGGCACACAGCAATACAGACTTCAGTTGAGATTAAAACTATGAATTTCAAAGGAAACATGGCCTTCAGTGTGTAAAATATATAACAGCTGGTTGACTAGTCCATTTAAAACTACACAATAACAATCGTAGACAGAGTGATTCCCTGCCAAAAGATGCACGAGTGCTTGATGGGTATATCAGGATGTGATACTAACACACACTTTTCTCTAGTAATGATATAAATGTAGAAATGAACTGTGTACTGCCTGCTCTAAAAATCTCTCATCTGCCCAACAGTTCAAGGGCAGTTTAGAAGGAGAGAACTCCTTTTAGTGATTTCTCTATCTGCTTCTCGGGCTGAACTTCAGTGTGTTATTGACTAAATTTCATTTTTTAAAACTGTCACAGATATATTATTTTTATTGTTAGCATCCCACAATTTTTTTCTCTAAATCTTTGATCCCTTTTTTCTCCTTTTTGGCCTTTCTTCGTGACTTACTGGTCTTAAATGTCATTGCTTCACATATATTTTCAAGTACCTAATGTTAAAATTTTCTAGGTAAATTATGTAAAATTTGTTTATGGTTTTTGTTATAAATTTGTATTATGTGAACTCTGAAACATTGTGATATATTTGTAATCACTGTAGGTGTAAGTTAAGCTCATGTTAGTGGATTAAAGTTCATTAAATATTTCACTATTTCCACTATTGTATTTCATCCATAAAAGTAATTCTTAAACAGGTTAAATGAACGCATTTTCAGAAAAAAAATAAGGATTGATATGGATTTATCACTTCCATCAAATTCCATTTGGAAAGAAATTTGTATTCTGAATGTGTATCTGCCAAATATGAAAATATGTTGATTTTTCTGTGACCTTTTTGGTTTGAGAATTTTGATGCACCTAAGTTAATAGCAGATTTTCTTTTTGCCTTAGTTTACTTCCAGGCAGGAAACTGTGAATTTAAATGTACAATTTTAAATTGTAGATTTAAAATTTCCTAAAGTTACTCATATTCACCACAAATTCAGAACCAGCACTTTAGGAGTTAATGTATCTTATTAGAGGGACAGGAAATCTGGCAACTATTGCAGAAACTAGACCTAATGGTGCACACAAACAATTTGTCAGTCTTCTTAAATGTGAATAGCTTTCCGCAAAGTGGCTGCTCTTGCTTTGTTTGAACAGGCTAAACTTTTCCTTTTTGGACTTTAAATCTTAGAAGTGAAATGCGATCCACATATTCAATCAAAATCATTTAATTCAAAGCATATTTTGATTGGAACAAAGTTGACATGGAAAGAAACTTTAGAATAAAAAAGTTGAAAGGACTTTATATCATATATTTAGCAGGAAAATTTGAAACAGTTCTAATTAGGCTGAAAAAAACAGCTTTCTTCAATGTAAATTACAAAGGTCATATATCAATGTTAAGGAAACATTACCACTAGTGTTTGAAATCCAGCACATGCAAACATAACAGGCCAGTTCATTTTAAATCTGTGTGTGTGTGTGTGTGTGTGTGTGTGAGAGAGAGAGAGAGAGAGAGAGAGAGAGAGAGAGAGCAGGAAGAAGACTGTATTGATTTTATTTCAAGTGAAAAACACTTAAAATTCCAAGTTTATAATTTTGTATTGCCTTTTTGATGATCCAAATTTACTCAAATTAAGATTCTTAATTAATTATAAGTACAATTAAATATTTACCAAATAAAGTTTTCATTCTTTCTCTCATTAAAAGTATGATTCATCAGGAGAGTTAATCAGTGATTTTCACATTTGTATTTGAAATGTATATGCATGGCATTTTGTATCTTAGAATTGAATCAGGCCTTCTAGAAGCCTGGGAGGAGGAGGAGTGGCATAAGTATGAAGAACTTTGAATCTGGACTGTAGGTCTATTTCCTTCTGATCATGTGATTATTTCTGAACTTAAAAGTATGTAAATGATATTTGATCTTTTAATTTGACTGTTTATAAAAATCATTTATCCCATAGATATCACTAGTTATTTTTTTAGTTTTTGTTTGTTTGTTTTTAATGGTTGGGGATTGAACCCAGGGCCTCATGCATGCTAGGCTAGTATTCTACTATCAAGCCGCATCCTCAGCCCTTATTTGTTTTGTTTGGTTTGGTTTGGTTTTGTATTTTAAGTGGGTGACAGGATAAATAAATATTAACATTAATTGACAATAACTGCATGAGAAACATGAATATTATACAAGTATAGCTTGTTTGTCTTGGTAAAGTTATCTAATAATTTCTTTGTTAATTGAAATCTATTTTCTTTGATTTTTACATAATTTTTAAATTTGTGAAAATTTTATTTTTAAGGGAAATTGATAAAGTATCTAAAATATGCATAAATTAAATCATGATTCATGCCTTTTATTTTCGAACTTTTATTCTAAAATATCTTAGAAAAGTGAACTTTTTATGTTATCATTTATTTTGACTCCTTTCTACAAAAGAAGAATAATTTTATATAACATTTATATAAATAATTCATTTCCTTAATGGGTTAGTTTCAGGAAAACATAGATTGCATTCTTTCAGTAAGATTTATTGTTAGACACATATTCATATGTTATAATTATTTCTGACACAGGGTTACACAAGCCAGTTATTTATGAATAATTTACTATTATCTTTATAATATTAAAGCTTTAATTTGTTGATATCTGCATGAGGACAAAACAAATGAAATTTACTAATAAGTGTTTTATTTGACATCTGTATACTATACTTTTTAGCATATCTCAAGTGTTTTAGTCTCTGCCTAATAGATCTCATTTAAAAAAAACAGATTATCAGCCCCAAGATAGTTTGTCAAGACTAATATGAGTCCCTCTGGATTAGATTGACAATTTCTGTGAGGCTTCATATCATAATCTTTTCATAGTCTTATTTGATCCTTAGCAATTGGACATTAGTTACTGATTTATTTTATAATAACTCAGATGAGTTGAGTATTATTGTATTGTGTTGGACATTTTAGTGGATTTTCTTTTTTACAGATTTTACTCAGAACACACATCCAATGTAAATGATGTATGCACCCTGCTAGGGGAGTACTAACAATTGATTGGTTGGGTTCGAGAGGAGCATGGGAAGAATGTTACTATCCCCTGGCTGCAGACCGTATTTAATGCCAGCCTTAATGAGGATTGTCTGTCCTAAAGGCTTTGAAAGACTCAGATGCATAACATTCTACTAGCAGTGTGAGTGTGTGTGTGTGTGTGTGTGTGTGTGTGTGTGTGTGTGTGAGAGAGAGAGAGAGAGAGAGAGAGAGAGAGAGAAAGAAAATATGTAGGACTAAATAAGAATTTTATATAATGAATACTTTTAAAAATTTTAGTCTATAAAGAAGATGCTTTAAAGAGTTTAGTAGAGGTTTTATGTTTTTTGTTATAGATTTTCAAAAACAGAAGTTATAAAATGTAGTCCTAGGATTTTCCATTTTCATTTATTTTTTTTTGTTTGTGTTTACTTCTCCTTAATTTCCTCCAGCTTGTCCTTCCTTCTTTCCTCAAGTCTTTGGTAGGTGCATTTGTTTATTAATATATACTCTTGGTTAGGCAATTGCTATTCACTGATATCAAGAGGATGTTAAAGTCTTGAGCAGACTTTGTATTAGAATGATTTTAAAACTTCTTAGAATTCTATGTCATGATTGCCCTTTGGACATCCCTTTTTAAAGCTTTGGTATGTCATAAGAAATGCTTGAAATTAATGAAATTTTTAGGTTAGTTTTTAAAAAATTATTTGAAGTTAAGCTGGGTGCCATGGCACACGCCTGTAATTACTTGGGAGGCTGAGGCAGGAGGATCATAAGTTTGAGACCAACTTGGGCAATTTAGAAAGGCTCTGTTGCAGAATAAAAAGGGCTAGGGATATAGCTAAGTGACTGAATGCCCCTGAGTTCAAGCCCAAAACCAAACCAAATAAATAAACAGGTTTTTGAAGTTTATTCATGAAGGTGGTGTGTTTATCAACCTCTGAAACAGGTTCTGCCAATAATTCCATGAATTAATGGTTGATCTATGACAGCTACTGGTAGGACTGCACCATGGCACTGTGGGTTTTCTCTGCATGTGTGTTTGCAGAATAATATGAGTATAGAGTATTGTTTCTTTCAGCGATTTTGCTTAAAATTCTGATGAAGTGTCAAGATGCAAAGCTTTAAGCATTTAAATCTAACCAACATCACCATTTTGAATGTGCATAAAGAAGTAATCAACCATTAGGAAAACTCACAACAAACAGTTCTTTGTTTGATGACACATAAAATAAAATTGCCCTAGTTTTTAGAGCTTTAATATTGAGAAAATTCATTTGTACTTTGTCATTTGCTGAGCCTCCTAGAATTTTATAGTCTCAAATCACAACACTATGGACACTCAGGAGACTCCTGACTGTTTTATCTTATTAAACAATTTTGAAATCATTAATTTTTAATTAGCTTGAATGCAGGTTTTTTATTGTTTCAATAGTGTGTGTATAAGAACTAAATGTTTTTTATTTAAACTACTGGCGAGAGTATTATTTACATAAATAAGTATGGGTTCTAAGAATACATACTGTGAACTTGCTTCATATAGTAACACTTCTTAGTAGATTCAGAGATGTTATATGCAAAACTGTTATAGTAGAGTTTTTTAGCAGTTTGTTAACCCAGATTTTTGAACAACAACCAAAAAGGATGTAAACTCAAAGATATGTGTAAGTCCTTCCCTGATTGAAAGTTCTAATTAAGTGAATTGGAGAAAATTAACTGAAATTAGCTGTCAGAAAGTCACATTTAAATGAGTGATGAGCTAGTCTGGCAGTAAACATTTAAATGATATAAATTGCCATTTAAGTGTATGGTTTAATGTTTGTCATGCATTAATGTGACATGAGACTGCAGTGACAATCAAGCAGCTTGCTCTAATTTGAACATATTTAGGGCTTTTGTGTGGAGTGCACTGCACACAAATTAAGACAATTGCTGTTTTTATGTGTCACTTTAAACGTGTGCCCCTACTCCCTCCCATCCCAACCCCCGCCTAAGTTAATGAAACAAACGTATCATTTTTGTGTACAACTGGCATTTTAGTTCCTAGATTTTAGATGCATTTTAAATGTGTGTACTTAAAATAGGAATGTACTTCAAATTATTACAAGCTCTTTTCTTCTTATTTCAAGTAGAATATGAAGTAGTTTGTGCTGTCTTATCTCTTTACTAGATTTGCAAATATAATGAATTTTATAATAGATGTCTAAAATAGTAACTTTTACAACAGAAACTAGCTAAATATTTTTTAGGTACACTTTGATGTATTTCAGATATACTTTGGAAGTGAGAATTGCCTTATGCCTATACTTTTATTTATAGTATTATATTTTATAGTATTGCAAACCCATGTTAAATGTCATTAGTTAAGGTGGAATTTATTATTTGTATCTAGCCATAAACTGTTTTCTTGTTCATAGGTACTTATTTAGTACAGCATCTGTTTACACAAGAATACCCCTGTGAATTAAAATCTTTTGTCATGTAATAGTTTACATCTCATTGGTTGCTTGCTATAGATGTTAGTAAATTTGGGGACTGGGTGTGTAGATCAGTGGCACTTAGTATGCACAAGGCCCTGGATTCAATTCCTCCAGCACAGGGAGAAAAAATAAAGGTTATTTGAAAACCCACAGAGTTCTTATCTATGCTGCAAAACAACAAAAAATACTTCATGATCATATACTTTTACTCAAAAAATGGTGCTCATTTCAATGAGATACATTACCAAACATAACTTGGTATATACTTTTTTAATTGAGCTTCAACATTGTAAGTTCAAGAATTATCTATTGGTAAACTAACCCATAATGTTAAACTTCTATTTTGGAATTATTTAGAACATTATATAGTATAAAGATGAATACCGTCCTAAAAATTAATTCCCAGTTTTTAAACTCTTTAATATTTATAACTTTGTAAAATTCAGCAAACATGTGTTGTTACCTATTGTATTTTTGCACAATGCTAGTAAGTGGGAATGTCATGATGAATGGGAAGTGGATCTTGTGCCCAGTATTTCAGCTGAATACTTGATTATGTTCATTCATTATTTATTGGGCAGTTATGTTAATAACAAAATATTTGATCTGGTTTGATATTAGTACCTAGAATAATAATATAAGTATCCAGAATATTTAGTTTGTTAGCAAAAAAACTCAACCAAAATAACTAAATAATTGGGTTAATAGTTGTTGTAGTAGACAACAAAATATTTTAATTCCAGAAATATTATAAATATTTCAAGTAGATAGTAAATTTTTAATGTTTTCCTATTTGCTTTCCCAAAGTCACCTTTACACTGTACAACCTCCATTGTTTGAAGCATAAATTGAGTATCTGTCAAGGCCTGAGTTACAAATGTGACCAGAAGAGGCCCAGTCCTCACAGTGCTTACTGTACTGCAGAAGCATACTGAAACATAAGCAGTGATTCTAGTTCAGAACGATAAGTGCCAGAAAGTCTTACATCATATACATAGGAGAACAGATTCTGTTAGAAAAAAAGGCTATCAGAATTAATTTTATTTTATTTTTTCAAGGCAAAGGAATTGAATCTAGGGCCTCACACACCAACAAGCACATACTCTAACCACTGAGCAACATCTATCCCCAATTTTGTTTTGGTGAGCTTGTTTTTGATTGTTTTCTGACTGGCCTTGAACTGGCAATTCTTCTGCCTCAGCCTTTTAAGTAGCTAGGATTATGGACACCCACCACCAGTTTTGTTTTCTTAAAGTCCTTCTCCTTTTTTATTTAATTTTTATTAGTTTTGTTTATTTTGTATTTTGGTTGTCTTGGGGTGGGTGCCAAACCCAGGGCCTCAGGGGTGTTGGGCAAGCGCTTTGCCAATGAACTACATCCCCAGCCCTCTTAAAGTCCCTTTTGGTAGTAAGTTTAATGTTAAACTTTTCTATTTGTTCTAAATATATCTCCGCTTTAAAAATCAAATTCAGCCTGATGATATTATTTACACATTTTTTTCAGGCCCTGGAAAGTGAATTTGTTTCCTGCCAGCTTCACCAATGGATTGATCTCATTTTTGGCTATAAGCAGCAAGGACCAGAAGCTGTGCGAGCCCTCAATGTGTTCTATTACCTGACCTATGAGGGAGCTGTCAACCTGAATTCAATAACTGATCCCGTGTTGAGAGAGGTAAGTTATCTGACTAAAACACAAACTTGTGGTATTAAATATCACCTTCACTATCCCTCAGTTGTACTAGTGGAGAAACTGAAACTAGATGGATGAAGTGAATTAAGCAGGGTAAACTATCAATTAGTGACTTAGTAGTGACTTGAACTCAGATCTTCCCTTCTACAAAATGTTTGCCTCAATATGCAATGAGAGCTTTTTCAGAGCTATTTATCATTTTTGTAGCTTTGGAGACTGCTCACATGATTTAAAATACTAGGAAATTGTGATTAATTAATGAAATATTGGGAGCATAAATTTAAATGCAATGAAACATTTATATGCAGTACATAAATACATATATAATTATATTGAAATCAATAGTTGAATCACAGTATAAAACTCTCCTGTGTCATTAAACTTGGTGTTAGATGTTAATGAGACTTGTGTTATCCTTGTGATTTCTAAGGTATAACACTTAAAGTATAATTTTGGCAAATGCATTATTCATAAAAAGTTCTATGGAGGGCCATGTATTTCTAATCTATTTATACATCCAACTTACCTTATATGAAAAATTATAGAATTGAACAGATACAATCTCAAACATATATATAATTTTAGAAGAGAAACTATATTTAAGAAACCAGAGGCTTTGATTCATAGGAAAAATTGCATATTTTGAAAGATACATTATTTGTGATATGTAAGATTTATTATTTTTCACCAGGACTTCATATATTCCTTTATAGTTCTACTTATGATGTGACTGTGTTGAAAATATATAAGGACATTTTAAAATAAATTGGCATGTTATCACTTGGCTTATGTGCTTGATAGAAATTAGTACATAAGCAGAAGCATGCTGTACCAGATATGCATTTGCCCTGACTTGTTCAAGTTTTGAATTGCTGGGGTTTTTTTTATTTTTAATTTTTTAGTTGTTGATGGATCTTTAGTTTATTCATTTATTTATATGTGGTGCTGAGAATTGAACCCAGTGCCTCACACATGCTGGGCAAGCGCTCTACCACTGAGCTACAACCCCAGCCCCTGAATTGCTGTTTTTCACACCTTAAAAACTGTGGAGGCAGAGAACTAAGTCCTATGAACTCCTGAAGACACTTCCAAAGCCTCAGAGTTTTTGAAACTGTTCCTTCCAGAACATTTTATTAGAAGGACTTAATTTTATTAGAGGAACAACTGACTGCGTGACATAGAACATACATAGAATTCTGTTTGTAAAATTGAGGTCAAATCAATGTGCAAGTAGAATAACAAAATAGTGCACCTTTTTATCCTTAGAATAGAATAGCTTGAGTGTGTTTACCTTCTTTTATATTGTTTTAGTGAGATTTGAAAAGTGTTCCTTTATTCCATAACATGCCACTGCTGCTTCAACACCCATACTGCCATTTTGTTTTTCCATGTTCCCTTATGGTAATTGTTCACATTGCTACATATCTGGTCTACAACTGAACTCACACTATAAAATTGATTTATAATGTTTTACTTCATATACTAGATATTTCTTTTCTTTCTATATAATCTCTGTGTTTTTAATTTTCAAATTCCATAATATTTTGTAGAATTACTGTGGAAATCTACTTAGCATTATTTTTCCCATTGTAAGATGCTATTTAAAAAAAAAAAAGACTTATTTTGGTGTGTCTAAGATGATGTAACTAGCTCCTCCTTCAACTTAAAGTAATCAAAGTCTATGCAACATTCACATCATAAAGATGGTGCTCAACCTGTACCTGTTTGTTATGGCCAGTCAGCTGGTTATTTCCTCTTTCAGTGGCTCAGTATGATTGACTTTTTATTCTGGGTGCCCTCAACATACACCAATGATTTCCAAAGAAAGTTACTGTATTCTGTTTACAGTGTAGTCTTAATACAGCGTACTGGAATGATGGCAATATTCATATCCACATTGTACATTACAGTGGCCTGGAGCCACATGGGGTTGTGCGCTTAAAATGTGGCTAGTGTGATTGAGGAACTGGATATTTAATTTTAATTAATTTTAGTTAATTTAAATTTAAATAGGCACATATGACTAATGGCTACACCCATTAGACAGTGAGATCTAGAAGACTGTCATATATGTCTTTGGTAACTGTTTTCTGACTGTGATTTCAGGACCTATGACCTGAAAGTGAGACATTAAATATTTTAAATTAATTAGTTAGGTAAGAATTTGAAATTGGGCATACAACATTTAGACATTAGATATATAATGAAATATAGGTATAAACTAAATTATGTATTTTTTTTACCTCAACTATATAAATAAGGTTTTGTTTTTATTTTTGTGGTACTGGTAACTAAGCAGTACCAGGATTGCTCTACCTCTGAGCCACATCCCCAGCCCTTTTAGTTTTTTATTATGAGACAGGTTTTCACTGTTGCTCAGCTTGGCCTTAAACTTATTATCCTCCTGCCTCAGCCTCCTGAGTTGGTAGAATTACAGCTATAGACCACCACACCTGGCTCAAATAAGCTTTTTTAAATTATGATAAAATAAAACACTTACAATTTATCATTTTTACCATTTTTGAATGTATGCTTCAGTGGTATTAAGAACATTCACATACGGAAGTGGCTGTGGCCCAGTGAGTGGTACAGTATGTGCTGTGTGCTTATTGTGCACAAGGCCCAAGGCAGGGCAGTAGCATCACCCACATTGTTGAACAGCCATCACTACAATTCATATCCTTTTTAATATTCTTTTTTTTTAAAGAGAGAGTGAGAGAGGAGAGAGAGAGAGAAAGAATTTTAATATTTATTTTTTAGTTCTCGGTGGACACAACATCTTTGTTGGTATGTGGTGCTGAGGATCGAACCCGGGCCGCACGCATGCCAGGCGAGCGCGCTACCGCTTGAGCCACATCCCCAGCCCTTTAATATTCTTAAACTGAAACTTTCTTCACATTAGAGAATAATTCCCCTTTCCATCCTCTCCTCAGTCCCTGACAACCACCATTAATTTTTTTGTCTTTATGTGTTTGATTATTCAGGGTACCTCATATTAATGGAATCTATATTATTTGACCATTTGTTTCTGACTTATTTTATTACCATAGTATCTTTAAGATTCATCCATGTATAACATGTATGGAATTTACTTCCTTTTTAGGGCTGACTAAATTTCTGTTATATGCCGTTGCCACATTTTGTTTATACACTTTTCCACACATGGACATTTTGGTTTTTTCTTACCTTTTGACTTTTGTGAATAATAAAAACATTGGTGTACAGGTATGTCCCTGCTTTCAGTTCTTTGGAATATATGCCCAAAATTAGAGTTGGTGAATTATGTGATAATTCCATGTTTAACTCTTTGAGAAACCACCATACCAAATAAATTTTTAATATTTATTTTTCATGATCATTATTTGTTAATGACTATTTAAAACATTTGTTTAAAGTTTCTTTGACTTCCCTTTCTCTCCCACAATAACTCCCCACTCTGTCCTCTCTTCGATTCCTGGCGACTACCATTCTGCTGTCTGTATGAATCTGATTACTCTAGGTACCTCATGTTAGTGAAATCATATATTATTTGTCTTTTTTGTGTCTGACAGGTATTATCAGAAAATTAAGTCTTAACCACCCTGATTTATTTTTATATACACATATATTACACATTAGATTCTACATTCGTTAAATATGTGTGACCTATGATGTTCTACATATAGTATATATGTTTTTGAAATGAGAATATGTCTCTTTGTTATTTAGTGTTATTAATATAAATATGCTTTTAATTCACAAAGCTTTCTGAATGTGATTAAAATATAATCCTTTATTATTGCCTTTCCATAGCATTGGCCAGTGCTAAATCTTATGGCACAAGGCGGTGTGATAGAATAAACAAATAAATAAAATGATGTAGATTTGATTCCTTTAATAACTACTAGTTGTTTGATTTGGATCCTACTCAACCTCTATTTCCTCAAATGTAGATTTGGTATGATATTGCCCACCCATAGAGGATTAAATAAGGTATCATTATGTAAAGTGCCTGGCATATCAGATCATAATATTCTGCAGGTGTTATTCCTTCCCTCATGTTGTTCCGAGTTAAATCCAGGTTAGAAAACACAACTGTAAGATGACATCATAGAATTATAGCATATTGACACTAGAGAAGCGGTTAGAGACCATTTCCTAGGGTACACATGCAGAGTTCATTGTAAATTGAGACAAGAAGAAAGCAGAAAACAAAAATATGTCATTGATTTATTAATTTTTTTCAATAACCTTTTATTGAACCCAAATTATTCAAATAAGGTTAAAAGGTTGAAAGGCAAGTCCTGCACTCACTCAGCTAGAGTTCATTATCTAATGAAAAAATGGAAATAAGTAAACAATTATAATACACTGATAAGTTTAGTATTGAGATAAGTATATGTATGTATACATGCACAAGCACAGGGGATGGGTACTAAACTCAGGCTAATTGAACCCAGGCATATTTTTTCTGGGAAATGGAAGGTTGGAGCAGCATATTCAAGGATGATTCAGATCACTGAGTAGAGTCATGGGCAATGAATATCTACACAGAAGATACTTCTTAAGTTTGTGGCATGCATATGACAGAGATCAGGGATGGAGAACTGGGTGTATAAGAAATGGATTGGAGGTGATAAGGTAAGAGGGAGAAAGGAATCAAATCATAAAGGGCCTTCAATTCCATAAAAAGTATGTATATATGCCATACAAATACATTTACATATTGTTTATAAATTGTAAAGGAAATGTAATTGCATTCTAAGACAGTGAGAACAAGTGGAAGGTTTGTAACATGACCACGCGTGTGTTTTAGAACCTGTCTGGAAGAAGTTTGAAAAGATGAAAACTGAAAAGTGCCTATTGGATTTTTCTCAATAAGAAACCAGAGATAATAGCTTAGAAGCTAGGGGATTGTGCTATGAGTGGGAGGTGAAGAGATAAACATGGTACAGAAGAGAAAGTCATTTAAGGGAGGTTTTGGGGGAGCTTAGTTTGTTTTCTTTGTAGCACTGGGGCTGGAACCCAGGGCTCTACACATGCAAGGCAAGTGCTCTACCACTGAGCTCTATCCCTGGCCCTATGGGAAAAATTGTTAACAACTTTATTGAGATATAATTCAATTCATATGATATAATTAGGTTATTGAAAACATATAATGGATTTTAGTGTATTTACAAAGTCACGCAAGCATTACTACAATTTAATTTAAGAACATTTTTGTCACTACAAAAAGGAATCCTTGTACCCATTAACAGTCACTTTTAGGGAGACTTTTCTCTTTTGGGTTTTAACTGTGTTTCCATTGGAAAAATCCAAGAAATGGGAAGCATGTCAGATATACAGAAAGAAAGCATGGAAGAGACTATCAAGCTAGAAGAAAGTGGAAAGGAACAAAATCCAGAGCATAGATAGAGATAAGCTCTGGATGGGAGTGAACCACAGTACCTCTTCTGAAACTGGAGAGAAGGGCATCCTGGCAGGGGCCTTGCACAAGTCAGTGTCTGAATGAGGAGGCAGGGCAATAGCATTATCTATGCAGGTTCCTACCAAGGATGAGCCAATTGTTATGGAAATTTCTGACTAGTGATAGATGCCTAATAGGTACTGCTTTGAAGTTATTAGTTTCTTTCTGTTATTTATTTCCTTCATGTAGTTTTCAATAGCAAGAAAATCAGTGGTAAAAAACTTGAACAGAGGTATATATTTCTGTGTGTGTGTGTGTGTGTGTGTGTACAGACACAGGGATGTTTTGCTTGGAAATATGGTGAAATGTATAAAAAGGGATTGAGGGAGAAGAGGGTACAATAAAACTGATAAAGAGATATTTTCCAAATGACAAAATATGGATCTGAGGTGGACAGAATAGATAAGGAAAGCAGGAAGGAGTTGATAAACTCAGAGAGTTTATGTTTTTATTCATTTATTCAACAAATATTCATCTTGTTCAAGGTGCTGTAGAGCTGAGCAAGACAAAGTTCCTGCCTTATGGAATTCATATTGTAATGGAATGCACAGAAATAACTAATAGAGACTATAATTACAGTTATGATTTGTGCTATAAAGAAGATAAAGGCAGAGTTGGTGGTAGGGAACTGTTTAAGGAGATGGTCACAGGCTGCTTCTCTGTCTTCATGAACTCTGGGATTGCAGTAAGACTGTACAAGGACATGGAGGAAAGTGGCTCCTGCTTGTGTGGCCACACTTGTTCCTGTAAGCCCCCGCTGGTACAGCCTCCATGTCAAGTCTTATCTCAGAGCTCCTCGCAGTTGTAACGCTTTCACCATTGCTGTCTATGAATTCATAAGCCAGCCCGTCACCAGGCCACACCCATCTTTTCTTCAGAATCTTGTTCCAGTGAGGTACTTTCACATCACTAATATTAATACATTTGTACATCCACTTGACTTAATTAAAGCATTGTTTCTTGAAAATCATAGTAATGATCCCAGGATAGATTTGTGCCTTTCTTAAAAGTATAAAAAGCAGACCAGACCAATTTCTGTTTGGTAGATCTACTTTTCTTATTTCTGCTCTAAAATAGTTTAGTTCAGAACACTTTTGCAATCACCCAGTCATACACAGATGCAGGATGACAATGTACAAGTCACATATTTGTGTCTTACTTGGCAAAAGCCCCATTCCTCTGGAGGAAGTTGCTGTTCTAGAGAAAGTGGTTAATACATATGGCATAGTAAGTGATCATAAAAATAATCTCTCTATAAAAAGAGCACTAAACGATAGAAATAATAACCATAAGAGGAGGAAGAGTAATCAGAGAAACAGCCTGCAGCACATTAAACTTTTATGTTGTTTTTAATTTTTAGAAAACAGCTGGGTTATCAATATACATGTCTGCATTTACATATATCTCACACCAGAAAGAATTTTTTTCAGGGAAACATGCTAATCTTTTTCCAAATATCTTGTGACTCCCCAGCTACAGATATATTCTTATTTTTAGCTGTTTATTCTGCAGATGACTTTACCCCTTTTTATTTCTCTCTGGTATTATTTTTTTTCTTTTCTCCCTGCTTTTACCATATTTTAATCGACTGTATTTTCCCATTATAAAATATATTCTTTCCTAGACAGGGATGAACAAATAAAAGTTAGTCATTTTCTGGTTATTACTTCAATGATGGAGTTCAGTTGGTGAGAAATAAATTTTTTTAAACCCTCAACATATGTACATACGTGTGTATGTGTGTATATGTCTATGTGACGTAAATTGAATATGGAAGTACAAAGGAGGAGCAGCCAATTAGAGTAAGTCAGATTAAGGAAGTAATAACTGAGCACAATCCTTAGGAAATAACTAATGGAGTAGATGAAGCAAAAGAAAGAGAAGAAGCATTCAAAGCAGTGAGCGTAGCATGTGGGAAGGAGCATTAGTGGCTGTGTGAGTGGAATAAACTACATGTAGGTGAGAGGTGTAAATGAAGTTGGTGAAAAAGAGCAGCAAGATTGCTGATATCTCCCAAACATATCTGGAAACCGTATGTGTTTATCATTAGTCCAAACCACCATCACTATCTCCTCAGGGACCAATGTGAAATAGACTTGCTCACCTATTTCTTTACCTACTTACATTCCACTTCCACAGAGCTGCCAAAGTAGTATTTGAAAACTATAAATCAAGTCATGCTACCCCTTACTTAAACCTTCCTATTTCACATTAAACAGAGAGTAAGACCCACATGATCTGGCCATGCCTACATCCCCAATCTAATATCATCTCTTTCTCTCCTTCATTTATGTGTCCTATCATACTTCTCTCTGTTTCTGATCATGTGAAGTTTATCACTGACTTGACACTCTTTTATGATAGCTATTTATTCTGACTACCCCAGATTTTCATTCACTTTCTGGTTCCTAGTTGTGTATACATCAGCTTGAAGTTCATCTCTTCCTCAGAGAGGACTTGCCTTCAGATACACAACCTAATTATCTTTTTTTTTAATTGTCTTAGTTCATTTGTGCTACTGTAACAAAGTACCACAGATTGATTTTTGTTGTTGTTCTGAGGTTTGAACCCTGGGGGTGTTTTACCAATGAACTATATCCCCAGCCCTTTCTGTTTTATTTTGAGACAGGGTGTCACTGAATTGTGCAGGTAGGCCTCAAACTTGCAATCTTTCTGCCTCAGCCTCCTGAGAAGCTGGGATTACAGGCATGTGCCATCATGCCTGGCTAAACTGAGTAATTTATAAACAATAGGAATTTATTTCTCTTATTTCTGGAGTCTGGAAGTCCAGGAAAAGGATGGCAGCAAGTTTATATCTGGTGAACTCTATTCTCCATTTCCAAGGTGGCACCTGTCCCTGCATCCCCTGGAGAGAAGAAACACTGTGTCCTCACAGGGCACAACATGAAAGGCCGAAACTAATTTCCTCCAGCCCTTTTATAAGGCTCGATGAATTCATGAGGATAGATCCTCTTTTTTCACATACAATCATTGTCTAAGCCCAATTACTTCTTTTTTAAAATTTCTCACACTTCATCATTCTTTTCTGAATCCAGATCCCTTATAATTTCAAGTGTTGAGTATTATAACATTTTCTATAGTCTTTTTCCGCTGTGCAGTTTCTTTTTTCAGTGTACCTTGAAGAATTGAGTTTTCCCAAATTCTCCTTTGTGCAACCCTCCTCTGCTCAATGTCTTCACGTGGTCCCCAGTACTTGATAGATAGAGGCCAAATGCCAGGCACGGATGGGTTTCCTTCCTTTTATTCCCTGTCCTACCACCTTACACAGTGCTCCTTTTTTTTGTTCAAGCTGGTTTTTAGCCACAAATATCTGCCTTTCATTTCCTTTCATGCCACTGCTCCTCCTAGAAGATCACCCTCATCTTCAATTGTGTAAGTTCTGTCCTTCTCTTAGAAAGCCTGCTTGAGTTTCACTTTTTTAGTGTAATATTCACCAAATTTTATTGCCCATTTCTACTTCTGACTAGTATACAGTTGAATCAGGCTTCCTGGTAAAGTTAACTTGTGAGAGGGTAGAGAGCCTGTCTATACAAGTGCACTACCAGGGTCAGAATATCATGCACTTCCGTGGGACACGACAGGGACAAGAGTGCCTTACGCTCAGTGCTCACTCAGCAGCCGAGTTTTACCCAGTGCTGGTTATACAGCAAGCGAGCCCAGAATCCTTGTGACTTATCTGGGATACCAGGGAGACAAAATCAAGATTGAGATGAACACAGTTCTTGAGAGCAAAATGGGCTGTAGGGAGGACAGAGAGCCTCAATGGGAATACTGGTGTTGCTACTACAGGGACCTAATGAATCCCAGGGAAGCTCTGAAAAATGTCACTGAAGGGAGTAATTCTCATTTCTTCAACCTGACATGCTAGAGTGATATGACAACCACTTCCATGTCTTGCTACAGCAGAGACCATTAAGGACAAGTAAGAAATTTGGGAGGATATATGTGATTTGAAAAAGCTCCTTAGGTAAATCTGTTTATTGTCCTCTTTTCAATTTTCCATGTGGCTTTCCATATAGACAAAAAACAAATATAAAGGCACAGTGAGGTTTGAAATTGCAGGAAACCTACAGGTATCCTTAGTCCTATATAAACTTCAGAAAGTGGGTTGGTAACAGGGTAGCCTAACAAACTTTGCCAAACGCCTTAACTATTTTTCATGAATTCACCTTCACTTACAGTCAAAGAGACCAGATGATCTATTTTTAAAATTCATTTAATATGCAAAATTTTTATTATGGAATAGGGTAACAGATCCCCATCTACCCATTGAACAAATTCAATAATTATTAACATTGTTGGCCTTGAGTTGTCTCAAAAGGGACTCAGTCTAAGCAATGTGCTAGGTAGATTCATTAAAAAGTAAGACAGCATTTCTGCCTTTAAGCTATTTATTTTTTGACTTCTAATGCAAAATTATACTGAAAATGAAAATATACCACAGTATAAAAAATATAAACATTAGCTGTCAGCCTTAATATTTTTTTCAGAGGGGATGAACAGACCTCAGTTATAAGATATTTAGTCCTAAAATGGTAAATTTGTTCATATAATTTCTCTAATTAAAATACTTCCATCCAAGTTCTTAATTTTGGCATAGTGGGGCAGTATGAAGTTAGGCAGGTCCTGGAGACAGACTGCCTGTGATTAAAGCTGAGCAACACCACTCTGTAGCACAGTGATCTGGGGCAAGTTTCTTAACCTTCTGTGTTTTAATTTCCTCATCTAAATATGATAATAGCTGTAAGTATTTTATTGCATTAAGCACTGAGAACAGTTGTTGGCACATAGCAAGCCATAAGTTAAGTGTGTGATGTTGTTACTGCTAGATAGATAGATAGATGTGTGTGTGTGTGTGTGTGTGTGTATATATATATATATATATATGAATGAGATGTAACACAGTGTCTGGTTGGTGTTAAGTAACAATGGTCATCATTAAGATTAATAATAGTTATCCAGTCTCTACTTATATTTCTAATCTTAGTCCTTTCCAGCGTCCCCTCATCCTATATTGTGACATGCAAGGTGTCATACTGCCTTTTAAAGCCCTGCATATATTCTCTATTCCTCTTTTTTCTATTCCCTTTGTCTATGTTGCCTCCTTCTCATTCTTGAAGACCAAAGTCAGGTTCCTCTGGCCTTTGGAAGATCTTTCTTGACCTCCTCTAGACTGTTGCCATTCTTCCCTTATCGTTCTCAGAGCAATGTGCACAAACCTACTTCTCTACTGCCTGTTTATGTAATATTATAAATATAGAATAATTATCTGTCCTGTTGCTTAGGCCATTAGTTTCTTTAAAAGCAGAGACTGCCAAGTATTTTTGTACTTCTGGGGCTTGACACATTAGTACGTGTTCAATAAATATTTATTGCATGAATGGCCATACAAGGCAACTTAATTCAGTAGGGTTACAGCTAAGAGACACATTACTACCACGGTTACAGAGCAGCCTAGTATTGAATCAAACATTCCATTAAAACATTTCCACTAAAAGCTTGCTTTATTATTTAGCATTCTTATTCATCAATTCCCAATTATTTCTCTAAATAGCCTGTTACTACTTTGTATAATAAAACCTGAATTCAGCAGGCAGCATTCCAGATGTTGAAATACCCAGTAATAAAACAGGCCATGCAAATACTTCAAGATATTCTAGTAAAACCACATATTTATATTTTATAAACAGCATCTCAAATATTACCCAGAGAATTTATTAATGGATTTCCAAATGGAAATATTATGAAGAGATTTTCAACAAGCTGTGTGTTCTACTGTTTTTTATGCCAACTATTACATACTTGCATGATTTTATAGCCATATATATGGGAAAAGCATATATAGAGAGAGGGGTAGGGGAGGGAAGGAATAGACACACACATGATACAATGAAAGGAAGAAATAAAGAAAAGAATCAGAAGTAAAGGGAAGTAGTTTTGGCTTAGTGACAATGTAATGTTTGGCTTTGACTTAAGAAAGTCTTCTCTGAAGTAAATTTTTTAGTCTAGCTAAGGAAACAAGTCAACTCAGCACAGTACCCAGTAATCAATAATAAATATTGTAAAATTTTCTTTTAAGATGGGAGTTAGTATAGAAATAACTTAAACATATGGATGCAATTAATATATATGCTGCTTTTCTAATGCATACAACTTTAAATTGCAACTTTAAATTTTATCCCCTTCATATTTACATCTAAAACCACTACTGGAAGAAGAAAATAGAAATGAAACAATTTAGTAAGAAAAAATATGCCATTAATATTTTAAATTTTTTTAACATTACTCAAATTAAGTTTTAGAAAACTGTCTTAAAGATTCTAGTCTACCTCTTTAACAAGAAATGTTTAACAAGATTTCAAAGCTTAGATTTAATTCTTTAAATATTTACAGTCAGACCCTCTAGAGATTTGCACTGTGCTACACACCATAATGTTACTTGTGCCGGTTTTTCTTTCCTTAGCGCATTTGAACTTGAATTGGAGAACAACTTGTTGGATATTTGGCAGTCTCCACTTATAGCTAACTAGCCACAGTATCCTTTGGAGCCCTGTTAAAATCTAGCTTTGATATCAGCAGATTGAAAAAAAATGCATATCAAATGACCACTTAGTCATCATGTCTAAGTTTCTATTTAATTCCCACAGGACAAAAATCCTGATAACATTAACTGCTAAGGCCAACTGACAGGATACACAACAAGAACTGGACAGGATGGGATGAAATCCCCAGCAGAAAAGTATCTACATAGTGTGAGTGGTCTTGCTGGTGACATCTCTAGCCGAGTTAAAAAAAAAAAAAAGACAAAGTGTTATTTAAAAACATGTAGAAACCAGGTTCCCTCTTCACCTAGGGAAAGAAGAACAGTTACTTTTTAGTAGTCAGAACAATATGATCACAATATTTTAAAAATAGTAAATAAACCTAACTCAAATTCTGCAAAAAAAAAAAATTAAGGTTGAAATGTGTTCAGAGTGCTCTAGAAATATATATATATATATAAATTTAAACTCAATGAAGCATAAATGTAAAAAATAGTCTTTCAGGGCTAGGGCTATATAGCTCAGTGGTAGAGCGCTTGCCTTGCTTGTGTGAGGCACTGGGTTCAATCCTCAATACCACATTAAAAAATAAATAAATAAAAATAAATTTAAAAATAAAGATATTTTTTAAAAAATAGCTTTGGGCTGGGGATGTGGCTCAAGTGGTAGCACGCTTGCTTGGCATGCGTGCGGCCCGGGTTCAATCCTCAGCACCACATACAAAACAAAGATGTTGTGTCTGCCAAAAACTAAAAAATAAATATTAAAAAAATTTATATATTCATATTCTCTCTCTCTCTCTCTCTCTCTCTCTCTCTCTCTCTCTCTCTCTCTCTCTTAAAAAAAATAGCCTTTCAGGGAAAATGTAATTTTTAAATATGTGGCTATGGATTATTTTAAACTTAATCAGATAGATTGAAGACCTTTTAAAATTTTGGAAAATTAGACATAAAGAAAAAATATTTTTAAAAATTAGAAAAGAATCAGATTGTTATGTTTTCAAATAAAGATTTCACTTCTAAGAATTTTCATAAAGAATTTTTGTAAAGAATCAAATGGATATAAAAAGATTTAGGTACAAAAATGGTTACTACAGAACTCTTTGTAACTAAAAATTTGGAGAAAAAAGCTACCTAAACAAACTATGATAAAGGAATATTAAGTATGTAGAGAACCATTACAATGTGTAAGTTGAGTTGAATACATCCTACATGAAAACCAGTTGACAATATACTGATGAAAGAAAAAAATCTCTGGTTCCCAAAGTGTATAGAGTATGACCTCATATAAGTAAAAATACACACACACTCTCTGACATGGGTTATGTGAGCACACACACATGCATGAACACTTCATGTAAGGCCTGGAAGGCTATGTATCAAACCGTCACCAGCTCTTCTCTATGGTGAAGATGAAAAGATGGGCAAAATAATAATCTCTGTTATCTCCACTTTTGACGTCTGACAGAGGATGGATTACTTTTGAAATGAACAACAACAAATCCACTTCAAAAGAAATCCAAACTAAGAAAATACAAAAACCTTTAGAAAGTCTGCCAATATTTGATATGATTTTATGAAGTTTAATTTATCCAGTAACATAATAGCCAGAAATATATATTTAACCAGTTAAGAACCCCAGTAGATTAATTGGTCTAAAACTCATCAATCATCAATGTATCTTGCTAATAAAGTCAATTTGGTCATATTGAGCTTACTTTCTAACTCATTTACTTCCATTGAGTCCTCAGTTTTAACAATATTTTTCTACCTTTTAAGAATTAAATATTTAGAAAGGTACCTACATTTTTAAAGTAAACAGTATGTTTTCCTCCAAACAGTACACAAAATACAGCAGGCACACACACATCATGTTGTTACGGAGTTCACAAAGAACAGAGGAAGAGCAGCTTCCAAATACAATAAAACTTATTTAAAAATTAAGAATGCAGTGGCAAAAATTCAGGGGAGTGTTAAAAGAAGGGAGAGAAAGGAGTATTTTTACCAACATAAAGGTAAAAACAGGTAAAACATGAAGTAATTATAATTTGTAGATATACGCATAGTCCTTTCCATTGGTGCCTCGTAACTGAGCCCATGCATTCCAGGCACATTAAGTTGAGACCCAGCTCAGCCTCACTACAATCTCCAGTTCTTGTAGCTGTCCATCTACTATAGCATAATCCCAGCTGCCAATCTGAAAGAAACCAGCTAGTCAGAGCAGACACAACCAACAGAAACAAATGTCACTCAATAATGTTCAGTGGCACTGTGCTCATGGATAATTTCAAACAGTATCTCTGTCTAGAACATTGATGTGCTCATTCAAAACACCTCCATCTCTGGCTACTGGAAATGAGTAGATAAAGCAGCTGCCTAGAAAAATAAATGGAATGTTTTCAAAGCGGTTCCCAACACCAAAAGCAAACACAGTGAAAACATAGCAAAAATTAAGTCTTAAAACACAGAACAAAACAGGAGAGTTAATTTAGTGCATTCTGAAGGTTAAAATATTTCTCAAAACCAAAATATGTTTAAACTATGTCATGAAAGGATGCAGTCATCTGGTCAGTCATTCATATGGTAGGAACCAAATAGTCTAATTTTCTCAACAGTGTTTGTGAGTACCCACTGTTTCAGACCACCAAATTGAGATAAAGAAAGGAATTAAATAACATGCTCCTTGGCTTCAAGAAACTTAAACCTCAGAGACAACACACACACTCACATATGTGTGTGCATTTCTCTTCCTCCCTCTCTTTCCCCTCTCCCTCCCTCCCTCCCTCTCTCATTGCATTGGCAGGGAAACAGAGAAGTTAAGACAACCAATTTACAGTTATAATATGATTTACCCCATATTTAAAAAATTTGTTCTTAAATGTTTCCCAAATATGAACAGAATAGAATTTCAGTTGTTTCTTTGTGCTAATAATGAAAACTAAAAGCAATGATTAAATTACAAATAGTTTCCAAGAAAACTAAGTTATTATTCTGATAATTTATAAATCTATCATACTGTCAAGCATTTTATGCTGATTTTTCAGGTCTGTGCAATTTTTTTATTCATCTTAACCTTACTGAAATGTTATATTTATTTTAAAATCAAGTGACAAAATTCAGTCACTTGATCTGAGGCTATACTTCACATCCCAGTATGAACAATGCCTAGAGGAAATGGGTTCATGATACAAAGCACTGGCCTGTGAATTCCTTGCAATAACTGTAAGGGGATTTTTAAAAAATGCATAAAAATACTAGTACTTTGCTTTGTAGCCTTGGCTACATAACTTAGCTACTTATTTACTTCCTTAACTGATCATAATGAGTGAAATACAAAGATTAGCTTTACTGACAACTATGATGCTCATTTAATTGACTAAGGGAAACTGTCTGATTATTGTGGTTTTGATGTACAATAATGTCTGGCATAATTTCATGGTATTTTTTTATGTAGGTTTTCAATTAAAACTTGACTAATCCTTACCATTTATTTGGCTTTTCATTGTACAGTTCCTGCCCTGCACTGTGTCAAATGTGCCATCTGTGTAACACACTTCTGGCCAGAGATGCTTCAGGATTGTTTCTGGAACACTTGGAATTGTAGCTGCATGAAATTTAAACTTATTGCATTCAATACTTCTAATTTATTATATTGCTACAACCAATGTAATCCTGTTGTCCTGCTCTTAAATCTTACAGCAGTCACAACAAAGATTCCTCCCTCACCTTCCTAAAACAGGCTTGTAGACAACTCCCCCAACTATTTAACCAATGTTAACAATGCTATAAATACCAATTGTGTTTATGCTTTTTGAAAGATTCACTGCGGCCAGTGTTCTGCAGCAGTGCTGAAGCCAAAATGAGCTGTTGACTCCCACCGTGAGAGTGATGGAATTCTAAGCCCAAAATGCTTTTCCTTGGATAAGATATCTGATTTGCTACTGCTGTCATGAAACTGGGGTCATGTAAACTTAAACACTGCTGCTGCTTCTTTTGGAAAACAGACCTTCTCAGGGTGATTATGAGTTGCTAAAACAGCATTTGGAAGGATAAATTTGGAAGAGGGAAAACCAAGCACTGACACTAAACATAGTTTGCAGGTTTGACTTTCAAGTTATGAGGCCCACTGCATACAGTGAGCTGTCTCCTCCTCTCTCCCCTCTTCCCTATCCATCTGTGTAAATGGAGCTCAGATCCATTTTTTAGAAGAAATCAATACATTTAGTTAATTTCAGAACCCATATAAACATAAAATGACCTATAATTGTTTGAAAAATAAGGAGAAAATGATACTTCCTCAGGGAACATAGTTTGCAAAGCCGAGTGCACGATGAAAAGACAAAGACAACACTGCACGCAGGCCTTGGGGCAGCGACGTCCTCTGCTAATGCTGCTGTGGTGGATCTTTTTCAGCCTTTGGGCCTCCACCCTTCCTTTCTCCAACTCCCAGACACACCCCAGAATCAGCCCTGGCTCTCCCTGCATGAGCTCTGTGCTGTGTCTATACTTTTCCCTTCTATCAAAATCTATTATCCAATCCTGTTCACAGACAGCTGAACGATGGCAAAGGATTGTTTAAAAAAAGAAAAAAAGATTTGTAACCAAATCAATGATCTCTAATGGCAGGATTTCAAGCATTTGTAAAGGGCAATGAATTCTGTGGCAAAGGCTTTTTTTCTGCATTTATCTAACCATATCACATAGGAACCACTGTAACTCTGGCATTAGCTAATGAACCCCAAATTGGGGGATGGAGCTTTTCATTTTTTACTTTTGATTTTGTATTATTTGCATTTTTATAGGTAAAATATATTACTTTGAAAAATAAGTTTTGAAATCCTTTCGTATGACTGTTTGATTATACACACTCACATACCAACACACATGCATAAGCACACACCCATACACACACTCAGTAATGAATCCAAAGATTATTCACAAATCTTAATCCTTGATAAGATTTATAATTAACTATGATATAAGTAAGATATTTTCTCCTAAAGTAGAAATGTTCTTTTCTTCTCTGTCAAATACCATGAGGAAATGAATAAATAAATTCAAATTGCTCAAAAGTATAAAAGAACCCACATAGTTCAATGGGTTAAATAACAAAACAAAAACAAAAGTAAGAGATTGAAGGTTCTGTGATTTCTGAGTGAGACAAAAGTTAAAAAATTAAAAATCATTTCATCCGTATCAGAGTTTTAAGATCTTTGTACAGAGACACTATACCCTGGCAACAGTCAATGTCAAGAACACGGCCCAAACCCAGAAAGTGATCGCAGAAGACAGCTGGCACAGTGTGTATTCATATTCTTATGTCACATATACCACTGGTGCGGATTTCCAAGCAGGGGCATTTTGCCTCTCAAAGTGAAAAAGAATTGTGGTTGTCCTCACTAAGATTAAAGAGAAACAATTTTCATAATACAGAAAGAGAAAAATGAAAGAACTCTATGATCTCACTTACCAAAGATAACAACCATAAACATTTTAGGGGCCATATTTTCACTTTTCTTTAACATTTGTATTTTATGTTTCATAACCTGATCAATTTTTCACTGTAACATGGCAAAATACAAAGTCATATGTACATTATATATATGTATATGAGTATGTATGTGTGTGTATATATATATATATATATATATATATATATATATCATATATACATATATATGATAAATGTAATTAATTTAAAGGTCAAATGTGACAGCCCAAAACAATAATATTAATAATAAAATTATCTACATTTGCTAATTAACTATACTTCCTTATTTACTATCTTACTACAAAATAGCTGCTAACCCTGAAACTTGTAGAAAACCCAGTTTTCCAAGTCCACATGGGACATTTATGAAAAATTAATAATTATGTCCAAGGTCAGTCAAGTTTCAATAGATTTCAAAGCACCACCTTCTTTAGTTTTTAATTAAGTTAAAAATTAGTAACTGCTTTGTTTTCCAAACTGAGTGTCTTCCAAAATTCATGTGTTAAAACTTAATACCTGAAGGGTGTGATGGTACCTGCCTGTAATCTCAGTGAAGGGAGGTTGAGGTAGGAGGATCACGAGTTCAAAGCCAGCCTCAGCAAAAGCAAGGTGCTAAGAAACAATGAGACCCTGTCTCTAAATAAAATAAAAAATAGGGCTGGGGATGTGGCTCAGTGGTGGTGTGTCCCTGAGTTTAATCCCAAGTACCCAAACAAACCAAACCAAAACAAAAAATTACAAAACTTAATCCCTATTGTGATAGTGCTAGGAGGTAGGGTCTTTTGGAAAGTGATTATGTCACTCAAAAGAAAGAGGTCGTGTTTTAAATGTCAGTAAGATTCTGATCATTAAAAAAGAATCAGAAGAAGAATCTATCCTTGACTGAAGAATGGTAGAAAAAAATTAATTTTTCCAACTCTCAGACATGTTCATGCTGAAACATGAACACAGTACACACAGATGGACAGCAGGCAGCAGTATAGATGGACAGTTCACAGAAGTGAACAATCCACTGGTTATGGATTTGGAAATCTTTCAAACAGAAGTAAGGTTGATGTCCAATAGAAAAAAAATCCAGGAGAAGTATAGAATTGTTTTTAAAAAATCAGAATGCTAATAAAGGATAACTTGTATCATTAATTTATGGGCAAAAAAAGTTAGCAAAAGACAAAAAATAAAGCAACAGAGAACCCGTCTAGTGCAAAACCATTGAAGTCACAAGAGAGAGAATGTGAAGAAATAGTTGTGATTAATATTGCAAACTGCTTCAGAAATCAAGACAAATGAAAAATGGCCAGTGAATTTTAAAACAATAGTAAGAATCTGGAATTAATGGTTGGCAATATAAGTTTGATTCAAGTTTTGAGTCACTGCCTTACAATCTTACTCCTTAATTCTCACACTCAAAAAAGCCCTTCCTATTGCATTATTTTACTGCCAGCAATCCAAGGGTTACTAAGAAGTAAAGCATTTGTGTCTAAGAATTCTACAGCCTTTTAAAATACCTGCATGAGTTGCAAAGAAAATTTATTATTATTTAACCTGTGATTATTCTATGTCAAAGAGACAGAATAATCAGATGATTGCCTTACGTGATGCAAAAAAAGCCTTTTCCTCAAAGTGGCCAGTGATGTACCATTTCTGTTACAATTGAATTTTAAAAAGTGTTTAAAAGAGGGGCTGGGGCTGTAACTCAGTGGCAGAGTGCTTGCCTCGCATGTGTGAGGCACTCGGTTCGATCCACAGTACCACATAAAAATAAACAAAATAAAGACAAGCTGTCTATGTACAACTATAGAAGAAAAAAATTTAAAAGAAGTGTTTAAGGGCTGGGGATGTGGCTCAAGTGGTAGCGTGCTTGCCTGGCATGCGCGGGGCGCTGGGTTTGATCCTCAGCACCACATACAAATAGAATAAAGATGTTGTGTCCACCGATAACTGAAAAATAAATATTAAAAAAAAAGAAGTGTTTAAAAGGGGCTGGAGTTGTGGCTCAGCGATAGAGCGCTTGTCTTGCATGTACAAGCCACTGGGTTTGATTCTTAGCACCACATAAAAATAAATTAATTAAATAAAGGTATTATGTCCAACCACAACTGAAAAAAATATTTTTTAAAAATGTGCTTAGGGCTGGGATTGTGGCTCAACGGTAGAGCGCTCGCTTAGCACGGGCGGGACCCAGGTTCGATCCTCAGCACCACATAAAAATAAAGGCATTGTGTTGTGTTCATCTACACCTAAAAAATATTTTTTTAAAAAATGTGTTTAAAAGAGGAGATTGGCATTTTTGAAAGTTTTCTTATCATCCTGATCCTTTTCTTTTCTCCTTCTTTTGGAGCTGGGGGTTGAACCTAGGTCCTATACATGCTGAGCATGTGCTCTACCACTTTACTGTACCCTTATGTTCCCATATTTTCATTTCAAAACAAAGTTAAGTGCAAACAGTACATGTAGTATTAAGACCAATTGCATAACATTTATATCTATGATAAAGATTGACATGCTATGACATCATTGTTCTTGGTTTCTCTATAGTTGGCATTATTGACCACTCTTGTTAGAACTCTCATCTTAGGGCTCTGATGTCACCCTCTACTGCTTTTATTCCTACCCTTCCCCCTGCCAACTGCCCTTTCTTTGTCTTCTTCATTCTTTCTTGACACCATATCTTAAATCTAAGTATTTCTGCAGGTTCAGCTCTAGCTGCTTTTGTGTGTGCATCTCATGTGTCTTCTTCCTGGGGCTCACCAGGGGTTTCAAGCTGTGCTCCTGAGCCCAGTGACTTCTCACAGTTGTCCCAGAGCCTGCTGAAGCAGAAGAGCCTTATACCTATGTTTTTTATGTACTGAGGTTTCATGTAAGGTTTTATTTCAAAAAAGAAGTCATTTCTGCCACCTAAAAACATAAACCCATGTATAGCAAGAAGACAAGATCATAAACCATTGACTTAAATTTCTCTCTGAATGAATGACACCCAAATCAATACCTCTGATCTCTCATCTCAGAGCCAGTCTTGGGTTTTCTTTTGCACACTAGACTGCAGATTCCACATGTCTGATTTAAAATTTATTGTCTTTCTCCTGCCAAATTATTTTTCCCCCAACAAAAGCTCCTACTTCTGTTCATTTCTTTGCTGTTCTCTGAAGCATGCAAGTTTAAAAAAATATATAGTTTTGTCTTTTTTCTTCATTGCTCAAAGTCATCAAGAGTCTCTAATACTTATTGAGCTTCCACAGACATGATTCACATATTCATCCATTTCTTCTCTTTACTGTAGGTTTCACAAGGATTAAGATGTACAACACCTTACGTCTAGGACTGTTCTCAGAACTACCGAAGAAATCTGACTCTAGGCCCCTCACCCTGCAATATACTTTAAAATCCTGAGATAGATTTTAGTTTCCTAAAATAACATGTTCACCATCATCTTCCTATATACAGTCCTGCAGCATGTCTTCTTTCCCTATTTTAGCTGTGTTAAATGGAGATCACACTTGTCTCAAAACTAATGATAATACAGCATTTGATTTGGTGCTGTGTATGTTCCAGGTACTGTGTTAAACACTTTATATGCAGTATCTATTTAATTTTCCAGACAATTCTATGAACTAAATATTGTCATTATCTCTATTTAATGGGTGTGAAACAGAGATTTAGCTTCTTGTCCAAATTCAAACAGCATATAAATGGCCAGGCCAGGATTTGCATTCTGAGCCATCTGACACCATAGGTCATATGTTGAAGCACTACATTCTCAGACACCCACTCACACCCCCACCCCTTTTTTTGGTACTGAGGATTAAACCCAGAGGTGATCTACCACTGAGGTATTTCCACAGCCTACTTTTTATTTGTTGAGACAATACCTTGCTAAATTGCCTAGTCTGGCTTCAAGTTTATATCCTCCTGCCTTATTGTGATGACACAATAAAGATCCTTTATAAACTCATCATTAGATTGTAAGTTTATACTTTTCTTGTGCTTATTCTCATCCCTAGAGCCTGGCATAGTACCTAACAGATAAGGAAACAGGATGGCTCAAAGTTTGAGAGTCTGAGCTCTAGAATCAGGGTGCTGGGTATACATTTCAAGTCTCCTATGTAATTACTATGTGACCTACACAAGATTACCAAGTTCTTCGTGCTCTATTTTCCTTATCTAGAAAATGGATGTAGTCAAGTGTTGCATAAAATTTAAAGATTAATTGATAGAAGATAGTTAATGATTTAAAAAAGTTTCTGGCAATTGTAAATATTAAATGAATAGTTGTTGCTGTTAGCAGCCCACAGTGAATTTTTGTTCAGTGTACATTCAGGGTCTAATCTTGACTTTTAAATTCATGTCGTTTAGTCCTTAATATAACACTGTGAGATAAGTACTGTTATTATCCATATTTTATGGGAGAGAAGATTAAAACTTATGTTAAACAGCTTGCCCTAGATCACAGTTCGTAAATGGCTAGATACAGGATTTGAACTCGGCCCATCCTGCTCCCACCTCATCACTCAGCCCTCACACAGGTCCTTCCCAGTCTTTTCTGCTTGGCAGTGATCATAGAACATGCCTTAACGTACTGGAAGGTGGCATCGGAGCTATATTGAGCCTCCCAATATATTTACCCTGTTTCCTATGTCAGTAATATAGTAAGTGCAGAAACATTAAGATTTAATAGATATGTGTACTTAGTTCATGATCATTGAATGCATAAACGAATAAATACTATCATTGTTTCATGCAAGGTCCTTGTGCAAGGCCATTAGTGCTAGTCTCATCCAATAAGAAATTAGTAAATGATAATGATTATTTTCTTTATGATTTATTAATTGCCTGCAGCGTGAAGGTCATAAAGAGTATATGAAAACTGAAGACCTCCTTTCTTCAAGATTAAAACAATAACACGATGACTATATATTGTGAATTTGAGTTTCTTTTTTTTTTTCTGAGAATTAAGAATACTGGACTGTATGGGTTTGCTGAAACAACCCTTTTGTATATCTGCTTCCTTCTTGCCTTCACACATCCTGTAGTATTTATGCACTCAATTTAGAGACCTAATGGTAAAGAAGACACGTAAGGGCTTTCATGGATCTTGTCTTTTAATAGGAAGAGACAGACATATACAAGTAAACAGAATCACTAAGGATTGTGATAGCCCCCCTGGCATTTTATAGTATCCCATGATGCAGGAGTTGGAAAGTGGGCTTCTATGTTGGAGGACGGTGGCAGCCAAAACAGGGAAGTGCTTTGCAAAAGGCGCACATGCGTGCGCACACACACCCCTTTCAGAAAGGGTGCACACAGGCTCCTTATGTTTAGTTGGTCCCTGGCTTAACTGTCTCATGCTTGGATACAACATTTGTTATTAAATAAGAAAGTTATATAATAATGTTATTTAGCCATCTAGGTTCAAAGAGACTGTTAACAATAATGCTATTTTTACACTAATGCAAAAGCTATACACATCAACCACTTTCACAGGTATTGCACTTCTTTTTTCCACTTTTCTGCTTCCCAGGATGAAATGGGGCCTAGAATCAAAGAAGCAATAGTTTTTCTGTCTACCTGTAAAAGATTAGCCTTTTGTCATCATAGATGATGCAAGCAGAAAAACCAAACGCAAGAAAACAGAGACGAAGCCAAAAAGGACAATTTCTGATTGTTATAGCTGGTTTCTGTTTCATATCACTGAGCATGATGAGAATGTTTTGCAGAGTTTTATAGGAACAGCTTCCACAGTACTACAGGGTGACCTCACCCTCAATGCCCTTGCCAGGTGCACAGCCCCCTGTGAAAATACAGGTCAATTTTCAACATGAAACAAGCCAGAAGTATGGAATGACATTTTCAGGTGGCAGTTGTGGTTCTAGTGCCTGTAATTAACACCTCTTAACCTCAGACTTGCCATGCCTTTTTCAGGCTGTCGAAGCTCAAATCCGAAGTTTTGGACAGACGCCTTCTCAACTTCTCATAGAGCCCCATCCTCCCAGAGGTTCTGCCATGCAAGCGGTGAGTGCCATTTTCACTCTGCTCTTTCCTGGCCTGTCTTTCAGACCATGCTTGATATTCTTAACAGTCACTCACTGTGCTTGAGGTGCTCCACCCCACCAGGGCCTGCTCTTATGCAATATGTGTTAACCCACTAACAACCAGCAAATGCCACTGCCTTCTCTTCTCGAGTCTTTGAGAAGGTAAAGATCTCCAGTGCACTAATATGTCATCGGTTCATGTTTTCTTTTTAATATTTATTTTTTAGTTTTAGGTGGACACAATGTCTGTATTTTTATTTTTTTGTGGTGCTGAAGATCAAACCCAGTGCCTCATGCATGCTAGGTGAGCACTCTACCACTGAGCCACAACCCAGCCCTCAGTTCATGTTTTGTGTTGCAGAATTAAGAGGTCTTGATTGTCACTTCTCCTCACTGTGGGAAAAGGACTCCAGACCTAGGATTTGTTTAATTTTCCGATTGGATCCTATGAGTTTCTAGATTAGTTTTGCTTCTTTGATCATTATTTTACATTGATCATTATTTAACATCCCAATATATTTCTTAGGTTGGGAATTTTTAAACTAATTTTGATATGTAGGTATTGTTACTGAAGGTCAGGGGAGAGGTTGGTGGGGGTGCTCAGTATATCAAAACTTTAATGACTTAAAACAATGATTTATTTGATTTCTCATGATTCTGAGAGTTCTATTGGCATTTCTTCTGCTCTTTTCACCTTGACTCACTCACGCTGGGGCTGAGTGGATGAGCTTCTTTTTCCATGTGGACTCTCACCCTTTAAGGAAGTTAGATCAGACTCTTCCCATGGCAGAAGTTCCCAAGAAAATGAAGACAGAATCGGGAGACTTCTTGAGGCTTGCTTTTGAACTTATACATCATTTATGCCATATTTTGTTGGTCGAAGCAAGTCAAAAGCCAGTCCAGAATTAGACTTGAGCTGCAAAATAACATGGTCATTCTACCTTTGTAGTTCCTGAAGTTTCAGGAAGAAATTCTTCAATGAGATGGGAAAAAAAAAAAATTGGCACAGTAACGAATCAAATTGCATGATTCTCATAAAAGAGGTTGCTTATTACTGGAGTTGCTCAATGGTAGAGCACCTGCCTAGCATGTATAGGGCCCAAGTGAAAGAAAGAGAGAAAGAAGGAAATATGAATAATTTGAGATAAATTCAAATTCTGTGTTATGGCTTAAAGATGGCAGGATTTTGACATTAGGAAGGAAGGAGCAACAGCTAAAGAGGTAAGACACAGACTGAGGCCTGTCCACCTCTGGTCTTTCTCTTTTTTTTTTTTTTCTGTCTCTTCCTACTTCCCCTTCTTCTGTGTCTTTTTCCCTTTTGCTTCTTTCTCATCTTCTTTCAACTTCCAGAGTTTTCCCCTTTATTTCTTTAGGAACATGAATTAGCCATAATAATAAACTACAATATTTATTTTTAAAAATATTTTTAAAAATATTTTATCACCTTCTCACTACATGTTTTAAAACCAATGAGACCAGATTTTAACAAACATAAAGGGTGAGTTTAGTGGGTTGAAAACTACTACACAAAGGCCATGACCAATGGAAGATAATGCCATAAAAATAGTAAGAATGATTTATGCTTGGGCTTTGGAATTAGTTTTAGTAATAGCTTGTCAGTGAGACCAGGCTGTTTGGGTGCTGGCTAATGGAAGCCCCTCTGCTGCCCCATTGACTTTCTGCCTGGGTCACCGCACAGCCATGGTTACTGAGGCAATGCACACGCTCCCATGCCCAGCCTTCCTTGTGGCAAAAGATTATTGGTTCATTGAGGCAGATCAGCTTTACTGTCCCTAGGTGGGAAGGCACATGCTCACATGAGGCGGGGGCACCCTGTTTCTTTTTATCTTTATCCTCTGAATTAAATACCTGAACTTCTTTTTAGACTTACATAAATTCTGGTTTTTGCCTTATACATAGGTGGGTGGAAAAGAAAGGCATAGTAAAAAGAAACTAGAGTTGGTGGCAAGTATACACTTAATCTGGGGGAAACCAAATGAGATCTGGCTACTTCCACTTCAGACCAGTCTCGCCTGAGCTCCCCAGGTTAAAAGAGGTTTTGTTCTCTTAAAGCTTTTTATCAGTAGCTCTGCTTATCTGTGGCTGCTGCCATCGCCACAGAGCAGCCCAGGAAGGTGGAGAGTGCTGTCTTACTGCTGGTGCTCCTCATTCATGCTTATTAGCGAAGGTTATGATGGAGCTCCTGAGAGAGCTTCTCGTGGTGTGCATGTGTGTAGGGAGCTCTAGTCAGGATGGGGTGTGCAGGAACTGACTGGAGGGACAGCTGGTTGTGAGACTGCTGTGGACAATTCTGGTATTGTATCTGCAGCCTGCTGTGGAAAGTGGTTTGTCCTTGCCTGTGGCTAAGAGTCAGCCCACTAGAGTCACTATGTAAACAAGACATTCTTCCTACACATTAGACATTTTTTGTGTGTGTTTTTAAGGGCATGAACATTGGAATTATTCAATTTGAGCCTAATTATATTTATAATATGAGCTGTTAAGCTCAGAAATATGTATGAACTTCCTTTCAGGGAGACTTTATTATTATGTTGTACTCTGATTTTCTCAGAGTTTATAAATTGACTTGAGTAAATATTATTTAAAAACTATGTAATTGAAAAAAAAGGCTTGGTACTCTGAAATTATTTTCATTTCCCTTCCACAGGACTTGTTTAAAACTAGCTTATAGGATTTTTGTTCATTGTTGTTCCTTTTTTCTTATTTTTTGCCTGATTTCACAGAATTCCTTAAGAACCATATAAATGGTTCTTTGTGTGACAAAAAGTACTTACTGATATCAGGGATTTTAAAAATCAAAGGCACACACGTTTATTAATTGTTTTTACCAACATTCAGATGAGTTCCCCCATCAACCATCAGTGCACCCCACCCCACACACACACATACACACACACATGAATATAGCAGAAATTAATGCCACCTCGTGCTGCTTTAAGTGCATGAGCCATAATATACACCAGGTGTAGTAATTAGCAGGCACACGAAGGCTGCCTATTTGTCTGGTTTTGCTGCTGTTGCTGTATCCCCTTGTGTTTTCACACCATCAGATAGTTGGATTTAATTGAGGCCACATCAGATGAGGCATTACTGACACCTTTAATTGAATGAGCATCCAGGGAGGATTAACTCATAATATTGATTGGCTTTTAGCCACTTGCTCAGAAGGGTGTCTGGGTAGCTTATTAGTTGCCTTTATTTACACCTTTATGCAAAGAGTGCAAATAGGAATTCTTAGTGCAATATGTTTTTCTAAGTACTCTTAATAACTTTTTTAAAAGGACTGATAATAAAAATGCAAATGTATTTAATTTTTTATTAGCAGTTCTGAATAAATATGTGTTAAATATATGTGCCTACACATTTACATATACCTGGTGTTTTGAAATATGGCAGTAGGAAAGCAGCCAGAAGCATTTCATCAATGTGTTTCAATTCTGAATGATACTAATCAGCTATTAGAAAATAGACATGGTTGGAGAGAATCACTGAAAATGTACAGTGCAATTATTGTATGATAGCAGATTACCACAAAGTATAAATAAAGCCAATAAATCAGAGTTGTGTTGTATATGTCTTGGGTTATGACATATGGGTTGTAGCAATGTTCCAAATCCTTAGCAGTCTTCAAGATTTATTTTGTTGCAGGTTATTAGAAGAGTGTTTCATTTAACATTTTCAATTACTTTTTGCTTTCAAAGGACAAATCAAAAAGTTTTGAGCTTTAGTTTTTTTAATGAGAGGGATGAGAACCATCTAGATATTTCTCTTTACTTGTAGCTACACTGAGAACAGTGGCATTTGCTTTACAATAGGCAGTGTTTATTACTTGGTACACTATATAAATATATTGTTTATACAAGTACATTTAATTATGCATTGCTTTGAAACACCTGTATAATTAAGTTGGTATATTACATTCATAAATTATTTCTTGACCATAATAATATATGCATGCTGCCTAACTATTGCTTATAAATATATTTGTTTTAATTATCTCTTTATTTAGTTGTCAAAATCTTTGTGCTAATTCAAGACTTCTTTTGATGATCTTTGGAAATTACCTTGGCTAGTTTTTAACACCTATTGCCTATTCTTATCCTTCTTTTATTTTTAATCCCAAAGATCATTATGTAATAGCAACTAAAACAGTTTAATGTAATCCCAATACTTTGCCTATTTAGAATCTAAATCAAATCATTCTTTTAGTTTTCTATGGCAGTGGGCAGGGAAAGGGAGCTAATGACATTTATAGATTTTTGAAGTGTTTTTGTTAACATATTCTACTTCAGTCCCCGAAAATCCCAAATAATGCCATGTAAAAAAACAAGCAAATCATGATGCTGTTTCTGCAGCCTTTCTGTGGCGACTTGCAACCTGTGTTAACATGGTCTTCTTCTTCTTTTCCTGCTCTTTCTTCTCCTCCTTTGTCTTCTCCTTCATGTGTATTTGGGTCTTGTCATGCCCTATCAACAGTATCTCCTCCTGCAGAGTCCATTGATGTTCACAGACCAAGCCCAGCAGGATGTCATCATGGTCCTCAAATTCCCCTCTAACTCCCCTGTCACCCACGTGGCAGCCAACACCCAGCCTGGCTGGGCTGCTCCTGCTGTGATCACGGTCACTGCTAATAGACTCTTTGCTGTGAACAAGTGGCACAACCTTCCTGGTGAGTAAAGAAAGGCCAAGTGCCTGCTGAACACTGTAGGAAGATATTGTCATACCCACGAGCATGTATCTTAATGCTTGAGCTTTTGGTTAACAAGCATGAGTCTGAATCAAAATGTCGATGATTAGTTTGAAAGACTGGAAGAAGCCCCTCCCACCTCTGAGGTCTGTGGTACAAATGTTAAAGCTTAAACTGTTCTTTGGCATCTGGCAGTTTCTCTTTATCCTTGCAAATAAATATTGTTTCTAGTATAACATTTTAATACAGTGACACTATTTTATTTATAAATAGCGTGTACTTATTTATCAGATTTTGCCCCCACTCAATCATTTGATAAATACTTTGAATTGTCTGATATCTGACAGAAACTTTTTGTGTACAGCACGATAGTGTTTGTTATGGAGTAGTTAAATTACACAGCTTACATGCTGCATGCCCTTCTGTTGGTACCTTCTATTCTTCCACTAAGAGCTGAATGACCATGCCCAATTAAAGTAACCATTAGAATCAAAAGCCATCCAAGTTTGAAGAGGTGGTAGAGTTCCTCGGCTGCAGTGTTCTTCAGTGAAGATGCTGGGCTCACTCACCATCACATCTGCCAGTCAGTGGCAGAGCTTGAACCCAGGTTTTCCAACTCAGATTTTATGATCATCCCTTTGTGATTTTATTGCCTCTCATTAGAACAGAATGTTGGGACCTGAATTTAGCACTGTTCTTTTTTGCCCTCTAATTTAAGAAACAAAAGAAATAAGGAGGAAACTCTTCTAAAGTCCTACAGATTATAGGCTTTCCCCCCAAGCCATTGTTATAGGTAGGAAGTTCTAAAAGAATATATTTTAATGGTCTGTTAATTTGTCATTAAATCTATAAAGTGTGCATAAAGCACTACAAATTAGAATACCTGAAATTGGCTGCCCAAGTATAAATTCTTGAGCAAAGTCCTCATTCAAATTAATAGAAGAGATTTTAGAATGGAATAAAAGACATTCCAAACATAAACCTGGTATACTGACCTGGTTCAATAAAGCACTGGTCACAAAGAATCTCTGGGTGGTATCAGAATTGATTAAATATAGTCATCTTCCTGGACTCTGGAAGTGAAACAATGGAAACAATTGATTAGAGAATAGATTTTAGAAAAAAAGGAGATGGTCAAAACTGAAGCTGACATTTAGTCTCTCTAATTGGGTCTGCTTCAGTTGAACTCTTAGAGAAGTATATGCAAGTGACATACTTGTGTATGGACATTATGATTTGTTTAAGAAATGTACTTCTGGGGCTCTCTGATTTCTATCCATAGAGGGTATGTGCTATCACATGTACCAAGGATTTACCTACTCTGTGTGCAGTTGCCCTTAAGAGTTTTGCAAATGTTTTAATGTTCACAACACCAGGGCCACCACAAATAATGCTTATCCTGGGTGGCTGTTTCTGGCATCCTGGGAATTTCAGTTTAAAGAGAATTATAGAATATGGGAGGATATTCTATAATTCTCTTTAAACTGAAATTCTAGTCTAAAAATAGACTCAACTACTGAAGAGTCCTGCTATACCACCCCACCTCAGTCTCTGGAAGAACTGGCTCAGCAGCTATTAGACTCAAGGGGCTCCTAAGTCTCCAGTTGATACCCAGGTTGTAATGCTACGCTCTAAGCGTGGACAACTAAGCTCCTGGCATTCCCCTTTTGAGGAAGGGGAATGTTCCTGATTAAAAAGCTTGCTTCCCTTGGTACTTGGTGGCCAGGTGTTCTCTTCTCCATGTCCAATTTTTTGAAAAGTATGTAAAGTGAATTAGAGTTCCCTTTGCTGGAGTATCACTTATGGGGCATCTGACAATTCCCAGCCTCAGATCACCTTTCTGTAAGGTAAGAGCCTGGGGGAATGCAGAGTTCTACAGATTCTTTGCCTGTACTTCTCCTCAGTGAGTCCTCATTGTCTGTGCCTGTGTCATTAGTGCTTTTCATTTCCACCTTTGCATGCATGCTGCCTTTGCAGTGTGACTAGCAACTCTTCATATAGATAAACACAAAGATGATAATGTGGGGCTTCACCACAGAGTTACCTTTCTAGGATGAGATCTCCAGTTCTGGATTATATCTACACCTAAAAATATTAAACATTTATTCTGTTAATCTGTGCCTCATTTCAGGTATGTTTGTATGCATCCAATATTTCATTTTATCTTTACCTGTTAGAATCCCTTAATTAAAACCAACATTAGAACTCGCTCTTTCTCTTCATTGAGTATCAAATTCATGTTACTCTAACTTTTAAAAAATTTTAGATTCTGTCTTTTCTAAGGATCTGTGATTTTCATAATTCATTCACAAAACAGCTAGCTCTGTCAGTGCTTTGAGTACTATCTATGTCCTGATTTAGAAAAGGCACAATCCTGACTAGGCTGTAGCTCATCAATACAGCATGTGCCTCAAACAGGCCCTGGATTCGATCCCTAGCACCTCAAAAGAGAAAAAAAATCTTTATCTTCCTCTCTCATTCAAAGGACTTGGTAGACCTCCTCCAAAATAAATAACAACAGCTAATGTTTATAAAGCATTTTCTAGTTTCTAAGGATCATTTTAATGATTTTATGTGTACTTAAGCCCTCCAACAAGTTGAGGATATAGGTTCTGTTTTTAGTCAAACCATATCAAATTGCTGTTTTTATAGGTCAAAATGGTCAGGTTGGCAATTTTATATTATCCAACTAAACCCAGATTAGGGAACTGAAGCACAGAGGCTACATAACTTACCCAAGGTCACATAATGGTCAGTTGCAAATTACTGGTCAGATGGTCAGTGGTAAGATTACTTCCATAAGCCCTTTTCACTGACAGTGGTTTTAATGTTCCTATGAGCTTAGATTCTCAGAGAAGTAGAGAAAAGTTCTCAAGGCATTAGTGCAGATTGACACTGGTATTACTCTTGGGCAGACCAGAGGCTCTGGGGCTTTTTCCTTGATCAGGCAGCCTATGATTTCTTTATCAGCAGAGCCAGTAATCAGCAAAGGCAAATACCTTCAATAAAAAAGAGTGAGTCGTTGTGGCTTCAGCTTCTTATACACACTAAACTATAAACTTTAATGCCAATATTGTACTTACTTAGATATTTATCAGTATTAATGGCCTTCCAGACATCCTTGAAAAGTTGGCATGTATTAACTAGGGAAAATAAGACAGTAAGTTTTAAAATAATCGAATGAACTCATTGAAATATATCTGATCATTATTTTCATCCCCTCAAAGACAGGAAGATCTCCTAAAATCTTATAGTATTGAGCAGAGCTCTAATATCAACCAAGTGGTAATGTAAATCCTTGTGAGTCTATAAAAGGCAGATATTAACCAGGGTGAATGCGTGAGTCATTTGGGGAAAATAGTTTGGAAAAGGGCCCAGAATTTAACTATCAGAACTGTGAAGCTGAAAAGATCATCTCTCCCAAACTCTTCCTTTTAGGGCATATGATGCGCCTGGCCTGCATACCCATCCAGTGGCTTCCTCTCTGCCCAAGTCCTCCTACCTTCCACAAGGAGATGGCTTGCAAAACCTCTTTTCAGTTAAAAAAAAGAAGCGTGCCTGAATCTTTAAAGCCATTTTGAGAATGGAACAAACTATTCTTAGTATAGATTGATTTTTCTAACTCATTTGCTTCTCAGAGTATTTTTAAATTGAAACCATGGAAATATTAAATATTAATAAAACTTTTTTTTTAAAAAACCCTCAATCCAATCTTTAAGAAAATATTTCAGCCAAATGCATTTAACTAAAACATTTATCTGCGGATAGCTTTCTTTATTTTTATTCAAACTTTCAATTGATTGCTTTTAAGTGATGGATGAAACATTAAATGTTCCCTGACTTAGAGCGTTCCCTTTCTCCATCATAAACTGACGTTTTTGTGGATCCTTTGTGCTGCAGCATTCAAAACTGCCTTTTTAAGAAGTAACGAAAAAATAGTATTTGCTACAGTCAGCAGATGGTTGTCACATTTTGTTTTCAGCACGCTTTACCACTTAATTTTGTTTTGTTGCAGCATCAGAGGTTGCCAGTCAAGCATCTGCTATAGCTTATGGCCCAGGACTGGAGCCACTGCTGATGGCACATGTTCAGAACAGCACTAATCTAAAATAAATGTTTAATAAGCTAGCCATAAAAGCACCTGGATTTTTAGTCTTTAAATTTCACAAAACTGCAAGATTTAGAGGTTGGAAACAATTCTACGTAAGATTTGACTTGTGCATTTTTATGTAGTTTACTATATGAAAAATAATGCTTTTTTTTCCCTAATCTTTTGTGAATTCCAGCTCATCAAGGTGCTGTACAAGACCAGCCATACCAGCTGCCAGTGGAAATCGATCCTCTCATAGGTCTGTCACTTCCTTCTCTCTTTGCGATTCATTAAGCTCTGTATGGTGGCCCTGAAGTGTAGATTACAGTTGTTTTTCACTTGCTGGTTGCTGGGAATGGAATTTTCCTGATAAACCATTTGCATGCAAATTGGAATGCAATGAGCTGTGGCTATGCTGGTATTTCATCAACTCCCCCTCGTTGGTTTGCCTAATTTGAACAGGCCTAGGACGCGTGTCACTGAAAATTAATATGGATGCTGTAATAATGTGTGATTGAGAATGCGCATGAAGTACTGTCAGGATAATATTGGATCTTTTCATCACTCAGACTTGTTGATGAGCAGGAGCGAGGCACGTTATGATGAATTGGCGCACCGGTAATGTGATGGAGCTCCTTTGCTAGGGAAATTTTCATAATAACAGTGGGGTTCTTAGCAGCACTGTGTTGTGAAAAAATAAAACTGTAGTGCCAGGGTTTCATCATTAAAAGAGATCAATCCTTTCTTCCTAGACCCTCCATTCAGTCTGGGGATTAATGTGCAATTGCAGAGCGGTTTCAAAGTTGAAATATATTACCCAGCCAATGGTAGCGTTAAGATATTTGTATTCATTTTCCTAGGGTCCTGCAGCCCAATAAATTGCCATTGGAGGTTAAATTTGTTCGGGGGGGGGGGGGATAAAACAGGGAGAAGATCAGAAAGAGCCATTGGGATAAACTGTGCTTCTGCAGCACATGACTTAGAATATGTAATTGCTGCTATGTCTTTTGAGTAGCTTAGTTGGAATTTTCATCCCCATATGGGAGCATTTCAAATGTGGCATCATCAAGAATGTTCAGCCTTGAAGATGCTGTTCAATAACTTTTAGAATAAAAAGCCCAGTTGCCTCCCTCTGGGGTAGGCTACCAGCATTGATGTTTGGCTCATAATTTTGTCAGATTTCTCTGGTACAAATAAATTTGGTAGAGTTTAACATTTTTAAAGAAAGTGTATGAATTAATAGATTTATTTTTTCAAATCCAAGATGTCCCCTATGCATACATTACCTTTTTTTGTCTTTAAAAGCTTTATCTCAATAGAGAGCTAAATGGCTACCATTTGCAGGTAGACTATCAGGATGGACAAAAATAACCTAAAGCTCAAAACCAATTTATTTACCATTTTCTAAAATATAAGCAGAAATCTTAACAGTATCTATATGAAGGATAAGTACTACTGTTTCCTAAATTGCATTTTGCTTTGAATACATTTTTTAAAAAAAATTAAAATCTTACTTGTATAGCTTTAGGAGTGAGGAAAATAGTAAAGCCCATTCTCTAAGTCATAGAAAGCCTTATTTCTGATTTATAGGCTCATTGTTTGCTTTAAAATGTGCCAATAAATATCTTTAGTGTAAAGCCTAATTAAATCTGGAATTGTAACCTTTATAACAAGGATGGGTAAGCTTTTTTTAGTAAAGGGCCGGATAGTAAATATTTTAGACTTGTGAGCCATGAGGTTTCAGAACAACTACCTAACTCTGACATGATAGCACAAAGCCACCATAGACAATACATAAATAAATGAACATGGTTGTTTTCTAATAAAACTATATATATATATATATATATATATATATTTAAAAAAAAAAAACATGCATGGGCCTGATCCATCCTATGGACTACCGCTTGCCCTCTGTGTGCTCTAGATCTCCAGTCATTAGACTGTGCCTCTGTTCCTAAAATAATTATTTAAAACCATGTTATCTTCTCAAAAATTTTAAGGTTGACTTCTAAAAGTTTCATCCCAAGTTGAAATACTTAGAATTTCTGGCATAGATAAAAAAAATTTAATGTATCCAATGGAATCCCTAAGTATCAGAATGAATTGATACTCAACAATTTCTATTTTTATTATTATTATTTTTTATTTTTGGTACCAGGGATTGAACTCAGGGGTACCTAACCACTGAGCCACATCTCCAGCCCTTTTTATGTTTTGTTTTGAGACAGGGCTTCTTTGCTAAGTTGCTGAGGCTGGCTTTGAACTTGTGATCCTCCTGCCTCAGCCTCCTGAGCTGCTGGGATTACAGGTGTGCACTACTGCACCTAGAAACAATTTCTATTTTTTAAAAATGCATATAAAAGCCCTTAATAATTAGAAATTTTACTTCATTCCTGTTTCATCTTCAATTTATGTTTTTATCCTACTTCCCACACATAATTTTATCTTACCTTTTTAAAATTACACTTTTCAGCAATAAAAATATACAGAAAATTAAACACAGGTATATAAATTTAAATTTTAAAATTTTCTATGACCAGAAGGCTCACCTTTCTACAAAATTAATCTACATTGAGTGATCATTATAAGTATTAATACTTATGTTAGCATTATAATAAAACATTTATTAAATGTAAAAATAACACAGACATTTATTGGAAACCGGTTTTTATTGAAATAGATGGAGCTTTCCCCCAATTAGTTTGGGTATTCCTAGATGGACCTACTATCTGTCAACAGGTCTATCCTACTGTTTTGTTTTTAAGGATGGGAATGATAGCCAGGCAAGGTGATGCACGCCAGTATCCCAGCACTTGGGAAACTGAGGCAGGAGGATCAGTTGAGTCCAAGAGTCCAAAACCAACCTGGATATTGAGACCTCATCTCCAAAATAAAGAAAGATATGGAAGCTCTAAGGAATGTTACTCACATAAAAAATAGATGAGAAAGGAAGGAGTTTTAACTGTGTCAGACATCTTTGAACTCCTTTGTATGTGGCAAAATTTATATAGCGATCTAATAATAAGTTATCTTTGTGGTCTAATAATAAGTTATCTTTCATTGTAACAATCTATTATTGAAGCTTATTTTTAATGATGTATTAATTAACAGTGTGATTAGATCCTCATTTTATTTTATTGAAAACCACCTTAACTACACAGAATATATTATATAAGCATTCACTTTTTGATATCACATCACTATTTGAATTATCCCTGTATTAAGCTCCCAAGAGATGTTTATACCCTGGGGTAAAGCATCCTAGTAAGACTCTACATGGAAGGGAAATATGTCATTATTTTATCCAGTGTTAGAAGAGCATGAGGAAAGGGAGACGAGAAAGGAAAACTCACAGGAGAGTTCTCAGGCAAATCAATTTTAGGCAAGAGAATATGAAAGTTGAAGAACTAGAGATTGATTCCCCTAAAAACATCTGTGCCTGTTTATCCCCTGGGAAGTCTCATACCCCTAGGGGTATGCATGCCTGAGTTTGAAGACTGCTTATTTAGACAAATATACTCAATTTTCATTGAATAAAAGTACTTTACTGAATCTCAAGAAGTTTACTATTGAAAACAATAAGATTATGTAAAAGCTGCTGTGAAATATACTAGATAGATAGATAGATAGATAGATAGATAGATAGATAGATGGCTTTGTGAAGTTAAATTATAAGCACTTGCTTAGGAAATAGTTCATCTTAAGGCTGAAGGGGCATCAGCCTTTGTCCATGGGTACTTTGTGGTCCCTGAGTTCAAAATTATGCATATGCCCAGATCTGTTGAAGAGGTTTTCCCAGAGGCCACTACCCAAAAGTGACCAATGGAAGTTTATATCATAGAAGCAGAAGTCATATAAACACAGCCCAAAATAAGCATTTTCATAGTTCCCATGTGGAATGAAATACTTGCACAAATACTTGCAGTAACCAGTTTAGAAAGTACTACATATATTGTTTTTGATTTCTAGGTTTTGGGGAATTTAAAATAAAAATGTATCACACACCTTCACTGCAGTAGGATACTGTTTCTTTCTACAACATTACCATATCTGTAAAAGCTTTTTCATCTGTTAGCAACTTCCCTTTGTGTGGAAGAATGGGGAGAAATGATCCCCAACTAGAATTCTGCCTGTTTTCTACTGCTACTACTTTCTAGTTCATTAATTCACCCAAAGTATAAGAAACCTACATTACCAAACAGTTATCTCCTGACCTAAGATGGCCACGCTGTGCCCACAGACTTTGGTAGAGTTCTGCAGGACTTCGCATGTACATGTGTATCGTGTGGTGTATACCATCATGGCAGGGCCGATTCCATCCTCGGTGTCCCCAGTGGTTCCCAGCACAGCACAGGAGGGTGTTTGGAACACTTTTTTCCTTGTTTCCGAGCCTTCTATTAAACCATCCACATAAACTTAGTTATTATACACAATGAATATAAATATCTTTCTATTTTCATATTTATTAATAATGTGTAACTTTTTTCCTCAAAAATTGAAAACTGGTAAAAAGAGCTTACTAGTTAGATGCATAAATTAGTATTGTCCATTCTGAATTTCTGGTATAATAGAGTTTCTTTCACAGTGCGAGAACCATTATTTGCATTGGATCCCCGGAAGCAAAGCCAAAAATGCATCTCAGAGAAAATTCCTTCTCTGATAATGGCATACTTGATAGTATCCTCCAAGAGGATTATTACTTTTCCTGGTGCTTGGTGTCACTCTGTGTCTGCCCTCATGCCTTGTGACAAACCGCATCTCAGGTGCTCTGAAGCACTTGGAACACACTGCCAGACTGTCTTGTTTTATTGCTTCAATAAGGAGTAAGAAAGTGGCAGTGTGCTGTGCTTTGGCTTTTTCAATTACAAGAATCTTTAATAAATAGTCATTTTAGCCTTTCCTCACATGCAAGCACAGCTGTAAACAGGGGAAATGGGAGTTCCCATCTAGTCAAATTAAAGACCCGTTAAAGCCAAAGTAGTACAAGATGCTACAATATTTCAAGTATATGACATTTAAATCCTAATATCTCTTCCTTGTGACAAAATGTTAAAGGTAATAGATTGTCACAACATGAATCCATTCTCATGACAATAGATGTAATGAGATTGTCAGAAACACAAACCTAACTGTGATGCAGTCTGGAGGTTGTAATCTAGTTTGGTCCTGCCCAAGAGCTAGAAAGCATGTACTGCGAACTGTACACTATTTTTAAATTGTATGTTATTATTTCTTTCCTCTAAGCAAAAATTTTTTACCAAGATCTTGAACTTAACCACCCACATTTTTCTAGCAATTGTGTTTTCCTATTGGGTTTTTCAAATATTATTAATTTAAAGTTAAAGGTCAAGTATTCTTATTTTAGAAATTGTCCCCTTTCCTCCTCACCCCTAACTCCCAGTATGACAATCTTTGCCCATGTGTGCTTAGTAGGTTTTTTCTTCCTTCCTCTATTCTCACAGCCAGCAATACAGGAATGCACAGGAGGCAAATCACTGACCTTTTAGACCAAAGTATTCAAGTCCACTCCCAGTGCTTTGTCATCACTTCAGACAACCGCTATATTCTCGTCTGTGGCTTCTGGGATAAGAGTTTCCGAGTCTACTCTACAGACACAGGTAATTTTTATTTTCCTCCATTAGTGAGCTAAAGTTTGTAACTATTGGCATTGAGAGGCTTAGAATGCTTTCCTTATCTTCTTCCTTCCCAAAACTATATAATTCTGAAATTTGTAAAATAAGAATGAGAGGACACTGTTCTCCCCTTTCAAAAAATAATCTGCTGCTGGGAATGGTGGTGCATTTTGTAATCCCAGTGCCTCCGGAGGCTGAGGCAGGAGGATCACAAGTTCAAAGCCAGCCTCTCCAATTTAGTGAGGCCCTCCACAACTTGATGAGACCCTGTCTCAAGAAACAAAACAAAAAAGACTGGGGATGTGGCTCAGTGGTAAAGCCTGGGTTAAATCCCCAGTACCCCCCCAAAAATATATATATATATATTATTTAATATTATTTATATAAATATTTATTTTATTATTATAATAATCTGCCAACTAATCTGCCACATTGTCCACTATTGAGTAAACTACAACTTGTTTTTAAGTAGCAGTCTTTTATAGTAGGTTTATCTACCAGGCACAGTTTTGAAGACAAAACCCCCTATGAAAATACCATACACATGTGTATGTGCATGATCTTATGACATAGTGTATCTTTCTGCTTTTGTGTTATTTAAAAGATTTTCTTTTCCTCACTGGAAAGACTCATTAAGTATCTCTCTTGGGAGTAGATATCTTGCCTCCACCCAATTCTGCATAGAATGTTGCCAAAAGCTGCACCATCATGAAGAAAAGTAGCAGACTACTGATTTTATGTGTGACAGGAACTCTTGTTAAAATATAGTTTAAGTCTGTATATGCATTTGCATGTATCTCCCTAGGGAACAAACAAGCTCTCCTCTGTGTTATTACAGGAGATACAACCCAAGAAATGTTTATAAATGTTTGCATATAGGAAAAGCATTTAGATATTTCATGGAGTTTAGAAACAGAGGATAAAACAAACACATAATAAATATGTAATCAAATACTTTAAATAATTAAAATTATATATCAGTTCATTAGACTAATTAATATTTATTATGGAAGTGTTTTTTTGTTTTGTTTTGTTTTGTTTTGTTTTGTTTTGTTTGGTGCCGGTAATTGAACCTAGGTCCTCATACGTGCTTAGAAAGTACTCAACCACTGAGCTATGCTCTGAACCCCTGGAAGTAGATATTTTAACTAAAACAAGAATCTACATATGTCTTAGTGAAATATTATTACAGAATGGAAATATCTATTTAATTGAGATTTCTAGTTAATTAAATGCTTTAAGGTGAATAATCTTTCAGTCTTATTAGTAATATATAAAGTATGAGTTTATGCTCCTATATTACCAAGTATAGTATATTGAAAAATGAAGTATTTGTTACTCAAGGAGTTTAATTGTTTTTTTTCCTTCATTCTTTTATAGTATTGTAAATAGCTAAGAGAAAGTAGGGAAATGATAATTGACCATGAACCTTTCATTGAGGTAACTCCATAAATTGTTTTTAGGCATGATTTTTGCTTTATGGAATTGGTGATCTAGTTTTTTTTATAGCTTATATCTTTGTTCTGGGGGTCTTGAATAAAGCATGCTCATTCAGGCTTTTACTAGATGTTTTAAGTCTTTGAGGTGGAACACTATTGAACCTGAAATTTCACTAACTTTCTCTAAAAATACAGTGGGAACTGACTGGTAAGTTTTCCTAAAATGTAGGAAATTATAATGAATTTTTATAATGAATTTTCTCTTCTTTGAAATCAAATTCAAATTTTAGCCTTTTTATTCTATGGTATTGACAGCCTTAGCATTACTTGATCTCGAATTGTGCTCGATTTTTTACACAAATTAACTTTCAGGTTAAACCTGCTATATCTTCTCACTAGATTCTTATAAATATTCTTTTAAGTAGTATATTGGTTGTTCACACATTAGAAAGACTTATTTTTAAATTTAGGTGATATAATTTGTTCCTTTTGGTTTATACTTATTAGTTTCGACAGTGCATACAGTTAAGTAACCACATCACAATCAAGGTACAGAGCAACTCCACTGCCCTCCAGAATTTCCTTTGTGCTGCGCAACTTCTTCCCACACCCTCAGCCTCCTGCAAACACTGCCCCGTTCCTCATCTCCTCTTGCCTTTTCCAAAATTTCATATAAGCAATTTTGACATTTAAGTTTTTTTAATTTGTTGATGTTCCCTATTTTTTTAAAATATATTTTTAGTTGTAGATGGACACAATATCTTTATTCTTTTTTTTTCTGTGGTGCTGAGGCTCAAACCCAGTGTGCAAGGCAAGCAGTCTACCACTGAGCCACAACCCCAGCCCCAGATGTTCTCTATTTTTTAAAGGCATTGAATGTTAATATTATAAACCAAAAGTAGCTTCACTTTCATAATACTAATAATCAAGCTAATTCCTATATTCACAGTTTTTTAGAATTTATAAAAATTCTTTTACATACATGATATTGTTTTCAATTCACAATAATCCTGTGGAGTAGACAGATGTCCTTATCTTTAGTTTTCAGATGATTGAAGTGAGGTTTAAAGAGGTTAAGTATAAGCATGTTGAAATTTATGTAGGTAATGCTGATGGAACTGGGCCTTGTAATTTAGTTCTTCTGTCTTCAAATATAGCATTCTTTGTGATTGTACCCTCTTGTCTCATACAGGTGTCACCAATCATTGGTTAATTTGGAAAACATTATAATTTGTAACACTAAGTTCTTGGTACATCTGCCATGTTACATAAAATTTAATAAACTAGATATCAGTTGTTTTCCTTCAACCAAAAATCTAATGTACTTTTTAAAAATTATGTGTGAATAAAGCATTCTCACAAGGAGTAGCCTTACTTTAAACTTCATTTCCATAAGTTGTGAATAAAAATATTTATTTATACTTGCCAGAGACTTGAAGGAAAAAAAAATATGTCAAATGATAATCCAAGTATCTTTCTCAATGTCTATATGGAAACTTGGATGGTAGATTTTAAAATAATCTCAGTTAAGGTAAATGCATTTGTTTTTAACAACAAAAAGAATATTAAACATTTTTTCTATGTTTGTCAGAGAAGCATGGGAAAAACTGTATGATCAGTAATATATAATGGCAAAGCTATCACAAGTGTTGAATTCAATTATATTTTAGCACACAAGCCAAAAAAAAAAAAAAAATCCTTCTCTTATTAGATTTGGTGGGGGGAGGAGGGAGGAGAAACACGGTTGTAACAGGAAATTCTTTAAACATAAATCATGTTTTCGGGGCACAACCAGAACAGCAGAGGCAACAATAAAACCTTCCCTCGGCAGTTGGAATTATTTTCAGGCCACATTTTAGATTCAGTGGTGCAGAGTCCTGAGCTGGAATTTTTTTATTTGTAGCGCAGCTGTCAAATAAAACATTAACTAGAAAATTTGTTCTGTCAAAAAAGGGATATTCTAGTGCTTGTGGTAATATTTGATATTAGTGTGTGGAGAGGTGGACTAGTATTAAAGGAAACAAAAAATAAAGGTTGAGGAACGCTTATGAGATTATCAGAAAATAATTTACCAAAAAGAGCAGCAGGTATTTATATGTTGTGATTTATTTAGGAGGAGTGAGCCTCAACCTCGTAGCAACAGCAGAGATTGCCACAGAAGCCTGCCAGAGCAGGGAAAAGTAAACCTAAAAAAAATAATGTTTTCCAGGGTTGGGTCTGAAGTATAAATTGTAGAGAGTAAAGTTAATCTTTATTAAAATATGAAACCCTTTACAATTAACTGTGTAAATGTCCCATCTTATGGAGAGCTTCCCCGACACCCAAATTGTGTTCTACCTTGTTACTTTCTCTGATCTTCTTTTCTTGTATAATTCTTGTCACTATTTGTAGTTACATGTTTGTCTGTTTGGTGTCCCTGGACACCACCATGCCATAGTTGGTGCTCTGAGAGCAGGACTGTGTCTGATCACCACCATGGCCACTTAAACAAACCTGGTGCTTGCACTCTGCAGGTGCTCAGTCAACAGTTTTCAAATGAAAAATTATATTGATAACTATATAGGCAAAAATTAAGACATCAGGGAATTTTAGTTGCAGAAGAATGCACAGTGACTGAGTATATGCTTTCCAAGGGCTCTGACATTGGAAGAATGGCCATGGACTTAACTAATGGGAATTAACACGTGAATCTTAGAACATTCTGCCTCTATTTAATGCAGCCTTATTTCCTTGCTAAATTTTTCCACCCTGTGCCCACAGGTGTTGGGAAGTAAGGTAGCAAGTAAACGGCTGCTCTTTGGGAACCTCCTGGTGCCCCCTCTGCACCCCCTACCACAGGTTCCTACTTAGTTCTAGTTCTTTCTCTCATGCTCCTTGCTGAGTTTCACATCCAAAATAAGTCTATCTGGAAATAACCTATTTAAGTCACCCCAGTATTTACACACTCACACTTAGCAATAGGCTAAATACAAGTCACTTACATACTCACTGATCAACACATACACACAATATGGAGTGTCCAGTTTCCTTCAGTGATTAAAACACATTAATTTAACTTTCAGTTTTCTAATTATTAGTAAGAGTACATTCAGCCAGGTGTGGTGGTGCATGCCAGTGGCTCAGAGGCTGAGGCAGGAGGACTGCGGATTCCAGACCAGTCTCAGCAACATAGGGAAGCCCTGTCTCAAAATAAAAAAAAAAAAAAAAAAAATATATATATATATATATATATATATATATATATATATATATATATATAAAGGTCTGGGGATGTGACTTAGTGGTTAAGCATCCCTGGGTTCAATCTCCAGTACAAAAGAAAAAAGTACATTCAGCTACCTGACTTCTCACTTCTCTTATCTCATGTAAGGCCTGCCTGTAATCTCATGGTACCCATTCACTACTAGACCTCTTCATTTTAAAATGAAGTAAAAATTATTATGTTTTTTCATACTTAATTTTCTATTTTGGTGTTTTTTATTCTGGAAAGTCTTGAATTCTTACCATAATTTAAAAAATCGATATAACCTAATTTTGTAAGTGAAAATTTTGTTGGTGTTCATTCAAAAGGCTGAAGACGGGCTGGGGTTGTTGCTCAGTGGTAGAGCGCTTGCCTAGCATGTGTGAGGCCCTGGGTTGAATCCTCAGCACCACATAAAAATAAATAAATACAATAAAGGTATTGTGTCCAACTATAACTAAAAAATAAATATTAAAAAAATAAAGTGGGCTGGGGATGTGGCTCAAGCGGTAGCGCGCTCGCCTGGCATGCGTGCGGCCCGGGTTCAATCCTCAGCACCACATACAAACAAAGATGCTGTGTCTGCCAAAAACTAAACAAATAAATAAATAAATATTAAAAATTTCTCTCTCCCTCTCTCTCTCTCTTTAAAAAAAAAAATAAAGTAAAGGTATTGTGTCCACCTACAACTTTTTGAACATTTAGCAGTTAACACCTGCCTTGACTGAAGTCTTTGCTTCCACTGAATCATGGGAAGAAAAGAATGTACTTTTTGTTTTGCTTTTGAGATTGAAATAAATTTGATATTAAAGTTACTAGTACTATGCTGTGTGCAAGACTACCACTCATGAGTGAAAACATGTATTCAGCATTCCACCTGATGTGGATAATATGTCTTTCAGCATTTTATTTTTAAATTTTTAGACTTGTAATAAACCTTAGGTTTATTTTATTCCTTTGGTAGTGAGGATTGTAATGTAAATGTGTAATGTCCCCATCTTATGGAGAGCTTCCCCTACACCCAAATTATGTTCTACTTTGTTACTTTCACTGATCTTCTTTTCTTGTACAATTCTTGTCACTATTTGTAGTTACATGTTTGTCTGTTTGGTGTCCTTGGTCACCACCATGCCATACTTGGTGCTGAACCTAAGGGTTCTTCACCATTGAATTACCTTCTCAGTCCCTTTTATTTTGAGATAGGGTCTCACCAAGTTGCATAGGTCTCACTAAGTTGCTGAAGCTGGCCTGGAACCTGTGATCCTCCTGCCTCAGTCTCCTAAATTGCTGGGATTACAGGCATGCACCACCAAACCTTGGGTTTATTAGAATCAAGAACTTAAATTTTTTAATGCAAATGCTTTCTTAGTTACATTCATTATTAGCTTGAAAAGTTAAAAACACTTAGATGCCAGTATTTCTGAATAGTTTATTGGGCTGGGGATGTGGCTCAAGTGGTAGCGCGCTCGCCTGGCATGCATGCGGCCCGGGTTCGATCCTCAGCACCACATACCAACAAAGATGTTGTGTCCGCTGAGAACTAAAAAATAAATAAATATTTTAAAAAATTCTCTCTCTCTCTCCTCTCTCACACTCTCTCTAAAAAAAATAGTTTATTATGTATTCCAATTGAAACACATAAGCTTTTTATTTTTTTTAATTTATTTTTATTTTTTTTAATTGGTTGTTCAAAACCTTACAAAGCTCTTTTTTTATAATTTTTTTTAAAGAGAGAGTGAGAGAGGAGAGAGAGAGAGAGAGAGAGAATTTTTAATATTTATTTTTTAGTTCTCGGCGGACACAACATCTTTGTTGGTATGTGGTGCTGAGGATCGAACCCGGGACGCACGCATGCCAGGTGAGCGTGCTACCACTTGAGCCACATCCCCAGCCCCCTTACAAAGCTCTTGACACATCATATTTCATGCATTAGCTACAAGTGAGTTATGAACTCCCATTTTTACCCCAAATACAGATTGCAAAATCACATCGGTTACACATCCACATTTTTACATAACACATAAGCTTTTTAGGCACATTTTTTTTCTTCAGTTTAGTAGTCTTTTTCTTGACTATTTGAATTATATTTTTATGACTCTACTGAGACTTTTAAAAAAATCTATGCCTAATAGATTCTTTGAGATTCATTTGTAGATTCTGTAGACATTTCAAAGGAATGTTAGTAGAACTAACTTTGGGAATGGTGCAGAGGAGCTGCGACAGATACTTAATTCTGTAGATGAGTTCTTATGAATTTTAACACAATCTCTGGCTGAACAAAAGTTCTAAAGGGCAAGGGCTTTAGTGTTTTTTCCTGACATCTTTACTTGGACATCTCTTCCTGTGTTTGAAGCCCTGTGGGTATAGTAAGTTGACTGGGTTCCTCTCCACTGTACCCAGCCATCACCATTAAACTGCCTAATCTTGATTTCATCATCACCCCCAAAGGAATTTTCATCATTCAGACAATTAAAACAAAGAAAGAATGACTTGGCTCAAATTTCAATCACAATAAATTAGTCTTTTCATAAAAAATTACATTGGATGGACTCATGTAACCCCAGTTTAAAAAAGCAGAAGCTCTCTCCAAAGTGACTTAAAAGAAGAAGAAATATATTAAATCTTCACTAATTCAGAGACTGGTTTATATTAGTGAAATCTGAATTACAGGGTACTTTTACAGAAAGGCAACCAAGCTTTGTTTTATTTTCAATCATGTAGGATTACTCAAGAAAATGTTAAAAATGGTTCCAATAAGGGTGCTCCTGAGCCTGCTTTAATAAGCAAACACAATCCATTTGTTACTTACAGTAGCCATTTGTAAAGGATATGGTCTCTTGGTCCTCAAGAATCATTTGTTGAAATAGGTTTAACATATGCCTTTCAAAAGTGTTACCACTGTTTAATTGATTTTTTGTTATTGTTTATATTTAAGGAAAAATTCAGAGTTGTTGTTATAAAATCTGAGTTTTCAGAATCTGAGTTAAAATGGCATCGCAAGTTGTTATCTGCTCACTAGAAACTTATTTTATTTTTTTAAATAGCAATTTAGTAAATAGTAAATTTAAAAGAAAATTGTTTTCTATTTCAGGAAAATTGATCCAAGTGGTGTTTGGCCATTGGGATGTCGTCACTTGCCTCACTCGTTCTGAGTCATATATTGGGGGAAATTGCTACATTCTCTCAGGGTCACGTGATGCCACGCTTCTGCTGTGGTACTGGAATGGAAAAAGCAGTGGAATTGGAGATAACCCAGGTGGTAAGTACAACTTACATTTTAAGTAAACTTTTACATGTGACGTAGAAATAACATATTGCAGTATAAGTTACCTTATGGTGAGAGTAAAACTGAATAATCAAGTATTTTTAATTTCTTAGTTATAATTTAAGAAATATCTAAGTGGACTGGTCATTAAAACATTTTGTGGCCATGATAATTAAAACTGATGCATGAAATCCTACTTTTCTGTTATGTTATTCTTACAATCCAAAACTGCTAGCTCTTCATTGGAAATGGCTGTCACCAAATAAAATAGAGGTGTTTTATTCATGAACAAAAAGATATAACATAAAAGAACAATCACATATTATCTTGTTTATTGAATTCATATTTTAAAAGAGCAAAATAAAAATTATAATTTCATGGAAATCGACTAGTCTTTATAAAATTATGCTTTCATTTACATATTAAAAGATAAAATAGGTCATAAAAGGCCAATATGGAATATTCAAATTGGCTCTTGGTTTTTCAGATGGGAAATGAAAATGTTCACCAACAGCCTTAAACATCTTTATGAAACTGTGCTGAAGGCAGTAAAACAAAAAATGTGTAACCATTTAAAATTGTAATTCACAGAAGGCAAAAAAGGAAGCAGCAACCATTAAAGCCAATCGCACACAGCTGCAGAAAAGAAATGGCTTCAGAAAACACATTAAGAAGTAGGAAAAAACAATTAAAGGGACCACCTGAAAAATGAGAATTTAATTAAAATGATTATGACAATAGTGAAGAATTCCTGCAAGAATAGCTTTAGATTTTTTACTTCATAAGGTAGAGCATTTGAACTGCTCTTAAATATTTACAGTTTCTTAATATAAAGTAAGTCACAATGTATTTGGCTAAGGAAGGATCATGTTGTCCCTGATTACCTGAATACTGTGGTATTTACTTCTGTCACTTAGCCTTAAATTATGAAACACTGTGAATATGTTTAAGCGCATTGTATTTTGGATCAACTCCTCAGAGTTGTGCTTAAATGGATAATATTTGTGTGAAAGCAAAAGCTTTGTTCAAAAAATTTAGTCAAAGGCTAGTATAACTTTAAAAGGAATATATGCAAAGTATTTTTCGAAGTTGCTTCTTATTATGTATGTTATAGCCTTTGGACTGGTAAGTAAACACAGATTTTACTCAGTTAACTTTTAATATGTATTTCTTATTTTAATGAAAGTATGAATAACTCCCTACATGAATAGAATATGAAAAATCAGTGGTTATAATACTGTGGATAACTCAGTCTTTGTGATCAGATCAAATCGCAGTGTGCACGTGGTGTGTATCTTACATATTTATACAGACCTCTCCATTTTATGCATATAGTTATAGTATCAATTTTAAAGCTACCGGTTTTAGGGATTTTGTTCTTCATATTCTGTAGGAACGTACTTGACGCTCTTCTCATATGCAGACTGATGTTCCTGTTCTTCGGCCTTCTGGCCTCTAGGTTGAGTGACTAGTTTCAATTTCTTTTCTTCCATTTACAAGATTTACTAAATTATCTCAGGTGAACTTAAATTTGACATAGATAATCAGTCTACCATTTTATTATTTCTCTTAAAACATTTAGGAACAAAACACACATACACACATCTGCAAAGGAAGCAATGTGCGTCTTGGTTGTTTTGTTTTCTTTTTTACCCATTTACTTAATCATGTTTTGTATGCTGTGCATAGTCATTACTAATGTGAATTCTGAGACATAAAGACATTACTAGCTATACTCATATGTAATTGCTGTTGCATTTCAGAAATTTAGGTATAATGTGTTTGTTTGGTGCAAGACTTAATATATTTTAAAATGAGAAATCCTCAGCTTTTCCAGAACGTGGAAACTATTCTATTTCTATATGGGGGCTTGGTGGTATATGTTTAAATATATCTTTATATACTTAAGTATTTTATAAGTTAATGTAGAGATGGTTTTTACACGCATGTTCTTTAAAAAATGAATCAAGTAGGTGTGACCTAATCTGGGGTTCGTAGTTAAATCTAAAATCTAAGTTCCCAGTTCTGCTGTGGTTCTTTTCTCTTGTCTATAAAATGAAAGCAACAGCAGTAACTGGCCTAAGGTGTTATCAGAAGCACAGGATGCTCAGCAAATAAATCACTGCACAAACACCATCTTGTTGGCATTAGAGTACATATTATAATGTTATATTTTTCATGAAGCACTTCATCTATACTCTCTCATTGTCTGTAGTATGGTGGACATTAACTCCTAGTAATGCTGGTAATGAGGAGGAAAAAATAAAAGAATAATAAAACAGCACATCTAATACAAATTTTAGAAAATTGTAATGTATCTTGACTAAATTAAATTACCTTTCTCAAAGTGAACCTCGTCCTTTCTGGCCCTTTTATAACATCTGATGTCCCAATTTAATTTAGCTTTAGCTTTGAAGGATGAATCTGGGAGAAAGACAAATAGGCACTTTTTCATATTATAAGAATTTGCACACATTAAAAAAATGAAAAAGCTTTTCTAAGCTTTTTGAAAGAAAAATGACAAAAACAAAGACATTTTTACTATGTATAAACTAAAACATTCACACAAGCTGGTTTGGATTTTATAAGCCTCTGGCTCATTGATGGCTCCACGATGCAGACAGAGCTTTTCAGAGGGGAGTTGTAGGTTCTGCTCATTCCTGTAGCATGTCTCTTAGGTGCAGTAGAAATGACCTTCAAGAAGTGGTCAGGCTTTTATATATATCTAATTGCAATATGGCCTGAAAATGCATATAATGCCTCAACCTTAAAATTTGTATTTTAGACTTCTTTTCTTTCTTGAAAGGGGAAATAATTAAATGGAAAAAAACTAAGACATTGCTTTTATTTCATTTTATGGGCCTCATTCAGCTCTCATTTAGTTTTTAATTTAAAAATCATAATAACAAGTGGAAATTTAACTTGCTAGGGTCATGAGCCTATGTGTATCATTCTCTTCAAATATGATAATGGGGCTCTATGCAAAGTTGATAACCATGTAGCTATTTAAAAAAATGCTATCCAACATAAATATGCATATTATTTGGACAAAATCAGGCTAATTCAAGCTTGATAAAGCCTATACATGGTATAATTTGGAGTTTTAAAAAAAGATTCAGATGTTCTCTGAAACCTGCCTAGAGTACTTAGCAAAAGGCTCGTTTTCCTGTATACCACCAGATAGTTTTTCATTTTTTACTCTTTTGTCTTGTGATGGTTAATCTGCTATGGAATGCAGTTTTCTCAGTGACAAGAAAACTTAAAATAAGATTCATTTGGTTGTGGATTTTTAAAAATAAAATTAGCCAAGCGTATTTCAATGGCAGGTATTTTCTATGTAGACATACATTGCCTCTCCTTGCCCTAGGACTTGCTCTCTCTGTTCTAGAACTAAATCTTGTCTAGCAGAAGACTTTTCCTGAGATATTTTTCTTTCAGAATAAAATTGTCCATACTGCACATTTCCAAATGCTAGAGAAAATATGCCCTCACGCATTCAATTGGTATTTAAATAGTTATTATTTATTGACTGTTTTATATTAATAAATTATAAACTTGGATTTTAAAAATTAAATGCTTATTTGGCACTTTTAGGTCTTGGAGTAATTCTTTTAAAGCCACAGTTGATTAGCTTTAGGAGCAAATGGTTGCTGACTGTGAGAGTGTTGCATAGATTTGTGTGTGTAGTATTTCAGTAAAGCACTTTTCCATTCTTGAATTCTGGCTTTGATTGAAAGGTGGCATTTTTTTTCCTCTTTGCAATCAGACATGCTAATCTATGTCAGCTTTCTCCTTTATGGGAATGGCGTCTACTGAAAAAAAACAAAACTATTCAAGTTTTTTTCATAACAAAAAGATTCTGTTCTTTAAGAATATTTCAGCACCGTTAATTAGAAAGAAGGTTTTATTAACCATAAGGCTAGCACTAACAGACCACAGAGCTGTTTTTTAAAGTACTGTATGCCATAGCTGCCCTGCTTTTTCTCTGTCTAAAACTTCATTTTGTTATACTCTCATCAATCACTTAAGTCATTACCGTAAATCCTACTGTTGTTAATTTTACTAGTATCACCCTAATGAGACATTCCTGCAATAATTAAAAATGAATTCTAACTTTAAGGCATTCTAAATTTTTTTTTTAATGAATTTGGAATGATCTTGCCATGTGACTATAAAGTAGTATCGTAAGACGTCCAGGGGTGAATTATTCACTGGTTGCCTCTGTGCACATGTGCTTATGCATATGTATATTTTTGTACACATATTTAGGAATTATGTCTTTTATCGTAAAGCCTAATATGTTTTACTGAAGCTACTGATAAATCCTTATTCTTTGTCTTGCCAAAATATAGGTGGATGCAATACAAACCATATTCCTCTTGAAAGTAGGTGGCCTAGAGCACCATCTGCTGGATGCATTTGGGGACTTACCATGGGAAATAGGAAAATCAGTACTTGGTAACACAGGTGTACTTTGTTTTTAATTGCCTGTGGTTTATTATCTATGGGTCACAAATGCCAAGATGTGTACGTTTGTGATAAAATATATTATTTTTCAAAGGGAATCCATGTTATTCTTTTAAAACATTTTTTTGGTAGTTGTAGATGGACAGAATGCCGTGTGTGTGTGTGTGTGTGTGTGTGTGTGTGTGTGTTGCTAAGAATCGAACCCAGTACCTCACACATGCTAGTCATGAGCTCTGCCACTAAGCTACAGCCCTAGCCCTCTACTTTATTTTTTATTTTGCCCTACCTAACATGGATTTGGAACTTAACAATAACTCTTTTAAGGAAAAATCACAATATATGCCTAATAAAACAAGCGCTGCAGTTTTTATGAGATAAACTCATTATCTTATTGAGCACAGGTCTTTTGTAAGCTACATTTGGGCAAAACTTTTTAGAAGGTATTTTAATTTAGATTCCTTATGTTCACTAGATTTTGAATAGGAAAGCTATGCTTGAAGCTAGTAGCCTTTTTATCCCTGGGACATGACTCTTGATCTGATTCTTTGTCAAGGGTATTAATTCAAGGATGTACCTCATCCAAAGCTTCCCTTTTGGCCCTGCTTTTGCTGTATACCATTGTACCAAGACTTCCCTGTGTTTTCTTTCTCCTTGAAGAATTCAAGTAGGGTTTTGAAGCAGTATGCCAGCAGTATTCAAGTTCAGGCGACATTAAAAGTATGTCTATGAAATTCTCCAGAAGGTCTAAGATGTTTAGTGCTCCATGATGTAATGCAGGCCTTCAAGTTCCAGCAAAACAACTCTGTATTTACTGCTTGTAACTAATAGTAGATGTGGTAAAAGGAATTATATTCATATGGCAAATGAATACAACTTTAATGTGCACCATATGCAGAGTGGTGGGGTGATGTGCCAATATATCACATTTATTTACCTTGTTTAGTTGCAGAGAAAAATGACTATACCATTCAGCCCATAGGCTACAGTCATTTAAATATGAGAACAGGAGAACTGATGATTTATGCCCTCGAATTGAACCTGAGTATCTTCATATGTAGACTTCAATAGAGCCATACCAGAGATGGCTGTCTGATACTTCATGCTCATATAGGAATTTTAATTTCAAACAATTTCTGGAATTAATCTAAGATGGTACACATTCTCTCTAGCCAACTAAGTTTTACCGTGTCGACTCTCAAAATGTGGTGCCATCTTTCATTTAGTTGAGAAGCTGAAGGTACCCCAAAACTATGAGTTTTGTGTCCCTCCTCATTTTTAAATCTAAGAGTAGAATTCTTCTGCTTTTAGAGCAGGGCATAACTGTGTGTGTGTACGTGGACCTGTGGCTGAATGCACAAGTGTGACATTATTACAGCACTCCTAGGGCCACATTTCGTTAAGATCGCTGAACAACATACTAGACTGACTTTATTGCCTTCTGAAAAGTTCATTTCACTAGAGGAACTGTGTGGCAGCTCTGTGTGTAAATGTCTCACATTGTACTTTAAATATTCCAGGGACTGTATCGAAAGAGAGATAGTTTTACAAGAAATTCATAGGCATGTGTCTCTGATTTCTTTTACAAAGTAGCAATTACCATATTTTTTTCTAATTAACCTCAGTTTTCACATGCTGTCCCTACTGTCTGGCTTACAGAAGTTTAAGTGTTAACAAATTTTTAAAAATTCATTTAATTGGTTTTTGACACTACCATTACCTCATTAAGTATGTCATCATGTGTCATTTGCCTGATAATTTTTTAAACTAATTTTTCTTGCATTCAGGTGGGTTTGGTCAGATTTCAGGTTTGAGAATTGAAGTGCTGTTAGGCAAAAACTTCCTTATATTTCTTTCTCCTTTTGTGGCTTAAGGCTACATGACTATCAAGCTTTTTAGCTTTTATTCTTTGTAGCCTTCCATAACAGAGAGATTGCTTTATTTCCTTGGGGTGAATAAGGTCAACATGTTTTTTATAGCTAAAAATGTGAAATCCCTCTTATATTTTTCAGAATGCCTTACTTATGTATTTTTAACAAAGGAAGCTTAAAAATGTTAAGACATTACAAATAATTTTAAGTGATTTGGGTATTTAGTATAAATAGATTCTAGAATTTTTATTTTAATTTATATTTATAAAAGTTATAGTCAATGTTCTATAGCAAATCTGAAGAAGATTTCATCTTAATTTTCTATCTGTATCTTTTTTGGAGGTAGAATTTTATAATATTTTTGTCACTAGACACCCATATGCAGCTCTAGAAACTGTAGGTAAGTTAGAACCAAAGATCAAGCCCTGCTATGGGGAAATCAATAAATGAAAAATTTCAAGAAAGCAGGAAAAAAGTAGTACATTAGTTAGGTAGAGGAGTATGATATGTCCACATAATGAAGTTCTATACAGCCATAATAAAGATATTATACGTTTGTAATACTGACTGCTGTTTATATTGCTAAATATAAAATATCATCCAAATACATATATAAGATGATGTGCACACAAGTGCACACAAATCTGTGTATATTTTTGCACATAAAAATCTGGAATGGTAGATGATTATTAGCAGTGTTTATTTATAGGTAGTGGAATTTGGAAGCAATTTTTAATTTTTCTTCATAATTTACTAAATTATCTGATTGTTTTATAATAAGCATTTCTTACTTTGATAACAAGAGATAAAAGAGATATTTTAACTTGGGGAAATGTACCTAATTGTTTAATACACCTTCAATCCCTCCTCTCAGCCTTTAGGCTACTTGACATTAGTAGCTACATCAGAATTTATATGAATTGTCAGAGAAGATTAGAAAGTCTAAGACAAGAAAGAATGGGGAAAATCAAATAATTTCTAGAAATTTAGGTATATTCTCTTAACAATAAATAAAAATAATGGGAATCATCTCTAATTGGCATTATGCAGCATAGGATCAACACTTACATTTCTATTGAAAGGAGTTATTATAATAGCATGAAAAAAAGGCATCATTCTGCTGCTGCTGCTGCTGCTGCTGTTGTGAGGTGACACTGAATGGTGCTCACGACATGCTAGACACCATCATGAGCACTTTCCCTATTATGTATTCCTCGTGGCACCCTGTGTGGTAACTACTGTTACTATCCCTTGTCTTATAGATAGGTACAGAGAAATCATAAATACAGGATTCCCTTCCACTCTGGTCCACAGAGTAGCTCTTCCTACCAGAACCATGGGCACTTGCCCAAGGGAGTCACTTGTAGGTACCAAAGTCTGGATTCAAACTCAGCCAGAGGAATACCCCCAACCCTTTTATGGTTTCTTTGTTTTTGCTTTTGGTGCTGGGAATGGAACCCAGGGCCTCAGGCATGCTAAGCATTGGCTCTCAACACTGAGCAGAGCCCCAGAGGCCCTTTCTTCATCACTAAACGATACTGCAGCTTTTACTGGAAATAATTGGATAATCAGCAGTGGAGAACTTGATGCAGTCCTATCACTAAAGCTCTCAATATTTTCAAAGGACATAAAAAGATAGTTTTGATGTACTGAGTTCTTATAGTAGTAGTATATGTCAGGATACAATTTGGGTGTTTTTCCTTTTTTTTTCTTTTTGGTACTGGCGGTTAAACTCACGGCCTTGCTCATTGCTAAGTATGCACTCTATCACTGAGCTACACACCTCCAGCCCGTAGGATTTTGTATTTTAAAAAAATATTATCACACATACAACTGTAGGCACATGCTCGTACAAACTCACTTTTTGTTCTTTTTGATACTGGGGATTAAACCCAGAGGTGCTCCTCCAAAGACCTATATCCCCAAGCTGTATCTCTATTTTTTATTTTGAGACAGTGTTTTGCTAAGTAGCCCAGGCTGTTCTCAAACTTGTAATCTTCCTTCCTCAGCCTCCCAAGTAACTGGGATTACAGGTGTACCTGGTACAAACTAGTTTTTAAATGTACTTTTAGTGGGTGATTCCATTGTCATAAACTTCGGTATGTATCATAGACAGTGGAGAAATGTTTTGAACCAAGAACTTATTTTTATCACCTACAAGTGACTCCCTTGGGCAAGTGCCTATGGTTCTGGTAGGAGGATCTACTCTGTGGACCAGAGTGGAAGGGAATCCTGTATTTATGATTTCTCTGTACCTATCTATAAGACAAGAGATAGTAACAGTAGTTACCACACAGGGTGCCACGAGGACTACATTATAGGGAATATTAACTTTTCTTACATTAATAATTTTAACATTATTTACAAAAGAAGGCTACCAAAATTTTCTAATGGCTATCACACTCTGACTGCAGCTATGGCATGTTGTCTGTAGTCTGCAAATTTAATCACATCAACATATTTTCATCAAAAAGACCATGATGAATGTAGGGGAGGGGAGAGGAGGGGAGGAGAGAGGGTTGGTGAAGATGTAATGAATAGAACAATTTCAAATAGTTTCTGTTTGCATAATTAAAGCATAGTATAACTGCCATTGAAAAGCCAGGATGTTAATGGAAAGGTTTAAGAAACATTTAACAGCTAGCCCCATTTCCCATGCAGCAAAGCCATTTCCTTTCTTGATTTACCATTATGGTGAGCCACATGAGAAAGCTTAGTGTTCAGTTTTCACATGAGCATTTTGTAGTAATAAACTTTAATTACAGTGGAACAGAGGGCACATGCAAAGGAGAAGTATCCATCTTGGAAGAAGTGACCAGCACATCTTGTATAATATGTTGATTTTTTTTGTTTGTTTGTTTTAATCTATAAACACTTAAGAACTTCATGATCAGTTTTTAATTAACGAACTTCAAAATGAGTTCTCTATTGAAAATTTTTTTAGCAGAACCAGGCTTAATATTTTGTTTTACCTTTCTAAAAGGTCAGATAATACTAGATTTTATTAGTGAAGACAATTATTTATGTTTTTATTTAAGGGTTTTATTAAGTAATATTAAGTATTGCTTTTGCACAAAAAAAATATAAAAAATTGTTTGACTTCAGTGTGGCGTTTTTGACCTTTACAGTTAGGGATTTATAATTATAATTTATAGGTCTGTAGTAAGATCAACAAAACCCAACTCAATGACCATTTGATTTTTTTTTTTTTTTTACATTGATGGGGTTGGAACCCAGGCCCTCAGACATACCAGGCAAGTGCTCTACTATTAAGTGACACCCCCAGCCACCAATGACCATTTACCAATAAGTCATTTTCAAGTAAAAGACCGTATTTTATTCTTATACTAAAGTATGTCATATATGATACATACTCAATATATGTTATTAAGTAAAAGACGGAGTAATTGAGTGAACAAGTAAGGTTTGTTATTTTATGGCCTACAAATCATCTAAGCTAAGAATTAATTGGAAAAAAAATTTTCATTTGTATAAAACTTAGAGTAGGGGCTGGGGATGTGGCTCAAGCGGTAGCGCGCTCGCCTGGCATGCGTGCGGCCCGGGTTTGATCCTCAGCACCACATACCAACAAAGATGTTGTGTCCGCCGAGAACTAAAAAATAAATATTAAAAATTCTCTCTCTCTCTCTCACTCTCTCTCCTCTCTCACTCTCTCTTTGAAAAAAAAAAAAAACTTAGAGTAGGAAAATGTTGAACCCACCCCATTTCATAATTGATGCTATTGAAGAAATAGTGGATGAATTCAAGGGAATTACTCTGCTAATAACATTTTAAGTCACTAATGAGATCTTTACTGTGCATTTCAAAGTGACTTAATTTTCACAAGATTGAGGAGATAATGCCAAAAATAGCAAGGACTTTATCCAATACTTTTTAAAGTAATTTAAATGTTTACCAGAAATATATGTCCAGTCTATTTTCACCTGGATTCTGAATGCCCATTTTGCTTTAATAGAGATAGGCCTTCAGAAATATTTTCCACATTGGATATTTATGAGCAAGATACTAGAACAATTACTGTTTTCCCTTCTCTTCTTTCAGGTATAAAATTTTAAGTGGTTCAGAGTCTTCGAGGTAGAGAAACATGCTTCATGTTACAGCAGCACCAAAGAAATACACTTAATAAAACCGGTGCTACTGTGCCCAGTGGTGTTAAAATAGTCCAGCTAATATTTTAAAACATGGGTCTAGGATAAATGTTAAAAGAGCTCTTGTGCTGTTTATAGCAAGTTGGGTTGTTAAATAGCATCGAGAAATTAATACTGATATTCAGCATTCTGTACTGAGAAAAGCACGTCTGTAAAAACTGATGTGTCCTGTGTGTTTGGCAGCATTGGGACTGTTTAATCTCATTTGACTTGTTCATCTTTCTCTAAGGCCATCCATAAAGATGCACTGAGTATCCTTTTCAGCCTTTGGTTAGGATTTGCATCAGTAGTCATAAACCTGCTCTGGGGACAAAGACCTTCTTTCCTTTGAAGTAATTGCTCAGCTTTTCAAAGCAATCCTAGAGGTCTGTCCTCTTTCTCTTTTTATTTTTCTCTAAGAAGAGTTTGAATTGTAGCTTCTTAAACTAGCAGCAAGATAAATTTTTCTCTCAGCAAATTGAAAGCCATGGCGATTTTTCAAGCAGTAAGACTTTAAAAGGTTCTTAAGGGAATCTGTTCTGCTTTATGATCTAGCTTTTGCTAAACCATAGTATCTCAGAAGCAAAGGTAAAGACTGTATCCATTAACTACTGCAAGTTTTTATCAAAAGAATTAACCTGATATTTGTCAGAAGACTTTCCCCCCTGCTCTTTATTTGGTTTAGAAGCTTCAGGGAGAGATTGGTGAGAGCTTTGGAGTTTTTGAAAGTAATACATGGCTAGAATCATCTTATTTGAGCTGATGGCACGTCTGCCAGGTATTTAGCATATGCACTCAGCAATAGTCCCCAGGGGCCGAGCGAGAATGAGCCCCACAGTTCTGAGATGTGCTGTCTAGGCTTTCTGCCCTTCCCGACATGGGCTCTTCTGTGATCCAAGATGACATACAGCAGTATAGCCACAGAGAAACAGAAAGGTAGATTCTGCGGGCCACAAAGAAAACCTGGGTTCTGTCTCCAATTATCCCTTTCTCTCGCCTTAGTAATTTTATTCTAAATGGTTCCCAAAATGTCCATTGAATTTAAACAGTTTATAGCTGTTTGGCTTTAATCCCGTATCAAAGAATTTATATTTTTTTAAATATTTTTTTTAGTTGTCAATGGACCTTTATTTTTATTTATTTATTTACTTACTTATATGTGGTGCTGAAAATTGAACCCAATGCCTCACATATGCTAGGCAAGTGCTCTACCACTGAGCCCCAGCCCCAGCCCAAGAATTTATATTTTCTATAGTGAAAATTTAACATTTAAAGCTCTTGGTTTACTGGAAGGTATGAAAATCCAGCAGGTTTGTTTTTTCAAAAATAGACTTAAGGTAACTTTTGAGGATGCTAGGGAAAATGCAAAGAATGCTCCATCTGAAGAGAAGATAAGCAGCCATAAGCAAGACCAGAAGTGCCTCTTCTTAAAGGAAATTCTCCCTGCTTGTACAGTAGAATGTAGGTTTCTAGAAGCCATGAGGGTACATTTCCTATAAATGAGGAAAGTTGAGGAGCACAGTGATTTTTACAGGACCTCCAGCGAGTGTTTATAAAACCAGTTACCTGAGAAGAACCTAATGATCATAAGCCTACCCTTATGCTTTTAATTTGCTGTTTCTATCTCTTCTTGCCCTGTATTTCCTGAACTGTCTAACTTGCTTCCTGGACTAGGAAACATTTTGCCAAACATTGAAGCCCAGGTCCTAGCATTGAACAGTCCCTTATTTAGAAATCAGGCCCGAGGCAAAGAAGAATCTTTTTTTTCAGTTTTGAAATCATTCTGTGTATTTGTGAAATAAAAAATGATTTGGTATGTCTGAACTCTTGGAAACTAGCATTTTGTAAGTAATGCGTACTTATAAAAATCTTAATTATGAGTTTACACAAAAGAATGCTTACATCTTAACCCACTTTCTGGGGCTAATCCCAAGGCTTCCCAAACTGACTTTATAGTCCTAGGAAACTCTCAGCATTTCAGCTCTTTCACATTAAAGAAAGAAATGCAGTTGACAGCAATCTTTTCCTTCCACTGTGCTGCTGAGAAAATATTCTTAAATATGGAAAACAAAAGGCACTGATGTGCTTACATGACGCCGGCAGGGTTCGCCATGATCCATCTGTCCTGTGTTTACTTTGGCTTTTGTGTAGATTGCCTTCATTTGCCATCAGTTTCCCTTCAAACCTTCAGTTTCCACGGAGGAATTCCAAGACAATTCAAGTCAAAACAGAAGTCTTACCCCCCCACACCATAAAATGGGGACGTAGGAAAACAAAGGATCAATCACACCAACGATGTATTCCTTAGATCATAAAGATTTTTAACTGTTGATGAAAAAGTTGCCAATAGGTATAATTAGGCAGTAATTTCAAAAATAACATTAATGCTTATTTTGTGGAATTTATAACTTCATGGGAAATGGGGAACCCAGGAATTAGGGCTAAAGTATTAACTTTTAAAAACACAGCATATTTGTTTCTAAGTTTCATGACAAAGAGTATCGTTAACAGAAAGTTAAGAAGTTCAGATTAATTTGCATTATTTGTTTCTTTCCTTTGAAAATATTCCAAACTTGTGGACTTTTTAAGAAAAAAAAATATTCTCTGACAAATTCTTTTTAGTTTGGGAAATGTCAAGTAAACTTTCTAGTTAAGGTGGGTATGCCTCTTCAGGGAAGTTTTAGGATCTGGAATGAAATGAAAGCAAGCCCCTGTTCCTCCTCCCTGTCTCGATCTGTCAGCCGGGCTCTCTCTTTACCAGTAAGCATGAAGGCCAGCTCCAGCAGTGGCCTCCCTGAGAGCAGCCAGAGTGGTGCACAGTTTAATATGACTTAAATCTCCTTCAGAAGCACCTGTAGTCAGTCGCCAAAGCTGTGAAAGACACTGGGGGACACAGCTGTGTGTTATGTGCTCCAGTGCACACATTGTAACTCAGATGAAGTCACACTGGCTCCGGGTGATGTGTGGCTGAAACACAGGAACTAGGCTTCTTTCTTCATAGTGGAGGCCACTCACCTTTTTTGGATCATGAATCTCTGTGCCTTCAGTGAAACCTAATTTCCTCCCTCACTCCCCAGAAAAACAGGCATGTGCACATATTTTGCCTGAAATTTCAGAGAACTGAAATTGATGCACTGATAAGGACCTCTGCTTTGAAGCTAGATTCGGTTTTTTGACAGCAATGTTTACCTTCCTAAGTGCAGTAGGTTCCTGGTGGGTTTTCTCTGGCCTCCCAGGACTCTCCTCAGAGAAGGTGACTACTGTAAGAATAGCCAGCTATCTGGGGTTAGGATGACAGGGTTGTTTTGTCTAGAGTTCCACAGTTGTGGTAGTGACCTACTTTCTGGGCACATTTGCCCCTTTGGGATTACTATAAAACCAGGGCTGATCGAGGAATCTACAAATGCTAACAGGACCTCCTGCTCTGTAGTTTTGTTTATAAAGGCTCTTTGTGTCTTTGTCCTTAGACACTAAAAGTAGGGGACTAGTTTAGTCTTAAAATAGTATTCCTCAGGCCAAAAATGGAATCCAGTTGATCCTGGTGGCTGAGCAGGAATCAAGCCATTGTGCTCCTACTCTGCTATGGCCGTTCATGCTGGTGTCCCTTGCACACCTCAGGTTTTCTTTTTAGTTTTGGACAGAGATGTACTTTCTACCTAGGAAAACATCTTGGAACATCTCTCATTATTTAGACACTTTTTCTCTATACCCCCTTCTCCACCGTTTTCCCCTAATTTTCATTCATTATCAGAATGCTATGTGAGGGTTTAGCTACCCAGCCTCCATTCTTTGAATGAATCATGGAGAAATACACTCTGTGATATTGATTTATCAAGAAAATACACAAGTTTAGTAGCAATAACAGGTATTTATAAAGGGACCATTTTGAGATATTCCTAATCCTACATCAGACCATCTTTTTTTGATAGGCTTCGGTGACCCACAGAGGAAGAGGAGGAGGCCTTTCTTTGAATTGTACTCTGAGTTAGAGTCCCTACTTTTTAAATCATCCACCCATGAACCATGCTAATTAAGGGACCCGTGTCTATATTTGGTTTTCTATATTTGGTCTGCATTTGGAAGGCATCTCTGAGGCTTTTTTTTTTTTTTTTGCTAGTGGGAATTGAACCCAGGGGTACTTTACCACTGAGCTACTGCCCCCACATCCCTAGTGTTTTCTCTTTTTTTCTGATAATCCTCCTGTCTCAGCCTCCGGAGACACTGGGGTCACAGGCCTGCTCACCACAGGACTATCTGAGGCATTTTAGAATTTAGGCTTTGTCATCTGAGGTAGTGACCACTGTTGCTTGACGGTCACCTAAGGGTTCCTTGAAAAGCAACATGTGGGCCTTGAACTGTAGCATTTAGTTTAGAACTAGTCCTAAAATAGGATTTTTTGGACAAATTCTCAAACTATAAAGATTTAAGCATCATGGAAATTAGGAACAAGTTATTTAATCTGCTTGAACTTGAATTGACTTGTCCTTTTTATCTGTTTCTGAAGGTGAGACTACCACCCCTCGGGCCATTCTGACAGGCCATGATTGTGAGATCACCTGTGCTGCCATCTGTGCCGAGCTGGGCCTGGTGTTGAGTGGCTCTCAAGGTAAAGCTGGGAACCTGCATATGTGTGCATTCCTTGGTGTCTTCTGATAACACTTAGCAAAGACGAAGCCTCTTCTCTAAAGCTTTGGCCTGTTATAATAGCCATTAGCCACATAAAGCTACTCAAATTTAGATAAAATTAAGTGCAACTAAACAATTCATTCCTTGGTGGCAGCAGCCTCATTGGGGGGCTCAGTGTTCACACATGGCTGGCGGCTGCTGTGCACGTGAGCACAGACCCAGCCCTTCCTATTACTGCAGGAAGTTACATTTCACAGCACTGTTCTAAAGAGTTTAAGGTGTTTTACAAACCTCAATGGAAACTCCTGGCTCTCTTCACATTCAACCTCAGGCTAGCAGGGGCCAAACTGTCACCCAGGAGAGTGGAGACACTTAACGCTGGTCTGACTGGAAAGTTTGGCTGGCAGCTGTGTCATCGGTTTAGGCCAGAGATATTGAGCTTCTCCAAAGTACACACAACAAATTGGGTTCTAACCAGGAACAGAGCTGTGTCCATTTGATAGCTGATCCATCTCTGTGTTTCTGCTCTGAGCTGAAGTCTGAGGGCACAAAAAAGTACTCTTGTCCCATGTCTTCTAGGCTTACCTGGTGGGCAGCCTAAAGTATTTGAGCCACCTTATCTGTGTTCTGGACTATACTTATTCTAGCTGACAAGTTCATATTAAGTATTCAAAGGGTTGTGTTTAAAAAATTTAGTTGGTCAAAGCAGTGAAATGAGATAATACTGACAGCAGGAATTCTGTGACTACTGGATTTCCCCCGCCCCTTCTTGTACCAAATAATTTTACACATGCTGAATTAACATGGGTCTTGGACTGTACGTGATCCATGTAAAACACAGCTCTTCAGACCACCCTCACTTTGCACATAAGCGTGGGACTCTAATAGTCAAAATGCAAACTGAAACCATTTTGCAAAATGGACTTGGACTTGATAGTGGGAAATGTTGTGATTATTCCATGACTTACAAAATTTTTGTTAAAATGTTAGAAATCTCTTATTATGTGTGTGTGTGTGTGTGTGTGTGCGCGCGCACATGCGTATGTACTCATGTAAGGACATAAAAAATATTAAAACACACCTTGACTTAGTACATTGCAATTTAAATATTAGAAACCTTGAGAATTAAAATATTTTAATTCTTTATAAAAAACTTGAGGGTGGTGTGAGCAATCCTCACTGCCTGCTCCACATCCATCTTTTCTATGCCATAGACCACAAAATCATACTCCTTTCTAAGTTTGGACCAGCTTCCAGCATTTTTTGTGCTTTCATTGTCATGAACTATCCTCTAGGTCTTGGATGGGATGTTTTACTGGTATCACTTCTGGGACACCATCAGGTTTGTTGTTGTTGTTGTTGTTTTTTGTTTGGGTACCAGGAATTGAACCCAGGGGTAATTAACCACTGAACCACATCCCCAGCCCTCTTTTTTTTTTTTAAAGAGAGAGAGAGAGAGAGAGAGAGAGAGAAATTTTAATATTTATTTTTTATTTTTCGGCAGACACAACATCTTTATTTGTATGTGGTGCTGAGGATGGAACCTGGGCCACACGCATGCCAGGCGAGCGCGCTACCGCTTGAGCCACATCCCCAGCCCCCCCCCAGCCCTCTTTTATATTTTATTTAGAGGCAGGGTCTCACTGAGTTGCTCAGGGCCTTGATAAATTGCAGAGGCTGGCTCTGAACTCATGATCCTCCTGCCTCAGCCTCTCTAGCTGCTGGGATTACAGTTCTATGCTACCAAACCCAGCTACATCATCATGTTACAAGCACTTTCCTAATTTGTATCAATAAACTCTCTTCCCTCATTTCCTAGCTGCATGACTATAGTGTCACCTCCTTGTCCACAAGCTGCCCTTCATTCTCTAATTCCATTTACACTCAATTCAGATTCCACACTCAGCTTTTTTCTTTTTATTTCTCTGTTGAAATTTCATCTGTGGTGGCCAATACCCTTTTGTGTTGTCCATGTGTATAAAAGGTCTTACAAGTTTATTTCTGGGAATCAAGGAGGCAACACAACTACTGTGTTTGCTGTCTGAGCATGAACTGCATCCCAGATGTGCAGAAGACCAGTCACCTCTGTGCTTTGAAAGTGATGTGACTGGTCATTTGTCATGATGCACAACTGATGTTTACATAGTGGTTTGTGGCCTGAAGAGCCAGCCTCAAGGAGTCCACTTTATTCAGCTGCTGTGATAACTGAAAGCTGAACTGTGTTGTTGGGGATGGAGGTAGCATTGTTCAGGGAGTAATAACTGAAATTCATACATGCTGGAACTGGGCAAAAGCAAAGACTGCCCGTCTATATTTATGTTGAAGACCACAAAATCTTTTTTCCCCACATTTTAAATTGGTACATTATAATTGTACATACTGATGGGATTTTTGTTACACATTCATACATGCACACAATAGAACAATATAATTTGACCAATATTCTCTCTTAGGACTTCTCTCCTAGGCCCCTTTCCTCTACTGATCTCCCTTTGATTTTTAGGAGATCCACCTCCACCTTTGTTTTCCTCTCTAGCTTCACATATAAGAGAAAACATAGGGCCCCTAAACCTCTGAGGTTTCATGACTTCTTTCACTTTATATACCACATTTCTTTATCCATCCATCCGTTGATGAACACCCAGGCTGGTTCCATAGTTTGGCTATTGTGAATTGTGTTGCTCTAAACATGGGTCTGCATGTATCACTGTAGTAAGATGGCTTTAATTCTTCAAAGTAAATACCAAGAAGTGGTATAGCTGGTCATATTCCTCCTCTCCCAATGGAAGGCAGACATGAAGGGGAGAGTTAGCAAAATAACTCACATGTAAGATGATATGTAGTTTTTTTTTTAAAGGCTTTCTACAGCCCAGTCTTTCGAGGAGCTTCCATTACTGATTTGTATTAATTTACAGTTCCACCTGCAGTGTAAAAATGTTCCTTTTTCTCTACATTCTCTCCAGCATTTATTATTACTTGTGTTCCATTCTGACGGTATGAGATGAAATCTCAGTGTAGTTTTGATTTGCAGTTCTTTAATTTCTAATGATGTTGAACATTTTTTCATGTATTTGTTGGCCATTTGTATTTCTTCTTTTGTTGGCCATTTGTATTTCTTCTTTTGAAAAGTGTCTGTTTAGTTCATTTGCCCATTTATTAATTGGATTATTTGAATTTTTGGTGTAAAAGTTGAGTTCTTTATATATTCTAGATATTAATCCTCTGTCAGAAAAATAGCTAGCAAAGATTTCTCCCATCCTGTGGGTTCTCTCTTCAATTTCCTAATTGTTTCCTTTGCTGTGCAAAAGCTTTCTAATTCGATGCTGTTCAGTTTATTAACTCTTGGCATTATTTCCTGAGCGTTTGGGGTCCTGTTGAGAAAGCCATTGCCTGAGAGCACAAAAACTTATACACTCCCTGAACGGCTGAGAACAGCCTGAGAGCCATATTTGCAAAAGGCATGCTTTCAGGAGCTGTGTGGGGAGCAGGCAGTAATTCCATTCATTTAGCTAGGAGATTGGAGGGTACATACCCTGGCTACCCCTCAGGGGTAGTCTGACTCAGGGATCTCTGGGAACTTCATTACCACATAAAGAATTTTTGTTGTCTACTTCTTCACTCTGTATGTCACAGGTTTTCAGTAGAAACAGAAAAGCTGTGATAGGTGTGAGCTGCTCAGCCTCTTCCCACCCTCCTCAGGCATCCCAGCCTGGTGGTCACCCTAGGGGTTTGGCAGTGTTGAATGCTGCTGCTTGCTTTGAGGATATCATAGAAGTAGATTTAGCTGTCATGAGGTGACAGGAGATGGCCCATGTGAATTTGGGGCATGAGAGATCACCACAGTCTCCCTTTCAGTTCAGTGAGCAGTGGGAAGGAAGGTGGCTTAAGTCTTCAGCAGCTACCCTACTGCACTCTCTCTGCATAGACCACAGTGTGGGACTGTGGCCCCTGAGAGGTGCAGGGAGAGGTCAGTATGCCTGACAACAGCCCTTGTCTGCCTGCTTCTTAGCCTTTCTTGAGTCTGCTAATAATTGTCCCATTCCTTTCTTAATGTCTCCAGTTAATTTCACCTCTTGGCATAATGGATTTTATAAAGTAACTTCCTGTCTCTTGAGGAAAATCGAGTTTGAATGTACATGGCTTAGCTTCTCTCCTCTCCCAGTGGAAGGCAGACATGAAGGGGAGAGTTAGCAAAATAACTTGCACATAAGATGATATATAGTTTTTTAAAAAAGCTTTCTACAGCTGTCATGTAACACCATTATCCTGTAACACACTTTTCTTTTCACAGTGCAGAAGCTGGAGCCCAGGACCTTGCACCCGTCAGGCAAGCACCTTACCCCTGAGCTACACCCCAGCCTTCTGACTTGATTATGTATTTGCCTTTGTGTCTCCTCTTTCTCAGAAGGACCGTGTCTCATACATTCCATGAATGGAGACTTGTTAAGGACCTTAGAGGGTCCAGAAAACTGCCTGAAACCAAAACTCATCCAGGCTTCACGAGAGGGTCACTGTGTCATCTTCTATGAAAACGGCTGCTTCTGCACCTTCAGTGTGAATGGGAAGCTCCAGGCCACTGTGGAAACGGATGATCACATCAGGGTGAGCTCCGCAGGCTTTTCTGCATTCCCCACTTTACCTCGGTGTGGCAAGTGAGGGGCCCAGGGGTGGCTGCAGAAATCTTTTTGAGTTGTCTTGGCCTCTTTTCTACACGATTAGGGACACGGGAGGTAGCACTTGGACAGGCGCAGAGCACAGCAGGCCCCAGCTGCGGGGCTGTGCCAGGCCGGGAAGCAGAGGAGGCCCTCAGCAGCAGGGGTTTTCTCAAGGGCCTGGGAAGCCATCCCCGTGACTTTTGATGGCACTGCAGTGCTTTTATCTAAGGAAGTTCCCTGTTTCCCAAGTATAAAAGCTGAACAGACCAGATTACCCTACAGGGCCTCGAGTTAGCACTAGGGTCAGACTTGACTTCTTCCCGGACAGCAGGCGCAGCCCGTCAAGCTGAGGGAGTTGAGCTGCGGATTATGAAGCCAGGCAGGCAGGCGTTCCCCTGAGTGGACCCTCCGGTCGGGCTTTGTTTTAAGTCCAGGGCTCCAGAGTGCTAGAGGCTGAGGAAAAGAGGCTGGTCCTTTGGGAGCTACTTTGTCAAGGTGCTTCCGTTGTCACCAAAGCTCCTTGGTGCAGGCAGAGGGAAAGTGAAGCTGTGGGAGACCTATCATCTGGGTAGACGTGCATGTGATTGTACAAAGAGGACCCAGGACATGTTGGGGGCAAGAGCAGGGCCCCCATGCCTCTGCCCTCCGTGTGTGGTCTTGGGCTGGCTCTGGACATTTTCCTCAGTGCACAGCCTGACTCTGGGCAGCTGAGATGACACAAGTCCTCCCAGTTTCCCCATCTCGTCTGCTCACCCCTTTCTCCCAGGTGAACACTAGGCTCAGGAAGCTTTCAAGAACAAAATCCCTACCAAGGGTTGTGTGTGCTGGGATCGAGGCTTCCTCGAGTCTCCTTGCTGGCTGTTGAGTTTTCCGCCGGCCCCGACGTGGAAGCCAGCACACAGCTCCCCACCCTCTGCTTTATTTTTCCCTTCTTTCCCATAATACTTCATTTAAACCAAGTACACATCAGAGGATTTTCCTTTCCTCTTTTCTTTACAATAATAATGTTGATAATCTGTCACTTTGAGCTGTGATTACTTTGTCAGCTGCACTAATAAATCTGTAAATAATTGAAATCCCTGGCTGGCTGAAACTGTCCCCTGGCACTGCAGCGAGACCAGCAGCTCGGCAAGTTCCTCAGGCAGCAGCAAGTTCCTCAGGCAGCAGCGGGAGGCATCCTGCAGGCTGTTGGCACTCATCCTCTCCCTGCCCTGCAGCCCCCATTCCTCCCTCAGTAATGTTTCCCGCTGGATTTTTGGCTTTAAGAGTCCACGCCTTTTCCCCAGCACTCCTGCACTCTATCACACTCACTAACTCGCAAGTGGCAACCGTGTGATTATGGTGCGCTCCCTAACGTGAGCACTGCTGGCCGCAGAGACATTCAGAGACACACAGCTAGCCACCTGGGGAGGGAGGAAGGAAACCACAGTCCAGAACAGAGACATCACAGAGCAAGGATCTCCAGCTCCACCCTGCAGGCTGAGCCTATGCAAGGCACGGAGAGCAGGAAGCAAATCAGTCACCAGCCAGACCATAAATTGAGTTTCTTTGAAATACCAAGAACGATGCAGGCAGCCAGGCAGCCTGGGGAACCTCTGTGCGGATCAAGGCTTCACACCTATTTTACTTCAGGTGGCAGATTGCTCAGTGGCATTTTGGTAAATAGCATTATTATAATATAGCACCTAGACAATGTGTGGGTGTCTTCATGAGTCACTTGGATTGAAGCAGGCCAGCCTGTCTGGACAGCACAGCTAGTCCACCACAAACAATAACCACCTTCTCACTCCTAGGAGCTCAGTGATTTTTTTCCTTGGGGCTGATTTAGTCAGTCGGTCTCCACTGACCACAGTGGCCTGCTGTTGCCTCCTTAAAAACCAGTGCAGGCAGGGTCATCCAAATCACTCAGGACCCAGAGGATGAGATTAACAGGTCTCTGGAGTCACAACTCACTGGATCCTGAGCTGGGTTGAAATCAAGAACCACATAAAGGAAGGTTTGGTAGAAGACAGTGCAGCTCAGTAGATGCTACGGTGGCCCTCACGGCCGGAGGACATGGACAGGCCCCTCATGATGGAGAGGCAGGACATGCTTCCCCCTGGCCATTAACATGTTTTGAGTGCTGATGAATGTATACTCCTCAAAATCCTGGATTTTTTTTTTCCTTTTAGACAGAATTAGTATTAGAGATTCTTAACTAGAACAAAGAGTTAAAGATTAACGGTTTTAATATAGCATTTATCCAGTAAAAATCCTCAAGTATATAATTCAAATGAACCCCAACCACAAGGTCAACACATTTTCATCAGCTGAATTTTATAAGTGTGGCAAATAACTATTTGTCCTAGTCTTCACTGTAGTTCCCAGGTATCACTGGAGATTGGCATTTGTGAAATGAACAGAGGAAGTAGGATTTTTGCTCATATTGAATTATATTTCATTGAAAAGCTTTGAGTTTTGGGGGGGTTTTGTTTTTTGTTTTGTACCAGGGGTGCTTTACCACTAAGCTACTCCCTCAATCCTTTTTATTTTTTGAGATAAGGTCTCACTAAGTTGCTGAAGCTGGCCTTGAACCAGTGATCCTCCTGCCTCAGCCTCCCAAGTCGCTAGGATCACAGACACGCGCCACAGCAACTGGATGAGAGTATATCTTATATGTAACTGTCTTCCACATTTGGGTTTTTATTTCTTAGATGTCTTTTTGTGTATTTAATAAGCTATATTTAAGAGGCTACTAAAAATTGGCATGTATGCAAATGTGAATTGAATGGGTATAAAACATCCCTTTCATACAATTTTAAAATTTCTCAGAGGGTAGATTAAAGACTTAGGCAATTATCCTAAAATTCTGAAACAAAGTAAGTATAGTTTTATGAAGTTAGATTTTGTTTTTACCTGGCTGCCTTCATAATCTGTCCCCACATTCACTGTGCCCAGATGGACAGATGATTGCAGGTATTAGCAGGGACTGGAGAAATTGGAGGCCTCCCCGCCACAGGAAGGAGATTTGTAGGGATGGAATGCCAAGTGGGAAGGTGACCAGGGGAGAGGCAGGGGTAATAGACCTGGCAGCTGAAGCTGAGAGGAGCCTTTTCTATCAGGAGCAGGCACCCTTTTCTGTAAAGGGACAGACAGTACATATTTTAGGCTTTGAGGACCCCACAGTCTCTGATGCAACTACCTGTGTAAGTAGCCAAGGACAAATGGCATGGCTGGGTTCTGATAAAACCTTATTTATGGATATTCAGATTTGGAATTCACCTAATATTCATGTGTCATGAGAAATTATTTTTCAACCATTAAAAAATGTAGAAACAGTCATACAAAAACAGGAAGCTGGCACGGGTTTGCACTGGACCCGAAAGCGTTCATCTGTAGACGCCCTTTTCAAAGGATCAAAGGGCAGACTCCGCCTGTGTGCTGTGTGCATGCAGGGTGGGGCGGCCGGACCACAGGAGCTGGCTGTGAGGCCGGCTGCAGCACAGGCCTGGGCTTTGACCATCCAAGCAGCTGTTGGTTTCTACAGCGGCTGTCAAAATCCAGCAGGCCTGGAGAAGGTGCTTAAGCTGTTGGCTGCTTGCTTTGCCCCACCTAGTGCCATGGAAGGAAAGGCACCAGCCTTACTGGGGCCACAGGGTGGGCTGGCCCCGACTGCCACCTTGGCACAAGATGGGCTGATGCATCACAGTACTGCTGAAGAAATGCTCCCCGCCACAGTTGGCCGTTCAGGCAGCATTCATGGAACCGAGTTCCATGAACGAGTCATCAAAACAAAACTGTAAGGAATGAAAATAAACCTCAAGCATTGCCTAACCTTGTCCACTTGCATTTTGAAAAATGGTAGGCCTTCTACAACTCATTTCCTAAGACTCTCTAAGGATCAGTCTTTCCCCACGCCCTGCCCTCACGGCAGTAGCTGGCAGTGAGCGCCGGCCTCACATACACCAGGCCCTTTTCCCACAACCCCATCTCTACTGAATGTTGCTGTCTCTCACAGGCCATCCAGCTGAGCCGGGACGGGCAGTACCTGCTCACAGGAGGAGACAACGGTGTGGTCATGGTCTGGCAGGTGTCTGACCTCAAGCAACTCTTTGCCTACCCAGGCTGTGATGCTGGAATCCGGGCCATGGCACTGTCTCATGACCAGAGGTAACAATGGAAACAGTCTAATAACAGTAATATTAAAAACTCAGAGGGACTTCCTTTAAATGAGCTGATGAATTAGGTGAGTGGCAGCATCACCTGTGCAGTCAAAACAGCCAAAGCCAGTATCATTTCCAAGGATCTTTTGCACTACTAAGGAACAAATCTAAGGCCTTGCACTTGATAGGCAAGCACTCCTACCACTGATACACATCCCCAGGTCTCTTTGGTGTTGTAAATTGCCTCCTGCCTCAGCCTCCCCAGTATCAGGGATCTAAGAACATTTTTAAGTGTGATTTATTTTCTGATGGCCTTGCTATTCATGGACAGACGTTGAGTTTTCAAGAAACAGGATTTAAGTAGCAAAGGCTCCAATTACGTTGCTGGAAAGCCTCTTATGTTTCTTTAAAGCACTTTTTTTTTATAAGCAAAATTTTAAGAGTTGTAAACATGTATAACATAAAATGCTTTGTCTCTGCCCCTGGGGATTCTACTGAGAGACTTTATTTATTTTAAAGAGAGAACTTTTTTAATATTTATTTTTTAGTTTTTGGCGGACACAACATCTTTGTTTGTATGTGGTGCTGAGGATCGAACCCGGGCCGCACGCATGCCAGGCGAGCGCGCTACCGCTTGAGCCACATCCCCAGCCCAAGAGAGACTTGATTTATGTGCTTAAATATCCCAAGTAAATTGGGAGGACAATTTATTTTTATTTTTTTTGGTACTGAGGATTGAACACAGAGGTGCTTAACCACTGAGCCACATCCCAGCCCTTTTTATGTATTTTTATTTCGCTAGTTGTTCAGGGCCTCACTGAATTGCTGAGGCTGGCTTTGAATTTATAGTCCTCCTGCCTCAGCTTCCCAAGTTGCTGGGATTACAGGTATGCACCACCACGCTCTACAGGAGGATAATTTTTAGCTGGTATCTAAAGTCGTATTATACAGATATTTCCTGATTTTTAAAATTGTGGCAACATAGGCTGTTTTCTTAGTATATGATTTTTGTGGCATTAAGTGCATTCACAATGTTGTGTGACCAGCACTGTCATTTACAGAACTTTTTCATCAGCCCAAACAATTAAACAATGACTGCCTCTCTGCAGCTCACCTCCATTCTACTTTCAGTCTCTAGGAATTTGCCTCTTCTGGATATCTCCTGACAGTGTAACCAAACAATATTCCTTTTGTGTCTGGCTTATCTCACTTAGCATGTTTTCAGGGCTATGTTATGGTATGTATCAGAATCCCATTCCTTCCTAGCCTGATGTTCTGCTGGATGGATATACGATGTTGTTTATGCATTTGATGGGCAGTTATTTCCACCTTTTGTCTATTGTGAATAATATGCTTTCACATTAGCATAGATACCTGTTTAAGATTTTTTCATAGTTCATTTGGGTAAATACCAGGTGTGGAATTGCTAGATCATATGGTGGTAATGTGTACCTTTCTGAGAAGCTCCTACACTGGTTTCCAATCCCACTAGTGCACATGGGCGTCTGATTTCTCCATCCTCGCCAGTGTTCATCATGTTCTGTTTCTATGACGACTGTCCAGTGGGTGTGGGGCGTGGAGGGATCTCCCTTGTGGCTCTACAGCTCCCTCGTGATTAGTGTTGTCTTTTCACTGTCTTCAGTGTCTTTAGATGCACATGTCTAATTTTTAGAGTCCAAAATATCTTTTCTATTGTGCCTGTGCTTTTGGTGTCATATCTCAGAAATCATTGCAGAATTTAAGGTCACAAAGCATCCCCCATGAGGTTTCTAGTTATAGGTGAGGATCCAACTTCATTGTTCTGCATGTGGAGGATTGTCCTTTCCCCACTGAATGGTCTTGGCACTCATCAAGTTATTGAACCCCATATATGTGGGCTTTATTTTTAAGCCTCTGTTCCATCCTGCTAGTCCCTGTGTCTGTCTTCATGCCACTATGACAGTTCCAATTACTATATCTTTGTAGTAAGTTTAAAAGCTAGAAGATGTGACACCTCCCACTTTTTTCTTCTTTCCCAAAATTGATTTGGCTAGTTGGGGGTCCCTTGAGATTCCTGATAAATTTTTGGATGGGTTTTCTAGTTCTGGAAAAAAAAATCATTTTGGTAGGGATTACTATAAATCTAGAGATTTGGGTAGTATCGACATCTTAACAATATTAGGTTGTCTAGCCCATGGGATGGATTCAACATGGGGTTTGTTTCCATTCATTTCCCTTATTTCTGTCAGCAACATTTCATAGTTTTTGGTATACAAGTATTTTGTTTCCTTAAATTTATTCCCAAGTAATTCATTCTTTTTGATGTTTTTATAAGTGTGATTGTTTTTAATTTCTCTTTTATTCATTGTTAGTATGTAAAAATACAACCAATTTTTTGTGTGTATTATAAACCTTCAAATTTGCTGAATTTATTTATTAGCTCTATCAAGGTTTTTTTGTTTTGTTTTTTTAATGTGGAATCTTAAGGATTTCTTACCTGTCATCTGTGACAGAGATAATTTTTACTTCTTTCCAATGTAGATTCCTTTTCTCTTTCTTGCCTAATTACTGTGTAAGACTTCCAGTGCTATGTTGAATACACATGGTAAAAATGGGCATATTCTGATCATAGAGGAAAAACTTAATTTCATTACTATGATGTTAGCTATGGATTTTTCATAAATGCTCTGTCATTTGAGGAAATTTCCTTTGATTCCTGGTGTTTTTAATAATGAAAAGATGTTGAATTTTGTTAAAGGCTTTTTCAATATTAGCCCAGATGATCATGTGGATTTTTTGGCTCATTCTGTTAATGTGGTGTATTGTGTTGATTTTTGCATATTGAACCACCTTACATTCCAGGTATGACTATCACTTTGTCATGGTGTGTAAGTCTTAATATGTTTGCTAGCACTTAGCATCCATATTCATAAGGACCTCGTCTGTGGTCTCTTTTTCTGACTTTGGTATTAGGGAGATGCTGGACTCATTGCATGAGTTAGTAGGGGCCCCTCCTATTGAATGTTTTGGAAAAGTTTGAAAAGGACTAGTGTTAACCCTTCTTTAAGTTTTTGGTAGAATTCACCAGTGAAGCCATATTGCCCAGGGCTTTCCTTTATCGGGAGATTTTGTTTTGTTAAGGCAAGGGGCCCTCTGAGGCCTCCTTTATTTACTTTCATGTGGTGCTGAGGGTCCAACCCAGTGCCTCACACATGCTAGGCAAGCGCTCTGCCACTGAGCCACAGCCCCTAGCCAGCCCTAGTGGGAGGTTTTTGATTACTGAGTCAATCTTGTTAGTTTTAAGTCTATTCAGGTTCTCTCTTTTGTGGTGATTCAGTTTGGGTATATTGTTCCAAGAATGTGTCCGTTTTCTCTAGGATGTCTAATTTGCTGGGATCCAACTGTTCCTAATAACTTTGTTATTCATATTAAACTGGTAGTAACATCCCTACTTTCTGGAGTTATTTTTCCTTTGTCAGTGTGTTTTGATTTTCTGTTGTATTCTATTTTCTCTGCCCTTATTATTTTATTCCTTCTCCTAGCCTTGGGCTCAGTTTCTTAGTTTATTTTTGACACTGGGGATTGAACCCAGGGGCACATCACTGAGCTACATCTCCTGTTCTTTTTTTTAAGAGAAGGTCTTGCTAAGTTGCTGAGGCTGGCCTTGAACTTGCACTGCCTCAGCCTTCTGAGTCACTGTGATTATGGGTGTGAGCTGCCAGGTGCAACCTAATGTCATCGATTCAAGGGTCAGAGGACACATCTGCAGCTGTGAACTTCATCTTGGCACTTTGGCTGCATCCTGTAAATTTCGACGTTGTGTATTGTCATTTTCTGATATCCTTATGACTGCTTCTTTGACCCGGGGTTTAATTTTCACATATTTGTGAGTTTTCCTTCTATTATTGATTCCTGGTTTCATTCTGTTACCATCAGAAGAGATACTTTGTATAATTTCAGTCTTTTTGAATCATTGAGACTGGTTTGAAGGCCCAGTATGTGGCTTACCTTTGAGACTGTAGGGACTCTATTTGCTCTGGTTGCTCCGCTCTTCATTGAAAGTAGGCGACTGCAGTGTCCGACCTATTGCTGTAGAACTAGTTCTCCCTTCAGCTCTGATGGTGTCTGCTCCACCTCTTTGGGCTCAGATGTTTAATGCATATGTTTTATTCTGTTTTCTGGATGAATTGACCCTTTTATCAATAAGTGTCTCAGTTTTCTACTTAAAACCCATTTTGTCTCATGTTATTATAACCACTTCGGATACTGTTGAAGCTCTTCTGTTACCGTTTGTATGGAATATCCCTTTCCATTCTTTCACTTTCAACATATTTGTGTCCACGTGAGTGTCCTGTAGGCAGCATGTCGGATCATACTTTCTATCCATTCTGCTAGTCTCGACCTTCTGACTGGACAGTTAATCTTTTTACACTAATAACCGATATAGGAAGACTTACTTTTGCCACTTTGATATTCTCTGCCCTGGAGCAGCCGCAGGGAAGGTCCCTGATTGCTCCCTTACTACTCTCCTTCATCCCTGCCCAGGGACAATGGCAGTCACTGTTATGAGGACCAGGGCCATACCCAGCACATGATGACCCAGAGGATTCCTCTGCAGGGGAGAGCCCAGCCCGGCAAGCGCTCTGCCACTGAGCCACAGCCAGTGGTCAGCACTCATTCCGTGTCATTTTTTGTCCTGGCAGAGATGACATTTGTCACTTGGTGTGTGCCACCTGCTCCTTCAGTTTTTTCCTATGGTTCGGATGCCTGTATAAAGGGATAGGTTCATCCTACAGGCCAGCCTCTCCCAGGAATGGTGGCATTGACTCAGGCTGTAGTGACTCATTCTGCACACTGGCTGTACTTGCCTTGTCCATGAAAAAGCAGGCAGCACCCGAGTTTTCCCAGATCCTTCTTTCAGGCATCAAGAAAACACCACAGTTGACACCGGGTCGCAGTCTGACTGCTGCCCTCAGCCTAATGGGCTTGGGGAAGGCAAGTCTTTGGCCAAAAGCCCCAGGAAGCATCGGTGTGCAAACCCTGTTTTCTGTGTTTCTCCCAGGTGCATCATTTCTGGCATGGCTTCGGGAAGCATCGTGCTGTTTTACAACGACTTTAACCGGTGGCATCATGAATACCAAACCCGCTACTGATGGTGACGGCACTCCGCTGCCACCAGCCTGAGCAGTGGAGAGACCCTGAGCATCGTTCTCTAAGAAATAGCTATCACATCTGAATGTAACTTAAATTTGCTTGAACAAGCAAAATATTTTTTAAAGTTAATTGCTATTTTTGTAGACTTTGCTTGACTTTTTTGGGGGGGAACAGCAAAGCAGAAAACTGGCTGCTGGGTTCTGTAGTTTTAAAAAAATCTATATTTTTAGTCATAATGAGAAGTCTATTTTCACCAATTATGGAAATGCACAGTGGAACAAATAAGCCCACTTATTCTAGCTATATTGTGAAAAAAACGTTTCCCATTTACCTGTAATCTCGAGAAATATGATTTTAGCAACAGGGAAACAGGTTATAATAATGGGATGGGAGGATTTTATGGTGTACTTTTGGTCCTGAATTTTTCCAAACAATTGTGCTTCTTCAGTGCTGAAATTTCTGGGATTTAAATAGTAATGTTTAAATTATGGTAAATGTAATTTAAAACATCTCAATGAATTATTTCTATAATATTATTCTTCAAGCATGTTTTAGTCTAGAAAATTATGGTGTGGGGGAGGCTGTTGTATTTTATTGTGTGGTAAACAAAGGATCTAAGTTATAGCAAGTGTGAAATATTTACCGTTTTTTCCTGACCTGTTGTCCTCATAGCACAACACAATGAAGTGATGGAGATGCTCTTGGGCTCACAGCCTTTGTTTTTCTTTGAAAGTAAATGCAAGTACCAAAGCTCAAGAGGCCTGCCTGTGTCCCTGTGGAGAGCAGGGCCACTGGGGTCTGAGTGCAGAGGCCACCAGCTGCTGTCTTAAGCAACACCGTCCTACCTTCTCTTTGTTATTAAACTCTCTACCTTCCTTTTGATTAGCGATTTGTACTAAGAAATAATGTTATTTTGGTGTTGTATAATTCTACTTTTCTAGTAGGTTACTGTATGGAATCTGTGAAAAATATTTGAGAAAAGTTCTGTATTACATAAATAAATTCTTTGTATGTTGTGAACTTTGAGTTGAAATGCCATTCTGTTTCCCAGGCAGCTTGCCTAGAGGGGTCCCTCCTCCCCCTCCCACATTCATATATTCTCTAAAAGCAAAGATTTGAAATGAACAGTTTGACAGAAAAAGTTAATAAAATGGAATTTGTAACTGAATTGTTTAAAAATCTTTTTCACCCTTAAGTTTTAATGTGGATAAAACAATTATTCACAAAGAAAATGCCAAGCTCTGATTCACTTTGCTGATGAAAACGGGTTTTCTCTGGCCAAGTGTCTGTCATTGAGAGCTTCACAAGTGACCCAACCCTGAATCTTAGATATGACCAAACAAGGGACTCTGCCATTCCATCTAAGCTCCACATTATTTTATAAACCATTAAGAAGAAAGACAATAGACACACTAGTGTGTGTGGGGGGGTACGTCTTAAAACCATAGAAATGCCAAGTATGGTAAACTATACTAGACATCCTCACTGGTATTAAATTTGTAAATATTATGCTTTAGAAACATGGAGAAAAATGGCAGAGGACAAGGAGTGTAGCCAGACAGCACACTCCTCCCTCTTCATAAGCTACAGGAGCAAGGTTGACCAAGCCACTGCCTCCTGGAACCTAAAAACACCCGCGCCTGCACTGCCTCTGCTGTTCATAGAGCCACAGTCAACCATGGAATATTAACTGGGCATAAGTAATTCAATGGTGCCTCTCACATGCTAGGCGCACGCTCTGCTGCTGAGCCCCAGCCGCAACACAGGACTCTTAATGATAGAACCTGTTTAACATGATATTTTTTAGTGTTTGCTCAATATTCATATACTTTATCCAATTTTAACTTCTTAAAAAAAAAGCAATAGAAAAATATCTGGGTAGAGGTGGCTGGGGATGAAGCTTTGTGACCCCCAACAGAGGCTGCACTGATGGGCCTGCACAGTGGACCCCTCCTGATGGTAATTTAGGCCTGGTTTTAAAATGCCTCGCACCGAGAAATTAAAGAGTTTCCTTCCCTCCCCTATCAATTCTCACTCAAATATGACCAATCCATCAAGTCTGAGAATCTGTTATTTAAGGAATGTGACCAGATCTCTGGGACGGAGCAAGAGGGCTCAGAAAATAGACCAGGTTTGGCCTTGGGCGGCCTGCCTCCTTGGAAACGGCTAAGGAAGGAGACGAACATTCCCTTGACTCCTAATGAGCTCAGTGATCACATACCAGAAACATGAATTATCTCTCGTCTCCAGTTCAGGAATATTCTCCCTGGCCCAAACCAAGGCTGTGGGAGAGCTGGGGAGGACTGGCCTTTCCTCATACCTGGTGGATAACGCCGGTGCCCTCCAGCTTTGAACTTGGATTATTTGAGAGACATTCCTCAGACCCAACTTCCACCTAAGTGCTGAGGTGTCCAACCCAGATTTGCCAGATTCCTCTGTCAAGATGAGACCATGCTGACCTCGGGAGGCCCAAGAGCCCAGCTCCAGCCCAAATGAAGGAGCTGTGTTTGGGAAGGGGCGTGACAGGGGCAAACGAGTGGCTCTGTACCAGATAGACCCTTTTCTTCCCCTCAACCATGTGGCACTGGAGAGACTTCACTTCCCACGGCTGTCTTTGAGGACAAGGCCTTTTATCATAAGATAGCACCAAAGACCTCTGCCAAGATGAGGCAAGGTCACACATGCCAACCTCCCTCCAGAGAAAAAAATCTCCCCACCCCATCTAATGACACATACGATCCCCCCAGGCACCTCTGACACCCACAGGAACAGCCTCATTACAGGCTACTTGCCTGGGAGCCAAAAGCCCCAAGTCCCAGCTCCCGCCTGTGCCAAGACTTGACCTTACTTATTACATAGGTCACCAGTATCCATCTCTCAGGCCATGAGTGGCTCAGGTGAGAGAGGATAAAACACTCCACAAACAGAAGGCTTTGTGATTACCAACAAACACTGACGCATTTCCAAGAGCCAGGTTTTCAGTTTGTAGAAAACAGTGGAGTCTATCCCTGGCCCACTTTGTTACAGACTCTTGCTTAGAATGCCTCTCTCAATGCTGAACCTTCGTGCCTCCTACTGGACTTCAGGCTGACCATCCAGGGAGATTGAAGGAAGTCTGCATGCTTTCCACAGAATAGAACTGAAGATGGAACTCAGGAGTGCTCTACCATGGAGCTACACCTCCAGCGTATCTGACTTTCTATTTAAAGACGGGTCTCACCAAATTGCCTAGGTTGATCTCAAACTTGCAATCCTCCTGCCTTAGCCTCCTGAGTCACTGAGACTACAGGAGTGCGTCAGCATGCCTGGCTCAGAAAAGTTCTTTACGTGGCAAGAGGGCATGGAATGATGTGCCTCAAGTTTTCTCTAATACCTTGCAGATTTTTCCACCATGGCTGCCGGGGATTCTGCCCCCTCACCAATCCTGCTGCCCTCTTTTGGATGACTGGCGCCTTATTTGCGCCTCATACACCAAGGCCCCAGAACAGAACTGTACTGGGAGGGCTCAGCTCCTACCACCAGATCTGCACAAGTGCTCATGATACGGTTTAAGATGAAGCACTTTTGCTGACTCCCAGTGAACCAGGGATCATTCCAACTCTCCACTCCCAGACCTTCAGGATGAGGCAGTGTAGCAGGGCAACATCTTGCTAATTATGTAACAGAACTGGCACATCCCGCTTGGTTAAATATACTCTGAAAATGAACTTTACCTGTTTCTTTTAAATTTTTAATGCAATACTAGAAAATGGTAACACGTGCCACTTGTGTTATGTTCCATGGGACGGTGACTGCTCTAGGGCTTTCTCCAAGAGAACAGTAACCGGCATTTCTGTTTCAGTACAGCTAGTCTTTCCTGAACTATCCTATCCCCCAATTCACATTTCTCCTTTTGAGCCGAGGCAATATTCTGGGGGGTTTTGCCAAATGCATTCAATCCATATATTTATTCTTTATATTTCTGTCATGGCAGCCTTTTTGAAAAGATATGGAGATTGGAAGAGACAGAATGAGAGAATAAGACACTTGCCTAATTGCTGAGCCCAGCAGATGCCCATTGATGGCTTCAGCAGCTCACCGTTTCCCTTTTGAGACACCCACTCCAAGGTCAGTTTCTGTATTTGATTTGGATTCTACAAAGTCAGACCTTTAATGTTTGCTCAACAAATGGCCAAGTGAACAATCTGCTTGTGGTGGCAGAACTGTTATGCAGGACCACTACTTAAATGACCCCTCACCTCCAGGCCTTGCTGCCTCTGGGTAAACAGGATGCCCCCAAACATCATGGGATTGATGCATCGTGGCTCTGGCTCTTGCCAATTCTGTGACCTTGGTCATGTTCCTCTGCTCCTTTATCACTTCATCCTTCTCTAGCTTTTTAAGGAATCAGCTACTTAAGGATGCTGGGTGGTGGTGCTGCGTCTGGTTTGTGCCACTTCCTGTCTGCATCCCCTCCTAGCAGGGGGTTGGCGCTGCACAAGAAGGGTCCCTCTTCCTGATACCAGGGGCTGGTGCTGCCCTGGCTGTCCTTTAGCAAATGTTGGTGAGCCTGGCAGCTTGAGGGAGGCAGCAACTGTTGGGCTCTGAGCAGGGTGGGGGCCTGCTCCCTCTACATTAGCTCTTCCCCAGCATGAATAAAAACACTCTCTGTGGAAAGCTATGAAAAAGGGAGCTCTTTAACCAGTCAGTGAGAAGACACAGGCAGAATGTTCTAGAACCATGCCTCATTAATCTGAAACTGCCTTCCTCCTGAAGTTTCTCCCTGCTATAGCTGTGAGCCTGGGAAACCCACCTGCACTTTATGACCAGCGTCTTGACCTGATCAGGGGTCAGCACCAGCCCAGAAATGATCATGCCACCTGGCCTATCAGCTCAGCTCATTTCTTCAGCAACTGGAACCAAGATGCAGAGCCAGGAGGAGGATTTCAAGCCCTGGGGTTGTAAAGCCTCGAGAAGCTGGGGGCAGAGGCAGGACCAAGGTCACTGGAGCAACAGGTGAGCAGACCTTCTGAGGGTACAGAAACCTTGAGCCTTGCAGATGGCATTGCAGCTTCCGAGGCACCGAATGCAGCCCAGACAGTGGCCAGCACAGCCTGAGAGGGAGACGGGAGCCACACACAGAGTGGCCGCCCTGCTCCCCTCCCCCCATTGAAGCATGACCTTCCTGCTACCGATTCGATTCCTGTACTGCGAACAGACAGCCTGTTTTTCTGGGGGAGCACCTGTGCTCACAAACCAGCCAAGGGACACCTCCTCACCTTCTTCCCACGCTTCCCTCTCCACCTGGTGATCAGACACTGGCGCCCGTGGAGGCCTCATCCGGTGCTTGGTTCTTATGTCCTTCCCAAGAAACAGAAACCTCTGCCATCCTTGATGGCTTTTTCTGAAGAGGGAAATATTTATTGCAGGTCAGGGACACTTGTAAGAAGGCAAAAAAATCTAACAATGAGAATAAACTACACACCCCTCACCCCAGCTTAGAAGATGAACAGGTAAAACAAATACACGGGTTATGTACAATCATTAAAAAGAGCAGAGTGGTGGAAAAGGAGGAAAAACTGCCAGCAGCCTTCCAGAAGGTTCATATAGGATGTGGAGGAGCACCTTCCCTCCCAGTCCTGGCTGTGCCTCAGGTGAGTGCCTCTGCTGTGGTTCCTGGCCGGCTCCTGATGAAAAAAGTTGAGAGGACACGTAGGGTGACTCTGGACCCCAGGTTTGCTGTGCTCCTCTCAGGGCTGGCTTGCTGAGGACGACGCTGCCCACAGGTGCCCGGCCTGCTCCCAGAGACGAAGGCCATCTCATTCCTATTTCCTAACACACCAGGGAGAAGTTTGGCAAAACCATGTCCCCTCAAGGGAAGATGTGACTTTCTGGGGTCCGTGTACGAATAAATAGCCCACCTGGTCTCAGGTGACCCAACGCTTCAAGCCGAATGGTCCGGTTGCTTCCTCGGGTACCTGAACGTCCTTCGCAAAGTCTAGAATTAGTGGCCAATGACCAGATTGTCCTCGTAGGTGTTCATTGCTTCTATCAGGAAGCCAATCCCCACCAGCCCCCGTCAGATAAGTATCATGTCACTTCTCACAAGACCATCAGGAAGGGACAAATACAGGTCTGTGTCTTTTCTATGAAAAAGGGAGCACAGCACGCCAAGTGTCCTTGAAGAAGAGATCTCAAGGGGCTTGGTCATCCAAGTCCCCAAGTGCCTGAGATCCGCTGCATTCTGCCCGTGAAGCGGCAAGGTGCCCACCGCACCAAAACATGGACATTTCAACCCAGTCCCTCAGATGTCTTTTCGGGGCTGACATGGCCCACGACACCTAGGAAACAGAGTCCAGAGTGCAGGGCAAGCTGGCTGCAGCACGCCGGCTCCTGGTCCCCAGGCAGCCCATGGAAGGTGCCAGCAAACTTAGAGCAGTCAGAAGAGAGAGGCTCCCTCGGGGCAGGGCACAGCAAGGCTGGGCAGGAGTGGAGCCTTCCTGGCTCAGGACCCTCTGCAGGGGGCTCAGTCTCGGTGGCGACGCCAAGTCCCTACCCGCTCCCCGCCTGTGGCAGCAGCAGGAGAGGGGGACGGGGGAGATTCCGGAGGGGCAGGGGCCAGGGCTGCCACAGGGGGCTCCTCGGCTGAGGGCGCGGCGGGAGGGTGCTCGGAGGCAGGCCTGCTGCTGTCCTGACGGTGCTTGCTGCAGAAGATCTGCCCCTCCTTATCTAGAGCCGTGTTCTGGGGAGAAAGGCAGAGACCACGTTACCCTGGCCCAGGCTCAGCTGCCACAGTCAGAGCACGACAGCATGCAGGGGGCCCAGGAGGAGAAGAGGAGAAGTAACCCAGTCTACCAGAGCCTAAAGAGGCAATGGTTTGGGGACACCCCCCTCCAAGCCACTGCCAGTGGCTTCTGGCCCTCCCACAACCCAGGCTGGTGGCCCAGGGAAAAGGCAACTCTGGTGCCATCCGGGTGCCCTGTGGTGGCCAAGGGGGTCCTCTCTGTTCTGAGCCACACCCAATCCTGAGCATCACTGCTCAGGAGATTCCCAGGACACTCGGCAAACCCTCTAAGGCCACTCAGTCTTTGATGGATTACTTGTCTCAAGAAACTTCTCACATGTCATAAACACTGCCCTAGGACCCAAATGGCTGTGTCATCTCTAACAGGCCCGGAAATGTGATGGAGCAATCTCCTCCATTATCTCCACACCTGCTCCTCTCTTCCACTGAGGGGGAGTCTTCATCTTGTCACACCTCAGCGTTTCTAACCTGCCTCAATACAGGAGCAGAGACCCAGCCACGGAATGGCACGGAGTCACTCTGCCCTCTGACCCCTCACTGGGACCCCCGTCCTCATCCCTTCATCCCCCGACTCAGTTCCAGCACTTCTTGCCTGCTTGTCTAGGGACGGCCATCAACCTGCCACCTCGGATTTTCCAAATGTGAGGGAGATGGCAGTTCTCAGGCGCCTTTCGCTAAAGGGGACAGTGATCCAGAGGCAGTTTATCACCTTGTGACTCGGATTCAACAGTTGGCCTTTCCAGAGGCCCCGCAGCCGCCTCCCGGGCCTCGGTGCAGCAGCACCAGCTTCCCCAGGACAATCCCAGGACAGTCCCAGGACAGTCCCAGGACCGGGAGGCGGCAGGCGGGGCAAGGCCCAGGGGAAACCTGCTTCCAGCCCCCGAATCGGAGGCCAGGCCTCCCCCATACCCGAAAACAGGCAGCAAACGCTGATTTTTTTCTACCATTAAGCACAGCACATTCCCGGGTGGAAGAAAGCCACCCTCCACTGTCCCGTTACTTCTCCTTTCCTCCTCCCGGGGCAGCGCGTGAGCGGGCAGCGGTGGCGGTGCGGTTAGTACGTACCGTGGCCCGGGACCTAGGCGGGGGGAGCAAGGCGGCGGCGGGAGCGCGAGAGAAGGGAGGAGAGAAGCGGGGACAGAAACCAGACTTACTTTCAACCGAAGCAACACGGTGGACAGTTTTGTCTATCTTAAACTAAGGAAGCAACCCCAGATGTCCCCCAGGGGCCCCCTGCAGGCGGCCACCCCACCCCCGCGGAGGAGGCGCTCCATGGGCGGGGCCTTTCTCCAGCCGCGGCCCCTGCCGGCAGCAGGGTCCTTGTCATTCCCTTCTCTGCCACGAGATGGCCGCTGCTCATCTGAGGCTGGGATGAGCCCTGGGATGAACAAAGGAGCCACCCCGCAGAATGCACTGTCCTTCCTTAAGCAGGCTGAGGACTAGTCACGAGGAAATGGAAGTATACGCCCCAAACACGGTCCTCCCTGAAACCAGAGCCCTGTCCCATGTAATTATCCTCGCTTATCCCAAGGCTACCTGGCATCAGACCATCTTACTGATAAAAATTCAGCTTTGGAAATGTAGTTGGAGAAACACAACAAAAACCCTCACTAAAACACTGGTAAGATCCCTGTCGTGCCCTAAAGGACGCTCTTGCCCCTGAGGGAAAACAGCAGAACTATTGGAATCCTCCCTCGCACTCGCCAGCTTCTGATCTGGGAAGGATCAGGGAAGGCGGGCAGAGTGCAGAGCTGAGAAGTTTTCACGTAGTTTCCAGGGGCGTGCTCGGTTGGCAGGGAGGATGTCAGGAAGCACCTCATCAGGAGGAAGCTAAGGGCTGCCTGGGAGCAGAGAGTCTGAGAAGCATGCGGGTGGAAAGGGCCGAGAATTAGGAGCTGCTCTGAGGAAGCACAGCACATTGAATACCAGCATTCTGCTTCGGGATTTCCCACAGTCTCAACTGGGTAAAGGAGGAAACTCTGAGGTGCCTCTCAAACTGTCAAATCAAACTGTCAAATAAAATGCAGACAACAGCATCAGCTTTACTTCTTCGACCTTTATTCACCAATTCCTATCCTAAAATCTTCTCAGTGGAGCCTCAAGCATCAACCCTGGGGGCATGGAGGGTCAGAAAACATTGGAGTGATGGGGCAGGAGGGTCCTGTCTGTAGTTGCACAAGAGCTGTCTAATGATTTAGCCACAAAACTCATACACCCCATTTCTACCGTCATCTGTGTCTGCAAGAAACTATATTAGCTCATATATCCCAGTAATGAGGACATATGCATGCCAGGGAAAATCATTTTGTGGTTACTTTTTGACATAAAATGTGTTTAAAACTGCTCAGACGTGTGGTAATGGTGATGAAGATGAAGGCACAGAGCACCACATACGTTCCCCATACAACCATGCCCCAGGTCAGGTCCAGACTGGGCGAGGAAGACCAGGAGGCCTCTTCTTCCTGCCACTTTTGGGAATAAGCCAAAATTCACAGGCTGACTTTGGGCCCTGAGAATGGGTACTGCCAGGGACTAGCTTCATGGATCTCTCCTGTAGGTACTGAATGTGACAGTACCATTCAGCAGTTCCTCAGAGCTGACAGCCTGCAGAGTTGTGTGGGGAACACGAGGTTAGACAGGACCCTGCCAAAAGCACAGAATGACCAGAGAGCATAGCATGCATGTCAACATGCAGCTTCCACAATCACCATTGGAATTACAAATAAAGGGGTGGTGCATTCACACAAGCTTCTCTAGAGCTGAGAAGACTGACAGTTGACTGTTGAACTCCTTCATCAGCAAACGGACAACCACCATTGGAGAACCACATATAGGTTCTGTCTGCATCCTTATCCAGAACACAGGCTGCTCTGGGCCATAAGGTAGAGCAGCCAATCATCCCAGAACCTGACTGACCCCTGAGTTGAAAGGTGCCCCAGCAGATGATCACCGAGTGAATTCTGGGCACAGGGCTGTAGAGATTTTCCCTTCTAAATTATAAGGCTAATAACATAGTTATGTTGATGCCAATGAATCCCTCTTAAGGTTTTTTCATTGCATGCCGACTGTGCCAATTTTTTTTTCCCAGTGCTGGGGACGAAACCCAGGTCCTCTCATTTCTAAACATGTGCCCTTCCACCAAATTGCATCCTCAGCCTGTGCACGCCAATTTTTGACATTTTTCTAAACTTTCCCAGAAGTAGCCTTATGACGTGGGCAGTGGCAAGGCTGCATGCTACTTATCCCACCCCTGATGCCAGCTCTCATGAGGGAGTCATGTGAAAAGCCTTTACACTGTCGGCTCAGTCGGGATGGCTCTTTTCAAAGCGTTTAAGTTGTCATTCTGTGATTGATTGACTCGGGTTTTCCAGGCTTTTGGCAAAATACTGTTAAAACTGCTAGGGGAAAAAACCGCAACTGCAGAGGCTGCCTGCGTCTCTGGCATGGAGTACCCTAAAGTCCTGCAAGTTGTCACAAGGCCCACGCTTTGTCTGGGGAAGGAGGGGACAGCACACTTCCCAGGGAAGCAGGGGGAACTGCGGGGACATGCAGGGCTGCCAAGTGAAGGCAGCCTCCCCCCGGGGAGAGGAGAGTGACAGGCCAGCAGCTGTTACGACTGTGGTGGAGGACCTCAACCAGGACAGCAGAGCAGTTCCCATTCACAAGGGTGTGTTGCACATATATGCACACGCATGTGCTCGTGTGTGTGTGTACTCTGCATCTTCCTACATCAAGTTCCTAGACTACAAGTTTCCGCGAGAAGCCACAGTCTTCCCTCCAGAGGGGAAGGAAACCAACAGAACCTTTCCCAGGGGAGAGGGGCCGCCCCTGAGGCTGGACAGCTGGTAGTGGGTGTATTGACCTCACTTCTGACTCAGTTTCTTCTGCCGTTACTTTCCTTTGGCTTCCCTTATCTTAATGTTACTTTTCACTTTTGTTTGTTGTGTTTATTTATTTAGGTAAGCTTCCTTTAAAAACCTTCTGGAAGCTGGGTGCAGTGGCACATGCCTGTAATCCCAGCTACTCCACAGGAAGATCACAAGTTCCAGGTCCATCTCAGCAATTTAGTGAGAACCCGTCTCAAATAAAATGGGCAGAGGATGAAGCTCAGTGGTACAGCATCCCTGAGTTCAGGCCCCAGTATTGAAAAAAAAAAGTGGAAAAAAAAAACAGTGATTCTTGTTACTTTGTAACATTTTACTAATCATGAAAAAAAAATTTTTAAACGTTGTTCTGTAATTTCAAAAGCTCCCAAACTGTCTTTTACAAAACACCAATTTTTTAAAAATCAAATTTTTCTACCTTTGACTCTTTTATCCCTTAGAATAATGTGTGAATCCTAGAGTAGGCCTTTGCTCACAATGCACACCCCATTGGGGCTTTCTCTCTAAACAAGACAGGGAGACAAGGCGGAGGCTGCCGCCCAGGAGCTCCTGGCACCTGGACCTGTCAGTCTGGCTTCCTTGGCACCTGCAGGCACCACCCCCAGTGCCCAAAGCCTGGGAAGTTGAGTGCCCTCCATGTGTAAGCCCATCCTCCCGTGAACATAGGAACGTGGAAGGCACCGACTTCCCAGCGAGCTGAGCTCTTGGCTTAGAGGACTCGAGGCCAGCTCAGCAGTCAGGCCAGATGCCATGGCTCCCTGTGGCAGATCCTGTGCCCCACTTACCATGATGACAGAAACCCCGGTGGTAGTGCTGCTCTGTTTGGGAAGCGCGTTATTAAAGTGCTGCTTTAGTTTACCTGTGACCTCAGCGTGCATGTTGTTCTCCTGGGAAGTGTCGTCCTGCAGAAAAGAAAAGAATCACACACAGTGGTCTCTGATCCTCACACGGAAGCCTTCTTTCCTGTAGCAGTTACCACCCAACCAACCTCCTCTTCCTTAAATAGGCCCATCCTAGCCACAGGAGTAAGGGAACAGTGATCTTTCAAAAATTATTATTGGGGGCTGGGGTTGTAACCCAGTGGTAGAACACTTGCCTAGCATCCACGAGGCAATGGCTCGATCCTCAGCAACACACACACAATTATTGTTATGATTCAGAAATGTCACGCACTCAGAAAGACCCTAGACCATTCACTCCACTCCTGAGAACTAGAAAAGACCAAGGAGCCAGCACAGGTCTCCAATGGACAAGGAGGACAGTCATTAGGCTTCCGAGACCCTCTTTCGAGGCACATAATTTAGCTTGATCCCTCCTATGGCAACATGGAAAACAATTCACTATATCATTTTCATCAAGAATTCATGCCTGGCATGGTGGTGCATGCCAATAGCCTCAGCTGCTCAGAAGGCTGAGCCAGGAGAATCTTTTGAGCCCAAAAGCTTGAAGCCAACCTGGGCAGCATAGCAAGAACCCCTCTTTTAAGTTAAAAGAAAAAAAAAAAGACAGTGGGAGGTTAGGAGCACGTGATCAGCAGAGGGAGGGCCCAGGGCGCCCCCAAGTCAACAAGAGCCCTTGGCTGTACATGAACTCTCTGGAGACTCCCACATTTACAATTTAGTTTGCTGTGTTTACAATAAGCTTGGAGGAAATGCTAGTCTACATCACACACCTCCGCCTGCCTCTGGAAGGGACTCAAACTCGCTGTCCCACAAGGGCTCTCCTATGACCATGTGGACACACCGATCACAGTCTGAACATGCTCATCTCTGGGGCAAATCCTGAAAACCCAGAACTACAGGAGGCAAGACCTTCAAGGCTCCTGAGAACACTGCCAGCCTCCTCACTGTGAAGATGAGGAACTGAGGGCTAGAGGTTATCTGCCTAGGTTACCCACAGAGCAGGATCTAAGACTCTGGCACCCTGGTGTCAACTAACTTCTTCCAGAGAGCTCTCTGTATGCTACTTGCTCATTAGGAAAGGCAGGGATTCCAGATGCTGCAGAGTGTGCACACACAGTTTTGGTGTACAAAACAGAGCAAGGGGCAGACATCCATTCCCTGGGAAGGTGGGTACTTACTGACACCCAGGGGTGACTCAAGATTTGTCCCGCAGTACACCGAGCTTCAACGTTTACCTGAAGCATTTGACTTATTAATTCCTATAAAAAAAGAAAGAAGACCACAGAGAAGGAAAAAGGAGAAAATTTCAGAATATAGAAACCTGAGCTTGCATCAAGCACTTCAGGGAACAGGCCACATAGCTGCTCAGACACTGAATGTGAAAGCCACACTCTTTGTGCCCACTAGTCATTTACCAGAGCCATCCACCTGCGTCACCGGCAGTGCAAGAGAAGGCTTCTCTCAGGCCTCCATGAAATCAAGATGTTCTCCGCTAGGAGTTCTGGGTTGTTGTCACTCCACAGGGTCCTGCTGCAGTATTTGGTCCTTTTGCCAATTCAGCAAGACTTGTGAGTTTATTCTTCTATTCTGATAGGCACCCACATAGTTCTTTTTTTTTTCACTTTTTTTTTTTTGGATATACATAATGGTAGAGTGTATTTTGACATTCTACATACATGGAGTATAACTTCCCATTTCTATGGTTGTATATGATGGGGAGTCATACTGGTTGTGTATTCGTATGTGAACATGGGAAAGTTATGCCCAATTCATTCTACTATCGTTCCTATTCCCATCCCTTCTCTCTTCCCTTCATTTCCCTTTTCTAATCCAATGAACTTCTATTGTCCCCTCCCACCCCATATTTATTGTGTGTTATCATCCACATATATCAGAGAGAACATTTGGCCTTTGATTTTTTGGGATTGGCTTATTTCGCTTAGCATGATACTCTCCAGTTCCATCCGTTTACCAGCAAATGCCATAATCTTATTCTTCTTTCTGGCTAATATTCCATTGTGTATATGTACCACATTTTCTTTATCCAGTCATCTGTTGAAGGGCACCTAGATTGGTTCCATAGTTTGGCTATTGTGAATTGAGCTGCTATAAATATTGATGTGGCTTTGTCACTGTAGTATTCTGATTTTAAGTCCTTTGGGTATATACTGAGGAGTGGGATAACTGGGTCAAATGGCGATTCCATTCCAAGTTTTGTGAGGAATCTCCACTCTGCTTTCTAGTGTGGTTGCACCAATTTGCAGTCCCACCAGCAATGTATGAATGAATGTACCGTTTCCTCCAAATCCTCGCCAACATTTATTGTTAGCTGCCAATACATACTTTGTGAGTTAATGAAAGAATGAATGTTTAGAGGAACAAGGTAGGCATGGTGGACCAGGAAGACAGTCAGTTAGGCTTTCAGCATTTGGTTAAGAACTTCAGGGACTTTCCCATAGGATGGTGGACTTAAAGAAGTCCTGGACCTACATGCCCCATGTGACACGCGAGTACCCCATGACACAGCTCAACCCACAGAGTCAGGCCTAGACGGTACCTTGGCTGAATCTGTGATGTTATCCCAGTAGGGTGCTGGAAACTCCAGCTTCCCAGCCAAGATCTGGTCGAAGAGGTCTTCCTGGAGATTGTTCTCACTAAGTGACAAAGAAATGGGAGAAAAGTCAAGTCACCCAACAGTTTTTCAAAGAAATGCTCACGGGAAGTGGAGTCAGTCTCCCTGGCTTGGGCCTTTCATGTCTCAGCGTGTGTCACAACTGCAGTCACAATCTTTCCTTTTAGACAAGGAGACAAAGAGCATTTCTGCAGGCCTGGGAACGAGAGAAACAGGTGATAACTTAAGAAATTCACTGAACGAATGCCGAGTTTCTGTTTGGGAAGATGAAAAAGTTCTGGAGATGATGGTAGGGATGGCTGCACAATGAGAGTCCTCTGTGCCACTACCCCATACACTTAAAGATGGTTAAGATGGAGGCCATGTACCTGTCATCCCAGCTGTGAGGGAGGCTGAGGCAGGAGGCTCACTGGAGCCCACAAGTTTAAGATCAGCCTGGGCAACACAAAGAGACCCTGCCTGGATGAGTGGAGTGGGGGCAGTTAGGATGGCAAATTCAATCTCATGGAGATTTACCACAATAAAAAAATGACTCACAAAAAACAAAAAAACAGAAATCTACAAGTGGTGGAAATTTTCATTTCAAGAAAAAATGAAAACAAAAACCAGTCCTCACTTCTCTCTCATGGCGGAGTAGAGAAGCAGCAAACCTGAGTCAGATACACGTGACCGTCCTCTTTCTATGTTTCTAAGAAAACAGCAAAGATCAGTGAAACAGCTGACCTATGGAGAAGTCGAGGGAGCGCAGAATCTGGATCCAACATCCATGACTGAATCAGCTCCCCACTAAGACTTGACTCTCTCAGACCCCAAGGAAGAGCCTCCCCCAGGAGGCACCTGAGATTACATAGACCCAGCAAACCCACCTTGGCGGCTCCCAGGTGGGCATCCCCCACAAGCCCCCGTGCAGAGGGTCCTACCCCACAGGTGCACGCTATGCACAGTGCTGCCTGATGAAGAAATGACTCGAGTTTCAGATGAAGGCACCAGGAAATGTGAACACACCAGTGGGAAAGTCAGGCTCTTGGCAATTCCTTGGCAGCCACAGCGCTGTGGGCACACAGATGGCTGGAGTGAGGGACAGAGGGAGGGACAAGTCTTTCTCTTTCTGGGACCATTACTGGGCCCCATCAGAAAATTCAGAATGGGTGGCTTGGACCAAGATCAACGTCCAGAAGTGGAAGCTGTACTTCCGGCAAGTGTGTGGCATGTCCCGGAATTTCTCCACCCAGCCTTCAGGGTTTTGCTCTCAGAGAGGGACAAAGACAACCGCGGTGTCCCTAGATGTAGATGGTTTATGACAGTGTCTAGAGACAAATTCTAGGGCTCCGTGATAAGGCAGCCTCGTTTTTGTTCTATTTAAAAAAGAGGAGTTTGTGAGCTTTGTGAAGACCTGGGCTTTGAACCACACCCAGCCTGATGGACATCTGTGGGTCCGTGCAGCCTGGACAAAGGCACGGCGAGAAGGTCAGGCTGGACATCCAGGCATGGGAGAGACCCTCCCTCTTGTCTGAAGAGTGACCTTCTGGGACACATGGATTTCCTTGTAGGTTTCTTTCACTGTTACATCCCTACAACTGCACTCAGCTCAACACCCCTTTCACAATGAGTGAAGAACACACAGAGGGACACAATGAGATTTTACAGGAGCCTTCAGAAAACCAGAGGACAACAGACCGTGTTAGGAGAAGACAGAAAAAAAAATGATCTATTTCTGAAATTGTTCCTTCAAGCTCTCCCTCCTTATTCCACTGATCTCACCTTGATTTCCTTGGGAATCTCAAATAGCCTACGTTCTGTCAATCTGTTTAGCTTTCTTGTTGTTCATAAGTAACTGGATGCTTTCAGAAGGACTGTGGCACTTGGAGCTGTCACCCAAGTCAACAAATAAAACCCTGGGGCATCTCGGCAACTACAGCAGGAGGGACCCCAAAGCATGACCTGCAAGACCTGTAGCACCCACTGGAAGAAGAGAAAGCCAAAGATAACCCATCAGCTACTCTGAACCCACACTGGATGTATTGTCACAGGGACACTCTGCCACCTGGCTGAGATGCTTCTGGCACTTTTTAATTCTAAAACAACACAGCCCCTGGAAGCAGGTGCTGGATGTCGAAAACTGACCAGTAAGAAAAACCTCAAAACAACAAAAGAATCAGTGCACACCCCCTGTCCAGGGACAAGTCATCCCCGGTCAGACAAGGTAAGGCGGGCCACGACTGAAGTCCCAGGGCCTCAGTTAAGGAGTGAAGAGAAACATCAAGAACCCTCGTTCTGCCCTATGAATACTTCTTGTCAGTGGCCCTAAGAACAGATTTGCCTAGGCAGCAACGGAAATTTGGAGAGCTCTCAAAAACCAATCTCCTTCCTAGTACAGATGAATCTGAGTGAAAAAAAGAGTGGAGGAGAACACGTCAAACCAGGGCTAAACCTTAAAACCTTGGAAGAAGAAAGAATGAGAGACTTGGTGGTCAGAGACGCTGAAACTGGAATTTCCAAATAACAATTTCAGCTCAGAAGTTTTAGGTTTAAGTTGCCTTCTAAATAAAGCAAAAAATAAATATTGATATATTTGTTTAAAGAACTTTTACTTCAGGTACAAATTTATGTAGATAATCTATTTTACACCATAATCATTTATCTTTTGAGTTCCCAATTCCATAACATTCCAATACTTTTTTATACTATAACGATAGGAAATCTACTTACAACCTCTCTGTATGCTGTACAGAGGTTCTGTAACTAGTGTTTAATAGCACAGACTCTGTTTCAACACAATGATATGAAGGAGGGAAAGCATTTTCTTTAACTTTGGAAGAGGGTTATCCGGGGCTGTTGGGGTCGGCTTCTGCATAGCAGGGCAGCTTTCAGTGTAGCCAACCGATTCTCATTAGCCAAGGTCCCATCTAGATCCCACAAAGAAGCTGCTGCCCACTGGGTAGCCATCCATAAGCACATACTGCTCCATTGGAGTTTCACTTGTTAAAAAGTAAAAAAAAAAAAAAGTCTTTAAAAAAAAAAAAAGGCAGCAAATCCCCAGACCAAGGACCCACCCAGGCTGCACTGGTGACCACAAACACTAGAGGGAGTCGTGAGCACACATTCCTGTAAACCTGATCCCCAGGGTCCTTCCCTGCGGATCTCCACTTGTCTAGCCTCCAGGGAAATGGCTGCAAAGAGCCCCAGGACCACCTGCTACCAAAATTGGCTCCTCTTCTGCATTACACTAGTTCTCACTCAATGGGTTGTCACTAAAACCAGCCAGGGCCCAGCGTGACTGTAAAAAATGGCCAGGAATATGTTGCCCTCGCTCTGACAGACTCGCTTTCTTCACTTTCCCCCACATTTACTCCAGAGTTAGCTACTAGAATTGATCTGATCAATAGTGACAAGGGTGAGGTGAGCAGAGACAGACTGGGAAAGGGACAGGGCGGTAGAACTCGTCTTCTCTCTGGCTGCTTCTGGGAATCCTGCCTCCAACATCATGAGAAGCCCAGGCCAGCCCAGTGGATGATGGAAAGACATGTGGCCAGGTCATCTCTGTTGTCCCAGCGGACATCCAGCCCATTATCAGGCACATGAGTGAGGCCACGCTAGACCACCACGTCACACCATGTCAGTACGGAACCACCTAATCAACCCACAGAATTGTTTCACACCCCTAACTGTGGAGTGGTTACTTGGCAAAAGCTAACTACCAGGTGCACTAATCCTACAGCCCATGAAACCCACCTGAGCATGACCTTGAAGGAAGACCATGATGTTGATGGCTAGATGGACAGACTGTCCTCCTATAAAACTCTCCCATACCTCAAGGTCCCACTCCACTGTTCCATCTTACTTTCAACATTTTATGATTTCTAGCCCTCAACTAAGCATGTCCTCGAGCTTTAGTCTTGATCAATATTTCTGTGATGGTTTCTAGACCATAAAACTCACAAAGCAAAGACTAACATCTCTGTGTCAATCTTCTGCTGATGGCAAAAAACAAACAAACAAACAAAAAAACATTGTTCAACTTAGTTAAAAACCTTTCAACTCTTCTGTATGCTTGAAAGTTTTCATATTCAAATGAGAGAAAAGATAAACCTATTTTTCACTTACTGACCCAAGACAACACTATAAACACCAAGACCAAATTCTGGTGTCTCCCCAGAATTCATATGTTGAAACTGATCCCCAATGTGATGGCATGAGGAAGTGGGAGGTGACAGATCACAAAGGCAAAGTCTTCATGAATGGGGTTAGTGTCCTGGTAAAGGATCTTAGAGAGCCCCCCCCCCACCCTTTTCTTTCTGCTATGTGATGGTGCAGGGAGAAAATGGCTATCTATAAACAGAAGGTGTTTCCCCCAACAGACACCAAATCTGCTGGTGCCTTCATCTTGTACTTCCTGTCTCCAGAACTGGGAGGATTAATTTCCATTGCTTCTAAGCTACCCAGACTGGGGCATTTTGTTACAGCAGCAGGAACAGACTTAAACACACCACAGCCACAGGGATTAGGCTCTGTCCCCACTTTATTCCCAGCACTTAGAAGAGTAGCTGCCCTACAGCAGTTATTCAACAAATGAATCTAAAATGATTAAAGGGATTAAAATAAAAACAACACTCAAGGAAACAGAAGAAAATCAAATGTGCATTGTGAGATGAACTTTGGCTTCAAAGTCATTCATTTGCTCCAGAGAGAGAAATGACACTGACCAGAAGAGCTGCAGCCAAGCCCCTCACTTTTGCCAGGACCCAGGCTGCTAGGTGAAGAAGGGTGCAAAGCCCTGGACTATCATCTGTGGCCACCTCCACTCCACCAGGGGAGGCATGTAGTGGTCAGGAGCTCGTTCTCAGGCATGCTGATGCCAAAAGTTACTTGTGATTCTACTTCTTTACTGAATAGCATGTGAAGGGCGGCTAAAATGAATATAAAAAGAGAGTGCCTGTTTCTGTAAGAACAAAGTTGAAAACTTTGTAAAGATTATACAAAAAGTGAACTGTTTAAGAAAAAACTATCAAATTAAGTAAAAGTGACCATTATTGACAACTGGGGGTAAAAGTCTACCTGAAAGGATTCAGCTACTTCACAAGGATTTTTAAGTTGTACTCTTATTTAAAAAGACTGAGAAACTAGAAATCGTAGACCCTGAATTATGGATATACTGTATGAAAGAATGGCCACAAGAAACTCAGGACCATACGCAAAGCAGAGGCCTTGCCTCTTATCTGAAGTGTGGTCAGGCTGGGGTGTAGCTAGAGCGGGTGCTCAGCAGGTATGAAGTCCAACTCCTAAAACAAAACAAAACAAACCAACAAAAAAGGTGTGGTCAATGAATACACATTGACAGGCTGTAAATTAAGATGGAAAAGTGAAAGATGCATTTGCAATATTTAACATTTTTATTGGCCAACCAGTTTCTGATCCCAACTGCCAGGAATAAAGCATCCGAGAATGTACAATCCCAATAGAGTCACCCAAAGCACCACTGACCTTCGGAATGGTGGGAATCCACATAGAAGTATGTAGGTGATCACACCAGCCGCCCAAATGTCCACCTTCAGGCCATAGCTGGGGAAACAGAGGAAGGAAGGAATATGATACAGCCCCCAAATACCCTCCATGGAAGGAAAAATCAGGGGTCATCAAAGTGTTCATTTCCTGTAGAAGAATGAATCAGCCTTTGGTCAAAGTCATCTGTTTCTCTTTCAACCTAACCACAATCTTGGAGACTCTTGTTCAATGACTAACACTGTCTCGGGGGCAAAAGTCTCAGCGTAGGACTCTTGGCCAGGTAAACACAAACTCAAGTTCCTGACGTCCAAGTCACAGTGCAGGTCGTGCTCTCTCGCTGCCTCGCATTCTCGCCCTCACAGGAAGCACTCGACACACAAGCACAGTTGCCACAAAAATGTACGTTCTCCCCCAGAGTCGGAGCACTAACCACCACCAGGGCTCTCACCCGGTCTCAGCGATGATTTCAGGGGCCACGTACGTCGGCGTGCCACAGACCGTGTACAAAGGGCCTTCCACCACCGTGGCCAGCCCAAAGTCTCCCAGTTTCAAAGACTTGGTTCCATCGGGATATTCACACACCTGCAACAGAAAGCATCCTACAGTCAGAAGGTTCCCCCAAAGCAACTTCAAGAGGGCCCTTAAAATGAAGCAGAAAAGACAGGTACACTTATCAATCAACTCAGAAGAATTTACTCCGTGTGATATGAACACCACGAGTTGCCTCTGATCTTTGATTCTTCTCTTCAGGGATTTTGCTTGACTGTGAAATTTGGAAGACATTGTTTTCCATCTTTGCAGAAAGTCAACTACCCTAGGAACCTAAGGAACCACTGTGCTTGCTCCCACAGACAGGTGGCTGCTTATGTGATGGGCTTGAGGGGCCTGGAAGCCTGGAGGCAGGAAACTGACCTTTATTTAGTACAGTGTGCAAGGCACTGGACAGCCAATGAAAGGGTGCTTATTAAACCACCAAAGTACTTTAGGAGTCATTAAAGTTTAGGAAATAAAATAAGGGGTGAGGATGACAGCCTTGTTTTCTATACAATGATAAAATATAAAATATAAATATCATAAACTTTTTGTTTGTTTTGTGGTGCTGGGGATGGAACCCAGGACTAAACAAACACTCTACTACTGAGCTACACCCCTAGCCCAAAATGCAAATATTATATAGGGGAAAACCCTGGAAGTTTGGGGGGTGGGGAATGGACTTTGGGATTAGTCTCCATCTGAATCACAGCTCTACTCATCTCCTGGCTGTATGACCTGTGAACATCGCTTCACCTCTTTGAGCAGATCTGGGAAGTGCAGAGATACTCAGCCTTTCCTGGTGGAGCTGGTGTGAAGGCATACTGCGGCAAACACAGATCAGGGTTCAGTAAACACTGCCTCCAGTCCCTGGAGGATTGGCTGACGACATAATTATCACCCAGGAAAAGGTTTAAAAACGCTGGTGAAGAGGTGAACATATATGCTTCAACTGAAGCATGTCTGCAGTGGTATCAAGAATCTTAACATTGTTCACAACCTTTGACCCAGTAAATCTGCATGAAAAAAATCTATCCTAAGGGAAAAGGGACAGACCCAAAGGCCCCACACAGGGGCGTTAATATCAGAATTTACGTATGATTAGAAACTGGAAGCAACATAAATCTCTAACAGGGCTGTGGTATTTATAGTGACTTGTATAGTAAAATATTATACAGTTGCTAATAAGCACTTTTCAAGTAAATATCATATGAACGACATTCAATATATTATATAAAGTAAAAAAATCATATATGAAATATAATGCCCCAAATGTTAACAAGAGGTTGCATTAAGAATTATCTTAATTTTCTTATTTATGCTTTTCAGTAGTTTGCAAAACATTTATAATGACCATGTATTAGTTCTATAATTAAGAAAAATGATTTTTATATAAAAGCAACTTTTCCTTATGGGATAAAAATCTGAAAGCTACATTCTAAATCAATAGCTTCAGAAGCAAGCACACACACATATACATGTGTCTGTATGTATGCAAATATGTATATATGTATATACTCGTGTACATATATATGTTTGTATATATAAACAGCGTAATTTGGATTTGACTGTGTAGTCTTTTTAAAATTTTTTCTTTTAGTTGTAGATGGACACAATACCTTTATTTATTTGTTGTTTATTTTATGTTGTGCTGGGGAACGAACCCAGTGCCTCACACATGCTAGGCAAGTGTTCTACTCCTGAGCCACAACCCCAGCCCCCTATGTAGTCTTTAATTTGCTGATATCATCTTTCTCTTGGGTGCCTACTTTAAAAATGATGAATTTCAGGACTAGGGCTGGGGCTCAGTGGTAGCGCATTTGCCTGGCATGTGTGAGGCACTGGGTTCGATTCTCAGCACCACATATATATATTTTTTTATTGGTTGTTCAAAACATTACAAAGCTCTTGACATATCATATTTCATACATTTGATTCAAGTGGGTTATGAACTCCCATTTTTACCCCGTATACAGATTGCAGAATCACATCGGTTACACATCCACGTTTTTACATCTTGCCGTACTAGTGACTGTTGTATTCTGCTATCTTTCCTATCCTCTACTATCCCCCCGCCTCCCATCTTCTCTCTCTACCCCATCTACTGTAATTCATTTCTCTCCCTTGATTTTTTTCCCTTTCCCCTCACATCCTCTTGTATGTAATTTTTGTATAACCCTGAGGGTCTCCTTCCATTTCCATGCAATTTCCCTTCTCTCCCCCTTTCCCTCCCACCTCTCGTCCCTGTTTAATGTTAATCTTTTTTTCATGCTCTTCCTCCCTGCTGTTTTTAGTTGCTCTCCTTATATCAAAGAAGACATTTGGCATTTGTTTTTTAGGGATTGGCTAGCTTCACTTAGCATAATCTGCTCCAATGCCATCCATTTCCCTGCAAATTCCATGATTTTGTCATTTTTTAGTGCTGAGTAATACTCCATTGTGTATAAATGCCACATTTTTTAATCCATTCATCTATTGAAGGTCAGCACCACATATAAATAAATAAAATAAAGGTCTATCAGCAACTAAAATATATATGTGTGTATATGTGTGTGTGTGTGTATAATTTAAAAATAAATAACGAATTTCAGAGAAAAGTAATTTCAGAGACCTCATCTACCCTGCCTTTCTCTGTTTGTATATTAAGTATATTTTGTTTGCTTTTGCTCTCATTTTACCATAGTAAAATGACCCAGATTTTCCTCTCAACCACTACTAACTAGAGGAGGAGAAAAGTCTAGAAAATGTTCTTTCCAGACAAGGATGCTAACAATGTCATCTGTTAGTCTGAAACTTGGTGATGGCTGATTTATAAGGTCAGCAACAAAAAGCATCAAGATCCCAGGGCTCCCCATGCCAAGTGTTCCCCAGGCTTTACAGGTATTTTGTAAAGTATGACAGCATAACACCTCCCTTACCTGCAAATACCTCATCTGAGTAAGAACAGTTTTTACCTTGGTATTTTCATCACTTCTTCCATGCTTATTATATATACATCTTTATGACTTAAAAGTATCATAGGAGGATTAGTGGTGAGAATTTTATGTCCAGCTCAGATATTTATATTTTGAGTCAGCAAAAACATATTCAAAGATATTAATGATTTAGCCTAAAGTCCCAGAGTCTAGGTTCTTACTTATCTCAGACTTAAGACAACTTTCTGTTCATTAGACTTAGACGTAGACATTAACAAGAACAGTCTACTATAATTACAGTTAGGATTTATGATGCATTTACTGAAACCCAGACATTAGAAATTCCCTAAGTAACTTCAGCGATAAGAACATTATAAGCACAATTTCCTAAATGTCTGTATTGTGAGTCAAAAAAAAATCTTACTGATGTCATTGTTATTTTGTTTATACAACTTAAAAACACACTCATTAGGTACCAGTTTTGAAAAATAGCGTTTATATTAAACACTCAATTTGGAGATGCCTAGGGGTATTTTAGAGTTGCTGTTGGAATCTCAAAAGTCCCTGAAGCCCCATTTTTCACATCCCCATAAAGAATTCAGAGTCAGATGCAGGAGCATAAGTAGGAAGGGATTAAACAGTCTATAGTCGCTGGATTATATCTGGGCAAGTGGTGCTCCTTGACCAAACACCAAAAGGGATGTGCCCTGAGGGGCAGACAAGCCTGATTCATCTCTCCCCAATGCTACACACAAAAGAAAATATGTAAAATATGAGTCACTTTCAAATCTTACCTGGAGATTCTCTTCAAAGAAGGAAGAAAAATTAAATATATATTGTATTTATAGCATTCCTTTTAAAAAACTGACTTCAGGGCTGGGGGTGTAGCTCAGTGATAGAGCACCTGCCCAGTGCGCCCCAGGCCCTGGCTTCCCTCCCCAGCACTGCCAAAAGAAATAAAGAAAACTGACTTCAGGGCTGGGGGGTATAACTCGGTCGTGGAGCACTTCGCTAGCATCATTCCTAAAGCCCTGGGTTCCTCCCCCAGCACCAAAAAAAAAAAAAAAAAAGAGTGAGAAGAAACGAAACTGACAATTGACCTTAATCATGAGGTGAATAAATGAACAGGGACTCTGTAGCTAAAAATATTCTCCCAAACTTTATCTTAGTGGACTTCTGTAGTGAGCCCACTGGGCAATTACAGCACTATTATTTCCATTTCACAGATGAGGAAACTGAGACACAACAGCAGAACTCCAGCTATCGATAAGTGGCCAAACAGGGTTTTCAGCCAGGACCCTTGCTACCGACTTCCTTTCTCACAGCCACACCATTCTGCAGTACACCCTGCCTCTGAACACGACTGCCAGAGCCCTGACGGCCGGCTGCACGTGCACAGATTGGGAGTGGATTTCAAAGGCAACGGTGAGAGCTCCAGCCCCGCAGTGTTCAAATGCCCCACCACACACCGAGAGATGCTCTGACAAAAGTTGCTCTTGGAATGCAAAAATAAAATATGTGAGGAATGCAGGTCCCCCATAACAAGTGAGCACTGCATGCTCTCTAAATAAAATGTCAGGGTCATGATTTAGAAGGACTTCAAATAGGAGAAACCAACCCTCTTCTCTCCCCTGTCCCCAGAACTCCTGGAAAAGGTGGAATTTATCACTGGTCTCTCATAGTTAACTCTGACAGAGCACTGCCGGGCTGTAACTCACAGCATTAACGGCCACCCTGTGCTCCCTGACACAGCGACCCATACATCTCTGCTGGCAGGGTTTTAAATCATGACACTGCTACCAGGGAAGGGGATGCAAATCAGATGTCTGAATGCTCTGCTGTTTAAAGACTGAATTAGTTCCTAGACAGGGAGAGGCTGGCAGTTGCTCCGGGTATTTCTGTTTAGGGTCCCGATGACACTTTTTCCTCCAAGGCCAAGGCAGACCTGCTGACTAAGCCTAGAGGCAGATGAGTGAGCCAGTAGGTTTTCAATGGCTGGCACACCTTACTTACGTATGTGCATCTGAGGCTGTTTCTGGGCCTGATCCCCTGGCCTTGCTACGTCACACATCAGCATCACCTGAATGTCAGTTTTATCATGTTCATTCTCCCCTTTGGGTAGCACATGGAGGTTGGTTCAGATTTTGGAAGAGGTGAACATTCATTTAGGACAGATTAGACTAGATAAGAAACTTGATTCCGATTTCCTGATCACTTCTCTGATGTTAGAAACAGCCATACTGATCATATCATCTATCCTTGATGTACGACATGAGGAGGGAATACTGGGTTCAGATTCTCAGGAGACTTCATAAGTGTTAAGAAACCGAGTGGCAGGCAGAGGGTGGAGCTCCCTGGTACAGTGCTTGCCTCATATGCACAAGGCCATGGGTTCCTGCCCCCCGCCCCCAGCACTGCATAGAAACAAACCAGCCAGCGGGTGGGAGAGGGAGCAGGAGGGGTAGTGAGTGGGACCAATGAGTTGGAAAATGGACACTCTGTAATGCCCATCTCCTTCCTCCCTGGGCCTTGGCAATCAGAGCTGTAGGACAGGTTGGCTCAGGGTAACCAGTCCTTCCCCAGAAATCTATGGCTTGCATGTTCACAGAGAACAGTAATGACTGGGTCCACTAGGCTGAATGGACTGTGCAGAGCAAGGAGTCAAGGGGCATTCTCAATAATACAAAACTACAGCCACATCTGGAGAAAGCCCTGTCACCTTTGCTTGTAAAGCCCCTGGCCAAGCTCAGTCAGACAGTGGAGGGGCCTGGCAGCTGCTACTAGACGTAATAGTGAGAAGTCTGTTTGGAGACATGAACACCACACTTTTGCTTTTATCCTGAGGCTTAACTTGCACCTCTCTTTTCCTCATTAGAGTTTGAAGACAGAGTCAGAATGTAACTTTTTTTTTTTTAATACAGCAGGGATTTTTTTTCCAATTGGAACATGTAAAAAAGAAATTCAGGTTGAATATGCCGTATCAAAAAGGTTTGGGGGGCTATGGATATAGCTCGTGGTGGAACACTTGCTTAGCATGTTCAAAGTCCCAAGATTCATTCCAGCAAATAAGCCATATTAGTGGACAAGGACTATGTGCATACATAGTCCTCGCTACACAGGAAACTAAGGCAGTAGGGTGGTTGGAGCCCAGGAGATTGAGGCCAGTCTGAGCAACGTAGTGAGATCCCTTCTCTTAAAAAACAAATGCACAAAAGGGGGAGGGAAAAGGGAGGATCATGAACCAAAATCAATTTCCATGCATGTCTGAGTTTGTTAGGATGAACCCAACTACAGTGTATAACTACTGAGACCTAGTTATCAAGGAAAAAAAAGTGGAAAAAAAAACAGTAAATCTGTCTCCCCATCAGTTGATGCAAAACCTTGACACTAAAGAATTTGTTCACTTATTTAAAAAAAAATGCACAGAACCATAAATGTTTTATATTTTGGAATATTTGCATATATATAATATTTAGGGGATGAGGTCCAAGTTCAACACAAATTAATTTATGTTTCATTTACAATATTTTAAATACTTTTGTTCATGAAACAAAGTTTCATGGTGTGGAATATTGTGACACATTGGTACTTAAAAGTTGCACACTTTGGAGGATTTTGGATTTTGAATTTTGGGGTTGGGATGCCCAATCTGTTTAATTTCCTCAAGGCAGATGATAGTTTTAAAAAAATGGAGGCTGGGGATGTGGCTCAGTGGTAGCGTGCTTGCCTAGCATGCATGAGGCACTGGGTTTGATTCTCAGCACCACATAAAAATAAAAGATATATTGTGTCCTCCTAAAACTAAAAAATAAATATTTTTTTAAAAAATGCACATACTTTTAGATGGACATTAAGAAATTATCAAATGCTATTACCAAAAAGGGAAGATGAAAATTCTGGATTAAAAAAACAATTAAAATCCCTGGGACGGCTCCAAAGGCTGCACACATATCTTTAAACAACCACGTGGGTGGTGCAAGCCCGAGCAGGGCATCCAGACCTGTGTTCAAGTGCCAGCTCCTGGCCAGCTGAGCGACCTCTGCACATCCACATGTGCTCACACGGTCCTGTCCAAGGGATTGGAGATGAAAAGGAAACTGAGATATCAACCTCGTCTCTGTGGTGCTTACACCTGAAGGACGGACGAGTGGAAGATAAACCCCAACACCGTGGCAAGTGCAGCAGGGGCCTGAGGTAACCGGAGCTAATCCCTGCTCCGAGCGTCTGGGGTCAAGTTGAAGATCTCACTCTTGCTCTCTCAGCATCTCACAAGAGGAACAGGTTTGCCACACTGAGGGGAGAGGGGATGCTGCAAATGGCGACCAGGATGGACAGAAGCAACGGAGGTCAGGCTGGGCTGCTGGGGAGGAGTTTGGGTTGCCATGGTGCAGAACACTCTGCTAACCTCACCTCCCAAGTGCTAAGTACAATACTCAGCCCAAAAAGGTGGGAGAAGTCAACTGTCCAGCATGTGTTTAGAGGGATGTGTGCATGCAAAATTCCACAAGCTTCTCTAAACTCCCTCTGCAGTGTGGTCACAAGGACTGGCTCCCCACGAGCAAGCTGTGTTGTTATCAAGGAACACTATGGAGGCGAGTTATGACAGGAGAGGAGGCTGGAAAAGTAGACTGGGAAAGTAGACTGGGACGTTTATGGCGATCCCTGAGGGTCACAGTTATGAACAAGGCTTTTCCTCCTGTAGAACAATAGGATAATGACACTTTCAAGAAAAATTAGCATCTCCTGGTCTCAATTTCCACACTGTAAAACTGAGCTGGACTGGACTATTTCCAAAATTCTCTCCTGCACTTAAAGGAACCTCCATGTTCTACTTTGGTCTCCTAGGAATCTCTACTTCTTTCTCCAAATTAATTTTACAGAATTTTTGACCCATAAAATAAATTTCAGGCTCTTCTTCAGTCAATATCATTGCTATAGGGACTGGGGTTGTGGCTCAGTGGTAGAACACTCACCTAGCACATGTGAGGCCCTAGGTTCAATCCTTAGCACCAAATAAAAACAAATAATAAAATAAATACATTAAAAAATGGAAATCAATCAAAACATCTAATGTCTGGTAAATAGTAAATGCAAATCAATTCAAGAAACTATTAGTATTTTAAGGTCACTGACTTGACTCCTGCTGCAGGACCTGAGCTCTTACTGCAGGACTGGTTTAGACCCTGGTCCGTCACTGCTTGCTTGCACATGATACGATCATTTTAAAGGACCAACAGTGCAAGGTGAAACAGAAGACAGGAAGACGACGTACCAAGAGGTTCTCTGGCTTGATGTCTCTGTGCACGATGCTGAGGCTGTGGAGATACCTGAGGGCGTTGGCCAGGTTGTACACCATGGCGCTGCCATCTCTCTCCGTGTACTTGGTTGAAGAAGTAATTGCATCAAAGAGGTCTCCACCCTGAAGGATATGGAAAAGAACTCAGCAAAACATCAGCGGTGCAGTCCATTGAAGGCCAATGAAGTACTTCAGGTGCTGGTAAAACTGACGATTGTGAACAAGGAAAGTTACATGCAGCAAGACACGGGTCTGATCAGGCCTTCCAGGAACACTGTGAAGCCCTGGGATCGGGCGCCGAGGGGATTGAGCATCTCCTTACCTTGACCAGTTCCATCACCAGGAAGAGCTCGGTCGCCGTCTCCATCTCCTCGACGAGCATGATGATGTTGGGGTGTTTCACTCTACGCAATATCGACACTTCGTTCTCAATCAGGTGTTCCTGTCAAGTGAAGGGTGCAGAGAGGGTCAGAGCCCACCGCACCCTCTGCCCAGTCCCTGTGGATAACACTCCGGTAGACCCGAGGCCAAGGAGGCATCTCTTGACAGAGAGGCAATCACATCCCCCACCTACTTGGCTCCTACAGGACAGGACAGGTCAGCGCGGATGTCTTATTGTCACTGCCAAAAAGAACCAGACCTCTGAACGTGCCCCAGAAGCTCAGAGGTGCTTCTCTGGAACATAAAGCATATTGCTTCAACTCAGGGGCTGTGACTGGTGAAAGCATGGGCACACAGCACTGTTCTTTGCAAGTCAGTGGACCACTTTTAATTCCACTACATACTCCAAAGTAAGGATGAGGCATGTGCACCTGGATGCAGTGGCACATGCCTGTAATCCCAACGACTCAGGAGGCTGAGGCAGGAGGATCGCAAGTTCAAAGCCAGCCTCAGCAACTTTAGCCAGGCTGTAAGCAATTTAGTGAGACCCTGTCTCAAAATAAAAAAATAAATAAAAAGGGCTAGGGATGTGACTTAGTGGTTAAACAACCCCTGGTTCAAATCCCTGGTACCCACCCCCCCAAAAAAAAGATAAGGCATCAAGGCATGTAAAAAAACTTGGTAAGCTTATGGCACATAACACACCTGGCATTAAACATTTTTAGTTTTTAACCATTACCAATATGAATTTTACTTCCGTGCTGAAATTCATTAAAAAAAAAAAAGAAACTTCCTGCCTTTATAACTAGATATGAAATCCTTCACCAGATGGCTGGTCCTGCTCATCTTGCATTTCAGAAATCTGAAAACACATAGCGCCATGGGGACCACTACTCTCATTTTAACTTAATCACTTCTCTGAAAATGCCACCTGATTATCAGCCCTGGTGAGTAATGCAGTTGGGATCCATGCTGTAGCAAAATGTTTACTTACAGAAATTAAGGAATCATTCTCAATACGTGAAGCCATGAATCACAAGCAATGATTGCTTTATTTTAAATGAGACATGAAAACCCCTTGGCAATACCACATTTGTTGATACTCATTAATGTCAACGATGAATTATTTTGAATTTAGAGAATGCTCTATAAAATGTGCTAATTGCCTTCTTACCACATTCTAGGAATTCAAACTGGATAGCTTTTACATAAAATGTACCTTACGAGAAATATCATTCACTACCTAAACACACATGTATGTACACACCTACATAGATACGTGCATCCATATCATTCATACTGCTCCTGTGCCTTTTCCATTACGAATCTCAGAGCAAAATTTAGTGCTCTGATATAGTATTTTATCCCTCGTTGGATACCATCTACGAACCCTCTCTTGTCTTCGTGTATCCATGTATGAATGTATTTTTACTCTAAGCCATCTCAAATCCTTTTTGACGATAGCTGGAGATATTAACTATGACAAATAAATAAATAGCATTCAGAGAAAATCCGCTGCAAGCTCTTGCATATGGCCAGTCGTGTTGCTCGAGCGTGGAATGCACCGCGCTCGTCCAAGAAGTCACTCGATAAATGTTGGCAGGTGACAGCGCAAACGCTAGGCAGAAGCAAAGAGAAGGAAGGAACCAACCACGGCTAGAAATCTGCTCACTCATGTCGGTCACTGTAAGGTATCTGGGTAATCTTTTAACTCTTCATCCTTAGAAGAGTCCTTGGAAGTAGGAATGCAAACCTAGGTGTCCGGCATCTGAGTCTACATCCCCCGCACGACACCTGGCTTTTCTAAGGGGAATGCTTCAGTAAAATTCAACTTGGAATTTTTCTAAATGAAAATGAAAGCTACAAAGCTGAAAATATTTAATGCTACAAGCAGTAGCATTCACACTGACCTGGGGGTGGAGAATCACACCAAGGCTTCGTGTAAGAAGAAAAATCTGAAATCTACACAGAGAGCAAGGCTGGGAAGTCTTTGACTAAGTTAGGACTCACCCAGCACTTCCAAACCTTCCAGAAACACAGCAGTCCTCAGACCTTGCAAACCACCGCTGGGAAGGGAAGACAGGGCCTCCTCCCCGTTTCCAAGTACCATCTGTCTAAGTTACAGAGCAGTCCACTGCAGCAGGCGGCCAGAGACCTGTCCCTCCCTCGGGAAGCAGCTGTGCACCCCAGGCTGTCGTCACAAATGAAAGGCTTGGCAAACCCTTCACATTTATTCACACATTTTGAAGCATTTAGATCATCTGTGCCAAGTATGTCCCTAGTCACACTAAAAAAAGCAGAGTTATATGTAAAAGCAAGCAAATGGATTTGTTTCACTTTTATGTGAAGCAAAGACAATGACAGTTACTACCACTGTAGTAAAATAGGCTTTTTATTTTATGGTGCCAGGGCCCAGGGTCACTCTACCACTGAGCTACAACCCCGACCCCCTTTTTCATTTATTTTAATGTTTTAATTTTGATCAAACCTGTGATCCTCCTGCCTCAGCTCCCCAAGTCACTGGGATTACAAGTATGCGTCACCATGCCCAGTTGAGGCTTTTCATTTAAAAGCTAAGTGTATCTATCACTTCAACTCTTCTCCCCAATTCCTTTTCTCCAAAGTTGGAAGAGTCTATAAACTTGCTTCTCCAGGTCTCTAACTGTGATGTGAATTTACATGTGTCAAGTAACCCCGACCACCAGGACCCCAAGCAGCTCTCTCAAATTGGGAGTTAAAGTTAGATGTCTGCCACACAAGCAAACTACAACTCCCCAAAGTTATTATCTTTTTTCAATCAAAGGCATGTGGAAAGCCTTGGGGGCCACACTGTGCACTTCTCCCAGGGCCACCAGCAGGGTTGTGTGTCAAATACCAAGAAAGCACTGCAGCCCTGCTTTCTCCACCATCACCCACCATCTCGCTCTCTGCACCCACCTGACAACGGCCAGGACCCCAAGCACAGGGAATGCCTCCGCTGGAGGTGGGAGCTGGGAGCCTCTGCTTCTCCACCTCTTCCCATCCCTGTGGAACTGCCTATGAACCAACACTCCGCTTTCTAAACCAATCACCATCAGAAGCGAACCAAAGCACTTTCCAGAAACGTCAGGTATAGACGTCGTCTCCCCATTTCTTAGGCAACCCATATGTAGTCTGTCTCTAATATTTAAAAAATATTCTCTAATTACATTTTCAAGAATATTTTAAAATATCATATGAATATTACTTTTGTTCTGCCTCATCTTGGGCCCAGAGCAATGGGGTTGTTCACAGTATTTGATTATCTACTGTTACTCATGTTAGGGGACTCACGATTCTAATGCCAAAAAGTTCACCTGTGAATCATTTTGAGGCAGTGTTCTGCAGCTCAGCAGGAGGGTAAATGACAAGACTGCCAACCTGGCAAAGGACATGGCCTTACCTTTTGACCTTGGTGATTTTGTGTGTGTGTGTTGGGGTGGGGGGAGTACCAGTACCAGGGATTGAACCCAGGAGTATTTAACCACCAAGCCACAACCCCAGCCCTTGTTTTCTATTTTTATTTAGAAACAGAGTCTTGCTAAGTTGCTTAGAGCCTTGCTAAGTTGCTGAGGCTGGCTTTGAACTCGTAATCCTCCTGCCTCAGCCACCTGAGCCACTAGAATTATAGGTATGAGCCACTCACCTGGTGACCATGGCACTTTTTAAAAATGTTTTTTCTTTTAATTGTAAATGGACACAATATTTTATTTATTTATTTATTTTTAAGGTGCTGAGGATTGAACCCAGTACCTCACACATGCTCCACCACTGAGCCACAACACCAGCCCTGCCAAGGCAATTTTTAGCAAAGAGAGAGACAGAGAAACAGATTATGGAAGCCAACAATTCTCTCAAAACAAACCAATCCTCTTGTCTCCATCCTTCCCAGCCTCAAACAGTCCTTTCCTCTGCCCTCTCTTTCTCGCTGGCTGCCCCCAGCAGAAGGGGAAATCCCACCAATTTGAAGCTTTCCCCTCATCATCTAAGATCTCCCATCACTCACCAGTTCCTGCCCCTCTACCTCCGCAGGGGCCTCTGAATCCATCCACTCACTCTTTCTACCTCTCTTGCCAATGTCCTGCCTTCTCGCACTTGCACAGGTGATTTTCTGTCTGGAACTTTACCCACCTCTTGTAATCTACTATCTATTCCTCAGGACCAGGCTGGACCTCACCTCCTCTGCTCAGTAGGGCCAGCTTTGATGACCCTCTCACATGTTCCCACTGTCCCCTGCTCTGCACCCATCAGCCTTTTGAAGGATGACTTCCACCATCTTCCAGCAGTCGTGCACTTCCTTTGAACTGAGAGTGCGTGTTCCACAGCCAGCCCCATCACTAACACGTAGCGGGTACCCAAGTGTTTGTGTGCATGAGCACACGCCTCATGCACTCCTCCCGCTCAACGCTGGCTTTACAGCTGCAACTGTACTGCTTAGTAAACACTACTGAGGACAATACAGGAGGCAAAATGTTCCAATCACTACAAGGACCACTTCTGGGGTGAACGATGGCCACAGATATCAAGTGCTAATCCCTAGAATTTGTAAATATGATTATTTGCAAAAAGGGCTTCTGGAGATATGGTTAAGGGGTCTGCAATTTAGAGAGCCCTGGATTATCTGGACAAGCTCTAAATGCCATCACAAGTATCTTCTAAGAACAAGGCAGGAGCTCTCACACAGAAGAGAGGTGACATGGGGATGGAGACAGACTGGAGGGATGTGGTCACAAGCCTGAGAACCTGTCCGTCACATGAAATTGTTCAGAGGCAAGAGACAGGTCTCCCCCAAAGCCCCAGAAGGAGTGTGGATTTCTAACTTGTGGCCTCCAGAACTGTGAGAACAATTTTTGTTGTTGTTTTAAGCCACTAATTTTGTGGTCATTTATTCTAATAGCCTCAGAAAACTAACACCATATACTTTGGGATTTGTGCACCATCTGGGCCTATGTTAATTAACTTAAGCATTGCTGTGGCCAAAATACCTGGGAGACAACTTAGGAGAAGGAAACGTTTATTTTGGCTCATGGTTTCAGAGAGTTAGTCCATGGTGGGCCAACTCCATTGTCCTGGGCCCAAGATGAGGCAGAACATCATGGCACAAGGGCCTGACTGAGGGAAGCTACTCGACTCATAATGGCTGTCGCAGAGGATGGAGGTGGGAGGTGGGAAGGGAAGATGAACCCTTCCAGGGCACACCCTCAGGGACCCACCTTCTCTAGTCATGCCCCACTTGTCTACAACTGCCACCAAGATAGTCCATTCAAACTAAGATGAGGTTATGGTTCTCAAAATCTAATCATTTCATCTCTGAGTATACCTGCATTGACACAGGAGATTTGGGGGAACATCTCTTATCCAAATCATAACATTCTGCCTTTGAGTCCCAAAAAGCTCATTTTCATCTCAGAAAGCAAAATGCATTTGGCTCATCTCCGAGAGTCCCCTTACTCCTAACAGTTCCAGCCTTGGCCAAAAGTCTAAGTCCAAAGTCTCCTCTGAAACTCAAAGCAAACTCTTGGCTGTCAGCCCCTGTGATGATCAAGGCAAGTTACAGATAACCAATATCCAGTGGCACAGAGTAAACATTCCCAATCTGAAAGAGAGGAATAGAGGCACAGAAAGAAAGGATGGTACCAAAACCCAGTCAGGCAAACAGGTCCCATAACTCCACAGTAGAACATCTAGGGCACCTGGAGGGATATGCCCTCCAAAGGGCTTGGGCAGCCTGGCCCTTTGACCTTACTAGTTGCAGTATTCATGGATTCTCTCTTAACCTGGCTCTCCCTGCTTCCTGGCCACCATGAAGGAGCACCACTTTTCCACCCCACCATTCGGCCATGAGGTTCTGCCTCACCTTGGTCCCAGAGTAATTAACTCAGACAGCCATGAGCTCAAGCTCTGAAACCATGAGCCAAAATAAACCTTACTTCCTCCAAAATATTCTAGTCAGCTATTTTGGTCACAGTGATGCAAAGATGACCGACACAGGGCTCATAACATGTAGGTCATGTATGCAAAACTATATGCAGGGAGAGAAAGAAGGACCATATCTAGGTACTACAACAGAAAGCCCAGGGCTTTGTTCATAGTGGAGATTCAAAAAACATTTATTTAGAATGAAAGAAAATATTAAAACTGGAAGAATCCTTAACCTTCATAAAACCATAGCCTTCTCAACAGCCTCCTTAAGCCTAGCCCTGAGGCAGATCTTGCACTGATCTCCCACTTGGAAGGACCTAACATGATTTGTGTCCTCTGAGCCTTTGCCCAGCTGTTCTAGCTACCTGGTAGGATTTTCTTCCACCGCTGCTTACTGACATCCTACTGCAGTTCCAGAGCCAGCTCGAATGCTTCCTGCTCTATGGCACCTTCACTGGTCACCTGCTTCTCTCCCACATGCTTCCCATGGGCTCCTGTAACTCTCTACAGAGTTGGTGACAATTCATCTGTTAAATTATCCATTCCTAGCCCAGTGTCCTGCACATCAACACACACACACACCAACTTCTAGGTAAATCAATCAATGCTCATGTATATTTAAAAAGAGGAAACAGAAGGCAAGAGAGATGAGCATTTTTTCCCAGGTTCTTTTTACCATGAAGAAATAAATTGAACCCAGAGTGGGTGTATGGCAGATGGGCCAATGTACAGGCCACCAATCGGCCCCAAATTCCAGCCGCCATTCTGCTTCTGTGACTTCTGGGAAGCTATTTAATCAAAATCTCTGCTTCCTTATCTGTAGAAGCTCATACAAATGTTTTGCGTCAGTGAAGGCAATGTACAAAGTTCCAATACATCTGGGATAAATAATATATTTTAAAAATCGCAGACATTTTCAGCATAATTAACTTCCTGCATTCAACCCAAAATACTTCAGAATAGTAGCTAAATACACCCCTAAATTTTTAAAAAAAAATTGTCTAGACAATTTTTATCTGCAAATAAAATTTCAGGCAGGCACAATGGTGCAGGCCTGTAATCCCAGTGACCTAGGAAGCTGAGGCAGAAGGAGCACAAATTCAAGAGCAGCCTTGGCAACTCAGTGAAACCCCGTCTCAAAAAAGGGCTGGGGACGGAGCTCCCTCCCCAGTACAGCAAAAAAATTTTAAAAGTATAAAAAAAAAAAAAAAACTGTGGTGAGAAAAACTGACTTACTTAAAATAAAGTTTTAAAACCACAATTTGATACAGTCTTAATGTGGAAATAGTTGTTCAAATAAGCAAAAGGTAAAGATGCAAATAAGCAGAGGAGTAAGAATTATAAAAACAGAATGACATTCAATAAAAAAGAAAGACAAGACCCCAGTGTTTGAAATTACCCCTTTATCTCAGCACTTGGTGTAGCAGACTAAAATTTTTAGCATACAAAGATCTTTTTTGCAACTGCAAAAACAGCTGTTTAAATTTTAATCAGGTAAACAGCATTCTCCCTACAGCAATGTTTTTTTTACTTTTTTAAAAAAAATGTTAATATAATTGTATAGAACCTGGCTCCCCAGATTATGAAACATTCTGCTTAAATTATACAACAGATGGAGAAAGCAACGGTTACATATGGGGAAAAGGCCATTGCCAGTGAAAAAGCTAATAATATTGTTAGAATAAGTAAAAGCACATACATTTAAAGTAAATCGTAAAAAGGAGTCACTTCACAGTCTCTGCTTTGCTGACCATCACAGAGCAGGATGGCGGCGGGTGAATGACAAATTTCCCTCCTGGCTTCTCTATTTCAGGGACTCTGAGAAGAAGATTTTTCTAAAACTGTGTCACAACATTTTAATTTTTCTGTGAAAAATACACAGTTTTGTAGATGTCCAGTGAAGACTAGTTTGGGAGTTCCATAAATGAAAAATCATTACTATCACTTCAAATCCGGTTAATTTTAAAGTCTACATTCCCCTGGAGTATTAATAACATTAACATGTGGGCCCAGAGATGTCATTTAGTGTATCACGTATGAGGACCTGAGTTGATCCCCAGAACTGCCAAAAAAACCAAAATCTTATCATATACTGGCACTTCTCTACACGTTTTCCATCCATTGATTCAATTGTTACAACTAATCTAATCTTTTAGGTATTATTGGTAAATATATTTTAGAGGAAAAAACAGAGACCCCTCCCCCTCTACTGGGGGGGGGGGGGTGCTGTCACACAGCAAGAGAAGGCAAGAAAAGGCAGAGCCAGGATTAAACTTTATATGTTCTGTCCCCACAGTAACACTGTCCAACAGGAATACAATGTGATCCATATTTGTAATTATAAGTCTTCCAATAGCCACATTAAAATATTAAAAGCAGGTAAAATTAACTTAAAAATATAACTTACTTAACCCACTATATCCAAAATATTCTATGATCATCCAAATACAAAGATATTAATGAAATATTTTATATTCTTTTTCATAATACTAAGCCTTCAAAATATGGTATTTTACACCCACCCCATAGTTCAATTCAGACTAGCCTCATTTTGAGGCTCGCAGCTCCAGTGTTGGACACTGTGGTTCTACACCTGCACGCCAATCAAGAGAGCAGACTATCTACCAGGAAGGAATCTGTAAAAGTCAATGTAATCATTGTCAGTGAATATTTGTTTTTGCAAACAAAGTTAAAGTGCCAGTACTCTAACATTTCAACAGTTCATCTTTCCCCACCCAGGATGAGAGTCGGGACAGGATTAAAAAATGTCCATCGTGTTGACAATACAGTTCTGCACAGCCTTCATGCAAATCTTGACCAGCATTGGTTTCCAATCATTTCAAGGATGTCTGTATAGCTAGCACTCTTGGAACATATGGATACGGTTTCCCTCAGGGGCATGATTTCATGATTTCATTCATGACCACGAAAATAAAAATAATGTTTTCCTCTGGGGAAAAGTCGGGGCAGATTGCTAGCAGCTCCCTCCTCAGGCTGGGGTTGTCTAAGCCTGTGCATCTTCAGATCAGATACAGACCACTGTGTGTGCTGCTTTCAACAGGGACCCTTTCTATCCCTCCCACGAACCCTGGGAGTTGAGGGGAACCAAAGCAAACATGAAGTTCATGCTGCCCACTACGTCATCCACATGGAGCTGCTGTTTGATCCAGGCATCCTGTGAAGCTGGAAGACCACCACAGCTTGGAACTGGTCCCTCTCAGGCCCCCTCACACACCTTAACACACTCTGGAAAGTTGCTAGATTTTTAACTGGGCATCATCCAGAGAAGAGAACTTGTATTTTCTATAACTAGAACCAAGATCAAATCAATTTACTGGTTTAGGATTAACTTTAGGATTAACAGCAGGAAAAACCATCTGACTGCTTTCCCGGCTGTTCCTGGGGGTCAGTTCCTGCCATGATGGTCTTGTCAAACATTCCCTGTACTAAACATCACGTCACAGTGTTCCACTTTCTTTTTGGAAGCAGTTATGCATACCATACCTTTCCACAACACTTGGCTTTGTCTATGATCTTCAGAGCAAATTCCTTTCCAGTGGACCTAGGAGTAATCAGAGGAGGACCATTTAAAGACACAATCACAGATACCATCCTTCCTAATTTCCCAGAGAGCACAGACTCAGGGAATAAGGTTTGGCTGTTTCTTTTGCACGTTCAAGACGATGTCTCAGGGAAAAAAGGTACTCAAAATAGAAAATAAAATCCCAAACAACAATGCATGTTAGTTAAATTCCTTTAATAAATATTATTATAGTATTATTAACTCATATTTGAAGTGTTGAAATTCTGTTGTATCAGAGCTAAACAAGAAATCATTTTTCCCCATTTAAATCTCAAGACAGATCTCTTAGGAAACATAATAAAATTGGGAATCACCTTAATGATAAACGTTTTATTATCAATTAATGTATCTTTATATTAATACATTAGTCACGTGAGCCTATGATTCAAAACTGGAAAGTTGCCCCAGACTTTCTGGTACATCATTCACACCTTTAAGTGGCTGTATCTGCCACCAAAGAGATCGTTTCCTTGGACACAAGCATCTTAACATGATTTAATCTGAATGTATCAAAAAATACTGATCCAAGAACAGCTCAGAGAAGACTCCCATTCTATTGACAGTTCTCTCTAGTGGGGCTGCTTCTGCTAGGGGGTTGGAGGACCCACTGATGAGGCCCAGGCTGGAAGATGAACTTTTATTTATTGTAAACCAAACCTTGCTTCATATTTCTAACAAGTCCTTAGAAGTCACATATTTTACACTCTATTTGTATACACGTGTTTTTTCTTGTCAATCTGTATGTGACGTCAAATAGCTAGTCCTCAAGATAGACTCTTTCAGGAAGGAGAAAAGAGAGACTTCCTAGGAAGGTCTGAGTTCATTATGAATAAATTCTTCCCCCCCACCACCACCAGAAGAGAGAATAAATTCCAAAGGAGAACCATAGGTGTAGAAGAACCCAGAACCCTCACTACCCACTCACCTGTCCATGCATTCTTTGACTACTGCAAAATTGCCATCACCAATGACCTTCCCAATTTTGTATTTCTCAAGAAGAGCTGATGATTCAGAGCACCTGTTTCCATTCACACCTGCAAAAAGGATAAAAGCAAATCTAAAGGAAATATCAGCATTTTGTATTGATTCCTATATGTTTCTAAAATAATAAACTGCAACACATTATATTTTTAAATCTATGGTGAAGCTAACGAAAATCTCAGCATATTTCCTAAATAGAATGCCTAAATCACCAATTTCCTTTTGACCTTGTTGGTTGGAATTAGAAACCAACAAAAATCAACAAACGTAGCAAATCCTTGAAATATCAGCTGAAATAAATTATTAGCCTTGGTTAAAAATGAAGTCTAACTAGAACTTTTCCAAACTCTTGTCAATGCTCAGGAAAGAAGAAAGGAAGGAGGGGCTGGGGATGTGGCTCAAGCGGTAGCGCGCTCGCCTGGCATGCGTGAAGCCCGGGTTCGATCCTCAGCACCATATACAAACAAAGATGTTGTGTCCGCCAATAACTAAAAGAAAAATAAATATTAAAATTTTCTCTCTCTTTCTCTAAAAAAAAAAAAGAAGAAGAAAGGAAGGGGATAGAGGGAGGGATTTAATCTTAGAAAAGTTCAAGATTTCCATTTTTTCTTTTTTTTTTTGGTACTAAGAATTGAATACAGAAGAGCTATACCACTGAGGTACATCCTTAGTCTTTTTTTTTTTTTTCCCCACTTTGAGACAGGGTCTCTCCAAATTGAGGAGTGTTTCACTAATTTGTCCAGGCTGGCCTTGAACTTGCAATGTTCCTGCCTCAGCCTCCCAAATTGCTGGGATTACAGGATGCACCACTGTAACCAGCACAATATCTCTAACTTTTCTGGTAAAGAAAGTTCTATACAGGTAAGATGCCTTCTGAAGGTTAACACCTGGCTCAAAGCCTTCTTAAAAAGGTGGGTGTGTGTGTGTGTGTGTGTGTGTGTGTGTGTGTGTGTGTGTGTGTGTTTTAGGACGCAGGTTAAGAAACTACTTCTCAAAATGTGTCCAGTGCCCAGCACTTAGGTGACATACACTTTTGTTATTTAATTGAGAAAAATGAAATGCACTTAGGAATTATGAGCAGATTATCAAAGAAAAATAAAGCCCAAGTCTCAACTTTGAAGATGCAGTGGCCTAATTAATGTGAATAAGGTTTTACATACACTGAAGTGACCCCAACCCTTCCACCCGCTAAGGCTAACTGGGCTAACAGGTGACTCGACTACATTCATGCTGAGGAAGATCATAATTTGACACCCAGTGGGTTTGGGATGAATATCGGGTTCACCTGGATGATTTCCTTTATAAAGTCATGATCAGATTAACAACTACCTTCAGGACTCATGCAACGCTCAAGTTCAGGTCCACCATTCACATTGGAAGAAGATCTGCCGTGAGCAGAAATCTGCTGAAAGAGGAGAATGGCCATTACCTATTAGGATGCATTCACAGACCCAGGCTCAAGAGTCCTTAGAAAATAGACCATGCAACATAGAAGGATATAGAAAGAGAGGAAACGTTTGCTTTCTTCTCATCTCACCTCTCTTCCTGTACACATCACATTAATGCATTTCTTTCTTAGATATATTTTCAAGTCAGACTAGATAGCAGGAAAATTGACATTGTTTTTATTTTTTTTTAAGTGCACACAATCCTTTATTTTTCTGTGGTGCTGAGGACTGAACCCAGTGGCTCACATGTGCTAGGCAAGTGCTCTACCACTGAGCCACAACCTCAGCCCTGAAACTGCATTTGACTTTGGTAAAATAAAGGAGATTTTGGGGCATCACAGATGCTTAAGGTTCTGATTAGTGGCAAAATAAGGCTTAGAACTGTAGACAATTCTAACAGCGCCAAGCCAAACATCTAGTTTCTAACAGTTCAATCATTTTATTGCCAAACAACAAAACGTAATAGGTGGACCATCAGACTTTTCAATATTTAACATTTTCTTTTGCTTTTTTCTTGTTTTATTTGTTTTTTTGGCGTTGAAGTTGAAGGCAACTCCAGAATTGGTAGCACTCTATGAAATAATGTTTAAAAGTTAGAAATCAGGGCCCAGAGAGGGACTTATGATGAGCCTAGGAGAAAATCACAATATTCTCTATTCCGTTCCCCACCCATAGCTACCACCCTGCTCAGGTGCTCCCCTGGCTTCCTAGGTCCCTCACCAGAGGTCTCTTGGTTGCTGTTAATCTCTCCTCTATCACACGTTATTACCAAAGAAACTTTTCCTAAGGGCAGTTATAATATCACCCCCAGGATCCAAGAACCCTAGTGGGTCACTGTCACCAACAGAATGACCCCAAAACCTTCAACACAGCATTCAAGCCTCAATCTGTACCCCTATCTACCTGACCAATATATTTCTTGCCACTTTTCTGGTGCATCTTATACTTACATTCACTCAAATGATTTTTTTTTAAAGTTAAACTTTCCAAGTCTTAAATTTCTGCTCCATAAATGGAAAAAGTAGCATCAAACAGCTAGATATTTGATAGAGAATAAAAATTAGCTCATATCTAAAAAATAATTTAGCATAACGCAAACTCAACGTTAGTTATCAGACCTTTTTTTGAAATACCTAGCACAGAACTATTGTGTGTGTGTGTGTGTGTGTGTGTGGTGCTGGGGAGTGAACCCTAGCACCTTGTGCGTGTAAGGCAAGCACTATCAACCGACCTACATCCCTAGCACAGAACCTTGAAATGACTGAATGTTTTGAATTGTTGACTACCAAATGGCTATAAGAGACCTCTGGCTAAACATTCATTGAGAATTGATGCCCCCCTACCTCTAACCCAACTGTTTCTAGATTGAAAATTGTCAACGATCAGATCCTAATTGAGCTGATATCAGCCAAATTCTTAATGGAAGAAACATAAGAACAACATAATTTTTTCCAGAAAGTGAAATCTTGAAAGATAAACAGATCCCTGCTGGTTACTGCTTGACCCCAGAACAAACAACTGGGGAGATGGATTGTTAATGCCAGAGAACGACAGGGGCAGTGATCTGTTTGCCTGCAGGTCTAAATCTCATATCCTGGGACAGGCAGCCACACAGTCTCAGTCCATAGCTGGCCAGGTCTGGCATGGACACTGGGCAAGAACCGTCTCCCTTCCACACTCAGCGCCTCAGAACCTTGGGTAGGTGGGTGTGCAGGCCCCACACCCCCTGCGGCAGTCCTAAGAGCTGCCGTGGTCCGGGCTCAGCCTGAGACCTGCTTGCTCAGTTTTCTTGGAAGCAGGTAACACGGTTGCAAGTCCTTTTTCCTGATCTAATTTGAGTAAGCACTGGTTTGCTGCAAACTGTCCTGTCCTGCCTGATTCCAGGACTGGAAACCAAGTCTCAGCAGGGCTGAAACAGCATCCTTCCTCACATGAACATGCGCACATCCAGCCCCTCCCAGCGTCTACTCACCGAGCTCCTGTGAACCATTGTAACTCTCCCAGTGTTTATTTTGATTACCCCCCACCCTCTTACCCTATCCTGATTTCCTGTCCAGCCCAATAATTACAAACCCGGTTTGTGTTTAGGATTCCAGGGAGACAAAAAGCAGACAGAGAGACCAGGAAACAGAACAGGTGGTGAAAGCTGGTTCTCTGGCCCCAAAAAGAGAATGGCAACTGGGCGGAAGCCTGGAGACCAAGAGGAAGAGGGACCTCGTGGAGGGAGAGGGCTTGGGGCCAAGTGAAATGCCACCTCCGTGTGTATCTGACAAAGGCCTCCCCAATTCACCAGGAAATGCAGCCGCCTTAGCAAATGGTGATGACAAGAACATGTTCCAAAATTGACTACTGTTTTTAAAGAGTTAAACCTCAAGCATTTAAAAATCCTACGTGAATTTAATGAGTGACTTATCCAATACATGCCTTTATTTGAAAATAAGGCTTTCATAAAGAAAATGAAAATATAAAGGGGATGATTTTAGTATAGCACAGCTGAACAGTGTCAGAATCAGACAATTTTCCTTTCTCCCTCCTCACTGTTTAGTAACATCTACAGTAACCACCTGTGCTGTTTTAAAAGCAAGCTGGGGAGAGAGGGTTACTGCTGCCCCAAGCTTCCAGTCCTAGGGGCAGACGGACGAGCACTTAACACACTTCCATGAAGCCTCCACAGTCCAGGGCAGGTTCTCATGGTCACAAGTAATGCCAAGGAGCCCCGAGAGGGAGCCGTCTTGCCAGGGCACAGCCCGAACTGTATCCTTGAGTCACTCTGCTTCTGATCAGGTTCACCTAACTTCCCAGTAATGAAGCCTGGCTCAACAGGGATACCAGAAAACCACGGCATTCACCAAGATCCCTGGAAAACGGGAGGCAGCCCCTGCTAAACACAAGGCAGAGCGACAAAGAGCACGAGACTGCACAGAATTCTCACTGTTTCCCCTGCAGGATGTTTCGTATTTCCCTGGTAAGAGAATGACTCTTACTGAAGCAGGGATTAAAGCAGCACCAGAAAAATCGAACATGGTATTTTTGATGAAAACTGTTCCATTTCGTGTTAAAAAAAAAAATAACGAGTTTTATTAAAATCCCTTACAATGCTCACGAGCGTTCACCAACCCCAGTGCCGAGGTCCTCCTTGGTACACACACAATGACGGCTAGATATGGCCCGCCAGTACCAGCTGGCTCAGCAAGATGGGTTATGCAGGGGCGGGGAGGAGAGGGGATATAATTCCCTAGACAGGTCCTGGTTGGCCAAGGAGCACAGGTGACAGAAAGGACCTGGCGTTGCTGTGTCCCCCACTTACCCCTCTGGCAACAATAGCTCCATTGTTGTGAGTAAGCAAGGAAAAGGAATGTACCAGAATTGCTCTCCTGCTAAGAATGTCTTATAAAAGACTCGAAAATAGCAGAAAAAGCAACAAGACTTTCTCAACTGCCATCGACGTCTGAAAGGGCCCCTGCAGCTGACGGGGTACGTTCGATGACGACCCCCAGATGTCTATGCTTTTAGCCAGGACCTTGTGCCAGCATTCTACAAGAAAGTTCTTTGATAAGTGGATTATTACGATTTCTACAAGACTTAAAATTTAGAGAGGAATGTGAAGTGCTACCCTAAAAAGCTGACGTTTTGTTCAGAAATAGGCTTCTCAGAAAAGAGCAGCCCCAAGGGTTATTCAAGGCCTGTAGCACATGACTGACCTCTGAGCAGAAGGCTAGATGGGATTTCATTTTCATTTTTTTATTAAACAAAAAAAAAGGAAGAACTTGAGCAGAATCTAGGAGGCATTGGTGGTAGCCAGTTAACATCCTCAAATGTGTTTGAAGATGGCACCACAGTTCAGCTGGTAAGTGATCAACAGAAGAATCAGAAACACTTTCTAACAAGGGCCAGAGAGTGACATTTTAGGCTCTGGGGGTCATATGGTCTCTGTTGCAACTATTCAACTCTGCAACTGAGCAGACAGAGACCATGTGCAAATAAATAAGTAAATTTAAAAAAACAAATTAGAAATGTTTTAAAAACAAGCCCAGCTGTGCTCCAATAACATTTTATTAAAAAAAAAAAATAAACCCAGACAACAGGCAGAATTTGGCCAGCACAAAAAGTCCTTGTCTGCACGAACTTTCTTAGGAAAGCTTTTCCTGCAACATAAATTTCACACTGTTCTTTTAAACTCGAAAACAGAACAGCCTTCAGGGTATGGTCGCTGCTATGAAGGGGGAGTTCTCTGCATCTATATTAGAACTACGGGGGAAACCTTAAAAAGTTCTATTGCCAGGCTGTACCCAAGATTAACTAAGGGTCAAGCCCAGGTTTCAGCCTCTTCTAAAGCTCCACAGATGATCCAATGTGCAGCCAAGGTGGACGGACGACATCTGTGGAGCAAGTTTCTGGCAGTTATTGCAATTGATTATTCAGCTACCATGATTTAAGTTTTTTGTTTTTTTCTTTATTTGGCTTTATTTATTCAAGCCCCTGGGGGTTTGAACCCAGGGGCACTCAACCACAGAGCCATATCCCCAGCTCCTTTTTTATATTTTATTTAGAGATAGGGTCTCTCTAAGTTGCTCTAGGGCCTTGCTAAGTTGTGGAGGCTGACTTTGAACTTGTTATCCTCCTACCTCAGCCTCCCAAGACATTGGGATTATAGGTGTGTGCCACTGTGCCCAACATGATTTAAGTTCTGTCACTTATTGAGTGTCTAAGCACTGCAAGTTATCTACAGCCAAACAATAACCTTTGCTTTGTAAGAAAAGGAAAGAAAGCCCCCTATGGTTTATTGAATGCCTACTTTGAGCCAAATCTCGAAATGAGTACTTAATATGAATTGGTTATTATCAGCAACTCCATTGACCAGTGGAAAAAAACCAAATCTTAGAGATGTTAGGTAACTTTCCCAAATACAACAGCAAAGGTGGAGTTATAGAATCCAAAACCAGCTCTAACTCCAAAGTACAGGCACTTTTCAGCTGCTCTTACCCTGTTGTCCTATTTTCTAAGATCGCAAGAGAAGTCCTACTAGGTTATTGAGTAATTAAGGGATGTCACTAATTTCCAATTCACTGATCAAAATACACATACAGGCATATTTAGAGTGTCTTCAGATTATGGCCAGGCGTGTGGCACACACCTGTAATCCCAGTGACTCGGGAGGCCGAGGCAGGAGGAGCGCAAGTTCAAACTTAGCTTCAGCAACTCAGCGAGATCTTGTCTCTAATAAAATATAAAAAAGGGCTGGGGATGTGGTTCAGTGGTTAAGTGCCCCCGAGTTCAATTCCTGGTACAAAAACAAAAAAAAAAAAAGGGAGACTGTCTTTCCATCACATACCATAATAACATTCCTGAAATTCATGATATACAAATTGATAACCTTATAACCTTCCCTCACAAAGAAGTTAAGAAAAATTTCTTCTTTAAAAAGAAGTATACTGGGCTGGGGATGTGGCTCAAGCGGTAGTGCGCTCGCCTGGCATGCGTGCGGCCCGGGTTCGATCCTCAGCACCACATACAAACAAAGATGTTGTGTCTGCCAATAACTAAAAAGTAAATATTAAAATTCATTCTCTCTCTCTCTCTCTCTCAAAAAAAAAAAAAGAAGTATACTGAAGATGGGAAAAATATCTGTGAAAAGATTGCTTCACTTTTGTACTTCATTTTTTTTTTTTTAAACAAAAGCACCAATTCCATTAACTAGAAGGAAAGCTGGTATAAATTACTATAAATGCTGAATTTGGAATGCATTTAAGAACAGAAAGGTCTGTTGTAGATATATTGGATTTCCGATCCTTTAGAACACTTTGAAGTACTTCAGTATGAGTAATGAGATATGAATGGAATCAGCACCAAAGGGTTGGTCACAAAGTGTTCCTACCTGCAGTCACCCCTCAGATTTGGTTTCATGTGACAAAATTAGTGTCATTTGAGGTTTGTGGTTGGTTAACTGTGATGAATGGAATGCACTGTGCATGCGAACACAGGATTAAGATAGTAGCCCACTAAGTGGTCCACCAAGGGGCTGGGAGACTCTGCTGGCTTGTGTTTTTCTGTCCCTCAGAATCACTGCCACCTCAGGAGACTATGTGGCCTACTGCTTCAGCACAGGACCTTGTCACATGCTAGTGAGACTTTCAAGTGAAGTGCCATCTTACTGGCTCTTGCTCAAGAGACAGGTAGTATTATTGTGCTCCCCAGTAAAAAACAGCTGCATGCTTTCACTGTGAGGTCTTACCAATTTCCCAGCACACCACGGTGGCAGGACAGGGACTTGTCTCTTCAGTTCCAACTGTGGAGGCCACCACAGTCGGCCACTATGACAACCCCCAAGTCTTACCTCCTTCCTGTTACCACCAAGAAGAATTTCTGACAGCCCACACTCATGAATAAGGGGACCTTTAATATGAACATGTGTTACTCAAGTTCATATCAAGTTCTTGCAGTCGATCCAAGTGACACACTGATCTGCATGGCAAACCCTCCCTCCACCTGCACGAAGGCGGGCATCAGCCCACAAGGGCCACTAGCCCCCAAATGCGCCAGATTCACTGAGTGACCACAACATGCAGCCCACTGACCTCAAACGGGGTCTGGGATTCAATGTTATGGCTCATTTTTTTTTCTGGAAACTGAAGCCTTCAGAATGGCTCAGTCCCTCCTTTTGTTTTGGTTTCTAACAAAATCAATTATGTTCAAAGATGAAGTCACCACCCAATGTTTGGGGGTAATGAAAACAGCATTAAAGTGGTCAGCAGCTTAGTCCTGAAGATTATTAACCAGTTCTAAATACAACAGAAAAGCCAAAGCTCCAGGGAGAAGCAACGACGTCGAAGGTCAGCGGCTACTGTGGATTTACATTTCACAGCTTCGAAAAGAAGTTTTCAAGTTCATGAGGTCAAAGAGTTGTGTTTTAGCTCTGCCAATCAGGATGAGATACTGCCAGGGCTTTCATCGCACTTCACAAATCTAGGGGATCTTTCACCACCAGCAGACCCAGGAGACAGCATCAGATAAAATATCAGCACATCAGACAGTTTATAATCTCAAGATGTTGGCTAATGTTCCAAGTGTACTTTTCTCGTCCTCCTTTCAACCAACGAGAATGCTCACGGCAGACAGCCCCCGGGCAGACACCGCAGCCTCCAAATGCAAGGCATTTATCCCTCCGTGTCCACAGATGTGCCGTGACTCTGAGGCCCTTAGTTACGACCGCCTTAAAAGTCTTAAACTGGGACATGGATGATGAATTAAAGTGCAGGGGAAATGCTTTCTTCATCTGTCTGGCAGCCGATGACACATTTAGTACTCTTTATTGCCTATCCGTCCCGAAGAAAATGCTGTGATTTAAGCACAGTAAATATTCCTGCAGGGGAAAATGATCAGCTAGATGGAAGGGACTCTGAGGAAACAGATCACAGGCCGAGGTCAAGGGGAAAACCAGGAAGACGGGGATTAGGAGAAGAAAACAATGTCAGAGCGTGGGGTGGATTTGAAGAGAAGGAGAAGAAGGGACGGAGGGGGATCAGTCTGGAAAATCCAGGGCTGGAAGGAGAACAAAGCCAGGGGATTGATGGGGAGGGACTGTGGCAGCCTTCAAAGAGAAGGGTGGACTGGAAGTTGGGAGGACAGGTTGGGGGGCAGGGACGGCCCAAGGCAGAGGTTTGGGGTGGCTGGTACATGTAAATGGAAGAAGGCTGGTGTGGCAGCCAGACTCCCAGATGGCACCCCCACACCTCACCCGATTTTCACACACTTAGGTCATGAATTGGCTGATGTCATGTGACTCCCAGGACATTATGGAAATAATGGGGTGTGGCCTCCAAAGCTAGGTCACAGAAACCAGAGCTTCTCCATTACTCTCACTCTCTCTGATCATTTGGTTCAGGGGACACAGTGGGTTGCCATGTTCTGAGGATACTCAAGCCAACTTACGGGGATGTCCCTGTGGTGAGGAGACAAGGCATCCTGCCCAGAGCCAGCACCAACCTTCCAGCAAGTGAAGGAGCCGCCTTGGAAGCAGAGCCTCCATTCCCAGTCAAGCCTTCGGGCCACGGTGGCCCTGTTCTGCACTGTGACCGTAACCTCACAAAATAGCATGGTCCAGAACCACCCAGCTCAACTGCTCCGGAATTCCTGACTCCCAACAACCGCATGAGAAGATAAATGTGAATATTGTGTTAAGCTGCTAAGTTTGGATATACCCTGTTTCTAATGGAATCATTTATAAATCAGTAACAGGTTTGGAGTACGTGGAGAGAGCAGGAAGGCAGGGACAAAGGGTAGAGTTGGGAAGGAGGTCAGTAAGAGCAGAGCAGAGGACTCGGCCCCACCCTGCCTCCTGTTCTCCCCTTCCTCAGTGCGGTTCCCAGAAGCACTTCCGAATAAACCCACTGACCCTTAAACTCTATCTCTGAGTCTGCTTCACAGAGAACCTGGCCAGTGGTGGCCCTGGAATCTGTATTTTCAACAAGACCCCTGGGTCTGCGGTCTGCAGCCTCCTGGCCTCTGGGAAGGCTACTCTGGATGCCTGAAGGCTTAGCACATTTACCTTCTCGGTGCCAAGGGACCTTTCTCAGCAAGTTTCTAAATACATAAAATACATAAGATAACAAAAGAAAAAAAAATCCAGAGACTGACTTCTCTCACAATTACTTTCCTTCCCAGACATTACCGCACGCTAATCTTTGTGGAAGTGAAACTTCCTTTGTGTGGAAACAGCCTGAAAACCCCAGGGTTTAGGGTAAGAATAAGGAGCTATTCTGAGTGCTTTCTCTGTATTCAACCAAGCTCCCATCTGTGCAGTGGGTCCTGTTCACACATAAGGGCGACACGACATGAATTGCCCAAGATCACACAGTGAGTGGCCAAGCCAGGACCAGACCCAGGCACTGACCTCAGAGCCCTTGCTTCTAACCACCACACCATCCTGTGTTTTGCCTCCAGAGGAGGTAGATAGCTGAGCGCCAGGGGGCCCTGGGCATTCACCTTTGAGGCCTCCATAGCTGAACACTAGGGGGCACCAGTTCTACCTTAATCCTCTCATCTACATGAACCAAAGGCTTTTTGTCTTGGCTGCCCTTAGCAGTTTTTTTGTTTTGTTTTTTTAACTTCAGGGTGGAACATAATTTGTCAGTTTATTATTACAACAATCCTTTAAAAATACTTCCAATTTTTTTTTATTGGTGCATTATGATCTATATAATACTAGAATTCATTTTTGTCCTTAGCTTAACTAGGGCAGGTTGGAACATTCGCAGAAATTTTTAATAGTTAAATGAGGACAAAATAAAAATAAGAGTCCCAAGGAGCTGTGCACCCTTAGAGTGCAACTTGGCATGAGGTAGCCTCACTGCTCAGGCCTCGGGCTCGCCACATGCTGGACTGTGGGAGGCAGCCTGGGCCACGGCAGTGGAAGAGACTCCTGTCTGACCTGCAGAATGCTTCCTCCCCAGGTAACTACCTGGCCCTCAGGAAAAAAGTCCAAACAAAAGCCCACACCTAATACCTAGGGAGTCGTTCTAGGGTAGAGGCTTCACAGGGAGCTGCTGGGTGACCCTACCCTTTAATAACTCATTTTGTAAGTTTTTGTTCTGACCATGTTTGCAATCATCTGTTTAACAGGCTGGCCTTGCTTTTTCACGGTGTCCTTGGACTGGGAATGCTCACAAGCACGGATTCCACTTTCAAATCCCAGTTATACTATTGTGCTAACAGGGTGGCTTCCGTCACAAGCCTGCCATATAATATTGCCCCATATTTACATACCCGATGCGCTGGATGGACCTGGACCAAACTATGTGCATTTCTAGCCTGTGCCGATCTTGACAATACTCAGCCCCATCCCTGGCTTACAAAGAAAAAAATCAGTAACCTTCACCTTTGTGAATTTTGTCATTTTAGGAATGCTTTATAGGGTTAAGTGAAAATGCTGTGCGAATGGTATAGAGTAGTTCACTTTGCAAGCTTCCATTAGATGCTATCAGCAAGCACTTCCCCACCAAGAAGAGCTGCCAATAAGCTCTCTCTCCCTATCTCTCCATCTCCCTCCATCTAGCCTCTCCCCACCCCAGGATTTCCTCCCTCCTTCCCCAACCTTCCCCTCCTGTTCCCCTTTCATTTAGTCTCTCATCCTTCTCTTATGCAGAGCAGCTGTGTGAACCCAGGGACTCAGCAGTGAGCCACCCCTCTGCAGGGACTCTCCTGGAGGACTCACGGGGCATGTCACCAGCTTCCTCCTAGGAGAGCCATGAAGTAGGCCCACCAGAGACACGGAAAAGTGCAGAGACCCCAGCCAGTCCCAAAGACCTTGAAGAAGTCACCTCACATCTCTAAACCTCAGTTTCTCTCTCTGTAAAATGAGGACTCAAAGGTCTGAGAATGCTTCTAATTTTCACATTCTATGGCTTTAAGTACTAGTGTCAAAGACTCTCCTTTGACCAAAACTTTGTTGCTGCTCCTTTGCGTTTCCTGCTTGCACAGGCCCTGCCTTGGACTACCCTGTCCTTACAGAATTCAGACTTAGCAAGAATCCTGCTAAACTGGGCATGGTGGCTCCCACCTGCAATCCCAGCACCCAGGAGGATGAGGCAGGAAGATGAAAAGTTACAGGCCAGGGCTGGGGTAGAGCACTTGCCTAGCAGGTGTGAGGCACTGGGTTCAATCTTAACCACCACAGAAAAATAAAATAAATAAAACAAGGATCAACAACTAAAAATATTTAAAAAAAAAATCCTGTGAAGTCATTTTAGGGAAAACCTCCCACCCTGATATCTGACCTTCATATAACTCCCTGGCCTGCATTTACCAAGAATGCTATCAAGTCAGTTTAGCCAGAAACCCTTTTCCTTTGAGGCTTCCTCTTAGTAATCTATCCCATGCCCCCACCTTGTTCCCTTGATATAAATCCCACTTGTCCTTGCTGGACTAGGAGTTGAGTCCAGTCTCTCTCGCTGCAAGACCTCCAACCACCACTGCCTGCCTTACCGTCTTTAACAAAAGTCAGGCGCACTCATTTTTCCTTTAACACTACTAAGGCAAGGCCAAAGTAATTATAATTGAGGTTGCTATGGTTTGGCTATTAAGTGCCCCTCAAAGGCTCATGTGGTAAAGGGTTGCTCTCCAGGGAAGTGCTGCTGGGAGGTGGTAGAGCCTTTAGGAGGCAGAGTCTAGTGAGAAGTTCTGAGGTCACTGAGGGTGTACCTTCACAGGGGACTCTGGTCCCTTCTTTTCTGCTTCCTGTTCCTGAGGTGAGCAATTTTGCTTTCCCACATGCTCTTGTCACAATGCACTGCCTTGTCACAGACCCCAAAGCAATCAGGCCAACAGATCATGAACTGAAAACTCCAAAACTGTGAGCCAAAACATACCTTTTCACTTTATATGTTGATTGCCTCTGGCATTTTGTCACCGAAACAGAAGGCTGACTAACACAGATGTACAACTAACTCTCAGTTATCCTGACACCTTTTAGTTTTAGTTTTAAAGAATATTAAATACTTGGTCACCATCCTATTTTGGGGCAGAGTTGTCTTCTTCACAAACATAGTATTATTAAAAAAAAAAAAAAATGAGTACCTTCTAGAGAGAGGAGGGCTGCTTTCTATCTTTTTTCAATGAGCAAACAAAAGTGGCATAATAATGTGATCAGAGTAAACATTATTTTCATTTTTTTGTTCAACGTCTCCACCAAAATACAAAGCTATCAGAAATTCATACAAAGTGGGGAAATCGTGATAGAACATCAAATTCTGCTTACCTTTGATATTATCTTACTTAATTCCTAGAGAGTAACTCTCACATAGTTAATTAAATAATAAATAAAAACCTATACCCAAAACCGTGTCCCCAAAGACAAAGACACGAGAATTGACGCCTGCCCACTAAGCCTGGCTTGCTTTGCCGGCTTTTGTAAACTCTCTGGTTCTTTGGATAAAAAAAGATTATCTATCCCCCAAACCATTAAAGCATCTCAGGAGGATAAATAGTTCCTGCCCCTGAGAAACAGGCCTCCTCTGTCAGCTCCCCCTTAATTGATCTTAATAGGCAACTGTAAATGAAGAGGAAGGGGAGGAACGGGCCTCACACACGATAATCATCAGTAATTTTCCATTTGTAATGTCCCTGAAAAGAAAAAATAATGCAAACACGGGCAGATGCGAGTGATGTCACAAGGACATCAGAATTAGGACGTTGGGTATAGAAAAGTAACTAGACTATACAGATCTGCTTGAAGAGGTTTTCTTTTTTAAGTAAATTTTTTCTTTTTCTTTTTCTTTTTCTTGGAAGTTTTCATGTCAGTGAAAATACAGAGATTGTTGAGATTTGTGACAAAACGGAATTTCATTGTCTGGAGGCATCCGGCACTGTGGCCGAGGGCTCCGTGCGGCAGACTCACACAGACTAATACTGAAGGTAAATTTGGTGATTCTAAGTGAGGAAAAGGAATAGAGTCCCCAGCTTCTTAGCTTTTGGGCCCCCCTTTTTGACAACTATAATCCTCATGTTTTAAGGGTTTTTAAAAAAAAAAAAAAATCAATCATCCTTACTTAACAGATGAGAAAAAGAAAACCCAGAGGAGGTGTCACAGCTCACAGTGGGTGTCACGGAAAGACCACTACTCTTTGTTTCACTTATAATCTCATTTTCAATCCTGACCAGTAATGATACTTCCCTTAATCAACCAATGATCTATCTTACTCTCTCCTGTCCTCGATAACTAATCCTGAGCACTTCCTGTGTGCTATATTGGAGTTAGTATAGAAATTAAGAAACCCTCAGCAGAGAAGAACCGTGTTTTCTTGATGTTTCAGCAATAACACCATGTGTTACCATGTTTCAAACATCCCATGTATTTTCACTCCATATACGTTTGTGATCCCCCCTGAGACTATGTGTGTATGTGTGGAGCCACATGGGCCTCAGTGTTAGTACATCTTCTCAAAGTGTTAGCTGTCCAGTCCTGAAGCTGTCCCGACTGTTAATAAGTAGCACCCAATGACCTCGTAGCAACTGCAGAAAAGGACAGTCTTGGGCTTACAGTTGAGAATGGAGAAAGAAGAAAGATGTTAGCCCATTAACTAATGGGTAATAAAAAAAAAGGGGGGGGGAACGTGGCCAAGACCCAGGTAAGCAAGGACAATGGGGCCTCTCATGTTGGACACATGCAGCCCTAGATCAAAATCACACCCTGCCAGGGGAGAAACATGGATGGCTTCTGCATGTGGCTCACTGGAAAGCTCACAGTGCCTCAGTCCAGGTTTACAATGACCAGCACTAGGAACCACTCACTTTTTTGCATTAATGATATAACAACTTTCCTGGGAATCTTAGGTGAGCATCATTCACGTTCATGGGGACATACACAGCGTTCCCAGGGCAGCACAAGCAAGCCCTACTGACAGGCAGGGAATGTGACCTTCAGAAGACGGGGGGCCACAGGTGCTCTGGTGGCATCAGGCTGCCAGAGGGTGAAGGGCCTTTACCCCTTTCATTTACATTCTTCAGCATCCTTAAAGAACAGGAAACATCTTGGACCCTATTTGAAGTGCTTAGGAAACCAACTTTGGAGACTGCATTCCTAATAATGGTATCTCTGATATCAACCAAACACCAAGGGAATTGAAGTTATTTACACACACAAACATGGCTTTGCGTATACTTCAGTATTCTAGAGTACTTTACCATACAGTCTGATTGTTCCTATAGGGAAACATCCAATGTTTCACCCCGATTATTTAGAGCTATTTTATCAGCACATTCTATAAATTATTGGGATCTATTAAACAACAATTAAACTTGACAGAATTCCACAAATTCAGTTTTGCCCATCATTCTTCTTTTTAGTTTACTGCCTACTTAACAACCTGCTTATTATGTTGTTGCTATGTACATTTTTAGGTCATCATAGAAATAAATCTTAAATGTTGACTAAGTTTCTCACCAAAAATGAACATTTTTTTTTTGCATTATCACTTGTGAGTATAGATATCAGAATTTCACTCTATTTTAGGTTTCAATAAAGTCAAATTATGGTAGCCATATTGCAATCATTATTCAAAAATAAGATTTTTTTAAAAAAGAATTATGATGTTCTCCAAGGCTTTACCATTGCAAATCATTTTAACAATAAATGGAAAATAATTGTATTTTACCACATTCTATTCAACCCTAACCACAAGCTTGCATTCTCATTTTGGAGAGGAGAATACTTCTGTGGAGAGAAGTTCAACAAAATTACAACAGGACACAGCATTTAAAGCCAGATCTTCCTGGCTGCAAATCCAACTTCCATTTTTAACTTGTTATTGTACTCAAACCCCTAAACAAATTAAAGTATTACACTACACACCTTAAATATAACAAAATCACACAAGCATACCACATGTTCTATTTCATACCTTTAATCCTCTGAAACTTCCTGGGCTAGTTGGAGAAGAACTGGAGGATTTCGTAGATTTAGGAGTAGAGAGTTGGCTGCTGGGAGTTCCATTAACTGACCATGAGACAACAAAGGAGATGGAAATCATCAAAACCCAAAACAATCAGACCCTGTAAAAGCACTAAGTACATGCACAATACAGCTCCAACCAGCTCAAAGCAGATAGCAACTCAGCAAAAAAGCAAAAATAATGTATTGCATTACAGACAAAGGGGGAAAAAAAGGACAAGTAAAACTAGAATCATTTTCAATAACAATTTTCCAGCAGGGATATAAACAAATATATAAGACGTGATGGAATTGGAGGTGTGACAACTTATCCATATATCCCGCCTGCCAGAAAAGATAAATGACTGGCAGTTCCGTGTGCAATGGATTGATCACCTTGAGGGCCCTTCCATGACCTCCAGTATCCCCCCCTGTCTGGGTACCTACCAACCTGAATGACCAAGAAGTTCCGGGGGTTCCCCCAAACAACTCCACCCTAACCCAAGCACATTTTCCAAATATATTCCCTTTTTTTGGAAGGGATGCTAGGGATGGACCCAGGGCCTTTACATAAGCAAAATGCATCCTTTACCACTGGGCTACACCCCAGTGTATCCTTAATGGAAAGGGTTGTTTTCCCTGAAATATTTACTTACAGCCTTCAAGCAAATAAAAGACATTCTTCAGCTTTCTTTTTATTGAGGCGAGTTATTTCTAATCCCTTCTTTTTTTTCATACACAGCTTCATTTCCCCATTTTTTAGCAAATCTTGTTCATTTTCTATCCAGTCCCTCCAAACCTCCATATACTTCATTGGTAGAAATCTCAATTTAGATCCTCTGCTAGGAAGAGTGTGGCCACCACTGTCTTCAAAGGAAGGTTAATTTGCAGATTCTGTTCTACAGAATGCTGACCAAACCCTTCAATACCATCCATGCTCATTCCTAATCATACCATCTCCATCTATTTGTGTAGTGATTTCATAAAGCTGATAGTTAACATCTAGAACTACTATTTTTTTTCCTAAGGACTATTTACAATCTTTTATTATTAATCTCCAAAACTTTTGCCCAAAGTAGATGAAAACTGCCATTGATGTTTATGGAAAGAAAAAAAAAATCCATCTACCTTTCTTTTCTTAACATGTGGGAGGAGACAACTATTATTTTAGATAATAAATATAATATAGAAATAAACTATTTTAGATAAAAGTATTAAAAGTCAAATGCAGAGGTAAGTGCTGACTTAAAAAATGAGCACCAATCCTGAGGAGAGGCAGAAATTCTGGATCAAGAAGTATTTATGATGAGATAAATCACCTATAAACAAGGAATCCATGTTTATGAAATCATATTTGTATACTGTATTGCTCATTTTAAAAACTCAGTAAATGTGACATTTATTTCAGTTATCTTTAAATTTCCCAACTACAATTTCTTTAAATTCTAAACTATTCATTTAGTTATCTAGATTTTCTTTAAAAATATATGTGGTACTTAGAATTAAGAGTACAACACAAGTAACCACACAATTGAAAACATTTGAGAGTATTTAGCCAGGTGTGGGGGGCGCATACCTGTAATCCCAGCTATTCAAGAGGCTGAAGCAAGAGGATTGCAAGCTTGAGGTCAATCTAGACAACTTGTCTCAAAATCAAATTAAAAAGGCTGGGTGTGTAGTACAGTGGTAGATGGCCCCTGGATTTGATCCCCAGTATTCCAAAAAGAAAAGGAGGGGGAAAAAGTATTCAACAGGGCTGTGGTTGTAGTTCAATGGTAGAGCACTCGCCTAGCATGTGTGAGGCACTGGATTTGATTCTCAGCACCACATAAAAATATAAAATAAAGTATTTTGTCCGTCTACAACTAAAAAAAAAGTATTTGACAGTCCTTGTTACGGACTGAGGATGTGGCTCAGCAGTACAGCGCTTGCCTGGCATACATGAGGCCCTGGGTTCAATCCCGAGAGTGACAACAAAAATATATATGTGGGGCTAGGGATGTGGCTCAAGCGGTAGCACGCTCGCCTGGCATGCGTGCGGCCCGGGTTCGATCCTCAGCACCACATACCAACAAAGATGTTGTGTCCGCCGAGAACTAAAAAATAAATATTAAAAATTCTCTCTCTCCCCCCCCTCTCCCCCCCTCTCTCTCCTCTCTCACTCTCTTAAAAAAAAAAAAAAATATATATATATATATATATATATATGTATAAAAAACAACAAGAAAACATCAGCCCTTGATATTTCTCAATTTCAATTGCTGTTCTTTTAAAATTTTCCTTTAAAAAGTAGAGCACAAAGGATTTTCTTCATGATTTTATAATGGAGGATACAGGCCATCATGAATGTGCCCAGGGTATAAAATGCACATCAAGAGTGAACCTTAGGGCTGGGAATATAGCTCAGTTGGTAGAGTGCTTGCCTCGCGTGCACAGGGCCCTGGGTTCAATCCCCAGCACCACACACACAAAAAAAGAGTGAACCTTAATGTGAACCTCAGACCTCAGGTGACGATGACCATGTGCTAACACACCCACCAATAAAAAGGTGGGGATTGATGATGGAGGAGGTCCCGTGTGTCTGGAGGCAGGAGAAACACAGGTAACCTGCATTTTCTGCTTGATTTTGGTGTCAGGTTAACCTAATACTGCTCCAGAAAACAGTTTCTAAATTAAGAGAATTCATATAAAAAATGAGATTATTATAGGTAATAAACTAGTAACTTGCTGTGAGCTGAGCCTGAATTTTACTTTTTTCCCCAGTGCTGGGGATTGAACCTAGAGCCTCAGGTATGCTGGCAAGCACTCTACCATTAGCAACATCCCAGGTCTTTTAATTTTTATTATTTTTATATTTTATTCTATTTTTTTAAGACAGGAACTCAGTAAGTTGCTGAGGCTGGTCTTTATCTTGTGATCCTCCTTCCTCAGCCTCCAGAGTAGCTGAGATTACAAACACGAGCCACTGTGCCCAGCTATTTTAACTTCATCCCACATAACAAACTGTACAGGTCACCAGTCCCTAATCAGCTTTCACATTGGGACCAAAGGCCTCCTTGAAATGGTGATAGAAATGGGACTAAAGGAAAAATTTTAAAAACCAGTTCTTGCACATTACATCTCTCTAAAAATCCACCTGTGCCTAAGCCTTTTTTTAAAAAATGTTTTTAGTTGTAATTGGACATCATTTTATTGATTTTTATGTGGTGCTAAGGATTGAACCCAGTGCCTCGCACATGCTAGGCAAGCACTCTAAAACTGAGCTACAACCCCAGCCCCTGCAAGCATGATTTCTTAACAAAACTTACTGCAAGGGACTTAATCCATGTCAATACCTACATGTACATACTTTCCCAAAATAATTCTCATCCTAAAAAGATACTAGTCACATGTAGCCCTCTCCGTTTTCAACAGCATTTGGAAGGTCCTAGAAATATTCACTAATGAGTCCTTAATCCCGTTACTTGCACAGTCTCCTGAGATCTGGGGGAGGTCAATGGAGCTCTGGACGCAGGTATGTGGTGCCCTTCCCATCACTGGTACCCTTGTACACTGCTGAAAGATGGGCAAGGCCAGCCCGCATCTTCACAATGCTCCTATTCCTCACTCTTTCTGATTTTCTCCTCAAAAAATGTATCCTCCTCCCTTCAACTTATGAGGTAAAGAGAAATTTGGGAGGCTTTGTTTATTTCTTTGCTCGGAACACTCTCTATCTTGATGGACTATGAAAGATTCCCAAGCAAAAACATGGATTTTTTAAGACTTAAATTATGGTAACTGCTAACCCATTTATGTTATCCACATTAACATCCATGTGTTCATAACACACTGTTTTAGATGGTTTGAGAGGGTTTTGTTGAAGACTGGAGTGGATCGAAGATTTCACTGGAAGCAGCACTTGTGTTCCAATATCATGTTTACAAAGCTACTATCTCTGTTTGAAATTCCAATTAGTCCTTTTCCTTTTTGGGGGGTGGGGGGATGGGGGATGAGACCTAATTTGTCCAGGCTGGCCTACAACTCCTGGCCTGAAATGATCCCCCAGCCTCAGCTTCCCAAGCCGCTGGGACATATAGGTGCACACCACTGTGCCCAGCTCCCCTGGAGTTTTTTAAATAGCATCAGGTATTCCAGAGCTAAAGTGGTCAGCAACAGCAAACAACACTGCTCCCAGTCACTGTGGCCTCTAATAACACAAAGCCCTCTCCCTCTTGGTGATGGAAAACGGGGAGAAAGCACTGCAGGGCTAAATGCAGCAGCTTCTTTCAGCTTTTGGTCGTCTGACTGCAGTGAGTGCACTCTCTGAATTGGTATCTTAGACCGCCTGCCCTCTGAAATGTGATTTTTAAATCTCACAACTTTTACCTACGAGTTTGAGGCCTCCTCTATCCAAATATAGATTCATTTGAAAATTTCATGTCCTGGAACGTTAGTGTTCCTTAATCAGCTTTTAAGAATTCCAAACTCAAGTTGAAAAGAATCATTTATGCAGTTATGAGGTCTGCAAAGCAAATGCAGCAGTGAGACATTTGTAGTTCAGTGTGTTAATTTTCCTCTTTGGACCTCAGGGGGGACAAAACTGAATTAATTATATCTGATTCTTGGACCACTCTCTCTAATTATACTGATGTGATAAATATCTGTAAACATATCATCTAAAACAAAACCCAGGAATCTAACACTAAGTCTAAATCTACCATATTACTTGCTGAGGTCATCATATTTATGCAAATTTCATATTAGCTTTCTGAGTTTCAGGATAGTTTACAGAGAGCCTGATGCAATTTAAAATAAGGTGAATCACAGAGATCTTTGGTAAAAATACTCAAGGTGCCGGCTGTCAGAGTGTGTGGAGCCTGTAACTTTATGAAAATCATTGGTTTACAACTAGAAAGACCATAGCACTGCCTCCTTGTGTGCACAGGAAACACCTCACAGTCCTACTCTGCTGGCAAATGTTACTATCAAGTACTTTGAACTCTAGGGTTTTAATGATTCCTAAGTGCTTAATCCTGGTGGCGGGGAGTGGGGCAGAGATGAGGACAGAAAAGTCCGATTGCTTCTATGGCAACTTTTGTATCTTCAACAAACCTCATCAGCCTATTTCAGTAACAAAAAAAAATTCCAAAATTAACTAGAAACAGAGCCCCTTGAGGGGACCAAGCCTCCTCCATCACTCTGAATTTCAGCCACACAAAGACAGGCAGGAGGCACTCTGATCACTGGCTCTCACTGGACAGAGGGGGCCACAGCGTCCTGCACCCTGTGAAGCATCTCATGCTGCCAGATGTGCACAGGAGGAGGCCAGACACACTCATGGAAATGGAGCAAAAAGAAACAGAAATGGAGCAAAGACAGAAACGGAAGCCCAGCAGAGCGACACAGCCATCGTGATGGTGGCTCACCTGGGGACTTGGCTGCAGAATAGGCACTGGAGTGGTGGCCTCCCCTCCTGACTGCACACGCGCAGTGTACACAAAGCAGGAGGAGACAGCAAGAGAGTGGTTATTCAGCAGGTGTAAGGTGCACATGAAAGAAGGGTGAACAGCCTGCCCCAAAGAAGGTGAGGGAGGTGCTGCGGGGGAGCCCCGAGGGGGCTGAGAGGCCCAGGCCTTCCAGAGCTGGGTGCTCAAGGTGGTCCACTGATTCCATTTGCTCTTGTGCTAGATTTCCCCCCCCCCACCCTACTATTCAATAGTTTTTCATGATTCTTCCCTTAGAGGGAAGTGAAACAAGCAAAATTATTCTTAATTACTATAAACAAGCCCAAAGAACCAATCTAATGAGATATTTATGGATATTTTTTATTGTTTAAAAAAATGCCAAAACAGTCCAAATTACAACATCTATGGGCTTAAGACCTGGAAGAAACTTAATTACAGAGAAGTCTGATTCTTAAACAAGTACAACTTTCCAACAATGGTCTTGTTATTATCACATGGCTGGATGAAGGAAAGACCACTGGAGATTGATCAAGTAAACATATTTGTGTGTGCATCTGGGTGTGTTACAGCAATAAGAGGAACGTTAAGAAAATAAATATCCATAATTATTTAGTACAAAATTAAAAATGCAGTACACTGTGGTAAAAATGTAAATAAATACCAGAAAAAGATGTATATAAGGCTATTCTTGAGAAAATGTGTCAGAACAAAAACATTTCTCTCAGGAGACTTACAACTTTGGAAAACAGATTTGACTTTGGGACTTTAAGATATTATCTTTATGCTGTTCTGGACCCTTGGCTGTACACAGCCTGGCAAAGACTAACAGCTCATGAACATTAAAAAAAAAAAAAAAAAAACGGAAGGAGAATGACCTGCCCCTTCTGTGCATCCACAACTTTTCTATTAAGTACCTGAAGCTGGTGATTTGCTGCGACGAGAAGGCCCAGGGCTTTTGGATCCTGAATATTTAACGGCTGAGGCGCGAGAATAAGATGATTTCAGGACACGACATTCTAGAAAGAAACAAAAGTGCACAAACTAAAGCAGGGTTCCACATTGGCCAGAGGCATATCATATGTGACTACAGTTTTCTGTCTGTAACTATTATGGGATGATTTCTCTATTACTGTTAAAGCTTTTTTTATGGGGGAGGGGGTACATGCTGGGGAGTAAACCCAGGGATTCATGCATGCTGGGCAAGGGTTGTACCACTGAGCAACCCTCAGTTCTGCTAAACTTTAATGTACAAAGCAACTGCCCCAGACGTACACCTGAGGTTATCTTCAGTTCCAAAACCCCAGTATCCCGCTAACTGGAAACACAGAAACATCCACAGCTCATCCCCACATGTGCAACATCCTTTATAACCAGAAGCACTGACAGGCAGAGACTAATTTTATTGTCCTCTCCAACTCCTTGATGATCTTATTTGAAAGGCTATGGGATGCTAACTCAAGGACTCTGCCTGTCTTATTTTCCCAAAGTGTGAAGCATTAAAAATGAAAATAGCTTTAAACAATAACTTAGGTCTTTCCATAAATTGTCAGTGTTTGAAGTACCAGAACTAATTACAGCTAACATAATCACTTCTAATTTGAATAACTAAGAATATGGGTTTTGGAATCACATAGATTTGGGATGAATCATGGATCTGACATTTACTAACTGGGAGAATTTGGTTATGTCCCAATAACCAAAGTCAAATAAAATGTTCTCAGTATTTTTCTTTTTTCTACTTTTCCCTAGTTGGAATAAGAATAAAATCTGCTTCACAGGCTTGTTATAAGGGTTGAATTAGATAACATTGTCTACACTTTAAAATACTTCAATTTATGCAAAAATATTAAAATATGGGTTAGTTTTAATCTAAACCCTAGGGGCAGTAAATTAACATGTGAAGTACACTAATCAGAAAAATACACACTAGGGGAGGTTAGTTAGCATTTGAAAGACTCTAATCAAAACCTCATAGGAAGGGTAGCTACTTTTGCTTGGTTAATTGGCATTGTGGGTGTTAGAAAGTGTTCCTTGTTGAAAGGTGCAGTGTGTGGACCAGTTAGAAACATTTTAAAGGCACTGTCACTCTTATGAGCAAGGATATGTCAATATTGAGCCAACAACTTCAGAACTACACTTTGGGTGTAAGAATCAGAGCTCATCCTGCGTCCAGCTCTTACTAGGGGATCTGTTACTTGACCAAGATTAGGTTAGCTGAATTCCAAGGATCTTTACTGCAAGAAATTGTTAGAAGCCTAAAAAGACAGATAGGACTTCAAGATCACAACACAAGATAAACAACTGATTTTTTTTTTTTAACTCCTTGCCTCCTAATAAATGCACTTGTGGTGAATCAGGTCTGAGATTTGCTTTCACCGCAAAACCTTACCATGTAATGGCATGATATTTTCAGCGACAATAGCAGCAGAAGACATATTCTCTAGCATGTGACAGACACCCTAGCTGCCATGACATGTGAATTCCCTTAATCCTCACTAAGCCTTATGAAATTATCATTATTCTCCTCTCTTTGGAGCAAGTTAAGTAACTAGAAATTGAGAGAAGAAATCAATAGTTCTCACCTACCTCTTACTACTGGAAGCCACTGATGGCCACCAACAATGAAGGATCCAACCAGCTCAGATAAATTTACAACATGCACCCAAAGCAGAGTACAGTGTCTGTACACACACAGGAACAAATGTTCTATTGCTGATATTATCCAAATACACTTCTCTTTTGTAATACTGGGGACTGAACCCAGGGGCTCTATCACTGGGCTGGATCCTTAGCCCCCAACCCTGGTTTTTACTTTTTTGAAATAAGAGTGTAATGGTTTAGATATGAGGTGTTCCCCCAAAACTCCTGTGAGAGACAAAGCAAGAGTCTTCAAAGATGAAATGATTGGGCCAGGAGGGCCTGAATTTACCCCCTAATGGGATTAACTGGGTGGTAACTGTAGGTAGGTAGGGTGTGGCTAATGGAGGTGGATCCCTGGGGGACATGCCTTTGGGGTTTATGTTTTGTGCTTGTTGAGCCCTCTCTCTGCTTCCCAGTGTGTTGTCTTAAAGGTACTTCCTTCCACCACACTCTTCCACCATGATGTTCTGCCTAACCTTGAGCCCAGAGGAATAGAGCCAGCTGTCAATAGACTGAGACCTCTGAAACTCTGAGCCCCAAATAAACTTTTCCTCCTCTAAAATTGTTCTTGTCAGGTCTTTAAGTCACAGCAGCAAAACAAACAAAAAAAACCAACAACTAAGTCTTGCTAAATTGGTAAGGCTGGCCTCAAACTTGTGATCCTCCTGCATCTGCCTCTAAATTGCTAGGATCACAGGCAGCACCATGCCCAAAGACACTATCTCCTAGAACATATATATATATTTAGTTTCAGTGTCTTGACTTTCAAAATGACTGCTATTGACAAAGAAATATTATGAAATTAAAGCTAAAATGGAGGAAAATGTAAAATATAGTTGACAAGTAAATGAATATCTCCGTCAACCGCCACCTCACAGGAATAAGGGAGAACATTGTCAGCAGAGATAATACAAATGAACACCATCTACAATTAAGGACCTTAGAGTGGTGTCACCAACCTAAAGCAGGGGTGATGCTCCAATAGAATACAAAACAGAAACCCTTTAAGAAATGTGGTAGAGGAGAAAATCAAAACAGGAAAACACAGATAAACCATCCACACATGGAAATTGATACAGGATAACAGGAAAGAATGACAAGAGATTACGACCATGTCAAGTTTTAAAAAGCACATGTATCCCTATTTATTTGGTGATATATTTCTCTAATTCTGAATTGTCACAACCCCTCAATTGGAAGTTGTCTACCATTCATTATTTTCAGAGCCAACTTTCCTCATGTATAAAAAGCAGGAATTTATCTCTAATTTTTTTTCCTAACATTTTATGCCTGGGTAATTTTGCCCTATTTAAAGAAGTTGACTTTACTATTAGCCAAATCAATCATTACTGTGATAGGTTTAGAATAATTAAGACTATAAAGCCCTATTCCTAGAACATTTGAAATAACTGAGATAACTTCTATTAGATGAAAACTCCAAATACTGGCTGAAATCAAGAAAAAGGGATCTTTTAATTTCACCCACAAAATAGCCCCCCCCCAGGAAATAGATACACAAAGCGTGTTATTGTTTCTCTTTCAAAGTTGCAACCCAAACAATGAGGTAAAAAGAAACCTCAGATCACCGCTAGTAACTATTTAGTTATTTTTATTTTTTGTTTGCATTTTGAGACAGGGTCTTACTGAGCAGTCTAGGCTGGCCTCAAAGTCCCAGGCTCAAGGGATCCTTCTCCCCTTCAGTCCCCCGAGCAGCTGGGACTCCGACGGGTGACAGCCACTGAGCCCAGCTCATCTTTCCTCAACACAGTGACCTCTTAACATGTACCAGGTGACTAAATCCCAAGCCTTCATTCCCGAGGTTAGAGACGGTAGGAGCTGCCTTACCGCTGTGATCCAAGACAAAGTCATCCTGGGCGTAACGGAATTTTTCAGGTCCACATGCAATAAAAACATCATCATCGCCAAAAAAGTCCTGAAGACAAGTAACCTGAAAAAAGAAAAAAAAATCACACCCAAGAAATCAGAAATATTAGGAAAAAAAAGTTAGCAAAACGAAAAATATTTTCTAGCCTCACTACAGTACTGAGACGGAAGAGGAAGCTGCTCAACATCACATCACACTCCCCACACCAGGCCTCCACGAAGCACTTTCCCGCACATTCCCGACCCCAGACCTACACAACAGAGGGCTCCTGCAGACCTCGGTGCTCCGTTTGACAAGTGAAGTCAGGCTGCACTGGCGAGGCTAAGTGATTTTTGTAATTTTTTTTTAATTGTAGATGGACACAATACCTTTATTTCATTCATTTTATGTGGTGCTGAGTCTTGAACCCAGTGCCCCCCACGAGCTGGGTAAGCACTCACCACTGAGCCTCAACCCCAGCCCAAGTAAGTGGGGTTTTTTTTTCAGGGTTCCTCAATGGATGGTAGCAAAGCTGGAGTGGCTTTCAGTTCTAGGGTTCTTTTCTCTTCTGTCCTTCCCCTTCTAACACTCCAGTTCCCTGCTGTGTGACCTTGGGCATGACTCTTCTGAACCTCCAGTACAGTGCCTTGGGTTGTTCTGAAGATTAACATATGAAAACTGCTCTGGGATTGTACCTGGTATATGACGTGCTGGGCCTGTTAACACCCATCTCCATCATGGCCAGGATCCCATGAAGGTAGTGGGAGTGTGGCTTCAGTGCTCTTCCAAGGCCCTAACCCTAAACGTGAAGTCTTCATTACATACTCAGCTTTCAAAAGTTCTCCCCCTCTGTACTTTATCAGTTCAGACCCCAGAGAACCTGGATTCTGGGGACAAATCAACCCATTCATTCCAGTAGTAACAACTGGAACCATCTTTCAGGGCTTTGGACACGGATGGGTTCTACTTTCACCTTTCACCCGTTTTTTAAAGGGACGTACGATTCCTTCTGTAAAAAGCATTCCAGTCCCTGTAAAAGTTTTAACAAATTGCTTTAGTACTTAGAGGGACAGAGCAGTCTCAGTAATCCTGTATGTCTTCATCATCAGCTTTTAATTGGAGGGGAAAAAAACAACACCTCATTATAGAATCAGAAAACAAAGCTCCATGGAGAAGAAACTAGATAAATTCTAGATGACTCAGGTCACAGTATTCAAGTGACCCTAATGATGCACCCTGCAACACCAAAAAGTTGCACAGACCACAGGTGGAGCAGGCACGGGCAGACATCCATAACTCCTCCTGTTCTCAGCAAGGAAGTCCTCCCTTCTCTTCTGTGCTTCACTGAATCTCAGCACAGGCCACACAGCATCTGACGCCCTCAGGAAGAACCCTCTGGTTCTGGTTCCCCGGCTTCTTTCTGTCTCAGCTGGTGAGGGCACAGGCCCTTCACCCATGCTGGCGTCTTGGGGGTGTCCTCCTCTCCCGTCTGCACTAGACCGTCACACCCTGTCTGTTCCAACTCTTACAGGCTCTTGACTGCCCATACTTCTACTCTTGGTTCACACGCACCTTCTCCTGGCCTGGACTCCCGCCATGGCCCTCTCCCCGCCCCCAAGTTCCCCAGCTCCAGCCGTTACTGTTCTCAGGGTTGGTGCGCCCAGTCTCCCACCAGGGCAACCACACACCATCTGCAACCCTCAGTGGCTCCTTCCTTGATAAGACGAGGTCCTCCGTGGACACGGCCTGCTCACCCCTCACCCGCGTCTTTGCCGTTTCTTTTGTTCACTCCTAGTCATGTCAAGCCTACTTGGGTCCCTATCTGCACAGTGGTGGGAGGTGTTTTTTTTTTTTTCCTTTCTTCAACAGCTTTATTGAGATATGATTCACGTACCGTACAATGCACCCACTCAAGGTATTTAATATATCCAGAGTTGTGCAACCAAGACCATGATCCATTTTTGAAATTTTCACTGCCTCAAAAAGAAACTCCATGCCCATTAGCATGATGCCCTTTCCTCATGCCCAAGGGCCCATAACCTACCTTTTTTTTTTTTTTTTTTGATACTGGGAATTGAACCCAGGGGCTACATCTCCAACACTCTGACACGGGTTCTAAGTTGCCCAGGCTGACCTCAAACTTGCGATCCTCTTGCCTCAGCTTCCAAGTTGCTAGCATTACAGACATACATCACCATGCCCAGTTCCACAGCCTACTTATATCTCTATGAACTTGCCTATTCTAGGTATTTTATATGAATAGAATCACACAGTATGTGACAGTTTGTGCCTGGCTCCTTTCACTTGGCACACCTTCAAGTTCATCTGGGTTGGAGCATGTTGCGGAGTTTTATTCCTTTCCATGGCTAAATAATACTCCATCGTATGGATGAAGCACATTTGTTTGTTATCCACCCACTAGGTGATGGACATGTGGGCTGCCTCCACCTCAGGGCTAGCTCTTGCCACCATGCTGTCCCTCAGGCTTGTCTGATGACTATTTAAATCATGAATTCTGGGTGGGCATGAATGTTTCCTATTCATGATCCCCTAGGGCTCAAGAGAGCTCTGGCTTTGCTGTAGACCTAACCCCTATCTGCTGGATGAACTGAGGTGTAGCAAGGGGTTGCTCCTCTTGGACCCGAGTACAACACACAGATAACTTCTCCAAGGCCAGGGGTACCACAGCTGCGACCTTCATGACCGTCATTGCCTTCAGGTTTAGGACTTGATGAATCACCACATCACTGAACTTCTCTGGATTCTCTTTCCATATTAAGAGGTGCATTATCTCATTATCCCTGCAATAACCCTATGACATTGACACGATGGTCACTCCTCATTTACAAATAAAAAACAGATCTAGAGAGAGAAACATGCCCTCACACAGGGAATGGATGAGTACACAGGAGTTTTTGTGGCGTTCCTGCACTTCCACATCTGCTTTCATCTTTTTGGCTTTCAGGAAAGCCACCCCCCACCCACCATGGCTCAGGGGTTGAACCCAGGGCCTCCCACAAGCTAGACAGACTCCCTCCCCCTGCATTACTGGGAACGCCATGCTGCTTTCCCTCATCTGGAATCCCACAGTTCATTTCCCTATTTCATTTCACATTGTTTTCTAGTAATTTATGTGTACTTTATATTTCCAACTATTTTGTTTTTTTAACACACATTCATTCAATGGATTACTTGAACCTAGTTTTACTTCCTTGGCTGAGTAAAATAAATATCATTGAATTTTAACCCAATATTTTGAGAAAGAAAACTTCTGCATTAAAAAGGACTGAATTTTCTAAAACACACTTGAATAAATATGTCTTTGTGAAAAATTGGTTATTCATTTTTTTTTCTTGGTACTGGGGATTGAACCCAGGGGCACTTAACCACTGAGCCACATCCCCAGCTCTTTTCGATACTTTATTTTTTTAAATTTTATTTATTTTTTTTTATTATTAGTTGTCCAAAACATTACAAAGCTCTTGACATATCATATTTCATACATTTGATTCAAGCAGATTATGAACTCTCATTTTTACCCTGTATACATATTGCAGATTCACATCGGTTCCACATCCACTGTTTTACATACTGCCATACTAGTGTCTGTCGTATTCTGCTGCCTTTCCTATCCTCTACTATCCCCCCTCCCCTCCCCTCCCCTCCCATCTTCTCTCTCTACCCCATCTACTGTAATTCATTTCTCTCGTTTTTTTTTCTCCTTTCCCCTCACTTCCTCTTATATGTAATTTTGTATAACAATCAGGGTCTCCTTCCTTTACCATGCAATTTCCCTTCTCTCTCTCTTTCCCTCCCCACTCCCGACCCTGTTTAATGGTGATCTTCTTCTCATGCTCTTCCTCCCTATTCTGTTCTTAGTTGCTCTCCTTATATTTAGAGTCAGTCTCACCGAGTTGCTTAGGGCCTCACTGAATTCCTGAGGCTGGCTTTGAACTCAATCCTCCTGCCTCAACCTCCTGAGCCACTGGGATTATAGGCATGTGCCCAGCAATTATTTTAATTCATCTTATAACGAGGAAATATTTTGTCTGACATTGAATTTGTTGGCATTTACAAACAACCAAGTTACTTATTATACAGAACAAAAGCACTTGAGTTCCCAGGAATATGACAGATCAAAGGATGGTTTATTTTCCAAACAGTTCTATTTAGTACTTCCTAATGATCTCTTATTGATGTCACCTGTCAACTTAAATTGGCTTTCCAAACAGTTTGCCTCCCTTTGATTCAGGTTCTAGGCACTGAATGCATCTTTGGTTAGTTAATCAAAACAAATAATTTTCAATTAGGTACAGCTATGCCTTAAATAAGCCATCGATACTTTCAAGAAATGATAGACATCAAGTGAATGCAGGGTACAACTTGAGATAACACACATATCCTGACTGATTTGATTTATACAGGTGTACACTCAGGACAGTGACCCACCACCCACAATGAGAAACTGCTCTTGCCTCCATTCATCCAAAACCAGGCACTAGTCCAGGTGCGACAGAAACATCAGTCCAACAGAGAAGGAGGAGGAAGAAGAGGGAGGGAGAAAGAAATTCTTGCCTTCACTGAGCATGTCTGGGAGACGGACAATTGGATGCTCGGGTCAATTATACCACGTTAGGAGGTAGTGTGAGCATGGGTAAAGGGCAAGCAAGGGGAACCGTGAACACAGGGGAGGGTCACTGTGATGCTAACTAGGGTGGGCAGGGAATGCTTCCCTGCAAAGGTGACATCTGAACAAAAGCTGAACAGGGTGACAGAGGAAGCCATGCAAGATATCTGTGGGAACGGTGTTCCAGGCGAGGCACGTGCAAGAGCCCTGCGGAGAGATGAGGCTGAGCATGTTCACAAGCAGCAGCAAGAAAGTCCTGGATGACAGTGACGGGGGAGAAAGGTAATGCGAGGTGAAGCCCAGTGTGTGGGACCCTGTCATTAGTAAGGACTTTGGCTTTACTCTCAGTGAGGTGGGAATGTAAACCAATCCAGCTGTCATGGAGAACAGTAAGGTTCTTTAAAAAACTAAAAAGAGACCTACCAGATGATCCAGCTATCCTACTTCTAGGCACATATCCAAAAGAAATGAAATCAGTCAAAGAGACACCGAGAGTCCCAGGTTCCCTACAACCCTACCCACAACAGTCAGGATATGGAGGTGTCTGTCCACGAAGGAATGGGTAAAGGAAATGCAGTATGTTTGGGGGGTGTAGGGGGGTATGAAATGGATTGTTATTCAGCCATAAAAAGAATAAAATTCTACCACTTGAGGCAAAATGAATGGAAGTGGAAGACATTATATTAAGTAAAATAAGCCAGACAGACACAAAACTCACTCAGGTGGAATCTTAAAAGTTGACCTCAGAGAAGAGAGCCGTGATTGCTAGAGCTAGGAAGGTCAGGAGAAGTTCACGATAACAGGAACCAAGTGCAGTGAGACAGAAGGAATAGCTCCAGTGCTCTCCAGCCAGGGACGACTCAAGTTTAGAACAAGCTAGTACATATTTCATGAAGAGCTACAAGAAAGGAGTTGGAAGTCCCCAAACATAATGACGACGAGACGGAAATGCTAACTAGCCTGACTCAGTCATTCCACATTGCACACGTGTACTCAACGATCATGCTGGCCTGTAAGTGAGTACACTTAGGTGTCAGTTAAAAAGAAAAATCCAAAACTGAAAAAAAGACTAGACTATAAAAGGGCAAGAACGGGGGACAGTGTAGTTCGAAACTATTGCCTCTCCAGGCAGAGACGGGGGGGAGGCCTGTGCAAGGGAGTCGGGGGTGGCAGTAGAAAGGAGTCATGTTGGGTATAGGAACACTAAGGAAGGAAAGAACGCCACAGGGCTGGCGGGGGTTGCAGCTCAGTGGTGGAGTGCTTGCTAGGGAGGCACTGGGTTCCATCCTGAGCACCAGATAAAAATAGAAATATTGTGTTCATCTACAACTAAAACAATATTTTTTAAAAAAGGGAAGATCACCATCATTCAGGGATTTTGGCTTGAGCAATTGAAAGGACGAGACCACCATTAACTCTGCAGGGAAGAGGGCAAGGTAACATGCAAGTTCAGTAGTGCAGAGGACGCTCCAGAATTCAGATTTGGAACATTAACTGTGGAATTCCCATGAAACATCCAGGTGGAGGTGCGGAGTAGAAAGCTGGATATACACAAATCTGAATTTCAGGGGAGAGATCAGGGCTGGGGGTATAATTTGGAATGGGTGGTTTTTAAAATCTTGGATCATCACAGTGGTGCACACACACACAGGACAGGGGTGCAAGGCCTGTACTCCAAAGTGCAGCCACATTACAAGGTCAGGAAGAAGCTGCAAATTCAGCAAAGAGAAGGAGCAGCCAGACCGGGAGGAAGAAAAGCCGGTGTGCTGGAGACCAAGCCAAGGAGAAGGGAGCCATCAATTGGGTGTCGATGCTTCTGACAGGCCAAACTAGATGAAGACTGACAAGTGACAACTGAATTTAGCAACATGAATATCATTGGGATCTTGACAAAAGGAGTATGGCTGGGATAACGTCTGACTTCAGTGAGTCTAACAGAGGGTCAGAGGGAAAGAACTGGTCACAGCAAGGATGACAATGTTTTCCTAGGAGTGCTGGGTACACAGGTGAGGCAGAGTGATGGGGAGTGGCAGGGGACAGGGTCTAGCCAGTTGTCAGGAGGACTTGCTTTCCAAGATGAGAGAAATAACAGTAGGTTAGTATACTGTTGCAAAGATCCAGGGCAGGAAAACTGCTGATAAGAGAGAAAGAATTGTCACGTCTGTGTCTCTTCATGAGAAAGGATGGGGTCAGGGTGCAGGCAGAGGAACCAGCCTTGGATAAGACCATGGTCAGTCCTCAACAGACAGGACCACAGGGACACAGATGCTTCTAGGTGGGTCACCTGGTGTGGGGCCTGTGAACATCTGCTTTTGTTCTTGTTGATTTTTTTTTTTTAATTTTTGAGGCAGAGATTCTGATTGCTTCCTACTTCACTGAGGAAATGGAAGCAAAAGCATCCTGTCAGAGTGAGGGTGAGGGAGGAGGCACAGTGGGTTTGAGAAGTCAGAAAGGGTGTGAAATTGCAATGGGGATGTGGGGGTAGAGAGAGGAGGGAACTGGGTGTGCCTGCAGGCAGCACTAACAGCCCACTGAAGGGCACAATCTGCACAAGAGAAAAATCTCAGATCTGAAACTAGAAAGAAGTTGTGCTGCCTGTATAGTGTCCTAGAAAAAAAAAAACAAAAAACATTTCATGCAGAAATTGTTGATACTTCATGGGGTTGCATCTAACCAGCCAACAGAAGAAAACTGATAAGAACACAGAGGGTATAAAAAATTGGACTATATAGTGTGGGCTGCAGGGGAAAGCCGCGAGAACAAAACCTCTTTTGTACATTTTCCTGCATAAGACACAAGACTTTAGATGCAACAGAGCTGTGATGTGGAACTGGACAGGCCTGTCCTACAGGGCTTGGAAGGGAGCCACCCTGTGCATGTGATGGAGCAGGGGTGGCCAACAGCCCACTGATCTTTTGTCATTCCTACTAAATTTGAACTGAGGGAAAACAAAAGCAAAACCTCTGGACTGCACTGACCCAGTCCATAAGGAGTGAATAGGGATCTCCTTCCCTCCACCACTGCTGGTTTAAAATGCGAGTCTCCACATTTTTCACAGTGTAGACACAGATTGCTGTGGATTGTCATTCCTGTGTTTCACCAAACTGTAAACCTAGACACACCAGAAACAGAACAGAGGTGCAAGATGTTAAGTATGGTGGCGGGGGGTGGGGTAGGGGGGTGGGTGCTGAGACAGGAGGATTAGGAGTTCAAAGGCAGCCCCAGAAATTTAGTGAGGGTCTAAGCAATTTAGCAAGACCCTATCTCTAAAATACAAAACAAGGCTGGGGATGTGGCTCAGTGGTTTAATGATCCTGGGTTCAATCCCTGGTACCAAAAAGAAAAAAAAGTCCCGTCAAAAAGGAATGAGCAGATCTCAGTTCTGTTTCCACTTTCATGGTGCAGGATAATTCACTTGTGGTATTAGCTAAACCACAGGCATCAGCCCAGAAGCATTAGCTGAGCACAGGCTTTTGCTGGAGCAAAGCAGCACCTCCCTGACTATGGACGGACAGACAGAGAGAGAGAGAGAGAGACACACACACACACACACACACACACACATAAATCTTGTGTGTGATACTTAACTTCTCTGAGCACAGTTTTTCCACCTGCAAAACATCCCCTTAATCATAAAATAGACAAGAAGGACGAGAAACCAACACCATTTAATCTCCAAGGACTAAGTGTGACAGCATATGAAACTGTTGGTATGTGTTACTTCTTCTTTTCATTAATTTATGGCCTCAAATATATTTTTTAATTTACTTTAATGAATAATCCTTCATATAAGTAAAATCATAAGTACATGCTTTCCTACAGAGTCAATAAATTATTTTTCCAGGAAAATCTATTGACAACTTAGAAACATTCCACTCCTAGCCTTTACTCACAGAAAATTACAACTAAAAAACTGAGATATCTTACGCTCCTGGAAATCCTATGCAGAAGAGTCATCTAATACATACGAATATGTTTATATGCATAAGGAATAGAGTCTACCGACTGCCCCTTAAAATAATAAGGACTTAAGTGTAGTTTGTCAAAGCAAAGCACTGGTTTATATCTACCTACCTACCTACCCACCTACCTATCTATCTGTTATGGTTTGGATGTGAAATGTCCCCTAAATACTTGTGAGAGACAATAAAAGAATGATTGGATTATAAAAGCCTTCACCCAATCAGTAAATGAATCCTGATGGGATTAACTGGCTGGTGGGTGAAGGCAGGTAGGGTGTGGCTGGAGGTTGGTTGGTCTCTGGGGGTATGCCCTTGGGATATATGTTTTGTATCTGGTGAGTGGATTCTCTGCTTATAAGCTGCTCCCCTCTGCCATACTCTTCCTCCATGAGGTTCTGCCTGACTTCTAGCCCCAAGGAATGGAGCCAGCTGTCAGTGGACAGAGTCCTCTGAAACTGTGAGCCCTCAAATAAACTTTTCCTCCTCTATAATTGCACCCGCCAGACCTTTTAGTCATGGTTGCAAAAACATTGACTAAAACAATAAGCTACATGTATTTTTAGATAACAGAACTGTCAACATACAAACCTTATTTTTATGCTAAAATTATATTTAAAATACTAGAAATATAATTATTTGCCCATACTTAAATTTCACAAATATAAGGGACTGTATGTTTTAACTGTTCCAAGGAGTGCCCCAAACTCAGGAGACAATTTTCAAAGTGAAATATCTGAGTAAGTGCCCAGCATCTGACAAACTAAAATAATCCTGTTTTGCTAATGGGAGCCACATGAATTTACTACTGAACGTTCATTCTCATTATTAATCAAGCACCTCCTGTGAGCCAGACATGATCAAAAGAGGAACAGCACACAGCCTACTGGGGGAGATTATAGTTCAGGATGTTACAACAGGGTAAATGGTACAACACAGCCCTGATGTGTTAAGGGAACAAAGGAGCACAAGGAAGAATTAACTCAGGAAAACCATCTCATAAGACATCAGAACCTTTAAAAGACCTCAGATATTTGGATCTCAGGTAATTCTACCTTTTATGTTTTACAACATATTCTGTTTCTTTTTTAAAAATTTTTAAGTCGATGACATTTATCATTAATTTTTTTATATTTATTTTAGTTTTTTAGGTGGACACAGTATCTTCATTTTATTTGTATGTGGAGCTGAGGATCGAACCCAGTGCCTCACACATGCTAGGCAAGCGCCCTACCCCTGAGCCACAACCACAGCCCCTATCATTAATTTTTAAAACTAGGGTTTAACATCTAGATATCGGACAGGTCAGAAAATCAGTCCCAGAAAAGAAAGTGGATATTATGAAAAATAATCCTTTTTGCCTGCTAATCAGAAGTCCGAGGCAAGAGAATCTCAAATTTGCGGCTAGCCTGGGCAACACAGCAAGACCCCATCTCAAAAAAAACAAAAATAAAAAATCATTCTTATCAAGACTGAGGAAAAGTTTGCCAGTTTACAGGACCTGAGCTTGCTTCTCAAGTCTTTCTTAAATGTAAGGAAGAATTAATTCTTCCAGGAGCTCTTTGGAAATAATGGATGTTCTGTGGTTTGTGAAAGAAAACTACGAAAACAAGGGAAAAAATAGTGTTTCTGCTAAGGAGCAAAGTCAGATCCATCAGCAAGATCTAATGGGAAACATTGGACTGAGAAAGAATGTCTGCAGAGCACATCGGAGCTTTCCAAATGAATGGGAGACATTTCCCATAGTAATCTTTCCATCCTGCACTGGACAGGTTAATTAACTCAGGGTGAACAGGTGTCCGCCCTAATTTCAGTTCTACTTCTGAACAGCTTGCCACACTTTTTATTTTCTTTCCCTATTTGGTCTCGGTTAAAGGATAGACAAATACATGTTGAAAAGCTTGAGTCTGATAAAAATATTATGGACGTATTAGGAGTAAAATAAACCTCTTCTCACACCAAAAAAAGCAGATAATAGGCACAGAGGGCGATCTTCACTGAACACTGAAAATTCTGAACCAGAGGAGTTTGTGTTCCTGGATCTTGAATGGCCTCCAGAGGCCCCTATATTCAGGGCTTGGTCCTCAGGGTGGTGTTATCAGGTGGTGGTAGAATCTTTAAGAGCTGCAGTCTAGTAGGAGGCCTTTAGGTCCTTTGAGACATGCTCTTTTCTTTTTATGATTGTTCAAAACACTACAAAGCTCTTGACATATCATATTTCATACATTTGATTCAAGTGGGTTATGAACTCCCATTTTTACCCCGTATACAGATTGCAGAATCACATGGGTTGCACATCCACATTTATACATACTGCCATACTAGTGTCTGTTGTATTTTTCTGCCTTTCCTATCCCCTACTATCCCCTCTCCCCTTCTCCCCCCTCCCCCCTCCCCTCTCCTCCCATCTTCTCTCTCTACCCCATCTACTGTAATTCATTTCTCTCTCTTGTTTTTCCCCCTTTCCCCTCACATCCTCTTATATGTAATTTTGTATAACAATGAGGGTCTCCTTCCATTTCCATGCAATTCCCCTTCTCTCTCCCTTTTCCTCCCACCTCTCGTCCCTGTTTAATGGTAATCTTCTTCTCATGCTCTTCCTCCCTGCTCTGTTTTGAGTTGCCCTCCTTATATCAAAGAAGACATTCGGCATTTGTTTTTTAGGGTTTGGCTAACTTCACTTAGCATAATCTGCTCTAATGCCATCCATTTCCCTGCAAATGCCATGATTTTGTTATTTTTTAGTGCTGAGTGATATTCCATTGTGTACAAATGCCACATTTTTTTAATCCATTCATCTATTGAAGGGCATCTAGGTTGGTTCCACAGGCTATTGTGAATTGTGCTGCTATGAACATGGATGTAGCTGTATCCCTATAGTACACTCTTTTTAGGTCTTTGGGGAATAGCTTGAGAAGGGGAATAGTTGAATGGTGGTTCCATTCCCAGCTTTCCAAGGAATCTCCATACTGCTTTCCGAGACATGCTCTTAAAGGGAGCTGTTTGAACCTGATCCCCTCCTCTTTGTCTTTCTTTTGCTCCCTGGCCACAAGGTGAGCAGTGTTACCTGCCACACTCTCTGCCATGAGGTACTTACTGCCTGGCCACAGGCCCAAAGCATTAGGTCCACCGATTATGAACTGAAATCTCCAAAACTATGAGCCAAAATAAACCTTCTCTCTTTATAAATTAATTATGTCTGGTATTTTGCTACAGTAACGCAAAGGTGACTACCACTGACCCACTAGCCCTCTTTGAGTTTCTTACCCTTTCCAGAGTTAAAAAGGAGTTGGTAGCTAAGTAGTTTAGATTTCTCTAAGCTTCCTTCCCACTCTAAAAATATTAAGTCTTTTCTTAAAAAAAAAAAAAAAGCTTATTTATGTTTTAGAAGACTTCTTTCAAAAAGTTGAGTTTTTCTTGGCCTCCAAAGGCCCGTAAGGGTTTTTTCTGTCTTTTAGTGGGATTTCTTTCTGATCACATTTCAGCTTCATATGTCCACAAAGAATCATTAGCGCCCCTCCCAACCCAGTGGACCCCTTTAACGCTCTATAATTCACCCAGCATGAACATTTTCTGAAGGAATTGCCTGGTTTTGTCTGGATCACTGTCTTGTTCACTATTGCAACTCCAGCAGATCACATAGGACCTGGCACGGAGAGTTTGCACAACACATTTCTGTTGAATGAATCATGGCTGAAATCCTTGAATCCTACCTTCCTACCTCTGGCCATCTCTAGAGGCTCCACTTCATACTCTTCCTCTGAATTCCCAGCAACTCAGTAGCATGCAGTAGCCCCAGTTTCTAGGTATTTGATGATTGTTTTCTGTCCCAAGACAACAGTCCTTGAGCAGACCAGTCAAGTCCTATAGATCCTTGTAGAAGTATTTAGTAAATAGCTTAGTTGATCAAATTCTGGCCCTAATGCTGGAGTTGTGGCTCAGTGGTAGAGTGCTCACCTAGCATGTATGAAGCACAGAGTTCAATCCTCAGCACCGTACAAAAATAGAGATATTATGTCCATCTACAACTAAAAAATATATTTTAAAAATTTTTTTGTCCCTAGACATCTTAAAATAACTTCCCAAAAGCTAATCTTACATCATGTAAGCTCTTTCAAGAATAAAATCCTTCATCATCATTTCAGGATGACTAGAGAAAACATAATTGTAAAATATATTGCAACCAGTTGGTAGAATAAATTCAAAGCAACACAACTTGCAATTACACTAAATATTTTTGCTATTCACACAATTGAGGTAGCATCTAAAAGAGGGTCTTTTAGAATATTTCACAAGCCTACTTTTTTAAAAGTTAAAAGACCTGGGCTGGGGATGTGGCTCAAGCGGTAGCGCGCTCGCCTGGCATGCGTGCAGCCCGGGTTCGATCCTCAGCACCACATACCAACAAAGATGTTGTGTCCGCCGAGAACTAAAAAATAAATATTAAAAAAAAATTCTCTCTCTTTCTCTCTCTCTCTCTCTCCCCTCTCTCTAAAAAAAAAAAAAAAAAAAAAAAAAAAAAAAAAAAAGGTACAAGACCTAAAAAAAAAAAAAAGTTTCAAGACCTGAGAAAAATGCAAAAGAAACATCTTTGAGTCTCAGTGAAAGACAAATTTAAACTGGCATCAACTTAATCTAACTAGAACAAGGGTGAAAATCTTAGCCCCTAGAAATGCCACCTTATAGAACAAGACACATTCTACAGAAGAAATAATAGGATGATGAATATCACGAGTATAAAATACACTGGAATTTTTATGAATCTTCTTTAATTTTAACTCTGTGTTGGAGAAACAAAGAACAAAACACCACTCACACTAAAATGCGATGCTTCCATTACCAGAATTCAGCTTGAAAGGTTGTCTCTACTAGAGAATAGTTTTTAAGTAACCATTTCTAGCTTACTTATAAAAAGGCTTTGAAGGAGTTAAGAAAGGTAGTCCAACATGTGGCCTATATTTGAAACAAAAATCATTCTATAGGCTTTTTTTTAAATGGAAGTGTCTTGATACCCTTGATTTTTTTCTTTTTTTTTTTTTTAAGAGAGACAGAGAGAGAGAGAGAGAGAGAGAGAGAGAGAGAGAGAGAGAGAGAGAATGAGAATTTTAATATTTATTTTTTAGTTTTCGGCCAACACAACATCCTTGTTTGTATGTGGTGCTGAGGATCGAACCCGGGCCGCACGCATGCCGGTCGAGCGCTACCGCTTGAGCCACACGCCCAGCCCCTGATTTTTTCTTTTCTAAAAAATGAACACAGGCCATAAAATTTCCAAAGAGCATTGTATTTAATGTTGAACCCCTCAAGCAATAAATAGTCTACCATATGAGTGTCAAAAAAAAAAAAGATATCAAAAAATGGCGATTTTAACAAATAATAAAGGGTAAACCTAAGAGCTGCCTAAGCCATTATGTTTACTTCTATTGCTACAGTGGACACTTCTAAAAAGATTGCCCAGCTAGATGCTTGAATATTACGAGTAGATCAGCTTCATGGTTGCTAAAATTATCCCTGACACTCCACGCTCCTTTTCTAAATCAGTTCTATCACTAGAATAAAAAATACTGCTGAAAATGAGCAGGGAGGGCTGGGAGTGTAAGTCAGTGGTGGGGTACTTGGCTGGCATGACTAAGACCAGGAATTCAATCCTCAGAACAGTAAATGAACAAAAAAACAACAACAACCGTATCTGAAACAAAGAAAATATATGTCATTTGGTCCTTCAAAATGCTAGGAACAACTAGAAAAACAAATTCACAGGCCAGTCGCACACAGAGCTGGGATTCTCATTTCTTTATCCATGGCCCAGAATACAATTAGCATCAACAGCCTGCATTGTCCCCAGTTGTTCCCTGTTGGCTGGCCTACAGTAGGGGAAGGACCCTTTCTACAGCAGGAGAAAGCGACTTAGAATAGCAATGTTTTCCAGCTTCCTGTAAATCCATTCAGCCAGGCACTCACAGACCTTGTGGTTGCCATGGAAACAGAACTGAAGCTAAAAGATGACAGCACTTACAGTAAAAGGCTTCTCACTGGCATCTGCAGACAACTCCCTACATTGAGTTTGCTTCCATTAAAAAAGAAAAGAAAGAAAGAAAAGAAAAGAAATGCTGGGCCTCATCCTCCTTTCCCACTGCCGCTTTCTCATAATGATGACCATTCAACAATCAAGACTAACCACAGGATCTTGAGGCCAGATACTCAGTTTCGAGAAATCTATCATCAGGACAGAAAGATCTTAAAATTTCAGAGCTGTTTGGCTACCAAATAAATTCTAGGAGGAGAAACAATGGTTACTCTACTCATTAAAAAAAGGTGATTTCTAAGCTGGTCCTCTGACTGCCTTTCCGGAGGGTCACCTCCTCAGTCTTAATTCCTACAGGAAAAGATCTCAGACTGCTCTGTTGCTGTCTACAAGGAAATGAGGCTGGAGCAAGATCTTCAAATGCAGGCAGAAGTCAGAAAACGGGCCTTCCTCTAATTCTAAAGAGGCTGCAGCTGAACGCGTCAGGCAGATGTGCCCAGGACTCTGTATTAATGCCTCTAGGACTCGGTCATCTTCAAATAATAAACCCCAAAGAACATCCTAAGTGTTACAGAAAGGGCAACTGAGAGCCAAGGTACAAGGGGGCAGTTCTTTATTCCAAAATGTTCTATTTCCAAAAGGAAGGGAAAGGCAACAATCCTGGAATATTAACTGTGCCCTTTACACACTGAATCTCATCTGCACTTAAATTTCATTTAACATCCAGGACAACCTGGTGAAGGACACACTGCCATTCCCATTTTATACAATTAAATTTAAAAACAAACAAAAAGAAAACACCACCCTGGCCTAAAGGTTAAGTAACTTGCTCAGAGTCCCAGGGCTAGTCAAGAGGAGCCCAGACTGGAGTCTAACAGAGAGTAGAACACACTGTTTTGTGCCCGACCGACCGCATACCGTCTCCCTGTGTGTGATCAGCAGTGTGACTGACAGTCTGAGAAAACTTAAGAAGTCAGAGATGTTTTTAAACGTGTCTAAAACCCAAATAATTGGACCATTTTCCTATGTCTTACTTTTATGGAGTAAATGAATGGCAAATATGTAATCTTATACCTAGAGGTTTTTTGTTTTGATTTTTTAAAGATCAACTTCTAAGTCATGTTACAGGATCAGCACAAGTTGGGGGCTAACCTCCTACACTTCAGGGAGCACTGAAATTGAGATCTTTCAACAAATTGGGAAATCCTCCTGAAACAAATGAAACACAAGTTACAATCAGATGGTTTTGGGACAGGCCTCCATTTGCTGCCAGATTGGAAATACTAGGAGTATAAATAGTATAACATTATAACCTTTATGTTTTAAAAATAAAGACAGAACCTGTAACATTCTTCAGGAACTGATTCTCTACACATACAAGTCAGATTAGTCCACTCTTGTGGTGCTGGTTTCACACACGGTGTGCACACCCATGTAGTTAAGACCCTTGGAATCAAGACTAAGAGAATCATTAATAAGGTGACATGGAAAACATCAAGCCCTGGATGCCCCAGGCACACTGTTACTATGCAGGGTAATTAGGCTTCTGCAGAAATGATCTGTATTAAAAAAGGGGGATTGTGTCCACTTTAACACTTCATTACTCTAATAAAATTATTTCCCTCCTCCCTTGATATCACGCTCTGAAACTTCAATTCTTTTTTGAAAAGAACACCCCAACAACCTCCCTTTTAAGGGCTCCTCTGCCCACACCATTCCAAGGGCTTACGAGCCAGACACGTTAAGAAACCTGTATGTACATAAGGCTAAACCAGGTGAGGGTTCGAGGCTTTGGGTGGAGGAAAGAAAATAAATGTAGATGCCCAGATTTCACACTAAAGACAAACTTCCCTCTGTCTATCTTGAGTTTTAAATTACAGTCCACATGTGAGCAGATCAGACTGGAGCCCAAAATAAGTGGAGCAGTACTGTGCTGCAAGAAAATGTAAGAGTTTGATTTCTACAGCTACACCTGTTCCCACATGACAAGGAGTCACAATTTTCATTTTCAAACCAGTAATAAATTCTGCAAGAAAAGCACCAAGAAAAAAAAAAGTTTCCCAGTGTGTCTTCTTAGCAGGGGAAGGTCCATTTCTACAGCTGATGAAATCCTCTGAATAAGTCACATGCCTGCGGCTACTCAGGATCGGAAGGCATGCCATCCATTCAAATTATTTATGGCAACATTTAAAAAGCAAAATTGATATTGGCTGAGGCAAACACCACAATTCAATTTTCCTGTTCAGATGGTACTTTTCCTGAAATACAGCCCAAACCTGTGTCCCACTGACATATATACAACCGATTGCAAGACACTTAATTGTAGGAGGATTCAAAAATGAGATGGTTCAACAGTTAGATGTGTTGGTTAATCAACACTTAATCTAAAAATAAAAATATCTACAAAAAGGTTCTGACTGTGGACTTTGGCTCTCATGTGGAACTTAGAATGAAGTTAGAAAAAAAAATTTTTTATTGTTCGAGTTTAAGCTAGTTTATATGTTTAAGTAACTTAGGATTTAAAAAGCACAGCAAATAATGTCCCTCAAATTAAAAAAACACTCCATTGTCATGTATGCTTCAGATCCCTTTCATATTTGGAAATAAAGTTAAAAATCTCTTTTGTTCCTAGTCCCCAGCTCTATCCCTGCCATCTTTCCTTCTATACCAGTCCAGGAAAATATCAAATATTCGGCATGTGTCCTTCTTTCCAAGTCATGGTTTTGGACATAATATTAAGGAATGATGTGCCCAGAGACAGCCAAGAGTATTGTTTAGTATGTTGAAAAACTTCAAGTCATGTCATACTGACTATATCATCTTGCAATTTGCTTGTTTCACTCAGTATTGATTTTGAAACCCAAGTGGGTCATAGTTTTTCATATTCCCTTGATCCATTCCTAAAATCTTGGGTTTTTTTTTTTTAAATTGTTCTACTATTACCATTACTATTTTTGATCAACTGCAAAGATGAATTCTGGATACCAACAATACTTTCATATTCTTTCAAAGAAAGGCCCACTCTCTCAGAATATTCACTTTATATAAGCATTTTAGCAATGGATGGGAGAAAAGATGCTTCAATCAATCCATTCTTCACTCACAGACATCTCCAGCCACAAAGGAATGGGTAGCAAGCGCTGACGTTTAGGCATAATTATCATTCTAAAGAACAGAGCTTCTTGATGGAAAGAAATATCAACCCCGGAAAAATGAATTTTTAAATAACTAAAACCTGAAATTATGCAGGAGAGGGCTATAGCTTAAGCTTCCAGGAAAAAAAAAAAAAAAACCACAAAACACATCTGCAAGACAACTTAAAATAACTGATTCATAGAAATAGTTCCTTCTAAAAGGCAAAGCCAAGGAAGAACACACATAATCAAGTGAAATTTATTCTACACTCTAACACAAGACAGTGTTTAAAGGCAGAGGAAACTTGTTTCACAGGAAATGCATAAGGAATCCTCCCTGAAGAATTCCACGAGCTGGGAAATACTGATGAACTCTCTGCGTGCACAATTTCTTATCTTTTTCTTGTATCCAGAGACATGATATTCTTTCAAAGAAACATCTATCTATTTTTTGCAAGTCTCCAGGGGTGTCAATTAAACTGGGACTGGGACCAGCAAGTGAGGGAAGTTGTCTCTAAGCATTTATCATCAAGTTCTATGCCTTGCTTGAGGAGCCAGCTGTCTTCAATAACCATCCCCTCCCTGGGGCCACAAGTCTGGGCAAGAATGCTACTCATGTCAGAAGCTCATGTCAGAAGATTAGATTTGAATGGAAATGCAAAAGGAACATAGTCTCTCTTCTCCAGCTGGGATTGATTATTCCCTTCCCAACAAGGAGGCTGTTATTTAGCCTGAAAAGAAGAGCCTCCTTCCTTCTTGGATATTTTCCAATCCATCTTGGCACCTGAATGACTCAGAGAACACCCTGCTTCGGCATGGCTTTGGTGTCTCCCAGCTTCTCTCCAGAAGATGCTTGGTTACATTCTTCCTCCATCATTGGGAACACAAGTTAGCCTTGCATTCTCCTGTGGTAAGGGAACTTGGAAACCTTGGCAGGGAGATAAGAAACTGGGATATCAAGGATGGAGGCTTAGACAGGTGAGCAAGACCTTGCCACACCCCAGGAGAAGGGTGGGGAACACACCCAACACTGGCAGACTGCATTTCTCTTTCTCGCTATTGAACCCAGAACATCTGAGCTGCAGGTACTGGGGGTGGGAGGGCAAGTACTGAACAAATGCGTGGATGAACTACAGAGGCACAGGGAACTCCAGGCTCAGGATATTAGGACTAGATTCATGCGGGCGGGGGCAGCTTTTCTGCCAGGGAATGCACGGAGTTGGCTATGGAAACCCAGAAGACTTGGGAAAACAGACGGGAAGAGACAGGGAAGGGGAGGTCTGACAGCACAGCGTGAGGATCTGAATGCTAGCAGAATCCCAAGTGTAAGCAAATGTCATCACCTCAGTGAACTCCACCCACCTAACTTCTACTGTCATTACTAGTGTATCTCGAGCAACCTAAATAATTTACAGGGAATATTGCAGCTTACAGCAAAGATAAATAGGACCCTGTGTGGACCCCAGAGTCAGGAGCTCTATGGACAGGAAGAATGTGCTGAGAGAGTAGGGAAGGGGCAGATACAACAGAGGTGGGAATGGGCTTCTTCAACGTCGAGGGGCAGGACCAGTTCTACCTTTCTAAAACATGAAGAAATGACAAAATGGACTGCAATACATCGCAATGTGTTCTACATACACATAGTGCAGCCATTTCAACACAAATACAACTACATGAATTTGTCAGGGGATTGTTTTTCAAGACTAAATACGAAAGTTCACAAAATGTAAGGTCCGGGATGATGACCCACGCACGAAGTCTTCGTCACCACGTCTGCCACCTGATGAAGAACACCAGCAGGGGACTTGGGACCACCCTTTCCAGGATGAGTTTGGTGAAGGACAGCCCTGTTCCATGGCTCCATTTCTCAAGAGTTCTGCCCTAGTCTGGCTTGAGCAGTAACTCCCCACCCAAGAAAACCATGCTGCATGCCCTCCAAACCCTGGAGGACCAGCTCAGAGACCAGGAAGGAGTTCTACCTGTGGGTCAGAAATGACCGCTGCTGCTTTGGTTCTGCATGCAGTGGCTGGTTTTCCTTAGCACGTCCCAGATGGTACTCAGGAAGTCAGCCAGTGTCCTTCTGGATGACCACCTTTGGCTGAAACCTTCCTGGGCTGAACAATTTAAACTAACAGAGAAGCTGGATGAACCGTTTGTAATATAATTTTTTCATGTGCTACCTACACCTAAAACATGAAGGCACGATTTATTCAGAAAAATGGGTTTGGACTGACTACCTTTCTTTTTTAATAGTCTCGGGGTCCCTCTTCAAAAAAAGAGGGAGAGCCATACAAACAGAACAAACTAGCCCAAAGCAGTCCCAGCTTCTGACAAACGTGGCCTGACACAGTTTTAAAAAACGAGTTGGAGCTGTGTTATAAAAAAGAGAAGCACTCCTCCACATTCTTCATAATTCAGGAGACCCCCCCTGGGAACATTAACACCCATAGCGACTGCTTCCTGGGAGAGGCTGGCAAGGGGAGCAAACTCCAGTGCTTCCAGCCCAGGACAAATGGACGCCTCACGGAGGCTCAGAAGGGGAACAGAAGGGAAGCACAACGCACAGAGAGAGTACATCCAGCAGAAGGAAGTCCTGAAGTTGGCGCTTCCCCCAGCCCCAGGGGCACACCCTGTGTCTAGGCCTGTTTGGAGAGTGTGCAAGGGGAGCACTCTCATTTGCACACCACTGACTGATGGTGGGGCTCATTTCCCGGGCACGCAGGGTTTGCAGCCTGCCACTGTTACCCAGTCACGTTTTGATATACCCACCTTCTCTGCCTCCAGTACAGTGGGATTAATAATCACAGAAGATTCATACCCTTTCCACCTCACAAGGGTTCGACAATCCTTCCCTCTTAAATCACCAAAATTGTTGTGGGATAAATAATTTGAATATCACACTCATCACTACCTCCACTGTACAAATAACCTCCCTCCTGCTCCCTTTGTTTGAATTGGCTTGGTTCTTGTTCTCCTCCCAACCTCACCCAGCGGCAGCACCCCTATTAAAATTCATGATGTTTCCCTCCATCCAAGGGTCTGATTGCAGCTGTCAGCCTCCCCGTTCAAGGATTTTCCTACTGCCCGAGAGGACGACGCAAGCCACTCACTGCTAAGAAAATAGGTCAAGCTCAATTTTTCTATTTCAGTTCCACTGCCAAAAGTGTAGACTTTTCCTTCTAGAAAAAAAGAAAACACACACACACACACACACACACACCACCTCCTGGGTAGGCACAGGGCACTCTTCTTTCCCTCACCAGAGGGAGCTGCTGTGACTTCATCACCGACACGGTGCCTTGGTTCCTTAGGAACCTTTATCCCATCACTGGCAACACTCTGAAAGAGCATGTCTTTCTGCTCTTGGTGTCATTATGCTTCACAGACATTGAGACACCAAACACACTGGACCACCACAAAAGAGGAACAGAAGATAAGAGTGTCCAGCACCAAAAAGATTCTGAAAGCCCAAAAGCCGACAGTCATTCTGTTGCGCTGGATGTACTCATCCACCCACCCATCCATCCTCTGCTACCCGTGGAGAACGAGGGCAGAGGAATGGAAACCACCGAGACTGCCATACACTGTGGTCCAGATCCACCTCCCCAGTCCCCGCATCTTCTCCCCCCCCCACCCCCCCCCCACCCCCCGCACAGAGACTCTTCTAACTCTTGGCAAGAAGCTATGGAAACATTTTGTAAGGGGGAAGGAGAAGAATAGAACATTCTTCAATCCTCGAAACGTCAATATTTGGAATGATCACCGAATTGCAGAATTAGAAGGGCCCTAGAGTTTACATGGTGCTACATTCCAGGCCCAGCCCTTTTCATATACGTGGAAAGGGAAGCCTGGAGAAACTGAGTGAATTCTCTAAGGTGCACATGCAGTGCAGGGTTCGGAAGCAGCCATGTCCCCCGACTCCTGGGCTTTCCTCCTACTTCACCACTACAACAGAAAGAGGGTAGAGGCAAGTTGGAGGCACATAACCAAACACCTGGCATTCAACAGATTTTTCTTGTACTACCAGGCAAAGATGAGGAAAAAAAATAAGCACCCCAACATCAGCATTCTGTAGGGTAAGGACACCTGGATTTTAACAGCTAAAATAAGTAACTTTGAAAAAGCAATTCACCATTCTGGATCTCATTTATCTCACTCATAAAACTGGGGGCATGGATGCACAATCTACAGTTTCCTCCAGGGGTACACGTCCACCTTTTTCTGAGAGCTATCGTGTGGTCCATGTACCACAGTAAGCAGAAAGCGAATTTAAAAATAAGACGAGCAAGAGAAAGCCCCTTTCATCAAAGAGCATTTCTTTTTCTTTTTTCTTTTTTATTGCTTTTTAAAGCAAGCCAGGTCTGGAAGCCTACAGGGTAACGACTGGGAGCAGACCATTACGTCGTTGAAGGTCTACCATGTACAAGGCACCGTGCTGTTTCAGGGGGGCCCCAACTAAAAGGAACAAACTCAAGAGAGCTGAGGGTGTTTTTACCCAGGAGACAGGACAGACGTCTGTGAGACGTGAAATAACTCCACATTACCACTGTATTTGGCCAGAGGAATTGTTTACCAATTTCTCTTCTAATCAGATCAGATGAGGGAGTGGCCTAACGGACTCTAAAAAGCCTTCCTCAAGAAGAGGGGACGCCAGCAGAGTGGCACTGTGCACAGGTCAATCACAATGGTGGGAGAACTAGGGGAGAGAGGGGGCGGGACCTTGGGCACCGTGGCAAGGTCCAAGCCACTTCCAATCACACGCTTCACATTATGGGTGTGGTTTTCTAGAACTGTCCACGATCATTTTTATCTCTGTACCTTGCTCATGATCTATTTACCTCTGCTCCCTCCCTACCCCTTGATGGTCCCTCAAATTCTTCGGTCCTCTTCAGGATGGGTTCCGCTCCTGCTCCAGCTGATACAGTACTGTAACATCTCTTTCCCCGACAATAGTCACTTTCTGCATCAAACATACTGAATTTTCATTTAACTTAGCTAACTCATCTTTGAACAATTTTATAATGATCTCTATCCTATGTATGGCTTGTATCAAGAAGACTAAATTCCTTAGAGAGATTAGGATAATACATGTTTTTGAGTCATGGGTTTGGACATTACCATGGAATTCACTGAAAACAAATTCCCTTCGTTTATAGCAATGCCATCTATAGGAGACCAAATAAAAAACAGATCCTGGGGACACTGTGCCTATGTCCTCTGCAGGAAGGAGACATGGTTATCAAAACCAAGTTTTTTTTGTTAATGGCTGCTTCAGTTTCTGCAATAACCACATTTACCCAAGAAAGCACTATTACCTCCATTATCAAAAGTGCTTGATTTTACATGATCAATTCTAAACTCGGTACATCAGAATCTTTTTGTACAGGTGTTTTGAAATGGAGGGTCAGGGACCAAGGTTCTGGTCTTCATCTGCCTCTAGATGAAGAAAATGTGGCCAGGAGACTAAGCCTCTTAATATTTCAGTACCAGTTTCTTCCTGGGAAAATGAAGATGTCACACCAAGTGATCTGGGAAGAACTCTCCGGCTGTAATGTTCTGGTTTTCATTTCCCAGTATCAGAGGGAACAGGATCATCTTCTATGAGCCTTGCTACCCTGCTGTCAATATATTCTCCCCCCATTTCTCCCTGGGGAAACATTCAACCTAACTCAAAATATTTTTAGTTTATCGTAAACTGGTTGGAAGTCAACTTTCCTCACAGTTGGAGGATTCTCCCTTGATTACGGATTCTCCCTCCCTCATCCCACCCTCGTCCCAACAAAATATCAACAGTTTCGATGTTTTTCTCATCCTTAGTTTTAAAAATTTACCTGCACCTAGGATTGCCAGGTAAAATACTGGAAATCTACCTAAATTTGAATTTCCAATAAGCGACAGACCATTTTTGAGTATAAGTATGTCCTATGAAACAGAATTTGGCCTGAGGCTGCCCCTGTGTAGCCGAGTTTAATGAACTGTAAACTACCTTAATAGGCAAGCTAAATTAGGAGTATATAATTTGGGATAATTTTAGCATAAAATAGGAGTGTACTTTTCTAACAAATAGTGAGTCTCAGCCAATCACAGCAGCTGAGCTTCAGTCAATCATGGGCGGCCAACTAACCAGATCACATCTAAATAAGACAAATATCCAGCTATCACCAATCAAGCTGTTTGTACCCCTCCTGTCCATTTCCTTCCATTAAGGCTGCCTGTCCACACACCGTACAACCCAGTTTTCTTGAGCTTCTTCTGATTTTAACGGCTACCAGATTTGAAAATCATTCTTTGCTCAAATTCTGTTAAATTTAATTTGCCCAAAGGGTTTTTTAATAGTCCCATACACTTTTTTTTTTTTTTTTTTTTTGGTACCAGAGATTGAACCCAACAGCACTTAACCACTGAGCCACATCCCTTGGCTCTTTTTATTTTTTATCCCGAGACAAGGTCTCCCTAAGTTGCTTAGGGTCTTGCTAAATTGCCAAGGCTGGCCTTGAACTTGTGATCTTCCTGCCTCAGCCTCCCCAGTTGCTGGGATTATAGGCATGTACCACCATGCCTAGCTCTGTGCACATTTTAAAAATAAATTTGGCAACTGTACCAGCATCAGTCAATTCAGTCCTGTGCAGGGATTTTCAGAAATTAGTGTTTACATTAGAAACACTCAAGTCATCTTTCAGAAGAAAAAGCCCTCCGTGAGTCAGATGAGAGGTTTCTACAATCGAGCTGGCATTCAGATATGAAAGACCCATCTCTTCCTCTAGAAGGGGAAGGGCCTGGGGAACACAGAGGGCACAGGGGGACCCAGAGTGCCTGCCTTCAGCCAAGAAGAATGAAGACATGAGACATTGACCAACACAAACACCACTTCCAGAGGTGGACCCTCTGGCTTCCAAAGTATAGTGATAACAGAAATGGCAGTATCAGAGATCACTGCTCAAAACACTGACTAGACATTGTTATCTTCAGATCAAACCAAGTCCCGTCTTTGATCCTCAAAAACAAGATCACCTTGGGAAAACCAATTATCTCAGCACGGTAACTGGCTCAGTCATCAGAATAAACTAAAATCCAGAGCTGAACCCTAAGAATTGTCCATTAGCTTTTCCCAGAGCACTTACAACAGGAAGAAAAGTGCACCCAGCACCAGGTAAAGTTATTCACCACCCAGTGCTCAGTGGAAGCCTGTTAGAGTTCCAGGATCACACTAGCAGCCACTCAGAAGTCTAGATCCTGGTTCCTGCCAGGGCGTACTGCTCATCTAAAGGGTAGCACTACAGCCCTTCTCCTTTTTGCTGAGTGGGTAGGTGGGGGAACCAGATCATACAATGACCTTCGGAGGCTTTCCACTCAAAAGTTGACTTCTGTTAAGGCCTAAGCTGACAGATTGGTGCAATATCTGAGGGCAAATACAAAGTACCCCCTCCTACAACTTTCTAGAAAGCCTTCCATGAACAATAAACATGCAAAGAGTCTCCTTTGTAGTCACTCATGTATATGGCCACAAAGGGAGCCTGCCCTTCAGGAGCCAAGGATGCAGCTACTGTAACCGCCCAGGTCATTGCTCTCCGAGGTCCAATGCCAGCCTTCTGAGATGGCTTTTCCTCTCTCCTCCTTTCAAATGAAACAAATAATATTTGGCAAAATTTCCCCCTTGAAATCAGAAAAGCACATTCTAAATTGCCTCTAACTGATGGTGTTCTGATGAGTACAATTTATCTCCTGAATTTGAAAGAGAATTCCCTCAGCCCCACCCCAGTTCAGTGCCTCCCTGGAGAATAAAGTACCCACTGAGCTGCTCTTTAGTCAGAGGCTATTTTACATGATCATAGTCATCATGAGGCAGCACCCCGCCCACCATTCATCCCCAGACAAGGGAGAACTCAGAGGCACCGCTCAGACATTCACAGGCACCTGAAAAAAGTCAGAAGCTGCCTTTTGAGGCCATCTCCTAATCAGAAAAGGAGGGGGGGGGGGGAAGCTGCACAGACAGAGCCCCCTCCTCATGACTGCACAAAGACCAAAGGAGCAGGGAGGAGTTTGGATCACTGCTTGGAGCACAGCGCTCTAATTACAAATGCAGATAAAATTTGCATTAACATTCGTGTTTTAGGTGGCATTTCTCATACAAAGGAAGCATCACACAGGCAGCTCCCAGAATTTCACACCTTATGAAATAAAACACTCGGGGAAGCACACTCCACAGAATGCTAGGGACTGGAGAACTTGGGTGAGGTTTGTCAACAGATTCTGTGTTGGTATTAGTACCCCAAATCTCTCCAATGATTAGAGCCCAGAGTCAGACATCAGTGTGCCAGCTAAGACGAAAGCAGACAGCACTGTGAATGTGAGGAGCCAGCTCGCCTCAGTTCTAAGCAGGAGACTCACAAATCCAATATCCTAATGTTTAAGATGTGTGCTTATTTTATTTTTTTAATTTTCTGTACTAGGGATTGGACTCAGGGGTGCTTTACCACTGAGTTACAATCCCTAGTCCTTTTTATTTATTTATTTATTTTTTGTTTTGAAACAGGGTCTCTCACTAAGGCACCCAGAATTTGGTCACAAATTTACGATCCTCCTGTCTCAGTCCCCCAAGTGGTTGAGATGACAGGCATGCGCCACTGCACCCGGCTGCTTATTTTATCTTTACAGGCCAATTTACCTTCTTTAGAAAGACTCTCCCTCTCCTCCAAGCAACATTCACTATCGAAACCATAAAATGTTTACGGTGTATTCAAGCTAATTCACAGTGTGCAGCTGCTCAGGGCAACAACTGTGGCTAACACACCACACATTTAAAAGCAATCTTTAGCAATTGGAGCAAATTCTCCAATTTAACCAACTTTATGTGGGAAGAAAAATTAAAAAAAAAAAAAAAACCCTCAACCCTGGGCAATCCAATCAGCAGATATTGTATATAAAATTACCACCCAATTCTCAGCAAACATGCATGGCATTTGTAACAGCTGCTAGATCTATAGAACAGAAATAGCTGAAGTGGACTTGGTGGCAGACAGAAAGATCAGAAGAAACCACAAAAGCAAACACTTAACAGTGCAATGACCACTTTCATTTAATCACAAAACCCAGGGTCCACAGTTGTTCAAAGTTAAGTGTCTTTAAACAAGGAAATGCCTTCTGTGAAGGCACACTCCATCACTCCAGACAGGAGGAATATTCATGCCCTCAGGGAATCTTCCCTAAAGGTTAGGAATTAACTTGTCTCAGGATGGCTGACCCCATTTCTTGGCTACAAAATCAGAGATTACTCATGTAAACCCAAACAAGTGTTTTCATAAATCAATGTGACCAAAATCTTTGAAGGGGAAGAGTAAGGGTCTTACCCAGTGATAAGAATCAAGGGAATTTTTGTTTCCTCTATATAATGTTATTGCAACTTAAAATAAATCTTCAGTGCCCAAGGAGATATATATGATTAATCCACACATGATACAACCAGACTCCAAGTTTTTAAAGCAGTATATGCATTTAGCTGCTTCAGTTCTTCCAATTAATAGCTGTAATCTACACAGCATCTACAATGATTGCAATAGGCTTGAATTTGGGGGTGGTGTCAGGGAAGGGTAGGGAGGTGTGAGCACCGAAAGTCTTTCTTATGGCAATGGTTTCTATCCTGGCTACAGGGTTTAAAAATGGTACCACAGGCCCCATCCAAACCATGCAATCAGACTCTAGGGCATGGGGCCAGGCATCTGTATCTCATCAGTGGTCAGAATGTCTCCCAGGTGATCCTAATTTGCAGCTGGGGTTAAGATCCACCGTCTTAGAGAAATGGACATTATACTCTAATTTCCAAGGCAAAACTGAAGGTCACCTATTCTGCTGCATAAAAACCACGAAGAAATGTCAGCAGCAAAACATGTGGCGAAGGGCCAGAAAGGTGGCTTAATGGTGTAAAAATGACAGGGGGCCATTGTTTTGAACTAAGCTCCTGCACTAGGCCTTAACAGACGGGACCAAAAATCAAAATGGAGTCACTCATTCTAAAATCCACATCACCAACCTGAAATTAAATTGTTTATCTGAACTTCTCAGAAATCAGGATCCCCAGGGAACAGCCAGAGGTCTCACATAGGCCGGTTTCAACTGGTATGATAATGAAGTTCCCTCTGCCTCAACCCCAACACAGAGAAGGTAACCAGACCTGAGGTTAGACAGTTATTTTTCTATTGTTCTGTCTCCCTCTCTCTGCCTTAGGAGGAAAGTCACTTTGAAATTACCAATCGGCTTTGTCTCTGCTTTCTTCAGCCTTTCTGTCTATAAAACCAACCTCCTCTGCTTGGCTCCCTGGAGCACGTACCTATTTTATGACATGAAGCATTGCTCAATTCTAGAATGGCAAATAAAGCCAATTATGATATTGAAACAAAACTGTTTTCATTTTGTCACTAATTCCCTAATATTTCAATTTATAATATATTGAAAAAACATATTCAGTAAGAAGGTGGTGACATGAAGAAAGTCACAGGTTAAAAGTGTCCACAACTCTGTTCAGGCCTGATCAGAACTAGGAAGAATCACAAAACCCCAAGTCCCTGGCTTCCTGGAGGAATCAACCTCGAGGTGTCAACCCATTACGGAGGCTGACGTCAAACACGTATGTCTGACGTTGTAAGGGTAAAATTTCTAAGCTGATTCTAAGCTGCAAAAGTCTGAGTTAAAGTGTAAAAGACTAGGGCATTGTAAAGCTTCTAGATTGCAAGGTCTGGGCTAAAAGGTAAAAGCCTATTGTTACAATTCCTCTGCTATCCCCGGAACCTGTAAGTTGTTAGGACAATGCAGGAGCTGCTCAGTAAATATCTCCATTGATTCCCTGGTTGTTTAATAGCTAAGGGCTCCAGGTAGCATGGCACGTAGGCATCCAGGCCCCAGAACCAATCAGTTTGAATGTGTACCCCACTTAGCAGTGACCAATCACCCCTGCCCAAACTGTTCCCGCCAATGAATGGACTAATCATGTATCAGAATTGTTGTTCAATTTCCCCGCGCCTCATGATGATTTGTTCTGATGTATGTAAAGCCCCCCACCCTCTCCAAAAAGTGTACTTAAGCTCTGCTTGACCTCTGCTCTGGGCTCTGGGCTGCTCTCCCTTCTTGAGTGAGCTCAGAGTCCCAGCGCGCTGGAACGGATCCCCCTAATAAAATCCCCCTTGCAATTGCATGAAGTTTGTCTCGTGTGGTCTCTCCTTCTCCGACGCTTCGCCGGACCCTTACAACGTGTCTTATTATTTTCCTTTTAATTTAGGTCAATTCCGCTCTAAAGTCAGTTTCACAAACTGATGGCAATCTCTCATCTCCCATTTTCCATCCCTCTGTAATTTGCCAATGTTATAAAATACTTGGAAATGGAAACACAGCTCTGGATTCTGGGCGCATCTGTGCATACTTTCAAATGTATATGATCTATCTGGCTTTCTTCCTTTCCTCACAAACTGTTAATACATTAGAAACCCAAACTGATTCCAGAGATCTTTTGTGAGTTACTGTATTGAATTATGGGGTATCACATTGTCTTTTATCAGTTTCACGTCTTATAAATTACCTGGCATAATCTAAAGAAGTGGGAAGGATCTTAGGCCTCTGGGAACCAAAAAATTTGTATTTTGTTTCTTTGCGATGCACATCCTAGATATATTACTCTCTGAACACACAAACACAGACTTATATCTAGCTCTTGAGAGAAGGCCTATCAAGTTGCTCTGTAGGCTTTAGATCCACCAGTATCCATTTATTTTTCTAATTTATAGAGGTTAGCTGAAACTGCAAATAGAAAGCACATTTATTACTGTTTTACAAGACCCTTATGAGGTAAAAGATAGCCTGGGTGGATGCAATTCCATACTGATTTACATCACAAAAGGGAAGCTTCCTCACTGGCCCTTAAACTAAGTTTTCTATATCTTCATTGACTGATTTTTATAGCTGTTCTCAGTCTAAATAATTTAAAGTTCATGCAAAGTGATCAAATGTTTTACCTCAATTGTTTCACTCCTAGTTCTCATTTCCCTTTAATGTAAATGGTTTTAACTAGCTCAGTGAGTTCTTATAGGTCTGAGTATTAGGGATGGAGAGGGTTGGGGGTTTTTTTATTTTTATTTTTTGTATGTTTGTTTTTAATGTCACAGGGGTTGATAATATATTGATTGAAAAAACACTGAATTTGGAGTCAGAAGTCTAGCCCCCTGCCACTAGACAGCTGGGTCATTTCAAGTTAAGTCACAGTCACTCTGGGGCTTAACTATGTCACCAATAAAATGAAGGCACCAGGGCAGAGGATTCCTAAGGCTCTTCCTATCTATGAACAAATAACACAAATGTTGGCAATACTTGGGGACAAAGGGACCCTTCCCTTTCCTTCAATCAGAACAGAGTTCAGTAGAAACAAACTTTCAAATTGGTGGGGATGGTCTGCCCAATGAGTGCCCTACTCAAAACTTAAGAGTCTTAGCAGAACATACTAATGAACGCCAGTCTTGGCCTGATCCGTACACACTGTGGAACAAAACAAGGCACTTAGCTCTTTAATGCTGTCATTTCTCAGCCATTCCACATCCTTGTAGAAGGCTGAGTAAGCTATTCAACTGGCCAAGGACGTCAAGAATCTGAAGTAATCAATTGCTTTTGTATAAGGTGATATACCCTAAGCGCATAGAAGAAGCAAATTAAAGTTAAAAAAAAAAATCTGAAGTAATACAGAGAAAACCTGCTGAAGCTAGCAAATGTAAATAAAAACTTAAAAGACACAAAATAGGGCTGGGGGTGGAGCTCAGTGGCAGAGGGCTTGCATACCTGCGCCTGAGGCCAGGGGTTCCATCCCCAGCACCACCCCTGCCCCCACAAGCCCCCAAAATGACAAATACAGAATTATGAGAGGGAAAACACAGTCCTTAGCACTCTCTACTATTGAGGTCATCAAGGAGGGCAAAGGTAAAGGAGAAGGAGTCCTGCTCGTTCATCACCTTTTATCCGCATTCCATACCCACAGATTCCTATTCTTCCCAGCAAAGTAAAAAAATGTGAAAATCTGCTTCTCCATTGGCCAATTCCCCTTCTAATTCCCAACATCTACTCCAAATTCCATGTTTCACTAGGATGAATATCCTAAAATGTTCCTGACCACATCACCATCTTGATCCATTCAACTTACCTTTGTGCAAACTGGGGAAAGGCTCCCTGTCTTCCATGAAGACTTTAACTTATTATATTACTGTACGCTATGAAGGCTCTGCTGAAGGGCGCCGTCATGGGTTAAAACTTCACCTGCACAAACTGAAGCCCACACTCTTCACAATTCCCCACATGCCAGAAGGGTGTATAGTCCCGGGACCAAGCCCTCTAGGTGAAGTGTCTGTCAGGTTCCAAAGCTGGGAGAGAGTAGGAGATGGGCAAAAGAAGTCACCATTGGTGACATGCAGAAGGTGGATAAAGTGGTGCTACAGACACATGTATGTGTGCCACAAAGTGTGCATGTTTACAGAGGTAAGTGGAGGGATTTCTGTAGGAGGGTGCTCTCCTCCACAGCTCCAGAACTCCGCTGGGAAGCCTGGAATCTCCACCTCAGCCCTTCTCCATGGTAGCTAATGTCTAGGGTGTGAATGGCACTCCCTTCAACATGGGATCCTCTGAAGGACACAATCTAGACATTTCACATGGCCTCCCAGATTGTCACTCTCTGCTTGGCTTCCACAGAGTGCTATTCCCAAGTCTTTGGATAAGCCATATACTTTCCTCCTTTATGCTTCTGATTCAGTTGTGTTTTGCTTGGAATGCCCTTTTCTACATCCAGAATCCAATTCATTCTTCAAAAACCTCCACCCACGCTACCTTTCCTGTGACGATTTTCCTAATCTTCTTTCCATAGAGTTACTCACTCTAATACTTCAATTATTCACTCAACTAATAGTTATTCAAAATCTCAGTCTGTTAGAAGTATACCCAAGCTGGGAGCGGTGGTACATGGCTGCAACCCCAGCAACTCAGGAGGCTGAGACAGGAGGACACGAGTTCAAGGCCAGCCTCAGCAACTCAGCAAGACCCTGTCTCAAAAAATGTAGAGGACTGGGGATATAGCTCAGTGATAAAATGTTCCTAGATTCAACTCTCAGTATTAAATAAATAAAAATAATAAGTAGAAGTATATCTATCATTTTATGACAGTATTTTAGCTAGTGTTTGAAAGTTGCTTAACACAGGTTAAGCCAGGCACAGAAAGACCACAAGGTCAAGGCCAGCACTCAGTGGCTTGGCTTTTATCCCATACTCATCTGTGTCCTCCAGGCCACTTCTCCACCTATCCTCCTCCTTCTGGCCCGTTTAGCTGTAGTTCTTCCTGCTCTGCACTCAGCATTTCATTCATGACCATGTTAAACATTACTGTGGGGCTGGTGGTTCCCTGAATGCACTTCTATCCATCCATTTGCACCATTTTGACTCTGTCATAAAAGAATTCCAACCTTAGTGATACACGATGGCCACCACAGTCCACCCCAACAGGTCTCTCAGGACTGTTCCCCACACCTGGAAGCCTTTCTCAACTGCTCAGCCTCTGTGTCACCCTCATTATTGCTGGCCCTCTAGTGAGTGGGGCATACCTTTGGCCCAGGTCCCCCTGGTCACCATCAAACATATTTTTAGACAGACTGCAATTGCAAGTATGTGGTTTAATCATTTCTTAAATATCAGTATAATCACTCTGCTCATTTCATAAAGCAATGCTTGATACTGTACATAAAGATGGAACCTCCTGAAAATCATATTTCAACTCTAAATTTGATATGGACTAATTATATATGTCAACTTGTATACAGAAGGAAAATAAATGTTTTGATCCAGAAGAAAATTATGCAGCATACACTTAACTGTATGTTGATAATGTCATTGAGTTCAACCTTCTGAATTCATTTTCTTCTAATTCATTTTCATGAGCTATGGTAGTTACTTAAATGAGAAAGTACAGCTGTTGAGGTACACATGCCCGTAATCCCAGCAACTCAGGAGCATGAGGCAGGAGGATCGCAGGTTCAAAGCCAGCCTCAGCAACTTAGCGAGGCCCCGTCTCAAAATAAAAAATACAAAGGGCTGGGGATGTGGCTTAGAGGTTAAGCATCCTTGTTTGATTCCCAGTACCAAAAAACCAAGCAAAACAAAAAAATCAATAAGGAAGTACATTGTTATTTCTTTCTCATATGTCAAAGACAAAAATAAAACATCACCACACCTTCATTTCTGTTCACTTACCAAGTAGAGGCTTCTACACTTACTTGATTAGTTTCCTTTACATATTTGGGGGGTGGAGGTTGTTTCTTTTGTTTCTTTATAGGGCTGGGAATCAAACCTAGGTCCTCACGAATGCTAGACAAGAATTCTACCACTGGGCTACACCCCAGACCCTTCTACATGTTTAATTATTTTGGCAATAACATTAAAGCTTGTTTCAAAAAAAAAAAAATCAAACAAGGAAATAAAATACATACTAATGTTTCCCATAAAAATATAAACTGGATCTGACATTTATACTTCTTTATAAAATGATGTGTCTAGATATGAAGTCCTGCTAGTGACGGGAAATATCTAATCACCATTTCTGACCTTAGGCTGTCCTTCTTCAAGGTAAACTCCTTAGTGACGAGGGTCCCAACTGGTTTATCTTTGCATCCCCAACACAAAGCAGAATACTTGGTACAAAAGGGGTGTTAAATGCCACTGAACTCTACAGGCAATCCTTGATTTCAAGGAGCTCCCAATCCAGTGCAGGAAGGGGCACTAGATCACTAGCAAAGGACACTCTGATACCTGTCCATTATCAAAAGGAAGAGAAAGAGTAACAGATCTATTACTCAAAAGAACAAAGGTAAAGAAACCTTTGAACCAGACCTGTGCAGCCAAGTTGGGTTTTGTCGCCCAGTATACATATCCCTACTTTCCTGATAACTGAACGTCCTTTTTCCTGGGGGAAACTGCTCCCCTCCATTCAGTTCATGGTGACCTCTGACCAAGAGGCCCGATTCTGAAATTCTGCCCTGTTGCCTTCAGGATGAATGGAACAAACCCGGAACTATTTTACAACAGCCCTGAAGCTGCCCGTGGCCACCAGGAGAGAGGACACCCAATGAAATACACTGGGTCCTGAGGGCGAAGTCCTGGGGCTCCCAGGTTTTCCAGCACAGCTGGATTCAGCAGGAGCCAACAGATACCTACAATTCTCCCTCAAGCCATTTTGCGCTTGGTTCTTGGTGTCACTAATGCAAAGTATCCTAACATACTGAACAGATGGTGTAAGAGTCCATCAAGCGGAAGATTGTGCAAAAATAGGTGCAAAGGTGCACTGGCAGGCCCAAGGCAGGGCTCCAACCCAGGGTCGTGGGGTCAGATCACCCCTGAGGCCTTTTGCTGCCTCCAGGGCTATGGGGAAGCCTCACAAGTGGCTCTGGCCTCCCTACTGGAGGCACCTCCCACATACAGTCACAGAGTGCACACACAAGGGTGGCCTCTAGGGTGGATGCCAAGTGCTCCAGGGACACATGCTCCACTGCCTTCGCTTAGACCACCTAAAATTCTCTTTTACTCCACCAACTGCAGTGTTACTCATCAAAGCCCTATTTACACTTCCAACCTTTGAGAGGAGGGAAGATCCCCTCCATGGGAATGATTCACGCCTTTGTGCTCAGGGAGTTTACTGAACATCCTAAAGGTTTACCCAGCTCATTACTGGGCTCCTCTCACTGACAGATAACACTGGCCTTGAATCTGCTCTGTAAGCCTGCCTGTTCCATTTAAAACACCATTTAAATATTCAAAAACGAGCAAAAGGCCTTTCTAAATAAAAGAAGTGAGCTTTTAAATTATTACTCTTTGACCAGTAATGAATGCCTTAACCATAAATAGTCAGTTTGAGAATTTAAGTCTGAGTCACCAGTCAGCTAAGTCACCAGGAAGTATATGGGGAATTCACAGTTTGAGATCAGGTATTGAGCTTTCATTTCTAAAACTGATTATGGAGGTTTTTTTTTTTTTTTTAATCATCTTCTATCACGAGTATTTTCAAATTATGCTTCTCTCTCTCTCCACTTTATTATTTAATAAAGGATGGCATCCTGAAGGTTCATAGGATCCAATTTTTTCTTGTTGCCAGGCTCTCTATTCTGTTTTCTCTTCTTCTTAGAAGAAAAATCAACGTATATTGGTTTTTCCCCCTAGTGATTTCTACACTTCAGTGAACAATTTGCTATATGATTCAAATTGATGCAAAATGTGAGAACTGAATAAGCTGTATTAATATCATGCATAGCATCCCAGTTCATAACCTGTACATTTTAACAAGAACCACAGGAAAAAAAATGTTGTTCATGATTACTGAGAAAAATCCACAGAAGCTTTTCAGGTCATATTTGGAGATAGATATTTTCCATCTCAAGCTTCTTGAGGAAGCTTGAGTAAAGCATTCAAAATGCCATCTTCCTAGGCTTCCAAAGGAATTCATTCACTGGCCCTTATGTGCAAACCATAATCATCATCAGGCTGGGGATATCAGGAAGGCAGTAGCCGCAGGTGGGGAGCTTCAGGTCTCCTCTCTAGACCACACAGAGATTCTATGTGGCCACCCCAGTGTGAAGCTCTCAGCCATGCCACAGGCCCAAGTAAGTTTCCCAGGACACAACCCCAGGCCCTTACATCATTTGGTGTTCTGCAAAGTCTTTATGTGAGATTCCCTTTTCCAGATATGAAGGCTGTATAAATGCTACACACAATGTTTTCTGTCCTTCCCATAGTTGACTTGTGACATGGGAAAGATAAGCAAATGATTCCCTTCAGAACAGTTTTTGTTATAGGTTGCTATTGCAAAAAGACAACAAAAAAACGAAATAAAAAAAACACCCAGGAGGTCTGACAGCCAGAATGCAGCTGGGAGAGCTAGTGGCAAGAAGGGTAGTAAGAACGAATTTGCAAATCCCAAAAGTCCTTCCCTGGAGCTCTAGGAAGACTGTCCAGCCAGCATCTCTCTGCTGGGAATGGGAGGGAGGAAAGAGAAAGAGGCCTGCCAACCATCCATGCTCAGGCCTCCTTTATTTCAGCTGGGAAAAGTTTCCACACAGGGCTCCAGGGGACCCGGAGAGAAACTCACAGCTCATTAATGGCCAGCATTTCACCAGATAACAAAGGTCAAGATGCAGGCAATTGGCTGTTAGTCTGTTAGCTATAATTTCACTTTATTTTGGGGCCTCTTAAGCAGGAGAGGGGAGGAAACGAGCTTGATCCATGTGTCCAGAAGTGCTATTACTCAGAAGAGGGCATCAAGCAAGCCCTACATAAATACAAGTGTCAGGCTCAAGGGCAGTGGCCCAGAACATTCACCTCTGTATTTTTAAAATGATAAATGCTTCATTTACCAAGAACTTACTCTGTGACAAGCAGAGCTAAATGCTTTTATATGTTGCATCTCAATCTGGACAATAGCCCAATGAGGTATTACTATTCCCGCCTTAGGGGTGAAAAGGGCCATCATTTCACAGGGGAAACTGAGGCTCAGTGGGATTAAATGCTGTATCACCCACGTTAAGCTTCTGCCTCCAATTTCTCCAGTGCTCCTCCTGTCAAAGAGCAGCATATCCTCTTCAATGAGGCAGGAGGGAGGGAGAAGTAGTATTATATTGATTTTGCTGACATGGTGAGAGTATGCAGGGATTTCAGTATAAAAATTGTTTTCTTTTAAAAAAAAAAGTGGTTTTTAATCTCAAACAAATTTCTTTAAATCTCCCATTAAACACTGAGAATTCCAGGATGGGGAGGGGCCCTCCATTTTTGAGAGAGGAACATAACAGACATATACTCATGCACTCTCCAATTATGGTCTTCATCAAAGTGTTCTTTGTCAAAATACTCTCTGAACAAAACAAGAAAAAAGGGCCATTTAAAAACATAAGAAAATTAAAAATATGAAGTTTTATTCAGTCTAACATTTATGTCCTTCTGATTTGACAGGGGCTGGTCACACAATTCAGCAGCACTGTTGAAAGTCACTGATCCCCTCCCTTCCATCCCCAGGCAACCCCAGGATGTCCTCCACAGAGGTTCAGGATCGGTGCAGACTATGTATTAAACACAATTCCAAAACCAAGAGTGAGAGATGGTCACGGTGACAAAGGAAAACCTGTTCTTGCGTCTCACCCCAGGAGAACAGAAGCTTCTATGTTGTAAAACAGCGCCTGTTTGCCAAATGACCTGCAGTAAATCTTCACAAAACATGATGCCAAAGAGCTCCGCAAACCAAAACACCTGGCTTAGTGCCAGACTGCGAGAGCCACCTGCCAAAATGGACAGGAGGACGAACACTTGTAGATTCCCTCTCCATGGTGCTGCCCACTCCCTCTGTCAAACATGCTGGCTGAAGGACACACTGACCACCAGGACTCAGACCACCTCTGACGGATGCCCAGACACCAGGTTCCACCCGCCGAGTTCAACACACATAGCTCTGTGTGAGGGCTGGGGATTTAGCTCAGTTGGTAGAGTGCTTGCCTCGCATGCACAAGCTCTGTTTGGTCATGATTGCTAAAGTTCTATAACTTAACTATTACAGAAACAGAAGGAATATAAGTATGAAGACCAGTCTTTCAATGGGAACTTAAATTATTGGGGAAAGTACCACAAAAATAAATTGCTCATATAATTTGCTATTGCATTACGTACTGTCAAGACATCTCAAACTTGGGGGAAGGGACCTGGTAAGAATTTAAGTGGATTCTGTCTTCAGATTGGTAAAGTCACCTCAGGTCTTCCTTCATTTTAAAGAAATGAAATTAGGAATTATGAACTCTGCATTGTACATATGGTTCACACAGAGAGGTAGGGTAAAAGTTTTCTTCAATTGTTCACACTGAAAAGGATTTGGACGTCTATCAAATACATAGTGTGTCAGAGGGCACCAAGTCAAAATTTACTATAAAAGGTAAATGTCATTTTTTAAAAAATATTTTTAGTTGTAGATGGACATAATGCCTTTATTTTATTTATTTTTTTTTAATGTGGTGCTGGGGATTGAACTCAGTGCCTCATGCATGCAAGGCAAGCTCTCTACCACTGAGCCACAACCCCAGCCCTACATGTCATTTTTTTATAATCCCTGCAGGCAAAACTTTTGATCTGCCAATAAACTACAAAAATCAATGATATTAAAATAATAGGATCTCTAGTGCAATTCTTATCACAAACAAAATTTTAATACTATCAGAACACACCTTCTAAGGGAACCATTATTTCAACATCCATCTATCATCTGACAAACTACCAACAGATATTGTCCAGAATAACCTGCTTATTACAACTCTCAACCAAGCAAAAATAATATGATGGGCTAGAACTGAGGGTAATACATTGGCAATGTTCTCCCCAAACAGGACATGCCACTGAATATGCCTTCATTAGTTAGCTTGCCATCACTGTAACAAAATGGTTGAGACAACTAACTTAAAGAAAAAAAGTGGGTGTGTTTCTTTTTTTTTTTTTTTTTTTTTTTTTTTTGCCTTGCTAGGAATTAAACCCAGGGTCTCATGTATGCTAAGCACATGCTGTACCCCTGAGCTACACTTCTAGCCCTACAAATATTATTTAAATAAATTAATTTTGCTTGTGAAGTTGTACAAGCACATCAGGGTCTGAAGCCTCAGAAACTTTGATGCTGTGCATTTTTTTGTATATTCATAACTGTTTGTGAGGTATTTCAGAAAACACATGGGCTTTGGGGTCAAAAAGATCAAGAGTTGGCATTCCAGCTCTAAAGGACCCAGTAGTTGAGTGACCTCGGGGAAACTGATGTGCAAAGAGGTTAAGTTACTTTGCTATCACTCAAACTGGGCGAAGGCTACCCAGCTCCTTCAATCTGTCCTAAGAACTAAGTGAGAGAACACCTTTAAGCCGGGGTCTCCACCTCATGGTAGGTGGTCTAAAAGTGCTGGTCACCCCACTCCCTGAGCAATGAGAAAGTGATCTCCTACAACACCAGTGTATCTCCAGCAGCAAACGTAGATGACAACAACCAAAAATATTATGGCCAATGCTGGGCTTTAAAGGAGAACAGCATCATAGCAGCTGACATTTACTCAACACTCTCAGGGGGACTTCCTACTGTCATCTCTTTCAGGTAGGAAGCAGGCTTAGATTTAATAACCCACCCCAATCCCAACCCTTAGAAACAAGTGACCACCTAAGTTCCCTACGTGGGAACTTAGGGATGCAAAGGTCACCCAGGGTGACCCCAAGCCAGCCTTCCCGCATCCTCTCATCTCACGGGCTGTGACATTTCCTTCCAAGGCTCTTAAGAACAACATGCGGAAGCCAAGGTTTCATATTTCTTATTGAAACTGCTTCTCTATTTTGCCAGTTCAAACATAAGCTCACTAAAGGTACAAACCACATCTGAGGCACTTTTGAGTCTGGTAAACACAGTCTTGGAATCCAAGGATGCTCGGATACTTGATTTAATATAGTATTTCCTCTGGAGCTTGGTCCTTTGTTAATTTCAGAACAGATTCCATAAATAAAATGTTTGAAGTCAGTTCTGAGGTCAACAAATACCAGAGGAAATGGTTTCTAATCTGGAACATGAGTGGGGAAAATGAATGCTGTAGAAATTAAGTACACTAAATGACAAAGGAAACAAAAGAACTATCCAGGTACACGCTCTATGTCTTTGTCTTTAGCCTCACATTCTGTTCAACCAAAGGGAACCGTGGTTTAGAAACCATTATGTACCATTATGCCTCAGAGAAGGAAGAGCCGGGGTCAATCATGACATGTCAAATTACCCCATCATGATCCCTGCTCGGCAATCCAGCTGACACCTCCTAAGACACTGTGTTAATTATCTACATGATGATGACAGATGTGCTCCCAAGTACCGACTGCAGATCTGAAGAGGGAGTCAGATGGGAGTGATGAAAGAGAGTCATGAAAGAATATTTGGCAGTGCAAGAAATTAAATGGAAACTGCACTAAATAATTATCTCACTCACCATGACAGGTTCCTAAATGTCTTTGATTACTAACAGAAAAAAAAAAAAAATCAGACATTTCATGGTTCTCTGTCTAGAAGAAATACACTAAAAACAGTTTAACTTCACGTAGTATGATTTCATGGGCACACAAATTCTTCCTGAAAGAGGTCTGAGGCACTTACTATGTCAAGCATTAAACCTCAAACCAGGGTCTGAGCCAATTCTGTACGTAATAACTGCAGCCGTAGGGTTCACCACAATTACCAGGCTCCACTCTTGAAGAAAGTTCCTCATCTTTAAAATCGAATCTAACAACCCCCCCTCCACCCACACACACACACACACACACACACACACACACCATCTCCCAATGGTAAAGTGGTTTCCATTTTCTCTGGATTCACACTTTCCTTCCCATTTTTTTTTCTGCCAAGAAATGGCGTGCCCCTCAAGTTCACGCTCTCTATTCCCTAGTATCTTTAAACTCACCTGTGCCATGACCTGTGTTTAGATACTTTCGGTAAGAACTCCATAGAAGCGATAATGAAATTTCCAGAATGCTACTCCTATAAAGATGCTGATACAACAGTTAGCAGCCCAGTGCTCAGAAACTACCAAAGCCCTTGAATGGTTTCCATCTCAGAAGATGCCAAGACTTCGAGGGCTTCCTCTCCATTTCAGCACTCCCTTCTAACCCCCGATTTAGATCTGCAAAATGAAACACCAACAGGGACACCTGAGAAAGAAAACTGACCCCTGTCATCACAATCACTGCTCGCAGAGATCCACTGAGCACTCGGGGAAATACTCAAGTGCCAAGCTCTAAATATTTCACCTTCACTCACAGAGCTTCTCAAATACAACTGGGGAGGGAAAACCAGCACAAATCACCCTGAAACTTTCATAAGATTTCAGAGAATGGGGGCTGGAGATGTGGCTCAGCGGTAGCGCGCTCGCCTGGCATGCGTGCGGCCCGGGTTCGATCCTCAGCACCACATACCAACAAAGATGTTGTGTCCGCCGAGAACTAAAAAATAAAATATTAAAAATTCTCTCTCCTCTCTCTCTCTCTCTCTCTCTCTCTTAAAAAAAAAAATAAAAAATAAAAAAAAAATAAAAAGATTTCAGAGAATGTACTGAAATATCACCTACTGTTAAGAATTAATAAATATTGGGCTGGGGGAGTAGTTCAGTGGTAGAGCCTAGGTGTGCAAGGTCCTGGGTTCCATCTCAAGCACCACAACGAAAAGGAAGGAAGAAAGGTAGGGAGGGAGGGATGGTTAGGAGAGGAAGGGCAGGAAGAAAGGGGAGGGAAATAAAGGAATTCTTAATATTACATAATTAAGACTCCTCAGCTAAGGAAATCCCACACCAACTTCTGTTGCCCTAAAACCAGATATCCAAAGCCACACACAGTTGGCAGTTTGGTTTCAAAACCATAAATGAAATAGCTGACTAGTTGAATCTGTGTGAAGAAGGAGAATGAGATAGGATGAAGCAGCATGATTCTTTTCCTTGACTGGGTAGACAGTTTTGTAGGTAAACACTTTACCTACAACAAGTAGGTTCCTCAAGTTCCTGATACACTGTGCAAAACCTGTGAAAGCTATCAGGTATGCAAACATGATATTGCTTTAGTTATCATCCAGCATGCATTCTGTGTACTAGTACCAATCATTTCAGTCTCATCCTCAACAAATGATTTTAACCCCTGTATAATATTCCTTGTCTAATATCTAAAAGGATATACCAAACAAGTCTAATAAATTATTTTTTCAAAAATAAAGAAGGATCACCTTCATGGGTTCCTGTAAACAGCAAACTAATAGAAATAAGTATATTAAATTTCTCTTTAGTGTTTTGGTTTATCTTCAACCCTTGAGCATACGGTAGTGCATACTGCACACTGCAAAGCCTTTTATGAAAACGTTCATTTTTCCCCCGCAGCACTCGCTCCTGCCTCACACAGCGTCACCATGGGGGACCTCAAGCATGCTGACTGACCACTTTTCTGTGCTTTCTCAAAGCCTCTGAGTCCTTGAGACATGTGAGGTCACAGGAGGAACCTCGGTTCTGGTTAGGGGAGTACATATTTATTTCCTCATTAGCCTCACTCAGTCGGTGAGAGCAAGGTTAAAAGATAACAAGTACCTTCTGTAGGAACTTACGTTTTAAGAAACGAGGTATTTGCAATATAACAAATAGAGAATATGAGTATACACTAACATATCACTGCCTTTCTGCTTAGTTTCATACTTAACAGATTCTTCTTTCATAAAATGTAGTAATGTTTATGGTTCGTATGAAGGGAAAATCATATTCTACATTTCATGCCCATTTCCAGAATACTTCATTCGATTATACAGTGGTTTGTTGAAGCTTTATTTTTATGTTGTATCAAGACACAGACCAATACCCATCTTTATAGATTATTCTTTATAGATTATATGAAGTAACTAAGTAGTAACATTCTAGAAGCATAAAATTTGCCTATAACATTTGCCAAAATGTAAAATCAAGCCACGTGCTTGGAAAACAGGCAAACAAAATGAACTTCATATAACTTTGAAGTTATGCATTTAAAAAGAAGGATTATAAAGACAATAATGACCACATACTGTACTCAAAATGGCTTGGCCCTGAAGAGCCCTTGTCCCCGCAGTGACAGGGTACAGTTTGCCTCCCCTAGTGACAGCCAAAGCCAATAGACTAGCAATTGCGGACACACTGGTTCTGGAGGGAGAACAGCAGCATGTGCTGAGGTTGGCTGATTTATTTACTCCCCCTGAAAGCAGCAGCCCTCTCAGAGTCTTTGGAAGCACTGGAACATCAACTAAGAAACCTTGCTTCTCTCCCTGTGGATTCTCATTTCAATTGCAAACATGTTTTGCAAAAACTTAACATAACCCTGCATCCCTGCGTCAGTCAGTACCTAACCACACTGCTGCGGCTAACCCCAGAGCCGTCATCAGATTCCACGCTGTGGAGGTAGTGGCATCTTTCACAGGCACCCATCAAGCACTCAGGATGAACACTCCTTTCACACACCTAGCCTGCCCTCTATCACTCAGACCTTGTGTTTGATCATTTTGCTTTTTTTCTACCTGTTTTCTAGCTTCTCGAAGTTGGAGACCACACTTTAAGTTCGTTGCCAGGTGTACCATTACCATACGTGTGGAGGACCATAATAAATAATCTGATTGACCGATCCTTTTTGTAAAATAATTCTCCCATTTCAATACGAGATCTGAAAAATCCAAAGGCAGATACAACTCTTCAACCTTTTCCACTAAAATACCAAAATTCACGAATTCACATCTTAGACTTGCTTTAACTATCATTGAGCACTAATGAGCAAAATGCCAAGTTTATTTGTTTCATTTATTGTTGCAAAAAAAGTTTTAACTTTTACTGAACACTTCAAATGGGCCAGACACTGAGTTCAGAGGTTTGCACAGGCTACACCTCACTTAATCCTCACAATCAAACCATCTTATAGATGAATAGAATTCTTATTCTCTTTTTAAACGTGGAAGAACTGAGGTGATATTACCCACCTTGCCCAGGATCCCACGGCTAGAGGGGGGCAAAGCCAGGAATCACACCCAGGCAGTTTAGCTTTGCCAGAGAGCTTACTCTGTTCTTGGAAAAACAACTCCTATTTATTACTAGTTTATGATACTTTTTTATGAAAGTAACCTTGAAGTTACTTTCACATACTTTATTTTTATATCTGATCTTAACAAACCTCCAAAGAAGGGCAGACATTACTACAAATGAAGAACAGGCAGAGATAAAAATTCATGCACATACGCCTAAAGCAAGCATGAGTACACAACCCGATTTCTGCATCTTAAAACCCAATGTGCTAATGCTTGCCACAGGTTCCCTGGATATGCACCCTGATAACTATATGGTAGCTGAAACGGATGTGGTCTGGGGATTCAATAACTTCATTGCCTAATATATTGTTATAAAGTGGGATTTGAAGCAATATGGAAAATACAGATGGTCATATTGTATGAACAGTTCCAAAGCTCATTTGAAACTCTAAATAAATTTTCTTACAGGGAAGAAAAAGTTATAAATCAAGATAGGTTTGCAACTTGCTCCCACCCCTAGACTGTTTAACTCCTAAGGTAACTAACATGTATCATTAATCCTTTATCATGAGCAGTTCCTGCTCAATTAACCATTGAGCCTGACGTCGACAAGGAGCCTCATCAACATTTGCCTTTCCAGTCGTTTAGCTTTCACCAGTAAAAGCTTATGTTTCAGGCTTTTGTGATAGATCACACTAGGGTTCCTCATTCTTCATGCCTCCATATCATGTCCTTTGAATGTCTCATCATCCCCCAACGCAAGAGCTTGGCCACTCTGACCTACAGAATGAGGCAGAAGTAACAACAGGCTAGTGTTGTGCCCAAACTTCAAGAGGTCATGTGTGTTTGCATGTGCTCCCTGGGCTTCAGCCATCACCACGAGAAACCCAAGATAGCCTGCGGGTGCACAGAGCACAAGACACACATGGAGGACTGCTGTCCCCGCCACCCCCCGCCTATCCCTGCCATCCTGCAACCCAGGGAGAAAAGCAGGGCTGCCACAGCCAACCTCAAGGGATAAGAAATAAGTGTTTATTTCTGAATGCAGTAACATTTCAGGATCACTTCTCTGCAACAAAAACTAACTGATACATGATTCTGAACTGCAAATTGGGAAATTTCACACGTCACCTTATTTAATCTGACAATTTGGGGAAGTTAGTATTATCAGTCCTTTGTAACTTTTTTTTTTTGGTGTGTGTGTGTGTGTGTGTGTGTTTCTCCTTAGTTTTTCCTTTTTTGTGATGCTGGGGATAGAACCCAGAGCCTCAGGCAGGCTAGGCAAGTACTCTACTACTGAGACACATCTGCAGCCTCGTCTTTATGTATTTTTAAAATTATGTCTATAGCTCTACTTCATGCCTATAAATAAGAACCTTCTGGGAAATGGGGTTTCTAAACCTATACTTTTTTTAAAGCCTCACAGGTGACTTTGCAGTAATGTTCTAAAAGATGAGCCAGGGTTGGGAGTGTTGCTCCGTGGTAGAGCATGTGCCTGGCATACTTGAGGCCCTAGATTCAATAGGAGGAGGAGGAAGAGGAAGAAGAAAGGATGGCAGCCTATTTATTATGGTCCCGGTTTTGATTCATCTTCTACTTTCAGGCAGGGCTTCAGAGTTCTTGGGGGACTGGGTCCTTAAGGCATGTCAAGTTCACAGTGAAGAACGTCAAGAGTAAATCAATTCCTTCTAGGACAAGAGATTCCAAATACTCTTTCCCCTTTCCCACCAAAACTATCAACTTCAGGTGCTTCTGCAGGGATAGCTCCCAGAACCTCTGACGATGCTAATGAGAACCACTACAGTCAGCAGTCAAGTATCACAGGTTAGTCCCTGTGCCAAGTGCCTTAGCATCAACCTGACTTCATTCAAACTTTTAACTTTTATTATTTAATTTTATTTATTTATTGGGGTATAGGGAACTGAACCCAGGTGTGCTCTACCACTGAACTATATCTGTAGTCCTTTTTATTTTTTATTTATTTATTTTGTATTTTCAGACAAGATCTCACTAAGTTGCCAAGACTGGCCTCAAACCTGCCATCCTGCCTCAGCCTCCTGAGTCACTGGGATTACAGGCGTGTACCACTGCACCTGGCCCTTCATCCACATTTTTAGAAGGGCAGTGACAGCTGGGGATGTAGCTTAGTGGTGGAGCGCTTGTCCAGCATGCCTGAGGCTCAGGCTGGGAAGGGAAAAAAAAGCAGTGAGGTTAACAAGTGCTCGGAGGAAGCTCCCGCTACTAATAAAGGGTCGATCCACCAGTCAAATCCACTTCTGTCCACTGCAAAGCTCCCACTCTTATTAACTTCTAGGGGAAAGTGCTCCGGAACAGCAGCTCTCACAAGAGTTTCAAAGAAAATGTACTGAAAATAAGGACTTCTGAAAGATCTGGACTGATGGGGTATGAGCTTGGGTTTCCAGCAAAAATTCTAGCTATTGACAAGACCAATGTGGATAGAAGAAGTAAGAGGAACATATTATCATATTGGAACTGGGGGTGGCAGAAGGAAATGTGGTCACGAATAAGGCAATTTTCAAATATAGGAATTCCTAAAGAAAATTATCCAAAGGCTTGGTCCATTATGATGTACCCAACTTCACACAACTGCTATCGTACCAATGGTATCCTTTAAAGCTGTATTGACAGTTTAATGAACTTGATGATGTTTTATCCTGTAGCCACTACATCTCTGCAGCTAAAGTGCTCTGGACACAGAGCCAGAAGACTTCAAACTCTCTCTCCACCAGTTGCTAACACATGGAAAAGCCACAGTCTCTTCAGACCCCACCCAGGGTGATGTATTAAACCACATTCCAGGTGCCTTGGTGGCTGCTGCTCCGTCTGCACCTACTTCCTCAGACTTAGGATCAGAAATAAGCACCTGTTACACGCTCAGGGACTTTCCCAACCCTGTCTCCAACCTTGTTTTGAAAAATCTAAACAAAAAGCACCTCCATTCCAAGTCTCACACCATCCAATTACAACAGGTTGTATTCCTCAGCTCTGACCCTCCTCTCTTCCACTGGGGGGCTTCAGAACTTGGCTCGGGGCCTCTCCATCCCAAGCACTTCTATTTTTATGGGTGATATGACAGACCATGCTGATGGTCAGGAGAATTCTTCGGCTCCAGTGTGGTCAGTAATATCACAATCTCTTGGCCAGGGCAGTCCATGGCCACATCCTGGACTATTATCAATCCTTAAAAATTATCCGAGCCACAAACTTCCTGTCCTACCCTCCCCGCCTTACTGCGCCTCCACACCAATCTCTGGTATTTAATCCCTCCACCGCTCCTTGCTCCTTCTGTGAGGTTCCTCTGGACTTGGCTTCCCTCTCCATCCAGCTCACTCTCAGACCTCAACAGTGGTCCCCTACTGAGGGGTCAAAGTCCCCCCCCCTTGAGGTCCCCTGAGGGCGCACAATTTAGGACGTCCCAACTCTCCCTCAACTGGACCTTCCACATGTTCTGTGACCTCACCTGGGTCAACAGATGCCAGGCCCTGTGACCCTGCAGCGCCCACAGCTGCTTCCTTACGCAGCTCTCTCCCCGTCCACACAGCAGCGGCTTCACGCGCCCCTTATGTTCTCCGTGGCACTTTTCATAAAGAAAACCCGCCTCTCTCTGGCTTGCTGTTTTGAGATGGAGCCTCTTGCTCCCACCACTGTCATCCTCCAGGAGGTGGTGCAGGGGGGGACGGGGACGCAATACCATGCTGCTGAACCTGGCCTTCTAAACTGTGAGCTACATAAACCTTTGCTTGTTACAATTAGCTGCCTCAGGTGTCTCTTCCTAGTAATGAGATATGAACAAACACAGTGTCTGTCTTCCACTCCTCCACTGCACCTCTCATGTTGTACTTATCATCCTTTACACCCCCTGAAGAAGGGGACTGTGAAGTCCTAGGTACCATTTACAATGCCTGGTATTTAACCCAGTGCCTGGAACTCAGCTATTACTCACTAAATTTGAGTAAAGAAGTTAAGTGCTTATCTTGTCTTCAGGGTAGCATTTTATGAAACACTTGTCCAAGGGAATATTAATAGGGCCCTCTCTCATTAAAGCGTTTTATGGCTGAATAATTTGGGAAATGTCCCAACAAGTTTCTTCACACTTCAGGACTTTTCAAATTTCTAATGGGCTAAGGCACACCGTGAACCTTCAAGAATTAAGCCTTTCCCAAATACAATTTAAAACCCTGTGTGCACACGTTACACACGCAGAAGAGACAGAGACATGGTTTTTCAAATCTGGTTTTGTTTCTTTGATATCACTGCTGTGGAGAACAGAAAATAATTTAGAAAAATGATTAAAATTTTGTCCACAAATTATTGAAAATCATATTAAGCAGCCTTTACCATTATAAAATGCATTGAGATCAGTATTTTTCAAAATCAATTAACATTCATAATCAGTTAACCTTCTCATTTGGATATTAGGTAAGTCAGCAAACAGTTATTTAAAAGGCAAAATTAAAATGCCCTCCTTTAAAAGGCAAAACAGTATCAAAAAGGAGAGAAAGTAGTTGCTCACTTAGTCTCCTTAGTGAAATAGGAGAAAGAACATCGGATTCAGGGAACTCCCAGAAAGAACAACTGTAAAGCAAAACCATGGTCCAATTACACATCAGGCTGCAGAAAACAGGACAGATTTTTAGAAGGGACAAATTTATTTTTAATATTTTAAATGTTTGAGAGTATGGGTACTGGGAGTAGAACCCAGGTCCCCCTGCATATTAAGCAAGCCCTTACCACTGAGCTATACCCCTGGCTCCTTAAAATTTTTCTGTAAGAAAGCAAATACAGGTGATACTCGGGCACTATACCATCACCTTATAGAACTGTTTCGGAAGTAATAAGGCACCCTCCTCAGGCCAATCAGAACAAAATTTTAGAAACCCCCAAACATTGACATATGCACATTCACACACAAAAAAATACTTCTTACAAATGACTGGAATTTTTAATTAAGTTATCATTTTCAGTTATTTGTCAGCAACAAGCATTGCCTATCTGTTTATTTCACAAAATAATCCTTACCCTAAGAATGTTTCAAAATATTTTGAACACAAAAGTGACATTCAGAAGAGAATTATTTCAAGATGTATGATTCTCATTTTCTGAATGTCAACATTGTATCACAAACATTCACTGAATTCCGCTTTCCAGAGGAATTCCCTTAATCAGGAAGATACACACCGGTAGATATCTGGGGCTGCATCACTTTCCTTTAAAATCACGCAAAGCCCTTACAGCCTTTTCCTATCTGACCTGTGTTCTTTTTATCTTCTCGCTTCATTTCAATCCTATTTATATGAGATGACTCATGAAATCAAATGCAACCTGCTAGTAGTTGGACATTTTTACACATTGTAATTAGCTAACATTTAATAATTGTTATTAGCCCAGTTATCAAACCCACAACAGCTTATTCACATTCTGTTATCAGAAGTATATGCATTTTAGGTTTCATTTGGAAATGTTGACATATAATTAATTTTTTTCTGGGGGTGGGGTGGGGCGGGGCGGGGCACTGGGGATTGAACCTAGGGACACTTTACCACTGAGCCACATCCCCAGTCCCCACCCCTTTTTGAGACAGGGTCTCACTTAGTTGCTTAGGACCTCACTAAATTGCTGAGCCTGGCCTCAAACTTGCAATCCTCCTGTCTTGGCCTCCCAATTTGTTGTAATTACAGGTGTGTACCACCACAACTGGCTAGAATTAACTTTTTTGCAACCTCTTAACCATTTCCCCACTCTCCCCACCTCCCACAAAAAAAAAGACATTGCCTTGGCCTATCATATATGAATATATTCTACTTATTTTGCCATGTTGATAGCTGGTTTCATATTAGACCTTCTTTTTACATAGTAGCTGAAACTCCAAGAACATTCAATTTCCTTTATTCACAGGTTCTGTATTTGCCAATTTATGTATTTGATAAAATTTGTTCTGAATCCCAAAATTAATACTCATGGCACGTCTGTTGTCATTCTCAGATATGTGCTGGGTGGAAAAAAGTCTGAGTCACCCAACGTGCACCTTGCCAAGGCTGGACAGACGATTGTTCCACCTAGTTTCAGCTCTCCTACTGTAAACAAGTGTCCTTTTCACAGACTATTTAGTGCTACGTGTTTCTTTTCTCTTTTCTTATTTATTTATTTATTTTTGCTTTTTGTAAGTGATCTGTGTCTTTAAAATGGTCCCCAAGCACTGGTGCCGTCTAGTGTTCCTGAGTGCAAGAAAGCTACAGCATGGCTTTTGCAGAAGATGCAGGTGTTAGAGGAGCCTGTTAATTAGAATTGGTGGCCTGAACTCAATGCTATTGAATCATCAATATATACTAAATAAGGTATCTTTAAATAGCAATGCCCATAAAATAAGGCTGTGTTGACTGGTTGATGAAAACATTGCGTCCAGGGGCTATTAGGAACCTAACCCTGTGCATCCCTAGGAGTGGACAGTATTTGTTAATTCAGTGTTTATGGCAATTTTATAGAACACAGGGACCATGAGTAGTGAGCATCAGGTGGATCTTCAGGGCCCTGAAAGCTTTCCAATTTTGTGTCTATTCCCTAAAACGAACACCCTACTTCTCCAACACTGCTCTCCACACAAGGATCTGTCCCAGCGGCACACCTGGATTCACTGTCCACGTCTCCCACTAACGTTTGAATTTCCCCTTGTATTTTAGGGGACATGATCTAACTGTAAAGGCTAAGAGAAGTCAACCAAACCCAAGAACAAGGCTCCTATTGACCAAACCACCCAAGTGCAGAGGAACAAGGAGAGCGCCCTCCTCCACTGGGGGGGGGGGGGGTGTTGTTTAGGTGTGTGCAGGTGAGCAGGAGTAGCAGCCAGCTGGGTGCCCCTCCTTCCAGGCAGTGGAAGGCAAGACGCAAGATGCCCTCCACCGCCTCCCAAGATCTGGAGAGGGGGAAGAATAGCGCAGCTATCCCCACACACAGGGCTGGCTTCGTGGGTGAGCAACACAGGGGTTCACAGGGCCCCAGACTCGGTTTAATATTCTGATTCTGCCTCCTTGAACATAACAATCTTTAAAGGGAGCCCACATTTCTATTTTATACTGGCCCCACAAATATGTAGCCGATTCTTTCTGCAGGACCCCTACACTGCTGTGAAAGAGCTCAGTGCCCGGAAAAGGGGGATGGCCCCTGCTGAGGATGCGTTGGGAGGACAGTGCACACTACTGAGAAGGCACAGAGAGGCCTACTGAGGTGTGATATGAAGGCACCAGTGACTGGGACAGTCTCCCTTGGGACTCCTAGAGCATTTCTACCTTTTTAAAAAATAAAAAATAAAAATAAACATGGAGCAGTGACTCTGGGACCCAGGATGGCCCTGGGCTCACATAAGAGACCCAAATAAACATTAAAGAGAGAACCTCAGCTGTTTTCCTACAGAGTACTCTCACATATTCAGTAAAATCTGCTCCAATCAAAAGGCAGTTATTTTGTCATGTATTCTTGTGTCACATCAGGCTCACGGCAAAATTAGGAGCTTTGCTATATAAACTAGGTTTACATTTTACTAAGTACGTACAACAGTTTTTTACTTCAAAGAATATCTACTGTATTTTAAACCTCCCACACAAGCAACTTTGATATGTCATTCAGCAAAAACATCATTTCTACTTTATTAGGCCAACATTAAAGGGAAATAGGTATTTAAAAAAAAAAAAAAAACAACAGATTAATCTGCCAGGTATGGTGGCACACACCCATAATCCCAGTGGCTGAGGCAGGAGGATCACAAGTTTGAGACCAGCCTCAGCAACTTATCAAGTCCCTAAACAACTTGGTGAGCCCCTGTCTCAAAATAAAATATAAAAAAGGGTTGGGGGATGTGGCTCAGTGGTTAACCACCTATAGGCTCAATTCCTAGTACTCCTCCCCTCAAAATAAAAAGATTAATCTATTCCTAGAAGAACGATGAGCCTCCTGCAGAAGCAAACTTTTGGTTCTTTTTACTGTGACCTATTCCACCTCCAGTGGCCCATTAGGAAACCAGAACTTGCATAAGAGCTCCTACTTGGGGACCTGTAGTCAGCTATACTGTTTGGCACCTGTACACAGCGCGAGGGAGCAGCAAGTCCCACATGCTCTGAGCACTTCGCAGCCCTCGCACCACCAGAAACATCAATCTCGCCCTCGGTCTGGACTGTGTCCTCCACATCTCTGCCTGTGTCCCACTTTTGGCTGCTAGTCTGGGCCACACCTGGATGGAGAGGGGCTGCTGGTGGGTTCTGCTGTGCTCCTCCTTCCATCAGTTCAGCTGGAGAATCCCCCCAAGCACGTTCCCATCACATCACTGTTTCATCAAAAGTCGACATTCTCTCTCCACCCAGCCCCAGGTGAACCCCAGCCCCAGGTGAACCCCAGCCCCAGGTGAACCCCAGCCCCAGGTGAACTGAAGCCCACCTCCCTCTCCCAATTTCCCCCAACACATTTCCTACCATGCCCAGACATTATTCTCATTTCCCCTTAACACTTTCTCTGTCTGTTGCTGTGTGTGTGTGTGTGTGTGTGTGTGTGTGTGTGTGTGTGTGTATGTATGTGTGTGTTTGGGAGGGTGGAATGAGGATTTAGGTGGGTGGGAACAATCGTTGCTATCCAGCCTGCCCAACTCTAGCCCACTCTGCATTCTGTCCCTTCACAAACTCCTCCCAGCTTCTCTGGGTCACTCTTCTGTCCTAGCTAAACAGTTATCAACCAGGCCTTTGTCATTCTCTCATTAGGTCATGGGTTTGACTTCGTTACCAAACAGAGTACAATGCCTCAAGAACAGGCCCTGGCCCCATCTGCACGCTGCATGTGCTGGGGCCACAGGAGCCCACAGGAGGAACTTCTGAGCCTCCCAGCTTTAGCACTCTGGATTCATTATGTCAGCTGGATGTGGCTCAACAAGGAAATTACCCTGCAAAAAATTCCCATGCAAAATGGCCATAAACTTAATCTTGCTGTCTCTTCCCTATATGAATGTCAAAAATGCTCTAAAAATAGTCTGAAGAAGCCATTAGCCAGGAACCATTATAAAATATAAACAAAACTGTATGTCACCAAAGTAGACTAAACATATCAGCACAAAAACTACAAACACAACCGCATGAAAAGCCAAGTTATTAATGGAGATGAGGCACTTTTTCAAAGAGATTCCCATTTCCATGAGTAAAGAAGATAATTTTGACCTTGGGAAGAAACATTATTGATTTTTTAAAAATATTATTTTAAAAATAATTTCAATTATTTTAAAACATTCAAAGTAGATTATTAATACATACACTAAATTATTAAATATAACTAATGATTCAAATTGTGGGGTTAATAAATTATTTAAAATAAGTTCTACTTTGGATCACATATCTTATTAGCCAAGCATAAGAGCATTTAACACTAATGTCAACAAAATGTGTCATGACTTAGGAAGAATGACCATTAATTTTCTCTAATGTCAGGCATGGGAAATAGAAACATTCCCAAGTCCAGTAGCACCTAGTGAAAGGCAGTGTTTACCTACTGCTGCCAGCACTGCTCCTGAATAATGCTGATATCTGATCTGCATCAAACATTCCAAGCAGTCTGACAATAAGAAGCACAGGAAAGATAACTTTTTTCTTGTTTTGTTTTTTGCACTAAAATTGGAAATAATATACCACTTCTTTCTAATCACCACAGAAGATCCTATAAAATCTCCAACCACATCATACTTTCTGCCCGTACACTTAAGAGAATCCACTACCTTGACCCACTTTATCTTTTTCATTTCCTGCTAGGACCCAATCTTTTCCCTGTGAAATACTTGCCTTTCTTTAGGAATGCCTGCTTCTTATCTGGAATACAGTTTTAGCAGCCACCTCGGATAGGCATTTAGGAAACTGTAAATCATATTACAACTCAGAAATAAGATGATCTGAAACAGCTTCCCACACCCTGGGATATTCAATCTTTTAGGATTTGATCATCTTTATAAACTCATTTCATAGTCTCCAAAGCAAACTTTCTAAATTGCAAAACTGATCTTTTTAACAATTCTTTGGCAGTAACCCACAGCCAGATGGATGAAGTCCACAACCCTTGGAAATGCAGTGTACATTGTGCATGATCTTGCCTTTGCCCACCTTTTAAGTTTCAAACAACTACACTCCACCATACACCCACTCCTACGCTCCTTACCCTAGTAATTCCAAAACCATCTTTCTTAATAGCCATCTAATTATGACATGGTCTCTCAACCTCAGAAATGTTGAAATTTTGAGCAAAATTATTCTTTGTTGTGGAGGCCTGCAGGACATTTCACAGAATCCCAAACTCCATCCATCAGATGCCAGTATCATACCCTACTCCATCATAGTTATAATATCCAAAAAGACCTCCGAAAATTTCCAACTGTTCCAATGGGCAAAAACTGCCTCCAGCTGAGAGCCACTGAACCCCACAATCACTAATCCCTAGATGCCTGCAGGACTCAGCCCTTTCTGAGTCAAACTCATTGCACACAGGTGGGAGGGCCAAAGGATTTAAACCATAGCAACGCTGTTCAAAACAAATCTTGGGTGTTCATGTCAAAGCAGCCATCTATAGATAAGAGCATGGATACCAATGACCTGTGAGGACGCTCTTATACTGGACAATAATCAACCAACTCAAACACTCCAGGCCCTGGTTTCTGTGACCTTAATGCCAAATACACCGAGAGAAACACAGCTCCAGAGAAACTAGAGATTAATGCCAGGAATCTGCAGACACACATGGAGAGAAGATACAGCATCTAAAGAACCCAAGAATGGTGGACCTAGAGCAGCTGAAAAACATTTTGTTTGCCACAAGGATTAACTATGAATCTAATGAAGTTCCCTGTATACTTACTCCCTAATATGCCCTTAAATAAGGGGAAAAGGACAGAATCCACCTTGAAGAAGTTGGCTGTATCTGGGACGTTTTCAGCCACAAAATAACAGTAAGGAATTATAACCCACAGAATATGAAGATTCCTTAGTCCATACTATTATAAATAATTGAATAAATAAGTTAATAGTAGTTCTGGTTTTGATATGAGGTGTCCCCAAAAGCTCCTGTTAATGCAGGAATATTCAGAGGTAAAATGGTTAGATTACGAGTATTGCAACCTAATCAGTCCATTCTAGTTTGATGGACTGGGGGGTATCTATAGGCAGGTGGGGTGTAGCTGGAGGAGGTGGATCCCTGGTGGGTGACCTGGGAGGGTGCATCTTTCCGGTGGCCCCTTCCCTCACCGCCCTCTGCTCCTTGAGCCTGCCATGAGTTGAGCATCCTCCCTCCACTGGGCTGTTCCCGCATGACATGCTGCCTCACCTCGGGCCCAGAGCAACAGAGCTGGACATCTACGGACTGATACCTCTGAAACTATGAGCCCCAAGTAAATTGGGAGCTTTAAGTTGTTCTTGTCAAGTGTTTTGGTCACAGTGATGTAAAAGCTGACTAAAACAGAAACTGGTTTAGGAAAGGGCTCTGACTTACCTGACCATGTTGTTCAGAAACCTTTGGAGTTGGACCGTAGCAGGAATTTTGAAGTTTAGAGATGCATTCTGGAAAAACTTTAGAATGATGTAAGTGGAGCTTCCTGGGCAATTCTAGTGGAAACTCAGAGGACCAGGAAGCCAATAGGAATGCAGACTGTACTCATGAGGTTTCAGAGGGAAATAGGAAAGTTCTGAAATAAACTAGAGGCCAGTCGTGTTATATTCTGGCAATGAACTTGGCCACATTTTGCCCATATCCTGAGACTTTGTGTGAGGCCAAATTGAAAAGTAATAATCTGAGAGAATATCGAGGCAGCACAGCATTCCGTCAGTGTCAGGTACACTGCTGAAGGCTTTGAGCCAGGTTTACTGTTGGGAATCAGGAGCAGAAAACAGAGTAAAGGATTTTAATAATTTGCAGTTTGGCCAGAAAAACAATGTGTGTAAAGCCAAAGCCAAAGAAAGTGTATTGGAAGAGATCAGAGCCCCTAAAGAGATACTAAGTGCTTTGCACAGAGATAATAGAAAAGATGCCTAGGGCATCTCAGGAATTTAAGACCACACCCATTGCAGGCTCAAGGATGTGGAAGGGAAAATTCCTTTGAGAGGAGATCATGTGGGTGCTCTGCTCTGGTAAGGGAATGTAGGAAGTCCTTCCACCATGCCAAGTTGCACAGGCACTCAGAGGCTGCTGCAGCCATGATTCCACGGTGCCCATATACTGAGCAAGCCAGTGGCAGACCCTAGTATCATCCAAGTGCTGGTTCTGCAGGACTGCAGGACACTGAAGTTAGGGAGTCATGGAGACTTCTACTGAGATTTCAAAGGCAGGCCTGGGAGGCCAGGCAAAAAGTAGCAAGGTTAGAGTCCCTGAAGGCTACCCCCAGGGAGCCACGTGGGAAGCTGGAGCTGGAATGGAAACCACAGGAATTAAGATGACAGCAACATGAACGGTCTGCAGATAAAGGCAGAACCCATGAGCACTGCAACCAGCAAGGCCACTGCTGCCCAAGCCCTTCAAGAATAACATCTCGCCACCACACGGCCTAGATGCTGTACATGGAGTTACAGAGTCAGGGAACTTATTTGCCTGGCTGGGCTTTGGTCTTCTATGCCTCATTCCTCCCTTTTGGGATGCGAATGTTTACTGAGTCACTGTATAACTGGATATGTGCAACTCATTCTTTATTTTAACAGGGGCTCACAGATAAGATTTTGAGTCTCGGGAGATTTCGGACTTGGGCAATGCCAAAACAGTTAAGACCAGGGGACTCTTGGAAATGAACTAAACATATTTTGCACTGAAATAAACATGAGCTTTTGGGGCCAGAGACAGAGTGTAGGGTTTTAATAGGAGCTTTTGTGGGGACAGCTCCTATCAATGCTGGAATGTTCAGAGGTAAAATGATTATAAGATTTGTAACCTAATCAGTCCCCCTACTTTGAATGGACTGACTGGGTGGTAACTGTAAGCAGGCAGGTCCTGGCTGGAGAAGGTGGGTCACTAGGGTGTACCCCTGAAGAGTCCATCTGTCCTGCGGCCCTTCCCCCGCTGCTTCTTGACCCTGCCATGAGCTGAGCAGCACCCCTTGGCTGGGCCTGTCCTCTGTGATATGTAGCCTTACTGTGGGCCCAAAGCAATGGAGCTGGCCACTAAACTACAGGCCCCGAGCATTTCCTCCAGTGAATTGTTCTTGTTGGGCATTTTGACCACAGCAATGAGAAAGCTAACTAAAATAAGGAGAAAGAGATGACTTTTCCCAAAAGAATTCATTAATAAGTGTGGAAAGAATGGTAGAAATACAAAATTACTATTTGGCAAATACTACAGTAATAATTTATGTGGGCAAGAATCATCAGTGGATGCTAACATTACCGGAGAATAACACATCTGCACATTCTCAAAGTATCTCCCTGCAACCACATTATTTCTATGATAAAACAACAACAAAAAAAAAAAGTAGCGGTTTTACAGTGAAAACATCCAGCACACAATCAAGCGATCAACATTAACTTCAACAGTCACGAGGCAGAGACATTCAGATCAGGAACCTTCTGATCTGGTGCCCTAAGGAGGGACTAACAACTACTTCTTACCAAAAACCCCAATGTGATCATGAGAGAGCACCAGAAAACTCCAACTTGAAGGGAATTATACAAAGTAACTAGTCAAACTCCCTAAAAATATCAAGATCACAAAGGACAAAGATAAACTAAGAAACTGTCACAAATTAGAAACCAAGAAGATAGGACAAGTCAATATAATGTGGAAGCCTGGACTAGGAAAAACCCATTAGCAAGACAACTGGAAGAACTCAAGATCTGTATTATCCCCACAATATGTATAATACAGATCTTGAATTCCAAATTCCTTAATAGGACACCCATAGCACAAGAGTTAATAGCAAGAATCAACAAATGGGACTTACTTAAACTAAAAAGTTTTTTCTCAGCAAGAGAAACAATAAGAGAGGTAAATAGGGAGCCTACATCATGGGAACAAATTTTTACTCCTCACACTTCAGATAGAGCCCTAATATCCAGAGTATACAAAGAACTCAAAAAATTAGACAATAAGATAACAAATAACCCAATCAACAAATGGGCCAAGGACCTAAACAGACACTTCTCAGAGGAGGACATACAATCAATCAACAAGTACATGAAAAAATGCTCACCATCTCTAGCAGTCAGAGAAATGCAAATCAAAACCACCCTAAGATACCATCTCACTCCAGGAAGACTGGCAGCCATTATGAAGTCAAACAACAACAAGTGCTGGAGAGGATGTGGGGAAAAGGGTACTCTTGTACATTGCTGGTGGGACTGCAAATTGGTGCGGCCAATTTGGAAAGCAGTATGGAGATTCCTGGGAAAGCTGGGAATGGAACCACCATTTGACCCAGCTATTGCCCTTCTCGGACTATTCCCTGAAGACCTTAAAAGAGCATACTACAGGGATACTGCCACATCGATGTTCATAGCAGCACAATTCACAATAGCTAGACTGTGGAACCAACCCAGATGCCGTTCAATGGATGAATGGATTAAAAAAATGTGGCATCTATACTCAATGGAGTATTACGCAGCACTAAAAAATGACAAAATCATGGAATTCGCAGGGAAATGGATGGCACTAGAGCAGATTATGCTTAGTGAAGCTAGCCAATCCCTAAAAAACAAATACCAAATGTCTTCTTTGATATAATGAGAGCAACTAAGAATAGAGCAGGGAGGAAGAGCAGGAAGAAAAGATTAACATTAAACAGAGACATGAGGTGGGAGGGAAAGGGAGAGAAAAGGGAAATTGCATGGAAATGAAGGGAGACCCTCATTGCTATACAAAATTACATATAAGAGGTTGTGAGGGGAATGGGAAAATAAACAAGGAGAGAAATGAATTACAGTAGATGGGGTAGAGAGAGAAGATGGGAGGGGAGTGGAGGGGGGATAGTAGAGGATAGGAAAGGTAGCAGAATACAACAGTTACTAATAGGGCACCATGTAAAAATGTGGATGTGCAACCGATGTGATTCTGCAATCTGTATTTGGGGTAAAAATGGGAGTTCATAACCCACTTGAAGCTAATGTATGAAATATGATATGTCAAGAGCTTTGTAATGTTTTGAACAACCAATAAAAAAAAAAGATCTGTATTATCTCTGTCATTTCCTCATTTAGTTAAATGTGCTGTGTTATGGGAGCTCTTAACCTTACAGGAAGCGGGATGTAGCTTACAGGAAGCTACAGCTGGGGCTCTAACTCAGTGGCCTAGCACATGTGAGGCGCTGGGCTAGATCCTTAGCACCACATAAAAATAAATGAAATAAAGTCATGCTGTCCATCTACAACTACAAAAAAAAAAAAAAAAAAAACCTTAAAAAACCAAGAAATTTAAAAATCAAAAATATATATTCTATCACCTAAGTTACTCCTTGCAAAGCACCTCATTTAAACATGTTATACCACAGCATAGTATGCCTTTAATAATAATCTGTCACCTCCTCTGTGAAGAACTTTCGATGCCTCTACAAGGAATTAACTTCCCCTTCTTTGACCACAATCCCTTACATCATCCATGGCCCATTATAGAATCACCCTGTCTTGCAATTATTAATTCCTGTGTTTGTCTTTTCTACTACAAAGAGAGTTCCTCAAAAGCAGAGACCTTATTTTTTTTTAAATATTTATTTATTTATTAGTTCTCGGCGGACACAACATCTTTGTTGGTATGTGGTGCTGAGGATCGAACCCGGGCCGCACGCATGCCAGGCGAGCGCGCTACCGCTTGAGCCACATCCCCAGCCCCCAGCAGAGACCTTACTGATACTTGTTCCTCAAGTATCCAGTAGAGTGCTTACTACAAGGTAAGCACAAAATATTAATGTTTGAAAGAACTGGTTCCCCATTAACAACAAAAAAAAAAATTCTGTCTTATCATAGCCTATTGATCACAAACATGTTAAGAACAGTTTATATGTGAGACAACTGACAAAATTCATATAAGGTCTGAAGATTAGTTGACTCCTTTGTGAGTCTACTATCATAATATCCAAAGATGTGGATATGGCCCCCAATACAGAATTTACAGCATAACCACAATAATGAAAGTTTCAGAAAGGTCATCCATAATCCCTTCACTGGAACACATCTTTTTATCACTTTTTATAGTGTTATAGTATTTCTCTACATGCATAACAATTTACATAAAAATACAGGGTAGACACAATTTTAAATTGTTTTCCCATTTATCAAACATTGGCTCTAAACGGTATGTCCAACACTAGAACAGTTTTACATTACTCCGATGCATACAATCAGCTCCTTGGGTCACAAATCACTCCGATCACACTTTCTAATTCCTTAATCACACTCTTTGACTACCCTTGATGGTGTCTCTCACTATCATCTGAGAGTGAATATAATTTGGGGGGAAATTAAGGAAGCTATTCAGAGCCAAATCTAACAAAGTTAACATGCTACATGACAGATTCTAGAAAACAATCTAGAATAAGCATCAAGTTTTATAACTGATCTTTCTCTGGATCTCAAAAACTAGCTCTAACAGCAAATTTTTAAGTTTATGGAACTTCATGGTGTAAGTGCCCTGCTATATCTAAGATGGTAAACTGAAACCAAAGGAAAATAGTTCTTCAGTGTGTTCTGTAACCCTCCTTAGGTAGGAATATGACCATATTCCTACTGCAGGATGACCCTGAGAATTATATGGCATCATGCATAAAAGTCTGGCACAATACCTGGTACTAAATATTGGTATCTTAACTTTCCCATCATTAAAAACCCTATAATGAATGCCTCATTGCATAACTGTGAACTTGGTCCCACTAAAATGGCACTGTGTCATAGGAAATAAATACATTTAAATAAAATTTCAATGTGTATCTTCTGGACTCCAATGCATACAATCAGCTCCTTGAGTCACAAATCACTCTGACCACACTTCCTAATTCCTTTAAGTTCAAGAAGTAATTGGAATGGCTTACGTGGGAATTCTCTGGAAGAAAAATCACGTTTCACTTCTATAAAAAAATTTAAACTTCCCACCCCCCTTTCAGTAACAGGGATTGTACCCAGGGGTACTTAACCCTAAGCCACATCTCCAGCCCCCATCCCACCTTTTAAATGTTTTTTCTTAATTGTTGATAGATCTTTATTTTATTTATTTATACGTGGTGCTGAGAATCAAACCCAGTGCCTCACACATGCCAAGCAACTGTGCTACTGCTGAGCCACAGTCCCAGTCCTCCAGCCTTTTTAAAAATATTTTACGTAGAGACAGGGTCTCACCGAGTTGCTTAGGGCCTCACTAAATTGCTGAGGCTGGTTTTGAACTTGTGATCCTCCTGCCTCAGCCTCTCGAGCCACTGGGATTACATACATGCACCACAGTGCCCAGCCTAAAAATGTGGACTTTTATCTTCAATCTGTCTACCCATAAAAGCTAGGCTACTGTATTAAACAGAAAGGCATACAAAATGTTAATATTCAGATTGTTACCTAAATGAAGTTTTAAAGTTTTCATTTATACAACTTTTGTTTTTTAAAAAAAGAAAAAGTGTTCAATTTGCATTTTCAAAATGGCATGTACCAACCATATTTTGACCATGCCCAAAAGAAAAAAAGTAACAAAAGGACTACTAAAGATTAGATGTTTAATAAGTTTAATCCTTCAGAAATGCAACTATGTAGCAAACGCTAGCTTCAGTTCAGTACCCATACACACATCCTTAGATAGCCTCCACAGCTCACACTTAAAATGTCATTTTAATGACGTAGCATGTGGGTAAACTACAAGAACAATATTTTCAAATATAATCAAACGTCTTTATGCTCACATTTAGAGAAGCCTGCCCAAGCCACTACAAAACAAAAAGAAAATTTTAAACAAAATCCAATACTAGAACAGTTTTACATTACTCCGATGCATATAATCAGCTGGAATACATGAGGGGGAATGGAAGGCTCCCTCTGGGTGGGCCTCACATTGCTGCTAAGAGTCCTCAGGCCCAGAAAATTAAACTTGGGTGGAGGCGAGTGCCTAAGGTCTACAGAGCTCTCCAACAGAGTCTGGCAGCTGCATCACACTACAATTAAGTATCCTAAAAATACATGGGGAGAATAGTCAGGAACTCGTCTTGCTGTATTAAGTGTGGTGTACTTATTAAAAAAAAAAAAAAAGTAAAAACAAATGTATGAGGTTAATTTTTAAATCTGGAAACTCGTTCAGGGTTACTGAAAAAGCAAGCATGGACTCTGGCATTACGTTTGTTCATGAGGCAATTTTTAATTTAGATTCAATTAATCCTCCTATGAGGTAGCACCCAAGGAATGTGGACATGCATGGTCAAGCTTGACCTTTGCTCTCAAGAAAAACCAAAATAAGTACTTTCCCCAAATAAAGAGAACAGAGTAAAAAGGCCAAAGCACGGGTTCTTAACTGCACAGCAACTGGCAAATTAACTGATCAGATGCAAAATTCTAGATCAGGTTTTACTTGGAAGAGAAAAATCACAGATTTCAATAAGTTATCAAAAGCTAATGTGCATACCCAAATATGTTTCATTTATAAAATAAGAAAGGTAGAGTAAAAAGTTGGGTAGGGTGGCACATGACTATAATTCCAGCTACTGGACAGGCTGAGGCAGGAGGACCTTGAGTTCAAGGTTAGCCTGGGCAACATTGTGAAACCCTGTCTCAAAAAAAAAGCCAGATTCGGAGGTGCATACCTGTGATCCCAGGGACTTTGGGAGGCCCAGGCATGAGGATTACAGATTTGAGGCCAGCCTCAGCAACTCAGCAAGATTCCATCTCAAAATAAAAAAGGCTGGACATGTAGCTCTGTAATAAAGCACTCCTCGGTTCAATCCCTAGTGCTGCAAAAACTAAAATATTAAATAAAGGTAAAAGAACACTGGACCGATTTCTACATCCATTATGCACTCTAAAATACTATACTGACTCTGCACCTGCCCTTATTTTTAACCATAAAGCATAATGAATAGATGACCATTTCATGAAGTCTAATAAACTTGAAAATAATATTACATATTTCACATATTGGTACAAATTACTATCAGCAGGCATTCAAGATATAAAAGCAACAAAACAAATTCAAAAGTTAGCTATAACCAAAAGCAATCAATTAACTTTACAAAGCACCTATTACAAGAAACCTCTTTGACTCAATTCTGAATTAGAATAAATAAAGAATAAAGCATTACAATTGAATGGACTACCCAGCACAGTGGCACACACCTGTAATCCCAGATGCTCAGGAGGCTGAGGCATGAAAACCCCAAGTTTGAGATCAGCCTTAGCAACTTAAGCAAGATCCTCTCTCAAAATTAAAAATAAAAACAGGACTAGGGCTGTAGCTCAGTGGTAAAATACTTTTATGTTCAATCCCCAGCACAAAAAATAAATTGAACCTTCATCAGAAAATGAATCCTGGGGGGAAAAAAAGTGAGGTACAAAGTATTATTTATAAATTGGAAGTAAACTTTCTGCAATGTCATAGTCCTTTAATTTTTAAAATTAATAAAATAATTCTAAGGGTCAGTTTTATGTCAAGCATATAATCACATGTAACCTGTTTTTTCATTTTTCAGTTCCCAAAGTATAATTTTATAACATAACCTGTTATTATGCAGATTTCACATAAATGCCAGGTGAAACTGCACCACTCCAAAACCTGTAATTTTTTTTAAAGTCACCTGATCAGTTTATTAGTTCTGTGACCTGTCCCTCTTTGCTATCACTGAAGCCTCCCACAGCCATGAAGACTGTGGAATCTGGAATCTCACTTCCTTCATATGAATCCCAGTTTCAGTACCAGCTGCAGAATTCCAAATAAATTAGGTGATAACTTCTGTGCCTCCATCTTCTGACTGTAAAATGGGTATTTTGTTATTAGCTCTGAAGTTGTTGTGAGGTGAATGGAGAATACTAATGTGAAGTATTAACATAACATAATCCCTGGCATAGAAGTTATGAGTTGCTATCAATTAACCTACCAATTAGCTATTAATCTTAGCATTATAAAATACACATTCCACAATACTGTAAATAAGCATTATTATAATCAATGAAAAATGCACTTAAAATAAAAATAAAAGTGGACCTTGGGTGTCAAAAACAGGATATGTATAAAATTTCAGTTTCATGAACTAATTTTAGTACAATCTGTATGCTCCACACAGGATTCCAGTTTACCCGTCAAAGGAGCAATTAAGAGTTTGCAGTGATGTCATTTTTATCTCACCTACGCTTTACATTGCATAATTCATTGCAAGCTATAATTGTTTCTTTTAAATATCACTTGTAATGAGCAACTGCAATAACTACTTGACAGAATTTTAGTGTTTTCTTCTACCTTCCCATTAAAAGGGAGAAAATAGTCAAGGTTGGGGGAAAACGCTTTACCAACAGGTATCAGAATGGCAAAATACAAAATAAAAATTTAAAAAGGACATCTAAATGTTTCCCTTTTACTTCTCACTTTTTAGATCACTCTTTGAATAAAGGGGTTCACCAAATCAAAGATTAAGCCCTTCCCCATCTTTAATCCAAGGTAAATCTCCTTATATTAGGAATCAAAGAACAAAACAACATTTTCTCGTCCTCCCCATCTAAAAAATTCTATGGGTTGCTCTTAGTCTGGCCATTCCTGGTTAGGATAAAGTTTACATTCCTTGGCGTAGGATCAGGGATATCCACACTTGGGCAATGTGAATGTCTCTAGTAAGACTAGACAGAGTCGCCTAGATTTCTGGGATCTCCCAAAAGAATTGCATGCATTGGGGAGCAACATGAAAAGTAACCCCAATTCTGTCCTCACCTACTTCAAGGAGGAATAAAATCAGGATTAACCTTGAAAAGTATTCATAAATACATATCAGTCATTCAGTTTTTCCGCAGCAATTTTTGAGAAGATGCTGCTTAACTTCAACACAGTTAGGTCATTAGAATGAGATGAACCCTCTGTCAGAAAATGGAAAGCCACAAAAGAAAACCAAGATGCAAAATAAATACTATTCATATTAAGGTATTCACGACATGATTAAACTTTTTAACTAGTGAAGATGGAAACCTTCCTAAACTCTAAGGTGGCTGATGTGACGGAGGCACTCCGGGGCTTGTCATGCTCCCCAAAGAGGACCTACTGCACGTGGGAATCCTATGGCTGGCAGTCATCCCAAAGTCTGGAAGTGGTTTTTTCCCTTCAGCATCAACTGCAAGCAATTTCTGAGTCTGTTTTGCCTCTGCCCATGACAAGAATCAACTTGTTCCAAATTCCACAAAATGTTTCTTTTATGTTAAAACTCTGTTTCTGGGAACGCTAAAAGCTAGGATTTTTTTTACACATGTGGACAAAAGCTGTATTTGGGCCACTCAGTCCCTTAAAAGAATAAAGCCCCCCCCTTTTTTAAAAGAACTTTACCCGCTGCAGTTTATTATAAGAAAGTTACTGACTTTCAAAAAAATTTAAAGAGACTTGTTTTCCTATACGATCCTTCAAAAGTTCAAGGTTTTGATTTTTAAAGGCATGTAAGTGAAGTTTTTAATTCAGATTATTGCAATTTGAAAGAAAATCACAAGAATAGTCACAACTTCTCTTTACAGATCACTTTCTAGGTATCTCATTTATGAACACATGGATTATATATTTGAAAAAAAAAATCAACAGCCACCACATCACTTTTAAGTGTTAAATACTTGAAAACCCAAGATTAAATCATGATCCCAAATACTTCACTTTAAATACATGTAAAACCATTTGGCATGTCTTTACTTAATTCCCTGTAATGCTATATGACCCAACTGTGTGTCAGCCTCACACAATAAAGACAGATTGAAATCCAAGCAACAAAGACTATAAACCGTGACATTCTAACACAGCTGAAGCCGTCAGATAGTATGTGAACAGACAAGCTGTGAGGATAGTTCTGAAATAAAATAACAGATAGCCTAACAATAAAGTTAATATTCAAATAACCAGTGTTTTCTTTTGAATCATTTCACTTACTCTAAATCAGGATTCCTGAACCTCAGCACTATTAGCACTTGAGACTCCAAAGCATTATGTTGTGGCTGTGGTGTACAAGGCAGGATGGAGAACAGCACCCCTAGCCTCCATCCACCAGATGCCCATAGATCCCCCCACCCCCGCCACTTCTAGAGGTAATGCCCCAAAAAAGTGAGTCCAAACATTGCCACATACCCCCTCGGGACAAAGTGGCCACTGGCTGGAAACCATTGCTCTGTGCTAAAGAAAGCCAGGAATTAAAGATTAAATTCTAAAAGATGATTTTATTTAAAGTGATCTTATAAAGAGTTAAATTGCATGAGATAGTTGTACTGTCTAAGTCAGATCTCGTAAATGGAATCAAAATGAGCACATCCATTTTGAAGGAAGAAAATATTCAAGGCCCCTATTTTAACAACATAAATGCTACTCAGACATGGTACACCACATCTTCAATGCCCAAAGCTTTCAGGTCCAGAAAAGAGAACCAGGGCTTCTTAAAACTCATGCACAAGTCTGGATGGGATCAGTGGCTATTCATGATGAACTGCCCAAAAGACAATTATCTACCCTTGTGCTGAAGATCAGATTAAGTTTATACAAAAACAAATCTGGAGAAAGTAACTGGAAAAGAACGTAAAGTTTAGGGTGGTGTAAAATGTTGTACCAGGTCCTTTTAAATTTCTTTCTCTTCCCCAAAGGAAGGGTGTCTTTTTTCCCCTCCAGTTCTGGGGATTGAACCCAGAGCCTCATGCATTCTAGGCAAGTGCTCTACCACTGAGCTACACCCCAGCCCAAAACTATCCTTTTTTTAAGAATATCCAGAGAACAGATAGCTTAACACACCCACAGGGGAAAAAAATCATTTTATGGAAGGAAAAAATAGAATCAAAATGAACACTATCAATAAAAGGTTTGCAATAAACATAAAACAATTCTTTATGCTATTTTAAAGCATGATTCAATGTTCTTTGCTCTACTTAGGACACACATCAACCAAAAACAGACTTGAAGAGTTGAAGAATAGCAATTCCACCTATGATACTACACTAAGAAACCACCCCCAAAACTATAGCTTTTTAAGGATGCCTGGCACTCCAAAGTAGTGTCTATAAAAATCAAATCTGTATTTTTTCCAAAGAAATGAATTAAAGTTCAAAAACCTCATTTTTCTTTGCACATGGAAAACAGTGACAAAAGTGTTACCTGTAACATGTTATAGCCACCAAAATTTCAAAGAGTAACTCATTGTTTAAATTTTACGAGAAAAGTGGAAATCAGAACATGAAATGCCCGATTTCTGATGGCAACTATAGTCTCGTTCCCTTCTGAACTAGTTTTTTAAAAATCTACTTTTACCACAAAAATGAAAACATAATTCAGACTTGTTTCTTGGTCTTTCCATTTAACATTTTCTCACATCTTCAGATATTCACCTCAACAGTTTCAATGGCTAGTATCTATGTATTCTACAGTAATGCCATTTAACTGTGTTCTTATTTGAGAATTTTAAACTGTTTCTAATCTTTTGCTTTAATGCTGAGATGAATATTCTTACGCAAAGTATGCTTGCATCTTTGGTTATTAAGGATAATTTCTAAAGTAAATGTAAGTAATTCAAATATTAAGAACATTGTAGTAATACATGTTAACAAACTGCTTTTCATAAATATTATACTTCCAGCCAGGCATGGTGGCACATACCTATGATCCCAGAGGCTTAGGAGGTTGAGGCAAGAGGATCACAAAGTTTGAGGCCTGCCTCAGCAACTTCCTGAGGCCCTAAGCAAATCAATGAGATCCTGTCTCAAAAAATAAAAAGGGCTGGGGATATGGTTCAGTGGTTAAGCGTCCTTGGGTTCAATCCACAGTACAAAAAAGGAAAAAAAAATTATATTTCCATCACCATTTGAGAATGCCAAATCTTTGAATATTCAAAAATACTGGACATTTTCTTTCTTAACCCTGTCAACTTTACATATTAAAAATATCTCAAGTTGGGGTGGGGGTATGGGGGCAAGAAAGATGGTGGAATGAGATGGACATTATTACCCTAGGTACATTATTACCCTACATCATGTACAATCAGAGAAATGAAAAGTTGTGCTACAATGTGTACAGTGAATCAAAAATGCATTCTGCTGTCATATATATCTAATTAAAAATTTTTTAAAAACCTTCACAGCTTTAATTCACCCTTTTATTAGTAAAACAATTTTGTTTAACATTGGTTTGGGATAGGAGGATTAAACCCAGGGCCTTGTGCATGCTAAGCAAATGCTCAACCACTCATCTTACAACCCTGGGCCCTTGAATTGTTTCCATGTTTATTATTTATAATTCTGCTTTTTCAAATTGTCTGTTTTGGGCTTGGGTGGCTTCATGGGTTCAAAGTCAGCCTCAGCAAAAGCGAGGCACTAAGCAACTCAGTGAGACCCTCCCTATCGCTAAATAAAGTACAAAATAGGGCTGGGGATGTGGCTTAGTGGTCAAGTGTCCTTGAGTGCAATCCCCAGCACCCCCCCCAATCTCCCCCTGCCCCGGAAAAAGAAAAAAATCATCTGTTCTGACTTTCATCCATTTTTCTATTATAACAGTTTTTCATATTAAGTTATAGCTCAATATAAAAGCATGTAATCCTTGACATCCAGAAAATTTAAATTTTTCATGTTGTCCAACCCATCAACCTTTCCCTTTGTAATTTTCCTACTACTTTCATGCTTAGGAAATCCTTTCCCATTTCAGTATCATTTACTAGTATTTGTTTTTAAAGTTCTTTTGTTTTACTTTGACATCTCAATTTTTAAAACACCTGGAATTTATTTGTGGTATGGTATGAGGATGATGATTTAATATCTGGTGGAATGAGAGCCCATTAATCATTATTTACAATATTTTCCTGCCTATTTTTCCAGATTATTCTTTGAAATCACTTTTCCAGGGTTCCCCTTCCCCACCCAAATCTCATTTAGTTTCTTACTAAAATTCATTAAAGAATAAACATCGGTAGGGAAGAATATAAAAAACTGATGCTATCTTGGAGTTAACTCCTGTAAGAATACTTCCAGTATTATATTTGTTAAGCAATATTTTGGCTTCTTTAGACAGGAAAAATTTTTTAGTGTATTAAAGAAATCACTTTCTATATTCAATACTAAACCTTGACCTGAACATAGATTTTGTATTTTGTTGAATTCCTTTTAAACATCATTTTAGCACATCTTTGCACTATTACTTTATCCTACATTCTCAACATAAAGAGGTCTCTTAATAAATAGGACACAAACTTTAACTGCTGACCTCCGTCCTACTCGTCATAATGCTTTATTCTGAATATGATGATGGCTTTGAGTTGCTTGTGCTTCAGTGAACATTTTTGCATTTGTAGTCTGGAGTCTTTTTGAAGAGAATTTTCTGTATAACTCTTAACATTTCAATGGCTACTATGAATTAGATGTTCAATTTCTTTATATTTTCCCTGAATGTTATTCATTTGGAGGTCTCTGAATTCGAGTTTTCTTATTTGAAATCTCATCTGCAATTACTGTTTACATGCCTTTTTCCCTCTCAATTTGGTATAATTTGGTTTTTATTCTCCTTTTGGTTAAACATTTTAAATATCTCTATTATTCCTGTCTTCCTTGTGCCCATCAAGAACAAACCGATTTACTGTATCTCCTTTTTATTCCTGTGGTCTAATTTATTTTCACTTACATGTTAGTGAATCTTGAGGCATTTTGTGTCCTATTGTGATATTAACTCCACTATACAAAGTATTTATTTTCGTTAATACTGTAGACTTATTTGGGGCAGGCTGCTATGAAACATATACCTTCTAAACACTAATAAACTAGAGCACTCTAATCTTACCGTATTCTACTGTCGTCTTCAAAATCTATTTTTTATTTATTTTTGGTGTTGAGGATTAAACCCAGGGTCTCACACATGCTAAGCATGTGCTCTACCACTCAGCTACACCCTCAGCCCCCAGAATCTATTTTTAAAATTTTGTTAATGTTGCAGAAGACAGCCTACTAACTAGCTCGTCTTAGAAATAAGAAACAATTTTAATTGTGTTTTTCTAGAAGACACTGCTGCAGTGTTTTACATTATTTTCTTTTATATATATTCTTAGCATTACAAGAGCCAAACATTTAAAAAACAAATGTTGGGGAAATAGACAAATTTAATACATTGAAAATTAAAATTTTTCAAACAATGTATGTAATAAATAAATATATGTATGTTATATTTAACTTTATGGAAATCGGGGAGCCACGTTTCTTTTTAGAAAAGAGAATCAGTTTGTGACAAAATGCAACATTTGTGTAACTATTACTCATGCATCCTCCCAATGTGCCCAAGTTTTTGAAGTTCCTCAGATTCCCTGATACATTGTTACCACAATTTGACTTGCATTTTCCTGGGCAATTGGTATTCATGTTTCAGATATGCTAACTGCCTCCACTGTTCCCTACCAAACTTACATGAACATTCCCATGAAAAGTACTTTCTTGTTAATGCATTCTCTCTCCCATATATATATGGGAGAAGAAGCTTTTTGGGGCTGGGGTTGTAGCTCAGTGCTAGAGCACTTGCCTAGCACATGTGAGGCTCTGGGTTCAACTCTCAGCATTGCATGTGAACAAATAAATAAAAATAAAAATCCATTGACAACTAAAATATATGTATTTTTTTTTTAAAGCTTTTGGTCTTGGGTTGTGGCTCAAGGCAGAGTGCTTGCCTTGAACATGTGAAGCACTAGGTTCAATCCTCAGCACAACATAAAAATGAATAAAAAAAGATGTTGTGTCCATGTATAATTTTAAAATATTTTTTTAAAAAAGAGGCTTTTCTCAATATGCTAACTACCTTTAGTTCTGACTTCTGTGATACCCAAGCCAACAGACTTTATTAATCAACAGTTGTTATTCATAAGATCCCTCCCTCAACGTACACCTTTCCCTCAGCAGTCTACATTTTCCCTTCCACTAGCCAGAGCAGCATATGCACATTTGAGATACCCAGAGAACTGCAAGCCACTCGTGCATGTGGATGTGAATACACACATAAGAGCAGGGCCACTAGAATTATTTTTGTTGCTGAATATAAAACTGACACCACACAGGGAATTTAAAAGAAAGGTGGAGAGGTGAAGGCTGGAAGCATCTCACCTGCTTTCCATCCAAGGTGCAGAGCCTCTTGACCACTCCTGAGTCTAGCTTAATGGCTTCGGTGATATCAGTCAAGACCTGTTCAAAGGAATGAGCAGTCTTTTTATTCAGAAGGATCCGCACGGCTTTTCTAGGCTTCACTCCGCTTCGAATCACAGTCACTAACTTGGGTTTGATGAAATCTTTACTTTCTTTGACTTCACTCTTCACAGAGGTGGTGGTGGCCAAGGTTCGGGGCATCCCACCCTTGATGTTCACAGACCAGTTTGGATTAATATTTTTGGTGTAATCGACTTTACGGAATGGTTCATTGGATGCACACACGTAGCTCTCACCTAAAAAAGCAAAAATTATTTTCATTAGCATTGATTATCCCCATCACAGGCACGTTTTGGGGGGAGTGGGGGGTTGTGAAGAACAGCTGCTTGTAACCCACGAACTGATCTCCTGAGCTTAGATTCACCACGAGAGCATGTGCTGCACCCTTTTCCTTGGGTCCTCTCCCACCCCCTTTCTTTTAAAGGGTATCTAGATCAGCTTTCAAAGAATAAAGTGGATTGTAGGGTAAAAAGAACCAGTCCAAGAAATTAAAGCAAGCTCTATTATTTGGACCAAATTGTGTCACTTTGGATCATTCATTTCTGCACACTTAGTGTCATTAGCCACAAAGGCGAAACAGGTGACTTGGCCGAATTCTAAAGCTCTTCCTCATTTTCAGAGCCTAACTAGCTTATTGGTGTTTAGACTGCATTCTGTTATTTTATTATCTTTAATAAATAAAAACTATTTTCTTTCTTCCAATTATAGATTTCAGTCCAAATGAAAATCACTATGTCTGCCCAAAGCTGACTAAATTATACCCTCATAGGATCATTTATTCAACTAGTGAAGCACCACGAAACTGAAAGAAGAGTTTTGGCAGCTCAAAGAAACATCTCAGATATATGTTTTTAGGAATATACATTTAAAATAACTTGTAAGTTTAAATAGACAAGCTTTTCCTCACCTACTTAAATAGAAGAGGATATTAAATAGTCAAAATGATGTGTTCTTTATTCATGAAACTTCTTCATTTTTATTAAGTATAACATAAATGTTATTCTATTTGCCAGTTGGTTTGTCAGTGTTTATTAATTCTTGAATTTTCAAAATATCCAAAATTATATGTCAAGATGCCATAATTTTTCTTTTGGGAAACTCAGAAGTCACTTCGTTTTTGGAGTCTTTGGGCTTTTTCAAACACAAAAAGATTAAATATAAGATTTTCTCCATGAGGGCTGGGGTTGTGGCTCAGATGGAGAGCACTTGCCAAGCATGTGTGAGGCATTGGGTTCAATTCTCAGCATTGCAAATAAATAAATAAGTGAATGAATAAAATAAAGGTCCATCAACAACTAAAAAGAAAATTATTTTGTATATATATGATTTTCTAAGATATGATTTTAAAATAATTCATTATTTTTCACATATTCAGTACTAGACTCACTCTTAATTTTATATGAGCCTTAAAGTTATAAATGCTTAAAACAGAAACCAAAATCATGAAAGAATTCCTGAGGAAACCCTATTAATATTAGTATCATATTTAAGTATTATCATAATGTTCTTAAAATCCTGATTAATGGAGAACTTTAGAATCTCCCAAAGGCACATGAATAATTCAGTAACAGATCAGTCATATAAGGAGGATTTAAAAAGGATTTAAAAAGAAAAGCAATGTCTTTTATTTAAAGGTATAATTATAACACTGCCCAAGATAACTAGGGAACCAATCACAGGCTTTAACATTTCTATACCACTAATCTGAAATCTAGCCCAACCTCCACCATTTAAAGATTTTTCACCTCTGTAGAGTCATTTAAATTATTTTTCACAGTATGATCATCTGAGAAAATGGCATATAATTTAAAAAACAGGTATCACTTAATAAAACTTATCACTTGGATGTATTCATGAGAAAAAAAAAAACTGTCACATCAAAAAGCTCTTACCAGACCTGGTGATGTAGCTCAGTGACACAGTGCTTGCCTAGCATGTGCAGGGGACCCTGGGCTCAGTCCCCAATACTCGGGTAGGGGGAACCTTACTATTTTATGTATGATAAAAATTTCATTGTATATTCTGATCCAAAATACAAGATGGAAGAGTAAAAGGAATCCTAGCAATTTCTAAGAGCAGGGAGAAGTAGGCTCCAGGAACGCATTTTCCAACATTCAAAGAGAAAAGAACAACGGTAAAATGAAACAAAACAAGAACAAATTCAATACGTCACATTTCCTTGATCATTCAGTCCCTGCACAGTTGACCTATCAATCTGGAGAGCTGATTTTTAAATGTATCTGAACGCAGTTTCCTTACATGGGTTCAGAATGAACAGAGGTAAAGGAAAAGCTGTCACAGGTGCACAGTTACAGGTAAATGCTAACCCCTTCCTCTCTCCCCTCGTCCTTCATGGTACTTCTGTTGCAGGGAGGGAGAAGCGCTGAGGGCTGAACTCAAAGCAAATTATATCCCATGCCTTTGTGATTGTGTCAAAATATACATGTCCTGATGTTGTGTATAAAAAGAATCAATTAAAAAACCTCGTAGGCCAGCTCTATAATACATTGTGAGATGAGGTGGCAAATGCCTAAAAAATAAGCCCTCACCACCTCCTGCACCCATAGCAGACACAAACCACAGTGCTTCTGGTAAGCCCAGAATCCTCACAGTGTGCACAGAGTACCTACTATGCACCAGCTCTCACAACTCTCAGGCTCAGTCTTGTGCTTTTGTAAAAGGGCACCCACATTCCTAAGGAGCAGATGACAACAGCCACCAAGAGAATAAGCCAGCTTCCCTGATGTCCCCACCTGTTTAATCAATCTTCTGATCATAATGTTGTCAATTACACGAATTTGCCCACAGGGAGAGAATATGCTGACAAAAGAAGTTAAGATGTTAATAAACAATAAGTGAATGTGAATGGAATAAATGATACCAGGCACCCATAAAACGGATCAGAGGTGATCAGTCCACCCTCCACCCAGACTCCCAGCACGGCACTGTAGGGACTCTGCCTGAGGATTAGTTCCTCCCCTGCCAACTTCGGTCTCCCCTTCCTCCCAGCCTGCTGAGGAGCTTCACTCCTACTCAGCAGACACCCAGCTGTCATCCTCCCATCTCTGGCTTCCCTCCCTGTGTACTATGTTCTGACATCACATTCTGTCCACTCTACCTCCAAAATGCTCTTCCTCTCTAACCACTGCCCACCACTCACATCCTACCTGGATCCAAGCAAGAGTCTTCTGTTTTCTACTCATTCCCCAGAAGTGTGAAGCTTTCCAAATGGCGGTACAGCCTATGCTACTCACTCAGCTGAAAAAGCTCATCCTAAAGTGACGAGTCTTGACAGACTGATAAAATGTTATATATTAGTCCATTTTTCACTGCTATAACAAAATACTTGAGGCAAGGTACTTTATGAAGAAAAGATTTATTTAGCTCCTAGTTCTGAAGGTCCAAGAACATGGCATCAGTTCTGCTCAGCTCTGATGGGGCCTCATGACAGAGAGCATCACAATGGTGGGAGTACATGTGGAAGAGATCACATGGCAAGAAAGGAAACCAGAGACCTAGAAAGAGTCAGTCTTGTTCTTTTTCAAGAACTCACTCCCTAAGGACCTACTCTACAAAAACAGCACTAATCCCTTAGGTGGTGCCCCCAGCGACCTAAACACCTTCCCTTAGGCTCCACCTCTTCAAGGCTCCTCCACCTCTTAATATTGCCACAGTGTAGACCAAGTATCTAACATGTGAACCTCTGGGGGACGTGCTCAAACTCTACAAGAGAGAGTTTCAATTTTTGCCAATACATGTTACAACTGCACTCTCCAAAACATGAATAAAAATATAGAGGTAGAAGGGTATTATAAATTTTATAATATATACAAAATATATACATATATTTTATATGCATACATTGTGTGTGTGTATGTGTGTGTGTGTGTGTGTGTGTGAGAGAGAGAGAGAGAGAGAGGGAGGGAGGGAGAGAGTGTTATGAAGCTGCTCCTAACTTCAGGAACTGACCCGACTGTCACAGCTGGACATCACTGTTACTACAAACTGGTATGACACAGGCCATTTTGTTCTGTTGGGCCTAATCTCACAGATCTGCATTCAAATGAAGTCACTCTGAGACAAAGACAAGCAACTCAAAAACAAGGTCCCCCTGCAACCCACAGGACCAGACGTCCCTCTTCACACTGAGTGACCGCCACTTCTTGATCAATTATAGCTTTTCCGTCAATCCAGTCTGCCTACACTACAGACAGACATGCCCAGACATTCCACCACACAGTCACCTTGCTCCTCACCCTGCCTTCTCAGACTAGTCCTAAAATGACCAAACCCAGGCCTCAATCCTACAACAGTTCTAAAGCCCTGTTCCCATGGTGTCCTATAACATACAGATTTCTCACTGCAGACAGTGATAAGCCCAACTTGTTAGACCACAGGTATGCTCCTGGTTGTCTTTGGCTAAAGAGAATTAAGAGACGTATATACATTTTCTCATTGTCCTCCTCCTTTTTTGATGATTGGGGAGAAATCATTTTACAAATTTTGATCATGAGACTACTACATACAGAGGGGTTTCTTTCTGTACTGAGAGAGGATGAGTAGAAGTGTAAAATACCTATATGACCTAATTATTTTCAAGTATGGTATAGGATAAAGTCTTTCTTCAATTTCCTTTAAGACTTCCTCCAGTGTCTGGTGCCATGGTGCATGCTTAGAATTCCAGCAACTTGGAGGCTGAGGCAGGAGGATCACAAGTTTGAGGCCAGCCTCAGCAACTTATTAAGGCCCTATCTCAAAAATAAAAAATGAAAAGGGCTGGGGAGGTAGCTCAGTAGTACATCAGCCCCGAGTTCAATCTCTAGTACCATTAAAGAGAAAAGGGGAAAAGAAAGATTCTCTCCAGGGGTACGGCTATGGCTTCTTCCCGTGGACATCTGTTCAAAGACACTCTGCATTACTTCGTATTCAGCACATTGACAAACTGTCTAAAATTATGTGATACAATCTGAATATTTGTGTAGGAGGCTATTAACTTTCATCCTTCTTCAACCAAATGAACTTCCTATTGGAGAGGCAAGAGGCTAATAAAAGCTACAATTTCTCCAATTTCATGCTCTCTGTGAACCCTCCCCCTTACCATTTTCTTCTGTGCCAACTCCTCCCACCTCCTCCCCCTCCTCAGTGACGGCAAAGCTCTTCTCCTTTTTAAAGCTAAGGAAGGGTCCTTCCCTCCCCTCATACTGAGAGACTTCAGGGCCATTGCTCTTCTCTCTTCCCTAACTGGACAGACTCTCTACCAGATTATAGAAGTGTTTCTCACCTTAAAACAACCCTCCCCTCTCAGCTCATCCCACTGGGCTGCCTGCACTCCCGGGGATGAGCAGTCCTGGTCAATTTTCCACTGCATCCCACCATTTGTTCTCAAGCCACAGCAACATCTCCCGCTCCCTGCACTCCACTGGCTGAAACGGTGCTCACCTGATCTCCAAGCACTTCCCTCCTGACAGCCAAACGCAAAGCATGTCCTTCTAACATCACCTCGTGTCTTCCGAGAGCTGATGACCTGGTGTCTTCTGACACCTGTCAAGTTCTTCCCTTGCCGTCTATGATCCAACGTCTTTCAGTTCACCTCTTAACTCCACGGTCACACCTGCTCATGGCCCCACGCATCCCTCATCCTTAGATTTACCTGGGCTCAACCATCACCTGTACTCTGAAGACTCAAATAACGAGGGCATCTCCTGCCTAGACCTTCCTCATGAGTTCAAATCATAAGATGCCTCTATCTAGGTCATCTATGGGCATCTCACATGCCACTTTGCCTAACTTCATGCTCACGGCCATCTTGACCTTGACCTCAGGCGACTTTTTAGAATCCCCAACTTACTGAATGAAATCAATAGAGTCAACCAAGCAGGAACGGAGACTCCCACTTCTCTGCCTCTTTTCCCCACATTCAATAGAATGGCAAACCTGTTGACATCTCTGGAAAGCAGCTCATTTTACTCTTCTCCTATACCCAGGCCTCACCCACTCATCCTCCACAAAGCTGTCACAGCAAGTTTTAGAAATACAGATCTGATGTCGTCTCACTACTGCCCTTAGAATAAAGGCCAATATCTTCAGCACATCACACACTTTCAGACTTATCTCCCACCCCTTCCCACGGGTTCTTAAATTAGTATCTATTGCAGTCCATTGTGGGTTGCCATGACAAAATACCTGAGGTTGAGAACTTCCCAAAGAAAATATAGAGGTTTATCTGGCTCAATGTGAGGTGACTCCAACCAGTTGGCCTTTGGTCAGGGCCTTATGGCTTTGTCACAACAATGCAGATGGCATCACACGGCAAGAGCTCATGCAAGAGAGTTCACATGGTAAGATAGGAAGAAAGTGACCAGGTGGGACCAAGGTCACATTTTTTCCTTTCTTTTTTGTCTTTTTTTTTTTTTTTTTTTTTTTTTTGTGGTACTGAGGATTAAACCCAGGGACTCACACATGCTAGACAAGCATTACATCCTCAACCTTTTTTAAATTTTATTTTGAGACAGGGTCTCACTACATTGCCCAGGCTGGCCTCAAACTTGTGATCCTCCTGCCTCAGCCTCCCAAGTGGCTGAGATAACAGGTGTACTCCACTGTGCCCGGCTAGGATCATTTTATAACAACCCACCCTCATGGAAACTAAGTGGTCCTGCCACAATTACGTGGATCTCTTTGGAGGTTAGTACCCCCTGCCCTGATTATCTCTCTCAAATGTCCCACCATCTCAACCCTGGTGCTTGGGGAATTAAGCCTTGGCATGAGTCTCAGTGGTGACAAACCACAGCAGGGTCATGCAGGTGTATATGCAGTTTCCTTCCAAACTGATCAGACCCTCTTATCCCGACTCCTTCCTATTTATTCCATGCCCTCTTCCTCTTTTTTTCTTTCTTTTTTTAAAAACTAACCATCAAAATTAACTGTCCCTGCCAAGGAACTTTCACACACTGAATGGATTTTAAATTGATCTGATAACTTAGGCAAACCAGGTTGGCATTATCTAATACTATGTTATCAATACCCTAAAATTTACTGAAGGAAAAAAAAACGCAGAGAAATTCATGCACAATGGCACAGTCCATCACCCACATCCACAGAAGTACTGCAGTGCTTACAGCCAGGGGCCAGTACACATGTCCCACAGGAGGAGAATGGACACATATGGGGAGGGGTGTGCTGACATTTAATGGACTACTACACAGTAATGACAATGGACAAATTAAAGTTATTTGCAACAACCTGAATGAATTTGAGAAATGACTGCTAGACTTGGATCTGAAATGTCCCCCAAAGGTTCACGAGTTCAAGGCTTGGTTGGCCAGCTTGGTGCTATTGGGAGATAGTCGAACCCTTAAGAGGTGGGGTCTCCTGGGTCTTTGGTAGTGTCCCCTAGAGGAGGATACTAGAACCTGCCCCTTCTCTCTTTTATTCCCCAGCCACTATGAGGTGAGCAGCTTGCTCCACCCACCATGGCACTCCACCCACCATGGCGCTCCACCCACCATGGCTCTCCACCAGGATGTGCTGTCTCACCAGGGATCCAAATGGAGCCATCAACCAAGGATGAAAACTGCCAAAACCATGAGTGAAAATAAACCTTTACTCTTCATAAGTTGTTTTCAGGTATTTTGTTGTAGTAACAGGAAGCTGATTAACACAACAATGGTGAGCAAAAAGTGATAAATGAATATATTCAGTAGGATTCTATTTCTATAGAATTCAAAGCAGAAAAAATAAACTATATACTTACTAGGGATGCCTTCATAAGTGGTAAAAAAAATAAAGAAAAGCAAGAGCCAAGCTTCTGTTATTTGGGGGGAGAAAAGAGTTATAACTGGCAGCAATATTCTATTCTTGTCATGGTTGGTAATCACAAAAGTGTTAATTCATTGGGCTATGCATTTGTTTTATGAGCTGTGTATATATTATATCTAATAACTGAAAATAAAATTTTAATATTATATCACTCTTAGAGGGTCCTTCTGTACACTGACTTATAATGCATTAATTTCTCATTAGCATTCTTTATCTGTGACCAAAAAAAAAAGTGTCTGAGCCCACTCTTTGTCTTCCAGAGGTTCTTAATGGAGAATTTCTTTAAAAGTCAGCTGATTCTGCAGCATAAGCACAGAAGCCCAAGCCTCCTGACCCCAGTTCAACTGAAACAGAATCGTTGGAAGATGAGACCTGAACATGTGGGTAAGGTTTTCTAGTTTCACAGGCGACTTTGAAAACAATCTCTGGTTACAAACCACAACTCAGACTGGAATTTCCTTCCAAAGACTGACTGTACCTTCTTCATAGTACTATCACCTGGCACTTAGTACCTTGTATACAACAAGCACTAAAAAGATGTTTGTCAGGCTGGGGATGCAGCACAGTGGTAGAGCCCTTGCCTAACATGCACCAGGCCCTGGGTCCAATCCTTATCACCACAGGAGAAAAAAAAAACAAAACAAAACAGATATTTGTCAGAATAATGATGAAATTGCATCATTTCCAAGATAAACATCCCATGATCAGCATTTGCACTGTTTCTAGATGAACTGTGTGCACAGTACAGTCATTTACAAAGAATGATCCTGGGAGGCTCAGCGTCAAGCTCCCAGAGAAGCTCCTACATGGGAGACTCTTAGGTCACGTCAGATTGTCAAAAGGCAAGAGGACCGGGCACATGCCTGTAATCCCAGGGGCTCACAACTCAGCAAGACCCCGTCTCTAAATAAAACATAAAAGGGGTGGGGATGTGGTTAAGTGCCCCTGTGTTCAATCCCTGGTACAAACAACAACAACAACAACCAGCAAACAAACAAACCCGAAATAGGAGGGGTTGGGGTGTAGCTCAAAGGCAGAGTGCAAGCTTAACATAAAGGAGAACATGGGTTTGATCCCCAGCATCCCTTAAAAAAGGGGGGGGGGACAAGAATCTAAGAAGCAGGCATCTAGGAAAGCCAACAGGAATAAGAAATGCCTAATACCTACCAATATTTTTTTTTTCACTTCAGACCACTAAAACATCAAATGTCCAGGGCATTCTGTAGACTAATAAATGTAGTGCCTTTAATCAACAGAATATGTGTGTTTTTACACGCACGTTTCCAACAACTACATTACAGTAATTCCTCAACATTTAAAGATCTTGACTTACTGTGAGATACTAAGCACCTGTCAGGTGTATGGTCTGCCTTTTCACTCCCTGGAGTCTTGGCTGTGATGAACTTTCTAACATAATGTGGTCACACCTGTCTATTTTTGCTTTTATTGCTTATGCTTTGCAGGGTTCGGGGGAGTGTTTATTTTCTTCTAGGAGTTTTACAGTCTCAGGTCTTAGATTTACATTTTCACTGTTTTTTTTTTTTTGGGGGGGGGGGCATGGTGTAAGGATGCAATTTCATTCTTTTGCATGTGGGCATCAGCTTTCTTCAATGCCATTTGTTGAAGACTCTGCCATTCCTTACTGTGTATTCGACACACTTACTAAATATCACTTGGCTGTACGTTTGTGGGTTTATTTCTGGATGCCTATTTAGTTCCAATGGTCTATATGTCTGACTTTATGCCAATAGTACACCGTCTTAATTACCATATGTTTGTAATGTATTTTAAAATCAGGAGGTGTGATGGCTCCAGCCAACTTTGCTCCTGTTTCTCTAGACTAACAGGATTTTGATTTTGATAGGGATTGTACTGAATCTGTACTCCACTTTGGGTGATGTGAAAATTTTAACATTATGTCTTTTAATTCATGAACACAGGATGTCTTTCCACTTACTTGATAAAAGAAAGAAAACAATGTTTTGTGGTTTTTAAAGTATAAGTCTTTCACCTTCTTGGTAAGTTTATTCCTAAGTATTTTTAATGTGATTTCACATGGGTTTGCTTTAATTTTCTTTTTAGATAGTTCATTGTTAGTATACAAAACAAACCATTTTTGTATATTGATTTTGAATCCTATAGCTTTACTAAATATATTTATTTTAATAATTTTTGTGGGTTCTTTGAGGTTTTTCTACATAAAAATCATGTTATCTGCAACAGATAATTTTACGTCTTCCTTTATGAATTGTGTGTGTGTGTGTGTGTGTGTTTTAACTTTCCCTTGCTAGGACTTTCAGCACTACATTGAATATTTGAGTGCCAAGAATGAACACCCTTGCCTTTTTCCTAATCTTAGAGGAAAAACTCTCTTTTTCACCATTGAGTATGATGTCGACTGTGGAATTTTTATTTATGTCCTATTATTTTTGAAGCAAATTTCTTCAAATCTAGGTTATTAGCATTTTTATCATAAAAAGGTATTGAGTTCTCAAATATTTTTCTATACTCAACACCTACTGAAATGTGATTTTTATCCTTCAATCTCCAAATATACATAAGAAATAGTTTTAAAAAACTAATCCAATTAGAAAATGAGCGAAGAATTTGAATAGATATTTCTCCAAAGACAACATGTAAATGACCAACAGGTATATGAAAATATGCTCGACTTCACTAATAATCACACAAATACACATAAAACCACAATGGTATATCAAATCATTCCTATTAGGATGACCACCAACAGGTCCGGGTGGTGGGGGAGGGGGTTAGCTAAAACATAACAAGTATCAGAGAGGATACAGAGAAATCAGAACCTAGTACACTGTTGGTGGGAACAGAAAATGGCAAGGCTGCTATGGAAAAGAGTTCTCAAAAATTAAACATATAACCATCCTATAATCCAACAATTCTACTTCTGGGTACACATCCAAAAGAACTGAAAGCAGGTGCTCAGCCAGGCATGGTGATGCACATCTGTGATCCCAGCAACTTGGGAGCCGAGACAGGAGGACCACAAGTTGAAGGCCAGCCTCATCAACTTAGCAAGACTCTGCCTCAAAAAGAATAAAAAAGATATATAAGGAGTTGAAGATGGAGCTCAGTGGTAGAACACACAGTGTGCAATCCCCAGGAGGAGGAGGAGGAGGAGGAGGAGAAATTAAGCAGGGACTCAAACAGGTATTTGTAAGCCCACATTCAAAGCAGCAGCATTATTCACAATGGCCAAGATATGGAGACAACAAAGATACCCAGCAATAGATGAACACAAAGAAAATGTGATGGAAACAAACAACAGAATATCATACAGAATGCCACTCAGCCTTAACAAAACGAGGAAATCCTGCCACGTGCAATACAACATGGATAAACCTGAAGACACATATAGGTGAAACAGGCTAGATAGAGTAGCAAATACTCATGGGTCTACTCACATGAGATCTGCAACAGCCAACCTTAGAATGGACAGTAAAATGATGGTTTCCAGGGGCTGAGGAGGGGGAAATGGGGAACTGCTGTCTTACTGGTATAAAGTTTCAGTTATGAAGATGAGTAAGTTCTAGAGATCTGCTCTACCACACTGTGCCTATAGGTAACAATACTGTATTACACACGTAAAAAATCTGTTATGAGGGTAGATCTCATTTTAAGCTTTCTTAACCCAATTAAGAAAAAAAAAAAAGCTACTGTTAGAAATGATGAATGGCTACCTGCAGTCTTATATAGGAAATTCCAACGTCAGCAGTTTTAGCCTACTTTCCTATCAGTTACTGTAGAGTCTCTCATTCCCGTTTAAGTATTTACATTAATTGCTCAACACTGCTAACTAATTTGAAATTACAAATGATCCTGACATTTGTGGCAGAAATACAGTTTCACAAGATTTGGATGCAAATGATACCTAACTCATGGAGTGGAAGCAAATACTGAAAGAAAAATCTGTTTACAAATCCAAAGTACAAAGGCTCTTCATGCTTACAGAAAAGGACACACAAATATGGTCATGCAGAAAAGGGACGATGAAGGAAAGAAAACCTGGGCAGACACTTAAGGTCTAATACCAGCAAAATCTCAGGACCCTAAATGCTTTCCCAACTTCCAAAACTAAGGAAAATACTGCTTCCAAAAGAATGCAACCAAGGAAAATACATTCAGGAATGCCTGCATCTCCAACATTCGATGCCTCTCAAGTGCAACATTTGAGATACTGGGTGCATATCTCCACCGCAAGCAGTTCCCACGCCCAGCTGGTTAAGAAAAATACACAGTGGGGGAAAAGAAGACTGAGTTATTCATCTGTTTTGGCAAACAACTTAACTGGGCTTCCTAACAAAACGGTACAGTAGTCCAAATTTAAAACTATAGGAATCAGTGAAATGTCACAAAATGCACTGCTCTGGCCTGGATATGGTTCATCTGTATCATCTGCCACATCTCTGAGGGTAGCTGTTGCATTCACCTGAAGGACACAAAAGAAGACCTTTGACCTTTGACCCCTGAGACCAATGCTCCTTTAACATACCTGAACAAAATCATCTTGGAAGGTCACATTCAGCATTCCATGATACATTCCACCAAGGAAGGGGTACAGAAGCTACTTCAAACATGTCAACATGAAGAAAGAGGTATGTATGTTCACACATCCATATTTCAACAGAGCTATTTGGAAGGGGTTTAACCTGAGACCAAAGTGCTGAAAGTGAAAACCAAAACACCTGCCCACAAAAAAGAAACTATCTACTCTCCTGACAGGCTTGAGCCTACAGATGAGACCCCCTTTTGCCTCCTTGCTCCTCACAGCAGGGCCAAGTACATTTTGCACTCAAGAGTTTGCTGTGGGAATTTTAATTTTGCACTTTTTTGAAGATAAGTTTTTAAATGAAAGCACCCCGTTCTGGAACATCTAACTGAGCAACTGCTTCTAAATAAAATACAGCCATCCCACTTATGTAAAGCCCCTACTCTTTGGGTATCAAGTGGTATAGCTTTACCAGGAGGAAATGAGGAAGGAGAGAAGTGATCTTTTAATGTATGTAAAAGACAAGTTCACAGCAAGTTAAGGCCTGAGGACATAATTTTACTCTGTAGAAATAAAGACTTGTTAATAGTGTAAAACTGACTCATTACACAGCATTCTGAAATACAACACACCAAATTCAGCAATCAGCACTAGGGTCACACTGGGAATACCAATTTAGTTTGAACAGTACCTGCAGCTTCATATTGCTATCTTAAGTTTTTACTGGTTATAGAGGGGTTTTTTTTGTTTTTGTTTTTTTTTTTTTTTTTTGTTTTGTTTTTTTGGCTTTTACAGTGTTGGTTTATTTGGATTACACTGGTGTGTGAGCATACTTTTTATATTTATAAACATGTAAGTGACAACGTAAAGTATTTAAGGCAATACTGGGCTTCAGCTATTTAGATGTGAGATTTGTATAGGTTTGGGGTTTTCTATTTGTTTGGCACTGGATATTGAATCCAGGGTCTTGCACATGCTCTACCACTGAGTTACACCCCGAGGCCTGTATTTTTTTTTTTTTAAAGTGGCCCAAATGTTGCTAAAGTTTGAGAAACAACTGCAATATCACGTTGGATCGGAAGAACAACACCCAATACTCTGTAGCACAGTAGGATAATGATGATTGGCAGTTAACTGAATATTTCAAAATAGCTAGTGAAGATTTTGTATGTGCCCAGAAGAAAAAAAATCAGACATGGCAATAACCCTGATCTGACCATTACACATTCTACACATGTATTGAAAAATCACACTGAACCCCACAAATATGTAAATTAGTGTGAATCATATTATATACATATAAATACATATGTGTGTATGTGTATACAACACCTTAAGGATATTGAGACATCTTCAAATTAAAATGTGACTATCTAATAATATTTGTCAATAAATTGGGGCATGATTGGTATAAGGTCAGGATTGCTGAAATGCAGGTAAAACTTTCCTCCACAGAGTTTGTTATGACTGGGATCTAGAATCCCCCAAGGCTCACGTGTGGAAGGCTTGGTGCCCACTGCAGCAATGTCCAGAAGTGGGGCTTTGGGGGTTGGATTGTGAGGGCTCTGGTCTCATCAGTGGATTAACTCGCTGAGAGCTGAGTGGACTTCTGGGAGGTGGCAGTCTTGTCCTGGTGTCTTTCCCTCTCCATGTCCAGGCTTTCGTGAGCTGAGCATCTTTCCTCCCCTCCTTGCCCTTCCCCATGATGTTCGGCCTCACTTCAGACCCAAAGCAATGCAGCTGGCTGACCGTGGACTAAAACCTCCAAAACCGAGCCAAAATAGCTCTTTCCTCCTTTAAATTGTTGATGTCTGGCATTTTGGTCACGATGAAAGCTGACTAACAGAGTTGCCCCAATTTCTGGGGACCTCTGTTTCACACCTTCTTCCTCTATCCCTGAATCTCACAAAGAGGGAAGATTAGGCCCCAGTTTTAAGCAAGTAATAATGAGACCGACTTAAAAAGATTCAGTAAAAGTGATAAAGGATTCAAAAACCAGATGTTTGTCCAAGAGAAAGAGGTGATGATGTTTAAGGGATGAGAGGGAAAAGAAAATAGCAGAGGAAAGAATGTTCACTAGCTCAAAATGTCTACCATGCTGCTGTACAGAAGGAGGACCATGGCTGGCCGTGTAGCTCAGTGACAGAGTACACACTTAGCACAAGCAAGGCCCTAGGAACAATTCCCAGCACCAAATAATAAAAATAGTAATAATAAGTAGAATAAGGTTCATGTAGCACCACTGTTGTTCCCAGAATTAGAGGCAAAAAGTTGCAAGCACACATTTTGTTGTAAGATGCCAAAGACCACTATCATTCATTAAGAAGCCACATATTGCACACCAAGAAGAGTTAAATACAGTGTAGGGCTCACATGGAACCTTCCAGCTACTGGCTTTGACTACTAAAATAATGAAACAATAAAACACAAATATACGTTGGGCTACTTCTCCCAACACAGAGTTAATGAACATAATCGGTAGTAAGTTTCTATAACCTCTTTTTTCTTCTCTTGAAGAAGCAAGGGTTTTGGGAAAGACAATGTCAATCACTGAATGATAAAGAATCACATTGTTATTAGTTTAAAATTAATCTGAAGTGTGGAGAACAGTTCTAAAGAAGAGATCAAGGATCATATGTCTGTCTAGTATGATACATATAATTTAAGATAACATAGTACCACCACCGTAAGTTATTTCAGTAACTTTGAGATGTTGATGTTACAGTGTAATAAAATGTATATAAATTGGTCTCAGCAAACCAGTATTTTCCCATTTCTTCAGTCTATCAGGTATGAGATAAAGAAGTACAGAACCTCACACAATCACTACACACAAAACATCTGGTAAATAGTAGCACTGGGGGAAGAAAAGGATCTCTAGATTCTTAAGGTCGTGGCTGATTTCACCAGAACAGACAAAAACAAGTAGTGGGGCAGGGGAAGATGGGGTTGAGGAAAAAGGACCATCCAGATTCCGCCAGGCCCCATCAGAGAATAAAGAACACAGACTGATAACTACTGTCCAAGAGAATCCAATTTTCTTCATTCCATATCACAGGACCATAAAATATCCATTTCCATAGCTTAAAACCTCATGAAATATTGATCTTGTCTTATAACTTCCAAAGTATCACTGTATCATACTTTAATCTCATAAATGCTTTCCTCAAATACTTTACCCCTTTAGAATTACTCTTCAAATGAAAATTTCTTTTCCTGTTACCTCTGGAAAGAGATTATGCAGCTGTATTAAAGCACATCTCATTTTTCTTAAGGAAACGAAGAAGACAATGAGATCTGAAGAAGGTATTATTAAGAGTTGTTCCCTCCACATGGTGAGTTAGCACAGATTTTCCCCAACTATCAACCTCTCCCTCCCTCAGGTACTGGGGATTGAACAAAGGGGAGCTCTTTTTAAGGTTTGTTTTGTTTTGTTGTTTAATTTTGAGAAAATTAAAATTTAATTTAATTAATATTAAAATGGGACAACGCCATTCAAGCTTAATTCACACAAAACCTCCCTTGATCAGCAAGAGATTTAACGGTAAAATTATTCTGAGTCATCTAATCAATTAATTTATGGTGTGTCTAAGATCCTCAACTTCAGACTGCTCTCAGTCTAGTGCAAAAGAGATCCAGAAATATCCCTAATTAGACTACAAAGCACAGATTACAAAAGAAATGCAGTTCAGGCAAAGGAGGGAGACCTCAGATTCTGGCTACAGTAGCCATTCCTCTGGCTCCTCCTCCCATCTCCCAGCCACAGCCCTCCAGCCCTGTCCCATCACCACCTCATATACAGCATTTTAGCTGAAGCCATCCTGTGTGTTGATGCTCATTCTCTCTTTTCCCCTAAATCGTGAATTCCCAGAGGGCAACTCTAGTCCAGCAGGAGAAGGGATGCCTGACACACAGTGTGCTCTCAATCAGCAACTGTTCTAAGACCTTCTGCACAGAAGTCTGAGGAAAGACTTCACAGGCAATATTTAAAGAGGGTCTTGAATAATCCAGAAGTCTGGCAGGTAAAGAAGACTTTGAAGATTAAAGAAGTGCAAATTAAAACTACACTGAGATTTCACCTCACTCAGAATGGCAATTAACAAGAATACAAGTAACAATAAGTGTTGGCAAGGATGTGGGGGAAGAGACACACTCATACATTGCTGGTGGGACGGCAAACTGTTGCAGCCAATATGGAAAGCAGGATGGAGATTCCTCAGAAAACTTGGAATGGAACTACCATTTGACCCAGTTATCCCACTCCTTGACATGTACCCAAAGGACTTGAAATCAGCACACTTATAGTAATGCAGCCACATCAATGTTTATAGCAGCTCAATTCACAATAGCTAAACTATGGAACCAACTTAGGTGCCCTTCAACAGATGAATGGATGAAGAAAATGTGGTACATATACACATCGGAATATTAATCAGCCACAAAGAAGAATGAAATTATGGCATTTTCCCATAAATGAATGGAACTAGAGACTATCATGCTAAGTAAAATAAGCCCATCCCAAAAAACCAAAGGCTGAATGTTCTCTGATATGCAGATGCTGACTCACAATGTGGGGAAGGGGGTCACCAGGTTGGAAGAGGGCAGTGGGGGGAAGGGATGGGGAAAGACAGTGGAATGAATCAGACACAACTTTTCTATGCTCATACATGAGTGAGTACACAACCAGTGTAACTCCACATCACGTACAACCACAAGAATGGGAAGTTATACTCCATGTACGTATGGTATGTCAAAATACATTCTACTGTCATGTATAACTGAAAAGAAAAAATAATTTTTTAAAAAAGAAGACTTTGCAGATGTAAGATTTAATGTTAAATTGTCCTATAGAAACTTTTGACTTCTTATGCAATTATCTCATGGGATTTAGATTTATCTTCTCACCATAACATGTTCCAAAAGCACAGTTTTTATTATTTTTTTTAAAAATCTACTTTTTGGGGGGAGGGGGAACTAAGTATAATCTGGGTTCTTATGGAGCCTCATTTTACTTCAAACTCTCAGATCCTGTATTTGGGGGTCTTTAACACCTTCAAAGATGCCAACCTAACCAAACAGGTGCAGTAAACTAGGTTTGGCAGAGAACCCCAGGTGCTTTACTTTAGAACCTTATTTTTCTTAGATGTTCAAGTTAACTTCATAAAGGAATTAAACTACCAATAATCAAATTATCAAAATTATCTCACATGCCAAGTATCCAGCTTACCTATCTTTTACAAAGGGGTAAAAGGTAGAAACAACATAAAATGACATTTTACTTTGGAATGTGAGAAGCAGCAAGAAGTATCTGTGACTATGTTTGGCTCTAGGTAAATACTTTTTCAGAGCCACAAACTCCTCTCACAGCTTGGTAAAAGGGCATTTTCTGAATGACAGTTTCTGGACAAGGAAAGGTGGCCCAGGCCATCTGTAAATAACCACTCAGGTAGGAAAAGGTACATACCATTAGTCTAGAAGAGACCCAATCCAGAAAGGGGATCTGCCAACCTATAGTTCTACAGGAAAAATACACTGAGGCCAGGTAACTGAGGTGAATTTCTCAAATCCAGTTAGCAGAACCCAGCAAACTTGATGTAATCAGACACTGTTTCTAGTAAGTATTCTTTATCTCTTCAAGACATAAAAATTTTCCAAACATAACCAAAATGCTCAGAAGGGAAGAGGACTCATGCAGCAGAATTGAGGCTAGGAATTCTGACTCAGCACTGCATAAGAGGGCCTCAGATGCCCTCAGTTGGCTCTTAAGACTACTCAAGGCTAGGCAGGCTCACAGCTGGAGACAGCTCAGCTCATTTTCCCAACACTGACAGTTAGGGGGTCTCAGTTCTCCTATAAAAGGAGGTCCCCATCCAGTAGTAAAGAATAAACAGGATTACAGGAATGCACAGCATCGATTCAGTGAAATTAATCCAGCAAGAGGGTGGGTAAATCAATAAACTGAAGGTGCCTGATGGTTTAGTGTAGTGCTAGAGGAGTGCTGGCTAACACTAGAACAGCTTTTAGCCTCCGGAGACTCTCAAGGTCAAGGGCAGAAGAAAAAAAAAAAAATCTGGGTCATGCAAATTCCTTTTGTCATCTGAGTTCAATGGCACTTTGAGGGCTCCAGCCTTGCTGTCTTGAGTCATTACTTCCTATTCCCTGATGAGAGCATTCAGAAAAAACACTGTCTCCTAAACTACAAGTTTCATGGGATGGAAGATGCAGAGGAGAGAAGACAGGAACACAAGGGTATAAAATACTGCCTAAGAGTCTTTATTAAAAATGACAAAGTCGGAGAAAAACCCAGTTAACTAAATGAAATAAAAAAAAAAAATTAACGACAATGGGCAATACTACAGACCTGTTTCTACTGATACAAATAACTTCACAGATAATTGATTGGTTCTTCTACACAGTCAATCTAAACATTTGAATACATGATTTTAAATAAAACTTAAAGCTATCTGCATTCTGAAAGGATATTAAGCAATGATGGTTATCTTTTGAAAAATGCATTACTATGAGGTATTTCACTCACCTTGTGGGAAACTCAAGAATTAGACAAAGATCTATTTTATGGGACATTGAATATGGGACTTTGTCTAATAGACATTCATTAGACAAAGAATTCTATGGAGGAAAAAAAAAAAGACTGCCCATAGTTTCTTCTTTTGTAGTAATTTTATTACATTAAAACTGCTTGAAAGAAGTGGGCAAAGCCAAAGAAACATTTGCTCTATAACTATCTGTTATAACGACATCCTTATTTATTGTATTGTGGTATAATCTGGACTCTAGTGTTTTTCCAAATCCCTAGTTTCCAAACATTAGCAAATGAATGATTTGAAGTAAATTTGTTGTCAATTTGTGGTTGAAACTGTAGTTTAAGAATTAGAGCCAGTGGGCCAAGCATCCCCTGTGTAGTGACAACAGCCTGCATATGTAATTGTGCTCTCATTTATACAGAAAATAGTCAGTTTGATCATCTTTCTATGATATTCATCTTAAAAGGACCTTAATTTTATGTAGTAAATACATTGTTAAATTAGTTCAGAGGATATCAAAATTGTTGACCCTCCCGAGACACACCTGGAACAGTATCTGAAAGGGAAACCAAGGCTTAGGCAATAGGCATTGGTTGCCTGGATCCTTCCAAGGGCTGCAACTCTTGACCTTGGATCAGTTAGAAATTACTCAGTTTAGAAATATCTAGGCAAATGTTGCTTTTAAGTACTTAACACAAATAAGAAAAGAGATATATAGCCCTTTTGCCAGCACCTCTTCATTTACTTATACTGCTACAAAAATCTTCACCTCCTTCTGAAAGTCTTTAAAATCAGAACACAGGACTGAACTAGAGAATGTATATACAGACTGAAGAAACAACTTAATTTCAGCAGTATTGTCCTCCAACCAAAGCAAAGAAAACTTCTGATAAAAGTGCCTACATAGAGAAACACAACCTTTTTTGGTACTAGGGGTTGAACCCAGGGGCACTTAACACTGAGCCACATCCCTAGCCCCTCTTTATACTTTATATATAGACAGGGTCTCGATAAATTGCTGAGAATGGCTTTGAACTGGTTATCCTCCTGACTCAGCCCCTATAGCCAGTGGGATTACAGGCATGCGCCACCATACAAAGCAAGAAACTCAACCTCTTACAGGACTCATATGGCTACATGAGACAAGGCACTTTTTTTAAAGAGGAAACTTAAGTTTCCTCATCTATAAAATGGATATAATGCCTTCAGAACATAATAAACTAGGACACTGAGATAATATAAGGAAAATACCTGGCTCGATGATGAGTTTTCTCCCTATACCAAGACAATATTGCTATGACTGTCCATTTGCATTAAGATAGATGCGTGAGCACTAACTTCACGAAAATATGCAGTCAACACATACTTGGGTTTGGCCTGATCTTTCTGGATGCTGTTTAGAACTGCAAACAGGTTCTTAACTACTAGAAAAGTTTTTCTCCCTGAGAAGAAGAAAAAAATATTGCAGGAATTCAATAATGACCCAACATACAACTAATTTAAGTCCATTTGAGTGATGCATGGTGGTCATGCCTGGGTTAGTAATTTATAACAGGCCTCAACTGCTGATTCCAATGGCTTCTATCATTCCAACTAGGTACTCTCATTAGGGAAGGAAGCAAGAGAGACTGACCTTGATTCACCTCATTTCCAATCCAATGTGGAAAACCCTTAACACAGTGGTTCTCAATCTTGGCTGCTCATTAAAATCACCTAGGGAGCTTTCAAAATGCTAAACACCCAAGCCACACCCCAAACCAATATAATCAGGATATCTAGGGGTGAAAGCCAGGCACCCCTATTTTTGAAAGACCCCATGGTGATCCAACATGCAGCCAAAGTTGGGACTTCTGTCCAGGATCACCCCTTTTGACCTGAAGTGACTTCTGCAGCAAGCCAATCCAGGAAAGCCAACCCAGAGCACTTCACAGTCACAGCTTCTGAGTAGAGCAAGTGTAACAGCATCCCATATATTGGAACACCACAAGTGCCTGCACTTGGGGTCCAGGCCAAGGGCTAAACAGCTAAACAGTAGGCAACTGCCCAAGCTAAAGGAAGAGTCATGTTTCCAAGTAGTTTGGCTAACTTCTTTTTGTTCGAGTGCAATCTCAAGAGGTGCCACCAACGCCTAATTTTGCTTCTGGTTTTTTCTTTCTTTTTTTAAAAGCAAATATCTTAAGAAGGAAAGAGTACTGTGGGCGTCCCCTCCACCCTCATACACACAACCCACAGAGCAGCAGAAGCTTGCAGTTCCCCCGGCCACCTAGAAAGCGCCCCGCAGGCTCCCTTCTGCGCAGGGCGGGCGGGTGCGCTCTGGCCCGCGGCCGCTGCACCTGCCAGCGCGCTCCGCCGCACCTGCAGCGCGGTGCCCGTCCCTCCTACCTTCCAGCAGCTCGTCCAGGCTGGTGACCTTCCGGCTGCCGTCGATAGTGTAGATGGTGCGGACGCCCTGGGGCAGGTTCACGTTGTCGGACAGGGAGCGGGTGAGCTCCATGAGGAGCGCATCGAAGGACCGAAAACGGTCGCTGGAGATGGCAAAGACCAGGCCTTTGAAGTAGCGGTCCCCATTCCGGTAGAAACGCGCCTTCTTGGCCTTCTTCTCCGAGCTGAGGGCCTGCAGGGTCCGCGTGCGGTAAAAGCTGCAGTGGGCACTGTGAGCTGGGCTGGGGATGAGCCCGTTCCCCTTGGGGCCCGAGCTGCTGCTGCCCCCGGAGGAGCTGGGCGCCCCCCTCCGAGACCCCGGCCTCGGCCTTTTGTCCCGCTCCTCAAAGTGCTCCAGCTCAATACTCCTGGTGCTGGCCATCGCGGCTGCTCAGAAAGCTCTCCTCAAAAGCACGTTCCAGGCAGCCTAGAGGCGACGCGAGCGGCCGTGGAGGGACGTCCGGCTGCGCGGGGCCTTAAAGCACCGGCGCACCTGGCGCGGGCATCCCGCCCTCTCCTCGCAGGTGGGGCCGCTGAGCCGCGGAGGCGCGGGCCGACCCACGCCCCCAGCTAAAAGTGGCCGCGGCTTGGAGCTGCCCAGCTCATTGTCCAGCGCGTCTCGCTCCGTCCTCCCGCCAGCTGGGGAGCCCCACGCCCCCCCAAGCGCCTCCTCCACGGGCCACGCCTCACAACTCCCGCTCGGAAGCCGGTCGGGAGCGGCAAAGTTGGGCCGCCCGAGGCTCGCCCGGGGCCCGCGGGCGCACACAAAGCTCGGGCGCCCGCCGCGGCTCGCGTCCGCCCACCGCTCCCGGGAGCGCCGAGGGGAAGGAAGGAAGGCTGGGGGAGGGGAGCGAGCGTGGGAGAGCGCCCGGCCCCAGCCGGGGACGCCGCGCCGCCGCCCAGTGCGCGCCCAGGCCCCGCCGGTTCCGCAGCGCGCGCCGTCCGGGGCTCCGCGTCCGGGCAGGGCCCGTCCTCCCCCCGCGCCGGCCCTAGCGGGAAATAATGCAGCCCTCCTCCCACGCAGCCGGCGGGCCCAGCCCACCCGCCGGCATCCGCGCCGAGGCCGGCCGGCTGTCAGGGCCCGCAGGGCTTCTGGCCCCTCAGGGAGGCCCAAACCTCCGGAGAGGGCGAGGGCCGCGGAGCGGAGGCCGGACCGCGGGGGCGATGCGGCGCGCGAGGAGCGGCTCCTCCCGGGTCCTAGGCAGCCCCGCCCGCCTGACAGCTACTACCCGGCGCAGCGCTAATGGGCGCAGCCGCGGCGCTCGCTCCTCCGCCTGGAAGCGTAAACGCGCAGGCCAAAAACTACAAAGGAAGGAGAGTCAAGGGCAGGGAGCACATCCCCGACCCGCCTCCCCGTGAGACGCCGAGGCCAAGCCAGGCAGAAATCCGAAACAGCGTGGAGTTTGGGCACAAGATTTATTATTATTATTATTATTATTATTATTATTATTATTATTATTATTATTTATTTTAAAAATACAGCAGATGTATTGCTTTATTTAAAAATTCTTTGAGAAAACAGCCTTCACACTTCCCATTGCAGATTCGCTAATATGGCAGGTTCAGTAACTGAATCAAGGAGTTATCAGAAGTTCCTGGGTTCTGAGGGATGGATATGATCAACAAATATTTATTGAGAGTATGCCATGTGCTAGGCATTGTTTCCATCACCGAGGATGCCCGAGCCTAGGAAAGAGCCCACTCAAGTCAGGGGCATTTGATGTCAACCTGAGCTGAATACCAATGTAATACTGGGAAACGCCCATCACAATGGAAATCTGTATCTTAGTAGTGTCTGGTCAACAGTAAAAGCCTGTTTCCAAAGGGTAGTTATTTCGGTATTGCCATTGGAGAAAAAAGTTCGGAAATGGTCCCCATCTGACCGATAAAACCTTCGGTTACTCAGCACTCTGGTTCTTCCGGTGGCCCTAGGGAAGAATTCCAAACCGACTGTGAAGGTAGAAAGGCATAAACACTTTTCTTGGAATGAGATGAGTCCTGGAAGAGCATGAGTAAGAGAAGGAGGAAACACATCCAACTGACCACCTTCGGCATCTTTCAAGTCACTTCATCCCCCCCCAACACCACCACCACTGTGCGGACCGCCAGCACAATGGTTCCTCCAAGGCACTCCTGGGGACACACCTGGGCACACCTGACTTGAGAATCAGAATAACAGTGTGCTGGGAAGGCAGAGGTGATCTAAGCCTTTAATGTTCCCCGCCCCCCCCCCCCCAGGGGAGAACCCTGCGGTGTAATTAGGTCCACAGCCAAGGTAGGCCTCAACCCAGATGAATTTCTGGGGATAAGCTTCTCCACCTGTTTTTTTGTTTCGTTTGGATTTTTTTTTTCATGTATTTGTTTTGTGTTTGGGTATCCCTACTATATAAGCAGAGTTTCCAGATTGTAACATTATGTGTCAAATACATCCCCAGTGCTTTTTCACGAACTTTAACATACCTATAGGTCATGCAAGAATCTCATTAAATGTAAATTCCAATTTATTAGGTCTAGGATGAAGTTTGAGATTCTGCATTTCTTTTTTTTATTATTTGTTTTAATTAGTTACACACGACAGTACAATGACCTTGACATATCATACATTTGAATCAGATGGGATATCATTTCTCATTTTTCTGAGTATACAGGTTGCAGAACCATATTGGTCATGCAGTCACATATATACATACAATAATAATAATACCTGTTTAAGATTCTGCATTTCTAACAAGCTCCCAGATAATGCCAGTGCTGCCGATCTTGGTACAACACTTTGAGACAAGGAACTCACTGGCAAATTCCTTAAGATAAGGCTCCATCTAAATTCAAGTAACTTCAGAACGTAGGAACTTTGTAAATAGCTTAAGATGGGCAGTTCATTTATTTTGTTATTAGTATTTCTTGGTGGAGGGAAGATCTAGAAATCTATTTCTGTAGTCTCAAATTTAGCAGTTGGCCACAACAAATACAAGTATCTCAGGAGTTTCAGCATGTTAGGAATCCAAAACAGTTTACCTCAGGGTCTCACATGATTGCAGTCAAGACATTGACTAGGGCTGTAGTCATCTGAAGGTCTGACTGGGGTTGAAAGGTCCACTTCCAAGACGGCCTACTCTCTTACAGGAGGTCTATAGTTCCATGTCATGAGCACCTTTCTTTAGGGCTACTTGCCTCTAGAGCAAACATCCTTGATATATCATTGGAAGAGATAGCATATCACTTCTATAATAGCCATAATAGGTTATACAGATCAGCCCTGTTCATTGTGGAAAGAAAGTACCCAAGGGTGTGACAAGTTAGGAATTATTCAGGTCATCTTGTGGTCTGGTACCGCAGGCTTAAATCATTTAATCTTTACACACACATTCTCACACTCAAGGATCCTTGATAAAAGATTTGGCCCTTCTTAAATAGTGACTACAATTATATATAACATGCTGACATTTTAACATTACTCCCTAACATTATATCCCTAAGATGACTACTTTTCAACTGGGATGGGGAAGGAAGTATTTCCAAAACTGTTACTTAATTTTTAAAAATTGATACTATCGGGGCTGGGGTGTAGCTCAGGGGTTGAGCACTTGCCTTGAATGCATTAGGCACTGGGTTCCATCCACAGCACCACTTTAAAAAAAAAAAAAGATATAAAAAAAAATTGATACTACCTACTCTGTATCTGTTGGTTGGAAGAATCTTACCTGTGACCCTCATATACAAATTAAGACACAATCATTTTCCATAAGCTTACTTAATGGATATGATCTATATCAAGATGCAAGTGGCCAAAATTTGAAGGTTTATTCAAGAATAATAATAATAATAATAATAATAATAATAATAATAATAATATTTTGTCATTCTAATTCTAATGCAAACAAACTTTGGGGACACTAGGGAGGCAACTGCTAATGAATGTGGGTTATGACTTAAAAGGTATAAAACCAAAGCAGATTCTTCTCTTTGATGCATTTGCAGAATTTGAAGAAATTTAACTGGCAATTCCTTTGTTGAGCTTCTTTCTCCCCTCACCCACCCTTTTTTCCTAATAGATACACACCATCTGATTTGTTAATCATTCATCCTTCCAGAGATGGTCTAATTCTCTTTGGTGGTTGCAAAATCCTGACTTAAAGGGCTTCACTCTCTGGAAGCCTGCCTTGACCTTAGTTGTGAATTTCCTCTTTACCCTTTCCTAACTTCTTTAACCTAATGCTTGCTTGAATAAAATCTTTTGTGTATATTCTAAAATTTCTTCATTTCTCAGATATGGGCAATTCAGTTTAATTTTTAAAATGCGTCTCCTTTCTATACATGATAAGAAATGACTCCTTTTTGCTATTGAAATATAGTAATTTTCAATCATGTATTATCTAGTGGATATAAAATTTTTGTTGGTGATATGCAAGAGGGGTCATCTAAATGTCACTTGGAATAGAAAAACTCAAGCAGGTCAGGCAGAAAAGCAATGTTCTTTGCTCTCTACGCTGAACCACACAGGTTAACAGTACAATTTAGAGTTGCCTTTTAGCCAAGTGGCAACTCCTTCCTCTGCTCAACACCTTATTTAGCATAATTTGTTCAAATGAGACTCCTTTAGATACTAGGTATTGAACCCTGGGGCACTTAACCACTGAGTCACATTCCCAGCCCTTTTTATTTTTTATTTTGGGACAGGGTCTGCCTATGTTGCTAAGTTGTTGAGACTGGCCTCAAACCAGCAATCCTGCCTCAGCCTCTCCAGTTGCTGGAATTACAGGAGTTCACCACTATGTTGGGCAGTGATCTTTACATAAGAAATTTAGCTTGAATTTTCCTGGTTTTGCTTCATCTTACTTTATTTCTCAAAGTCCTTGGCTTATCTTCACTTTGGCCATAAACTTATATTTTTAAAGGCAGTGTTCCAGCGCCTCCATTACCTATTACATAAAGGATGCCTAGGAGCCTTTTAGACTGCACTGTGCTGGGACTTTCTGCTGTCTCATGTTTTCATTCCAGTTCACTCTGTGCCAAGCATTTCTCCCAGAAGTAAAAGTGATGAAACAACTATTTTCCAGCCTGGTGACTATAGACTTGAGTTTTTGAAATGAAGCATAATTTTTTAAAAAATCATTATCTTTAATGATTATAAATCATTATATTTTCTATTAAGCTTTAATGGGAAAGGTGATAAAGCAGAAAGGTTCAGAAAGGTGTGCTCCATGCCTACCCCATAACCTGCTCCCAGACTAGAAAAGGGGCTCAGCCACATTTTTCTCTGTTGTTTCATGGTGGAAGTTTTGCTGCCCTTTTTCACCCACGGTTCTTATAGCACTTTGCAGATATATCAATGACTTCTTCACAAATATATATGAGGAAATTATTAAAACCACCTCTTTGGGTTCATGAAATTCAAGTTTAGTTCATTGGTTTAATTGCAAGTTAACTTTTTGAATGAAAATACCAGACACATGAAGAAAAATTCAAATATGTATGCTTTCATTATATAGAACTTACAACATACTTTTTTTTTTCTTTTCCCACGAGAAAACCATGGTTCTTCCTTCCCATTGGGACATTTAACTTCCAAAGTGTCTAGGACCACATTTCATGAAAATTTGCTATATTCCTAATTATATTCAGTTATGTCATTTGCTGGCTCATCTGCAATAACTGTGAAAATAACACAAACCATTAAAATCATTTAGCAAATATTTTCATAGGAATTTGATATCTTTTTCTATTAAATCTTCCTGAGAAGAAAATCTGGGTAACTAATTTTATCCCTATCTGGGAGGGAACACAGAGCCATGTAATTTCCACAATTATTTTAACAATATCAAAAGTGAGGGCTGGGCTGTAGCTCAGGGGCAGAGCACTTGCCTAGCATGTTCGATCTTAACACCATATACAAATAAAATAAAGGCACTCTGTCCATCTACAACTACAAAAAAATTTTTTTAAGTGAAAGACAATGGAAAAATACTATATTACTATCAGTTTGCTTCCATAGAATCCAATTTTCCAAACCCAGTATAAAATTTGCCCTTTGTGCCTAGGCTAGTTCTTATTTATTTATTTTTTCTTATTTTTATTTGTTATTTAAAATTTAAAAATATAGATTTGTCTAATAATCAACCATGATTTTAGTGTTGTCTTCTCAGTAGCACATTAAATGTACAAATAATGAATGTGACAAATTATGCTCATGTCATTATAAATGTTAGATTAAAATAATGACAGATGTACTTAAAGGATAATAAAAGTTTCATAATGATTAATAGGAAGTTATGACCTAAAGAAACAGAATCTAGAAAAGGAAATGAGAAAAGATGAAACAGCAGAGATAGAACTTGGCCCCAGGGTATGCTACCTCTAGAAAATGTTCATTGCAAGCTTTCAAAGTCCATTCATCACAAGGAAATCTGTCTTCAGGAATTTGTAGTTTAAAATTAATTATTTTATGCATACAGTAGGCTTATAATGTAAATTAGCTGGGGTTTTTTTTAAGGACAAATAGTCTGTCTTCCATATCCGTATTTGAAATATCAAAATGTTAATACATTTGTATTATTCATGAAAATAACAATACTGCTAAGACTTGGTCATTACCCGTTAGCACTCTATACTTATTTTCCTATGATATATTTAGATTACAAAAATACTCTTTCCTTGATACTTCGAAGAGTCCTACCATCCTATCTGAAATAACTGATATGAATCATGATTTACTGTTCATAAAATTTGAAATGTGTGTGACATTAAACATGTAAGGTAAAGAGGTAAATGCATGTGATTACCTGATTGTATTTATCTTAATGTAACTCCTATGTTCATTTTTAATAGTTTGTTAACTATAAAATTACAATTCCTTGAGTTTCATTTCATCTCATTTAATGATAATTTTCTCTCTAGAATTTCTGCGTCTGTCATAGGCCTTGAACCCTGCGGGTCTTACTTCGTTCAAAAGTGCTGTGTCTTCAGGAAGACAAATCAGGAAGCGAATCAGTCCCTGGGGACTTCTATCCCAACTGCCTGTACTGTCAGGGCTATCTAAGGGTCTCCACTAACCAGACCACGGGCTACAACCCTGAGCCCAGCAACATTTTCTGCAGGCACCGAGAAGGAAGGGTTTCCCTATCCCTGACCCAACAAATAAGTAGTCCTGGGGCCAACTTGTTGTGCAGGGAACAAAGGTCTTTTCCAAAGTGACTTCTCTTCTTTACACTCAGACATCGAATGATTGGCTTCAAAAATATTAAATCTAATTTGTACTTACAAATAAGGAGAAAACAGGGCATGTTGAAGTAATTACAAATAATTTTCCGATAGATTTATTTTTGTTAAGGACTATCTTAATCTCTCCAGCCTTCTCAGATGACTTTAATTCACCTTGCATGGCCAGACTGTGTAAACGATAGGTCTCTGGGCAATATGGAAGTACCACAAACCACTATTAATAGCTCCACTGTTTTTCCTGGCATGGTACTGAAATTACCTACATCATTTCATGTAGTTTACCAGCTTCGTAACACAGTTCAGTGTGGAATTCTTAAGTAACCTAGAAGGATAAGGGAAGGCCGGAGAGAAATGCACTGCAATATCCCTAACTTAGCCCTATGCACAACTGCTTGATATATTAATTAATCTTAATTCAGTGTCTGAGATTTTGATGTTGAAATGTATTTATTTATTTATCCTCCAGGCTGGGTTAGTTTCTCAAACTTTCCTTATCTTTGAAACTATATTTAAATGGGTGGGTAAAATTAGTCACCATTTCTGTGTTACTGGGTGGTTAAAGACCTTCTCTGGAGCACAAGTTTTATCCTAATACAGGTTTTGATAGCAGGGGTATAAGATTGTTTGCTAAAGTTAAAGTCCTCCAACAAGAAATGTGATCAATCCATAGATCTTTTCATTCTGTGATCCAGCGTTAAGACTTTCAGAGATGATATATAAAGAAACTAAGGGGTGTATCTCAGTGGTAGTGTGTACCTTGTATGTGTGAGACCCTGGGTTCAATCCCCAGCACTACAAAAAGAGAGAGAAGGAGAAGGAGAGAGAGAGGAAGATGGAAGGGTGTGAGAGAGAGAAATTTGTTCAGCTTGTTCACATTTAACACAAAGAAAAAAAATCACTTTAACACTTAAAAGAATGAATTACTTGAGCTGGAGTAAATTTTTCTGTGATCCATGTGGTATCAGCTGGGGTGGCTGGTACTGGAGGTACACTTCCAAGATGGCTTCTTCTCCCATGTGTCTGGTGTCCTGATATCTCTCTCTCTCTCTCTCTCTCTGTCTCTCTCTCTCTCTCTCCCCCGTCCCTGCTCCCTCCCAAGCACAAACTTTTTTTTTTCTCCCTTTCTCCCTCCTCCCCCTTCTTTGATTCTCCTCCTACCCTTATTTGTTGCCCCATAATCCTGCCATAATCCTCACATGGCTTGGACTTCCTTAGAATATGGCCGAGTCAGGGCAGGCAGACTTCAGCCCATCATGACCTAAGATGTCTGGCCCTCAGAAACATCAGAATGTACCTCCATCACATTCTATTGGTTCAGAAAGTCACTCAAGCCAGCCTAGGTTCAAAAGGAAGGAAACAGCTTCCCCTTATGATAGAGGAATAGAATGAGTATACAGGAAGAAGGAAGTGATGGTGGCAATCTTGGAGATGAATTGTCTTCATTTCCTAGGATTGCTGTAACAAAGGACTGCAAAATCCAGGGGTATAATCCTGTAACCCCAGCTACTCTGGGGGGCTGAGGCAGGAAGATAGCAAGTTCAAGGCCAGTTTGAGCAAATTAGCAAGACCTTGTCTCAAAATAAAAATAAAAAGAGCTGGAGGTGTAGCTCAATCTCTAGTACTGCCAAAGAACAAAAGCAAACAAGCAAAACCAACAAACAAGGCTCCAGAACTGGGGGGTGGGGGGGGGGAGGCTTATCAAGGCAGGGTGGTGCACATCTGTAATCCCAGTGACCTGGGAAGCTGAGGCAGGAGGATTGTAAATTGGAGGCCAGCCTGGCAACTTAGCCAGGCCCTAAGCAATTTAGCAAGACACTTTCTCAAAATAAAAAAGTCTGGGGATGTGGCTCAGTGGTTAAGCACCCATGGGATCAATCCCCAGGACCAAACCAAACCAAACAAACCCTAGGGGACTTAAAAAAAAAAACCCACAAAAACAGAAATTGATTCCCCTATAGGTCAGGAAACCTAAAGTTCAAAATCAGGGTGTTGTTATATCAGTGTTTTCTGAAGCCTTGGGGGAGAGTCCATCCATGCCTGTCTCCAGCTTCTAGTGGTGGCCAGCAATTCTTGCTGTTTCTTGGCTTACAAACACATGGCTCCAAACTCTGTTCATGTTTGCACGGCCATCTCCTCCTGAGTTTCTTTGAAACACGGCTTTATTTGCAGCAAATGAACAAGGGGAAAATCCCCTCTGAATTAATCACAAGCAAATGGTATCAGTCAGCTGTGAAATTATTTTTCCTATCTTAGTTTGGTTTTAATCCTATCTAGCACACTCAAAACTGTACCTAAGTTTTCTACCTTACAAAGTTTCTTCTGACAATTTAATACTGATGGAAAGAGGCAAGTTTAGTATATAGGCATTTTTTTTTTTCTGAATCATTGGAAAAGTTGCCAATGTGATGTTTCATCATCACTAAATAATTTATTATGTATTTTCTATAAATATAAGTTAAGCATTCTCTTACACAATGATACAATGCTGAAAGTCAGGAAATGAACATCGATAAACTACTACCATCTATTCTCCAGAATCCATTTGAATTTTGTCAGATGTTCCAATAAGTTCCCCTTAAGCAAAGAATACAGTGGAGAACTGTGCTTGGAACTTGGTTTTCATACCTCATTAGTCTCCAACATTTCCTCAGTCTTTATTAGATTTTCATGACCTTGACACTTTTGAAAGATTCCAGGGCAGTGATTGTGTAGAACCTCTCAGTTTGGGATTAGTTCAATTTTCCCCTAGGATTAGGCTTAAGATGTGTGTCTCTGGCAGGAATTACACAGACACTGTGCTCTTCTTACTGTATCCTATCAAGTGAGCTCAATTTCACTTGGTCTCGTCACTGATGTAGCCTTTGATTACTCAGTACGCGCCAGGTTTCTCCACTGTGGAGGTATTCTACATCCCTTTGTAATAATGCCTGCTTTGAAGGAAGGCACACTGAAACTCATGCAAATATCATATTCATCCTCCAACTCTCAATATATTCATTTATTTTGTCAGTTTGGACTCACTGTGTCCCATTTTAATTCACTGGTATCATTATTTATTTTAAGGCTCAAATTGTCTCCAACTTAACGAGTGCTTTTAAGCTGACTCCGGGTGCTTTTGCTGACCCCATCATTTTTTAGTCCTTCTTTACTTTTAGTTCTATGTTTTGGTCTCACGTTGGACATTTTTGGCCCTCGCCCTGGAGTTTGTTATTTCTCTTCCTTATAGTGGGGAATGATGTTTAGAAGCCAAGATCTGAGCCACGGGTGTGCTCATGGCTTTTGGGTAATATCTGCTCCCGAACCTCCAGCAGACAGAGCTAGGGACTCTGTCCCCACTGGAGTAGATGCCCACCTTGCTTGTCTCCTCAATGACTTTAGGACTTCATTGTCTGTCCTAAAGTGAAAGAGAAAAGAAAAAAGCTATATTTTTTCTTTCTTTCTTTGTTTTAAATATATATATATATTGGTTGCTGATGGACCTTTATTTATTCATAGGTGATGCTGCAAGTCGAACCCAGTGCTTCACACATGGTAGGCAAGCACTCTATATTTTGTTCTTCAGGTCTGTTTTACTCAGTGTGTTCTCTGGGCTGATAGAGCTCCTGTGAGTTACTTATCGTTCTTGGTTGGCCAACATCTTTTCTCTGCCTTTGGTTGCATATATTTGGGGCAAAATTGACTTCAACCTTGCTCCAGTGGTGGGCATGCGATTCAGTGCTGGCCAGTTTACCACATTCTCCTTAGGATAGTAATTAGTATTACCTTTTATGTTGTTGCTTAGACAAAAAGAAAAAGGGGGGAAAAAGCAAGAAAAAAATTCAGGCATTCAGCTATAACTTCTTTCTTTGTCTCATAACCCACATCCTGCTCATCAACATTGTCTTTCTTCAAAACACTCTAGATATAACCATTTCTCCCATTATAAGGGAAGAGAGGAGCCCTTAACCAATCCCCTGCTTCCAGTCTTATTATACTATAGAATATTCTTCACACAACAGCCAAAGAGAGTGTTTTAAAACTTTAAGATAGATTATGTCACCATGCTCAAGATCCTTTGTTGGCTTCCCCTTACACTTGGAAGAAAATCCAATGTCTTTTCTATGACCAACCAGTGCCTGCATCAGGGCTATATCATCTGAGGAACTTATAAAACTACAGATGACTGGATCCACTCAAGAGAGTCTAACTTAATTGACTTGAATGGGGTCTGAACATTGGTTTCTCTTAAAAACTTCCCATTTAATTTAACGTTCAGCCAGAGGTGAGAGCCACTGCCTACATGATCTGGCCCTACCTACCTGTCAGGTCTCTTATGTTATTCTTAGCATATGTGTTAGTCAGCTTTATGTTGCTGTGACAGAGTACCTGTGATAATCAACTTAAAAGGAAAAAGGTTTATTTCGGTTCACAGTTTTAGAAATTTCAGTCTATGGTTGGTTGGCCTTTGGGCCTGAGGCAGCATAGAACATCATGATGGAACAGAGGAAACCTGTTCACCTCATGGCAACTAGGAAGTAAAAAGAAAGGCAGAAAGGGGCCAGGATTCCAAAATCCCCTATAAGGGTGTGCCTTCAGTGACTTCATTTCCTCCCCGGGGCCTCACCTCCTTAAGGTTCCACCATCTCCCAGACACTCCATAGGATGGAGACCAAGTCTTAAACACAGGCCCTTGGGGGACATTCCATATCCAACCTACTCATTGCATCCAACCAAGCCTCCATCCTGTTCTGTGAGCCCGAAAAACAAGATCCCCTGAGCATCTGTGTGGTTCTGGGTTCAGTGACTTCTGACACTAACCACCTGGGACTAAGCCAGATTTAGAGATTAAGGGCAATGACCTCCAGAAACCAGCCTTATACCAGGCAACAGCAGCAAGTTCAGAGGTTTCCAGGTCACCCACACTTCTGACAATTGGCTAAAATTTCAGTGGGTCACACTACCCCTTCAGGCTTAATAATTAACTAGAATAATCCACAGAACTCAGGAAAGTACTTGAACAACATGGGTTTGAACCTCAAGGGTCCACCTACTTGTGGGCTTTTTGGGGGGAGACATTCATGAAAAAAAAAATGGGACAGATGAATTGTGCAGCCTAGAAATACCAAGGAATTAATAAAAAGTTAGGTTTGTCATGAATGCATAAAATCCCTGTAGGTAGTAGTCTACAATATCATACCAAAAATTATTATGAATTTATTATAAAAAGTTAAAAATCTTTCAAAAATTTATACACTTACACTTATAGACCATGCATGGTGCCATTTTCAGTTGAGAAAAATATACACAAATGTAAATCACAACTGCATAAGTTAACTGTAGCACATACTGTACTGCTAAAACAGTTTCACAGTCACCTCTTGTTGCTATTGTGGAGAGTCAATACTCAAAAAGTTATAGTCAGATTTTTTTTTTAATATAGTCAGATTTTTTTACTACACAGGGGACCTGTGCCCTTACCCTCTTGTTGTTCAAGGGTCAACTGCATACCTATGATTTCAGTTTTATTATAGAAAAAAGGATGCAAATCAGGACCAACCAAAACAGAATGCTGTGGTTTGGATTTGGATTGCTCCCCAAAGTCTTATGTTGAAACATGGTCCCAGGGCAGCTGGGATCATAGGTGGGGCTTTTAGGCTGAGGGCTAACTGGACCACTGGGAGGTGGGACCTAGTTGGAGGAAGTGGGTCACTGGAGGTGTGCCCTGGAAGGGTTCTCTCTCTCTCTCTCTCCCCCAGCTGCTCTGAGCAGCTTTCCCCTGCCACGCCCTTCTGCCATGATGTTCTTGCCTTGGAACCAGCCAACCATGAACTGAAACCTTTGTAACTGGGAGTCAAAATAAGCCTTTCCCCCTTGAAGTTGTTATGTCAAGTATTTTAGTCATATATTTTAGTTATAGGGAAAACTGGCTAACACGAATTGCATAGAGTCAGGAGACGGCACCCCACCAGCTCACTGATGTGTAACATACACACAGGATATTGCCAACGAGGAACCCTCACTTGAGCTTTCTTGTCCTAAGATCTTTAGAGTCTCCTTATAGAGGCGTGATTGACTGAATCATTACCCACATGTCTGAACTCAACCTCTAGCCCTTCTCTCATCCTGGAGGTTAGGTGGTTCTATGTGGATTCCATTCCCATGCTCTAATCACACGTTTGGTTTTTCTGGCATGATCTGTCCCCCATCCTGAGTCATTTTAGGATGAACTCCCTAGGAGCCTGATATGAGTCACCTCGTTAGCACAGACTATCCAGGCCCACCATGAATGACAAATTTTCAAGAATTTAGAGGTTACCTGCCAGGAGCCAGAGACAAAGGACAGACAAATCCTTTAATATACAACACCGGATAAAGGCATACCTGACCAGATCCACCCTGGATATTTTTGTTACAATGTAATAAACTTTTTATTTGATCAAGCCACATTGAGTGACATTTTCTGTCACCACCATAAAGAACCCTTAGCGAGCCAGGCACTGTGGCGCACGCCTGTAATCCAAGCGCCTCCAGAGGCTGAGACAGGAGAATCGTGAGTTCAAAGCCAGCCCCAACAACATCAAGGAGCTAAGTTAAGACCCTGTCTCTAAATAAAATACAAAATAGGGCTGGGGATGTGGCTCAGTGGTTGAGTGCCCTGAGTTCAGTCCCTTTTACAAAAAAAAAAAAAGAAGAAAGAAAGAAAGAAACCCTTAGTGACAATCTATTTTCCTGATCCTCATGACTTTCTTCTCTACTTCATCCTTTAAGTAATAATTCAGTTCTGATCTTTCCATCCTGTTGTTGAAAAACCTGCAGCAATGAGTTACTTAAGGTGCTTTTTCTCCATTTTTAGTCTGGCATTTTAGGCCTGAATCATCTGGCTCTCATTTTCTTAATCTCCCACAATTAATGCTGCTATAAATATTTGAACGAAATGGCCCCCTTGCCTTTTCTCAAATGCTTTTTGCATTTTCCCGCCCTGTGCCTTTATTATATATCGTCCTGATTGTTACTAACTTCTTGAGTCCGGAGGCTGGGCTCTTTTTCCCTCTTGGAACTGAAGAAACAATGACAAGACTGAACACTGATGGTGGTGAAGGAGACTGTTATTCTCGGCCAAGAAGAGGAGAAGTGGGAAATAAATGCACAAATCAACTTCTTGCCCCTTGGAGTCAAGAGGTTATAGACATAAGGTAAAAGAAATGAGGGAGAGGGATTGGCTAATAAGGGGGAAAATATCCATGTTTTTATTATAATGAAGTAAGAGGCCATCTGGTAACACTGTGGCAGCCAACACCTTTCAGCCAGCCCACCCCAAGAGAACTCGCCACTGGGCATCCTGTCCTTGAAGTCAAGCAGGATTAGGTCAAGGCAAAAATTCAGCCTTGAGCTCTAGGCAGGACAAGACCAGGGCTGGGTTACATGATTGCTCAGGATGCCCAGTCCCTTCTTTCTGTTTATCAATTTGCACGGATTTACCTCTTCATGCCTTCTTCTCTAAAAATCCTAACTGGAACCAATCTCTCACTACTTTGGCAGTGAACACTTTCTACTTCTCTAATGATGTCACATCTTGCTTATTAGTACACTTAAAATACCTTAATTAAACCAATATCTAATGAGTTCTTATAACATTCAAGAGTCCAAATAAATATAATTAGTTTGTGCCCAAAGCAGCCAATTATTTAGTAAAAGGGAAAAATATACCTTTTATCAGTTGATTTTTATCAATCAGCCATTATCTCTCCTAATATTTTGTTTATTCTCATATCCTTTTTATTCCCACCTTCTGGAATTCCTGTTAGACCATCATTGAAGTTGTACCTTACAGGCAAATCTCCATGCCTTATCATGTGTTCTATTTATTTGTCTTTTTCCTTTATACAGGAATATTTTTTTTTCAAATTATCTTCCATTTTACTAATTCCCCCTTCAGCTGAGTCTAATGTGATTAACCTATTCCTCTGGATGTACTTAAATTTAAATTTGTCTTTTTCTCATAGTAAATTATCATTTATCTTTTTGGTGGCTTTTATATTTTTAAGACATAAAATACACATTTAGATTCTGATCTATTTTAGATTGTTTTTCTCAGTATCAAGTTGCAAGATAGAAGACCTCCTGTTCATTATAACCCTGATTCCCATGCGCTCTTGATAAACTTTTCTTGTAAGTCCCCCTTCAGCGAGGAGAGTTTTGTCTGTGGTCATCCCATGCATTTCCTCAGGGTGTTCCAGAGGAACCACTGGGCCAGGACTGTGGAAATGACCAGGCTTGAGGTTTTGTGAGCAGAATCAGGAAGAGTAAACTCAGACTACAGGCTAATGAAAGCCACAGAGTTGGCATTTTTATTGCTCGTAGAACACTTCATTTTCCCCAAGAGACCTAATGGCCATCCTCCTGGTCTTATTGCCTGATATTTTTAGTATTCTGTTGGCTGGGATTAGAGCTTTTGAAGGGTGTTAGTTTTATTTGGACATCGCAGTTCCTGCTTCCCCTTCAGGTGCTATGACAGATCTTCTCTTCCTGGTGGGTATTAAAACCCGGTCATTGTCAAAGCAATACCACCCCTTCCACCCACCTTCCCAGCATCAATTCTCATTTTTAATTAGACTATCTTTCAATTCCCTCTGTGATCCCTGCACTTTAGAACTCTCTTGCTTTCTGGAAAGATCAGCTAAAAATTAACTTCTTTTTTCTTTTTGGGGGTACCAGGGATTGAGCTCAGGGGCACTCAGCCACTGAGCCACATCCCCAGCCCTATTTTGTATTTTACTTAGAAACAGGGTTCTCACTGAGTTGCTTAGCACCTCACTTTTGCTGAGGCTGGCTTTGAACTTTCTATCCTCCTGCCACAGCCTCCCGAGCTGCTGGGGGGGAAAAAAAAGGAAAAAAAAAAAAACTTCTTTCGATTAACTTTTATCCCATGTCTATAAAGGAGTAGTCTATCACATTATTGGAACGAGGAGAAAGACTAGATAACTATTCAACTATGTAAGATCTACCTCACCAGAAAAGGCAGTTTGATACAAGTCATAATAGAGAAGTGAAGGAAACCCTATGGCGATTTGGAAAAGTGAGTAACTCATTGTGATTGTCAGGTTGGAGAAAGTCTTTCCTGGGTCACAAACAATTGAATTAGACTTTGAAGAACGGGTAGGATTCTGACATGAAGAAGGGGGTTTGAGTCTTGTGGAGGAAATTCCAAATTAGGAATGAGCAAACATGTCATTCTGTGAAGTGGATTATAGTCCTGTGTGTGGCTGGACTTGAGTTGTGCCTGTTGGAGGCAGTCTCAGAGAATCTGGCTGGAAACACACCAGTGTTTCCATACAGGATCTCTCCCAGAGGTCGGCATGTTATGCATGATAAATCCTGACTGGAGGAGCAAGTATGTATGAAAACATGCCACCAACATAAGCAATGGAGCCTGAATATATAGAATAATATATGCCTCACTGTCTCAGCTTCCTCACCTGAAAACGAGAGGCTAAAATGATAGGAATTCTAAATTACTTTTGGTTCTCATATTCTATTCATTTGACTCAGTGCCAATCCTAATTAGTTACAATTTAAGCAAGGAAAACGTGTGGATAACTTTTTGTTAAGGGTAAATGAATTTCACTGTCAATCTGCCACAGGGAAAGGAGAAAGGCTGTCTTGAAAACTGCTGTTTAATGCATTGGAAGAACAAAGAGGATCCAAGGCTGACCCATTACAGAGCGACACTTTTGTAACCCGCTCAAAGTAGCTGCTATCCTGGGCTAAAGAGACGTTGCTTAGAAGTTTCCTTTTGAGATTCCGGTTTTCAAGAGCTTTCTCTGTACGCAGCCTTCAGGTTCTAAAAATAAACAAAATAGGAAGACTTCTCCTTGGAGGAAACATTTAGCAACAAAAACCACAGGAGTTTGAAAGGGAAATTCATTGTCCAGCAAAGGAAGGAGAAAAATCATGCTTTCTTCCTTTAAAAAAAAAAAAAAATGCCGAGTTTTCTAAAAGTTCCTTAGATTAAAAACGAAAAGGAAACAGGACAGTGGAGAATAAAAGAGTTTGCATTTGTGATGTGGGAACAACCAATCACCCCTGAACCATTTAGGAATACTTTTATTTCAAAAGAATAAAAGAAAAAAAAAAGCCGTGAAGTTTCATTTTTATGTATCCATAATACACTTATTCATTGATTCATTCTTTTATCTAGTACATTTTTTTTTTCTGCTTTGCAATGTTTGTTTGAACACAACAAAGGGATTGAACCCAGGGGCACTTAACCACTGAGTCACATCCCCAGCCCTTTTTGTTTTATATTTTATTTTGAGATAGGGCCTTGCTAAATTGCTAAGGCTGGCTTTGAACTTGCAATCCTCTTGCCTCAGCCTACCAAGCTGCTGAGATTACAGGCATGTTCCACTGAGCCCGGCCTGCTTGTAAGTGGTGATTGAACTCAGGGCCTCACACATGCTAGGCAGGGGCTCTATCACTAATCTACACCCCAACCTCTATCTATTAAATATCTTTTGAGCATTTAATATGTGTCAGATGTTGTACCAGGCACTAAGCTGGAGATGTGACCTGACTTTTAGTTCCAAAGTGATCCGTCAACATGGAGACCTCAGCCGTTCCCTCGGGTGGTAGACCCTGTGGCCTGGCTGGTTTGATTTTTTATTTCATCATTCTTCCAGGATGTTTTTGCCTATTGCAGAGTTTAAAGAGCTGAAAAATTCATTTCTCAAAATAGATTCCTCCAATTTGATATATCTGCATGAGATTTTGGAGGAGAAAACGAAGTGGAGATCATTTTCATGACTTTTGCCTAATTCCATTGCATTACATGTGGGGTTTTCTGGGTAGTAAGGGTATTGTGTTCATCCTCCAGGTTTCTACTTATTGAGAGGAGCCGCCATGGAGAGGAAGCTGAATGCTGTATTTAGCTTCTTGGTTCCCACTTCCTAATTTCTCCACGACAGCTATGACCATATGTTCTTGAACCTGATTGTCCAGGATGTATCCTCAGCTTCCCAATGAGGTGGTTCTAAGGAGTGTCCCTAGGACTCATTTCTAGAGACCAACCTCTGCCAAAGGTTTTATTAACAACTAATTCCATGCATTAAATCCATTTTTGTTGAAAATAGGAAGAATCAGTTGTTTCCTGTACTGAAACACACTTGGATGATGTTGTTTGTAGATAATCATATTAGAAATCTTGGAGGTATACAATCTTGAGCTGTTTTTATTGTAAGGGAATCCCTCTATATTTGGTTTTTATTTTCTTATCAAATATTGCAATGATGATTATTATATACACATATGAGACGGTCACTGGAATTGACCATATGCAGCAGGGATTAAGAGAACGAGTTCCAGTTGGAAGAGCTGGAACTTTGGCTCACTCTGGGTTTCCCAGGTTCTAGAACCACACCTGGAACAAAACAGATCCTTATAAAAAATTTCTTTTGACTGTATTAGTTTGATTCCTGATCTAATTCTTAGAAGGTAAATGACATGGCCCTCTGGGAAAGCCAGATTTTGTACCCAGAGGTATATGCTACCAGAGCAGGAATCCTGTGGATCCAGGCAGGGTAGGCAGGGTACTAGGACTATTGTAGGTCCTGCCATTATGGGAGAACTGAAGATTGTGCCCAGGCCTGACCCTCCCTCACCTGGACTCTGGGATAACTCAGAGAATTGGACAAGGGCTGGGGCAAGCAGATAGAGCCAAATGTGGGGTACACATGTAATAATCCTAGCACAACCATATGTGTTCACATGTGGGACATTGATATTCAGTTACGCAGTTCTTCTGCCAGCCTAGCCTGGGAAAAATACAGTGTTTTCATTCCCTGGGGAGCAGAGTGTTTGTGTGTCTGCTGATGATCACCTGACTGTCCCTGGTCAGCCACAAATATTATTCCAAAGAGATGGAGTATTTTTCATCAACTAAAACGACTTTCCAGGGCTGGGGCTGGGGCTCAGTGGTAGAGCGCTTGCCTAACACATGTGAGGCACTGGGTTTGATCCTCAGCACCACATAATAAATAAATAAATAAAATAAACAAAATAAAGATATGTGTCCATCTACAATTGAAACATTTTTTAAGTCCTTAAAAAAATAAATTAAAATAGCTTCCCAGCATGATGTAAAGTAAGGATTGGAGCATGACGTCAGCAGATCCCAAACTAATCATGTGGCTTAAGCAAGTTTTTAGATGTCTTTAAACTTCAGTTTCTTAATGTGCCAAATGGGGAAAGAAGTACCAGGTAGTTGTGAAGATTAAATTTATGTGCACAAAACACAAGCTCTCCCCCATTCTCCAGTTTAAAAATGACCCCATGATGAGCGCTCCCCTCCCCCTCCTCTCTGAGGATCCCTAATCACTCCCTGGACCTCATCTCTTTGCTGTGTGCAGTTTGGCTCTCATGTGAGATGCTCATGCATTATTCATCGAGCACCTACTACTGCATAATATAGACTTCAAATGACACAAAGATGAACAATAAATAATTCTTTATAATACAGGAGTAAATCAATACAATAGTCGTTTGTTGCATTATATGAGGTTGCTGTTTTTGTAGGTTAAAAGTGGCCTGATGATTCTGATATCCCACAGTTCAACTTATCTATTCCCCCCCCCCTTTCTCTCTTAACCTGAAGTGCTGGGTTTTAAGCCCAGACCTTGTGCATGCTAGGCAAGTGCTCTACTACTGAGTTACACACCTGCAGCCCCTACTTATCTATACTGGAGTGCTCACAATCCAGTGATACACTGGGAAGTAATTTAGAAACTGCTTTGAAAGAATTATAAAGTGGTGAGTGGGTAGAAGAGAAAGAAAAACTATTTTCTTTTGTGTGTGTGTGTGTGTGCACTTTCTCTTTCCAAATTCTTTTATTAGCCTATTAGTTGTACATAATGATGGGATTCGTTGTTACATATTCGTACACGCACACAATGTAACAATATAATTTGGCCACATCACTCCCTAACACCTCCCTCTTCCTCCCACCCTTGGTCCTTTCCTCTAAGGCTCCCTTTGATTTTCATGAGATCCCTGCCCTCCCCAATAGATCTCCAGGAGCCGAATCCGATGCAATCACACAAGAGTCTTTATTGCAGGCTCGGCCTGGACTTACAACTGTTTCGGATGCAGTGGTCCCAGGGAATGAGTCTCAGTCCTTTGTTTAGTGAGATTTTATAGGTTTGGGGGGAATACTCTATGCGTCATAACATCACACAGAAAATTATTCCATACCTCGGGAAAAATCAAACAACTCTTTTTTTTTTTTTTAAGAGAGAGAATCTTTTTTTTGTGTGTGTGTCTGTTGTACAATGCCTTTATTTTTATGTGGTGCTGAGAATCGAACTGTGGTTGCACCCGTGCTTAGCGAGCGCTCTACCGCTGAGCCACAATCCCAGCCCCCAAACAACAACATTGATTAGCACATTCAATGGTGGGAACAAGTTGGGTAGGGGTGATTGGTTAGTACAAGAAGGGGATTCCTTTGAACTGATTGGTTTAGGCCACGAGGAGTGTATGTGCTAAACTACATGGTTTCTCAACATGTTATCAACCACCATAAACTACTGGGGGGTCATCTGGCATCCCAGGTATTTTCCCTGTCTCATGCTGATTGGAGGTTGCTAGGTGGTTGCTATGGGCCCTCACCTAGCCTAACTGAGTCAGGGACACCTGGTGCTGCAGATCCCTCCTGTTATTTGTAGATAAACAACTCAGCAGGGTGGGTATGTGCCTAGGAGTGCTCTGTGGGTCTTTCCAAGGACAAGGGTCACGCCCCCTTCCTTAGGACAGACCTTGAGGTAGAAGCTGGTTTCTCAAAAATGGAGTCACATAAGTTTCTCACTCCATAAGGATGTTCATAGTGATTGTACTAATTTACAATCCCACCAATAATATGAAAGTGTTCTTTTTTACTGCAAGCTCACCAGCATTTATTATTGTTTATATCTTTGATGACTGCCATTCTGATAGGTAACAGATGAAATTTAAGTGTAGTTTTGATTTGCATTTCCCTGATTGCTAATGATATTGAACATTTTTTCATATACTTGCTGGCTATTTGTATTTTTTTCTTTCAAGAATTGTCTGTTGAATTCATGTTGCTCATTTATTAATTGGGTTGTTTGATTTTTTTGGTGTTGAGTACTTTATTCTAAATATTAATTCTCTGTCAGAAGAGTAGTTAGCAGATTTTCTTCCACTCTGTAGGCTTTCTCTTCACATTGCTAATTGTTTCCTTTTTGGTGCAGAAGCTTTTTAATTTGATGCCATTCCATTTATTAACCCTTGGCATTATTTCCTGAGCTTTAGGGGTCTTATCGGGAAAGTCTTTGCCTGTGCCTAAAAGCTGGACCCTACGTTTTCTTCTAGGAGTTGCATAGTTTCTGCTCTAATCCTAGATCTTTGATCTATTTTAAGTTGATTTTTTTTGTGTAGGGTGAGAGAGATTCGGGTCTAGTTTCATTCTTCTACATATGGAGAACCAGTTTTCCCTGCACCATTTGTTAAAAAGGCTCTCTTTTCTCCAGTGTATGTTTTTGGTACCTTTATCAAAGATCAGAAGACTATACATGTGTGGGTTTGCCTTTGTGTCTTTTATTCTGTATCACTGGTCTACATGTCTGTTTTTAATGCAGTACCATACAGTTTTTGTTACTATAGATAGGTCTGTAGTATAATTTGAAGTCAGGTATTGTGATGCCTAACTTGCTTTTTTGGCTTACAATTGCTTTGGCTATTCTGAGTCTTTTTCTTTTTTCTTCCAAATGAATTTTAGGATTGTTTTCTAGTTCTGTGAAGAATGTCATTACTATCTTAATAGGAATTACTTTGAATCTGCACATTGCTTTTGGTCACATGGCCATTTTAACAAAGGAAAGACAACTTCTGGTGGGAAATTTTTAGAAAGAGTTTGTGCAACAGGTGGGGTTTTCCTGGGCCTAGAGCTTCCAGGAAAGAGGCTGGTTAGTCTTATGGGGTAGAAACTAGAAGGTGACATCACCCTGTGTGCTGGTCCAGTGACCCTGTACACAGCACATTCAGAGGAACAGCTGAACTTGGTTTATTTTAGTAGGGATAAGGGCTTTTAATTGGGTTAAGGAGACAAGGACCCATTTTCCTTAAAGGTAGGGACTCACAAAGGTAGGAATGTCTGTGGTGAGAAACATAAGTCCCTAGAAAATATTTATATCTCATTATTCATTAGCATCTTATTTTGAATATAAACTTGATATAATGATGAGAAAGTGAGGTGATGGAACTGACTTCAAACTTTGCAGTTGCAGTGTGTAAACTACAGGAGCTACTTTTTATTTGATTTTTAAATGTAATTAATTATTAATTAACTTACTTTTACAGTACAGGGGATTGAACCCAGGGGTGCTTAACCACTGAGCCACATCCCTACCCCTTTTTATTTTTTTATTTTGAGACAGGGTCTCACTAAGTTGCTGAAGCTGGCCTCAAATTTGTGATCCTCCTGCCTCAGCCTACTGAGCTGCTGGGATTACAGGTGTGTGCCACCATGCCCCACTGGGGTTGCTTTTTTAAAAAATGGAAAGATATATGTTAATTTGCGATTTTAACCAGTGAAGTGCACAGGTCAGTGGTACTAAGACCATATACACTATCATGCAATCGTCACCACCACCCGTCTCCAGAACTTTTTTTCATTATTCCACACTGAAACTCTGCATCTTTAAAACAATAACTCTCCATTTCCCTCTCTCTCTGCTCTCCTACTTTTTGCCTTTATGAATTAGACGACTCTGGTACCTCAAAGAAGTGCAACCATGCAGTATTTCTTCTTTTGTGACTGAATTGTTTTACTTAGCCTAATATTTTTAAGGTCCATTCATGTTGTAGCCAGTGTCAGAGTTTCCTGCCTTTTTACAGGCCAAATAATATTCTATCACGTGTACATATCACATTTTATTTATTCAATCTGTCTATGGATATTTGTGTTGTTTCCACCTTCAGACAGAAGTGACTTTAAAACCAATTCAGTGCAGCAAAGACTAGGCATGTTCAGGGAGCTAGATGTTTGCCAGCCCTGGCCAGGAGGATGAGATATAAGCACCAAAGTCTATATACTCTGGAGAACTGGGGAGAACTCGCCAGATATGCTTTTTTCCAGGCTGAGATAAAACCAAGCAAGGCCTGAACCTCTGGGCCCCAAGCCATGTTCTGGAGTTCTTGGGGGATATGTGGGGGGACAGACTGAATTTGGAGACAAAAATCCACTAACCCTATCACATCCCAACACCCAGACCAAATCATAGCATTTTTTTTTCATTCCTAGGTTTTGAATGCAAGCTTATTTCCTGAGAGTCCACTTAAAAATCCTAAAAAACAAACAAACAAACAAAAAACCAAAATACGAGGCCTGAAGGACAATGGCATTCTTTAGAAGCAGTAAATCACCGAGTCATCCTGTTTATCTCACACCTGTGACATCTTTTCCCTGGTGGCACTGAGCAGTCCTGGGAAGGGACAGTCAGCAGAGCCACACTGCAGGAACACACAGAGGGAGAGAGAGTTGCCTTTCGCATCCCTAACACCTCTGAATTTATAAAATCGTAAGTAAAACCCTGTCCTTCCTCCAGAGAGGAGAAGGGTAAGATGTTTCATTTTGTTTTGCAAAAAGTGTGTGGTGCAACACATCTTCTAATTACAGCACCGCCACCCTGGTATCATCATGGCTGCTTCCAAAACAAGCACCAGCGGAGGAGGAGGATACCCACACTGTCCTAGTACATCAGTAATTACTACAGGCCTTCTAATTACAGGGCTCCTCACCCAGGTATTCTTGCTCAAACAAACAACAACAACTTGGCTTCTGTTTTCAGTCTATTAATACTCTTAATGCTTAAGCCTGCCTACCTGCCGTTGACCGTCCCTTCTACCAGCTGCACAGAGGTGACTAGGGTATGCTAATTGACAACATGGTATAATTGAAACTTGAAATCATTTAAGAATTTTCATGGAAGATTTTCATCTTGCCATCTTAACCCTGTGATTCTCTAGCAAAGAAACACCCTCTCATCTGAAGGAGCAGAATCATCTTGACCCTGTTTGCCTAGCCTGCTTCTCTGGAGTGGGAGGGGGTGGAGGCTGGAGAAAAAGCTCACAGGCATCAAAATAGGCAAACAATAATCTGCACCCATCTAATTAGAGTTAATTCACTAAGCTCATTGGCTCATTTTTCCAAAGTTATGCATTCGTTTAAAAAACTCTCTGGAGTACTGCTCCTGGTGTGGGATTGATTAATTATAAGTAGTGATAAAACAGTAAGTCATTATTTTGTTTTATTGTCTTGGAAAAACAGGAAGGTGGGAAGGGCACAGAGGAGGAGTCAGAAGAATACAAGTGTAATCTTGGTGCTGCTGTTTAAAAGTCTCTCAAGCAAAGCATTGTTTAAACCACTCTGAACTGTAGTTTCTTCCTTTTAAAAAATAAAAATAATTGCTTTCACATTGATATGGTTTAGCAATCTGAAACAATTGTCAGTGTATTTGAAGCATGAGCAAACAGGTAAAATTAGGGTTAAGAGGAGCCAAGTTTTTCACTGTAAGAAAAGAGGTTTATAAATATGAAAAAGGAGAGCCTGGGGCAGTGGCCCATTCTGTAATCCCAGCGGCTTGGGAGGCTGAGGCAGGAGGATCGTGAGTTCAAAGCCAGCCTCAGCAATTTAGTGAGGCCCAATGAGACCCTGTCTCTCAATAAAATATAAAAAGGGTGGGAGATGTGGCTCAGTGGTTAAGCACCCCTGGGTTCAATCCCTGGAACCAAAAAAAAAAAAAAAAAAAAAAAAGGAAAATGAGAAACAAGAATGAGCCCTGCAGTGTTGGATTGGAATTATTAGTATTGGAATACACAGGCTTGTAGGTGAGACAGAAAAAGGAGGGAGAGAGAAGAGGAGAAAGGAGAAGAAAAAGAGGAGGAGATGAAGGAAGGAAGGAAGGAAGCAGGATAAAGCTAATTCTAGGATTTGCATAGGAAAAGTATTAGCTGTGTCTGGAATTCCTTCACTTTCCACAGTGACCCAGCAAACTGAAGTCCCTGGAAATCTGCAGAAATCTTAGCAGGAGACTGGACCACGAGACATGGGTGGTTTGAATTAATTGTTTCAGAGTCTCTCACCAAGTTTGAATCTGACTCAGATGTGGTTAAATATAGGGAGGTCAAACCAAAGAATCGGATGGCATTATTGTCCTTAGATAATCTAAATCTGATGGGACCAAGACCTTTTTATCTTCCTCCACTTGATGCTCAATATCATGAAGTATAATAAAAGGTAGAAGAAAAAAGGGCTCGATTGCACCCCTTTCTGTGTAGTGGATCATCTGAACTTGAACCCTGTGGTGCTAACTTGACTCTTCACTTGTATTGGGACAACTCCCCAAGCACTCTGAGTCAGTGGTGGTGTCTCATTACTCTTAGATTAATGGTCACGGCCCTCACTGTCCTCTGTAAGACCCTGGGCAATTTGGCTCCAGCCCTGTACTTTTGGCCTCTACCTCCACAGTGCCCTGTCCTTAGGTTCACCTGAAGGTCAATCTTCATCCTGTCTCATCTTTGCTTATGTTCTTTCCTACCTACGTATTTTTTGCCTAGCTCCTGCTGTTACATCTAATATCAGTTAAATGTTTAAAGTCACTTTCTAAAAGAATTCCTCTGTGTCTAGTCTGGGATCCCCCTGTTCTTCTCAGAGTATTTAACAAAATTGACATTTAAATATTAGTTTGCATTTTTTGGGGGGGGGCGGGGCAGTACCAGGGATTGAACCCAAGGGTGCTTTACCAGTGAGCCACATCGCCAACCCTTTTGAACATTTTATTTAGAGACAGAGTTTCACCGAGTTGCTTAAGACCTCATTAAATTGCTGGGGCTGGCTTAGAACTCATCATCTTCCTGCCTCAGCCTCCCGAGCCACTGGGATTACGGGCATGTGCCACTGCACTGTAGCTACCTGATCTTTTGTTTTGTTTTAGACTCCACAAAAGTTGTATACTTCCATACATTCAGAGACAGTGAGACAGTGCCTTACCCTTAGGTGGGGTTCAGGAAGAAAAGAAAGGAAAGGAAAGAGATATATAATTCATTGTTATTATACCATAATGTGACTTATTTTGAAAAACGTTACAGTTTTTGGAATATTTGTTGAATTTTTTCACTTTAACAATTTCATTTTGCATGCCTGTAATCCCAGCAACTTGGGAGGCTGAGGCAGGAGAATCAAGAGTTCAAAGCCAGCCTCAACAGATAGTGAGGGACTTAGCAACTCAAGGAGACCCTTTCTCTAAATAAAACATTGAAAAGGGCTGGGGATGTGGCTCAGTGGTTAAGTGCCCCTGGATTCAATCCCCGGTACCAATAATAAATAGATAAATAAATAAATAAATAAATATTATATAATAAATAAATAATATATATAATTTTATCTTATCTTTAAATCATTACAAATGGGATACTTAAAATTAATATTTCATTCATAATTTTAATTTACTAATTGCTCCTTTACAATCATGATCTGTAGTTTTATGTACATATAAAGTGCTGTGCTGTTAAATGCTTAACAACTGACTCTAATATGTGGTTTGAACATGAGCATTGGATTTTTTTATATTAGTGTTTAAGATGAAAGTGAGAAAATGGAAGCATATTGGAAGAATTCACTCGTTTTTCCAGAGAGGAGCATACTGCTTGCTAAATTGGATAGTGGTTTTCCAATGCTGGGAGAATATTCCATCAGATTTTTGTACTATTTAAAATGTACTGGCAACAGATGTGATGTGCCTTAAATCTAATCTGTGTTATTAATGTATTCTCAACCACTTTCTTACGCCTAGACAGTCAACAAAACAAGACAAAACAAATCAATATTGGTTCATAGCCTTTATCAGTTTCTTTGGTGCAAATACTCCCCTTGTATTTGGTGAGGCAAATCTCAAACTCTCAAGGAGGCATGAGCGGAGGTGGAGCTGGGCAGATCCAGCAGCAAAGCGCTGTCACAGCGGAATGTGCATCTGAGCAGACACAACAGGCACAAATAATAACAGCATAGCAACATGATGAAGAAGTGACGAAGTTCAGAGTATTTGTTTCTAGAATTTGTTTCATTTAATTTTTAATGACAGCTCTGCTCATGGCCTGTGAAATTTCTAAAATTTTAACAATGGGCTCTCACAGGCCGATACAGGTCAGCTCCAGAGCACGACTATGTGTACACATACGTACACATACAATGTGTGTGTGTAGTCACAATTTCAGTGTATTCACAACACATTGTCCAATTTTCCCATTTAATTTTATCTCATTCTTCCATTATTAAATTTAATAGGTTTATAGTTGGGCACCCTTGTAATTCCAGTGGTGTGGGAGGCTGAGGCAGGAGGATCACCAGTTCAAACAAAGCCAGCCTCAACAACTTAGGCCCTAAGCAACTTGGTGAGACTCTGTTTCTACATAAAATATAAAAAAAAGGCTGGGGATGTGGCTCAGTGTTTAAACGCCCCTGGCTTGAATCTCTGCCCCTTGAAATAAATAAATAAATTTAATAGTTTTTTTTTTTTCTGTCAAGACAGAGTATAATTTTTTGGTTTTAAACTTGTGAGCTCAGGGATTCTCTTGCTTCAGCCTTTGAGTAGCCAGGAATCCAGGCATGTGCCACCATAACTGGTCATTAGTCCATTTATTTATTTATTTATTTGGGGGTATCAGAGATTGAACCCAGGCGCACTCGACCACTGAGCAACATCCTCAGCCCTTTTTGTATTTTATTTGAGACAGGGTCTCTCAGAGTTGTTCAGGGTTTCACTAAATTGCTGAGGCTGGCTTTGAACTCGAGATCATCCTACCTCAGTCATAAGCCACCACACGGGGCTAGTCTGTTTATTAACATGCCAGACATATATTTAAACATGTTTGTATTGTTGGAAATTTAGTTTATCTGTAGTCTTCAGTTATCATAAAGTCTATATTAAACACATCTGTACATGTTTATTTTCGGCTGTGAAAATATTTACCAAGAATACACTTCCGAGAGTTATAGATAAAAATATTTTTTGACTCTTACTCTTTTAACGACTTTGAAAATATCTGCATTTTATTGAGTTGACATGTGAGAGTAAATACCTTTTGAATTTTTTCCAGTGCTCCAACAGTGGGAGGGAAGTGGTAAATGTACAACCCAGGAGCAGTGTAGGACCCTTCCGATCATCAATATCCAAGTGGCCATGTGCAATCACGATGCCACTGGTGTACAAGTGCCGTTATGTTCTTGTTTATTCTTGGAAAGAGACAAAGCATTAATGTTTTTAAGGGTGTGGAGAGGCCTTGCCTGTGCTGGCAGTAATAGGATCACTTAAAATTCCACGACATCTGTGGTCATGTGACTTATAGGCTGAATTGCACCATCTGCCCAATACACCGCTGTCTCTTCTGTCCAGAGACTGTGTCTTCCTGGGTCCTGATTCCGTCCTAATTCTGTTGCAGGAAACAGACTGGTCGAGAAGCCGCAAGCAGCACCCAGAGAGGAGGAGAACTCCTAAGTTTATTTTACACCAGCGGGCCCAGAGAAAACAAAAACTCCAAATTCTGAGCCCAGATCCACAGTGACTCGTGAAATGTATAGGTTATTTGGTGTCTCTTAGACCCATCTTATCACTGAGGCTTTTTTCCTTTAAAAAAAAAAAAAAAAATCCTAATCTACATGGCTGAAGGCTTTGTGCAGAGTCCCTAACACCAAGGATGCTCACTGAAACAGATAAGATCACAGGCATCTGTTACATTTCAAGAGGGAGTGATCAGACTCCCAGGGCAGTCATTTACAATCCCAAAGCAGGGACCCATGGTTAGTTAGGAGGAGAGGGGAACTGGCATTGGTTTCTTTTCTTTTCTTTCTTTTTCTTTTTTTGGCACCAGGGATTGAACTCAGGTACACTCGGCCACTGAGCCACATCCCCACCCTATTTTGTATTTTATTTAGAGACAGGGTCTCACTGAGTCGCTTAGTGCCTTACTTTTGCTGAGGCTGGCTTTGAATTTGTGATCCTCCTGCCTCAGCTTCCCAAACCACTGGGATTACAGGGATGCGCCACTGCGCCAGCTAGGCATGGTTTCTTACCATAGCGTATTTATAATTTCATTTCACATCCAGGTCTGGTTTTGCCATCACAGTTCAAGTAGGAACTTAGCCCCAGCTCTGCTCCACAGCCCAGGCTTCCCATCATAGGGCAGCGATGGTACACTTGGCTGTTCGTGGCTTGGTTTTGAACCACTTGCCACGATTTCCCCCTCAGAATGCACTTCATCCTGTTCTGTACTTGCTTGGCTTCTGACCTGATCACTCATTCCCCCATTTTTAGCTTTTCCTGTTGCCTAGTGCTACCTTGTGATCCCTCTGAATGTGATTCGGATTGTCCTTTACTTACGCCACCTTGAAGTGGGGTGGGTAAAAGTCACTCTGAAATGACTGAATGTTTGGACACAGCACTTCAGAGTCTGTCCCCTTCTCCACCTGCTGGTTCACACATGCTCCTGCCCAGCTCTCCACGCAAGCACTCCCGTGTTCAGCTAACCAACATTGGTGCCAGCTGCAGCCATGGATACGGTGCAACCAGGACAGGCATGCTCTAGGCTGTGATGGGGTTGCACTCTAATGTGCAGAAAAGCAATAAGCAAGCAAGTGTGCAAATATCGGAGACTTTCAGGTCAGGAAAGGGCTAGGAACAAACAGATACACAACAAACCAAGAAATGCACGTGGAGGAAAATAGTGAGGTGGTGAAGGGAGTACCATATTAGGTGGAGGTGGTAACCATGATAGAGGGAAGTGGCAAAAGGAGACAAATAACACTACAGACAGAAGAGCAAATACAAAGGATCTGAAACAGCCCAGTTGTATTTAGTTGTATTTTATTTACTTATTTTTACTTATTTTATTTACTTATTTTTATGTAGTGCTGAGGCTCGAACCCAGCACCTCGTACACATGCTAGGTGAGTGCCCTACTGCTGAGCCACAACCCCAGCTCCTGACTTAAATTCTTTAAAAGTGGCATGAGAATATATGAAAGCCAGTAAATTGGGTGTTTTCTTTGTCTGTTTGAGTTGCTGTAACAAAATACCCTAGACTGAGTGGCTTAGAAACAACAGAAAGGTACTTTCTATAGTCCCTGAGGCTGGGAAGTCCAAGATGAAGGGACCAAGATCCGTGTATGGGAGGATTTGCTAACTGCTTCATGGATAGCAAACTCTCACGTGGTGGGAGGGTGTGTGAGGACTCTGGGGCCCTTTTTATCAAAGCACTAATCCCACTCATGAGGGCTCTGCCCCCATGGTCTAGTCACCTTCAAAGACCCCGCCTCTTAATGTCACCCCACCTGAGGAGGTTGGAATTTCAACAGAAATGGCGGAACAGTCCGTTGCAGTGACTAGTTCTGCAGTCCAGGGAGGAGGGGTGTGGTAGCAGCAGTGGAGGTGGAGAGAAGTGGGCAGATCTGGAATGTGGAGAGCAGAGGCCAAGAGGAGAAAGAGCCCCAAGAGGGAAAGGCAGGTTAAAAGGTGCCACGTGCTGCTCAGGACCCAGAAGATACCAAGAAGGAAACATCTCATGAGGCCTGGCAACCTGGAAGTTGGTGGATTTGACAGGAACAAGGTGGAAAGGGAGAATTCTGGGTGAAGTAGGTGAGAGAAGCGTGAATGTAAGCTTCTTCTTTTAGACCAGTCTTGCTGTGTGTGAAGGTGTGGGAGAGACACCAGTTGCTTCCTGCAAGTGCATCTTCCCCTTGTATTGAACCAAAACAGAACGTCACAGTTTACCGGGACCTTTCTGTCTGGAACAGACACTTCCTGTTCCAGTCTCCCTGGCCTAAAAAAGAGCTGTAGCCAGGGTAGCCAGAGCCTAACAGGGCGTCCTGTGAGAGCTTCCTAAAAAGGAGGAAGTTCAGCTGGCAGGAGCTTCACTTTTGCCCTGACCCCTTCCTTTGTCCTGCTGCTTGGAATATGGGATGTGGTGATTGGCATCTCAAGAACAGCCATCCTGGGCCGTAAGACATCCAAATCCACCTGCAGTGGGAAAAATGATAGAAGGAGGCTGGTATCTGATAGCTCAATAGATTTCATACTTTGGGACTTCTTTATTGTGGGGGAACAAACACTTTTATGGTTAAATTGATATTTTTCTTTCTGTCATGTTAACCAAATCTATTCTTAGTTGATGCAGAATCTAAGCAGAGATATGGGCAATGGGTTAGCGATAGGTATGAGGTCAATGTATGCTTTCTTTGGAATTAAATACAGAAAAATTCCACAGTTAAGCCTGCTGGGTGTGGTGGTGCACTCTGGTAATCCAGCAGCTTGGAAGGCTGAGGCAGGAGGATCACAAGTTCAAAACCAACCTCAGCAACTTAGTGAGACCCTGTCTCAAAATAAAAAATTAAAATGGCTGGGATGTAGTTCAGTGATGAAGTGATCCTAGATTCAATTCCTGGTGTGAAATAAATAAAATAAAAAGTAAAAATTGCACAGTTATTCAACAAGCCTGTTATAAAATGCCATGTAAGGTTTCATGTCCAAATTTAAATTTAGTGCACCAGTTGAGGTTATTGTTTGGAATAAGCAGAAAAAAGATTCGGTTCAAGATAATCAGTACCTGATTGAAAGATAATGGCTGATTAAAACAATAGATAGACATGAGGGAGACAGTACATGGGGCCACACATACATTTATGCCATAGAATCAGTCTGTCAGGGACACCCTAGCTGTCACTGATGAACCCTGGAGGTCCCTCTGCATGTCCCACACCTGGTAGGTTGGATGCTGTTGCCAAACACAGTCTTCAGCCTCCTCCTGTATGTGTTATGAATTTCTGATTCCAAATTTGCAGTGGGGTGTTTGCTTGACTGGACCTTCTCCACATACCCACCCCCTAGCTGCAAGGGAGTTGCTATCATCTGGCCTTTTTAGGCTTCTAGAGTGAGAGGTGCCTGAGTGGGTTTCACAAGACATACAGACAAAAACAATGATTTAAAATGCCAGCGAAGGGCTGGGGTGTAGCTCAGTGGTAGAGCATTTGCCCAGCATGAGCAAGGCCTTGGGTTCAAAATCCCCCTCTCCCGGTCCTGTTGTAAAAAACAAAGAGAGCCAGAAAATATTCACTATGTTTAGCTTCTCAGATACAACTTTTTAAAATTAATTTAATTTTACTTATTTGCACAAATGGAGCACAACTTTTCATTTCTCTGGTTGTACACGATGTAGAGTCACACCATTCGTACAGTCATACCCATTCATAGGGGTAATAATGCCCATCTTATTCTACCATCTTCTCTCCCACACACACTTCCCCTCCCCCCTCCCCCTCCCCCCTTCCTTCTGCTCCACAGTTCCTCCATTCTTCCCTTGCCCCCCACCCATTATGGATCAGTATCATTTATAATTTTGAGTATTAATTTTAATTAAATTTGATAAGTAAGCCATACCATGTTAATTTCAATGTGGATTTTAACATATGTTTGGGTGCTGTAGAGAAAAATAAAATGTTTAAAACTGCAATAAATAATTAAAACATGGCTGAAAAAGATGAAGAATATACATTTGGGTAGCAAAAGCATTCTTTAGGTCATAGGAATCATTGCAATGAGCTAGGAAAATGTATATGTCAAATAACTACTTTTTGCAGGATTGTGCTTTCCTGCTTTTTAATTTTAAGGTGAATTTTATAAAACTAGAATATCCTCTTATGTGTCTTTTGACTGCAGGGTAACCAAGAGCAGGAAAGAGCAATTGGCAAATCCATCCATTATCTTTTGTAAGCGTTTTTAGCATCGATGATTTATCATTTATTGAGTGTTTACTTTGTATTGTGTGGAAACGCATTTTCTTCTTTGTCCTCATAATAACCCTCCAAGTCATCCCCACTCTACAGATATGAAAATGGAGGCCCAGAAAAGCCAAGTAACTTGCTAAATGTCATGCAACTAGTAAATGTCATCACTAGGGTTTTAACTCAGTTTTAATGACAGGAAGTAAGTACAATTTAGCGAATGACTACAGGGCACACAGGGAGGGGAGGGCTTATCCGGGTTAATCCCCTAAAGGATAGTCCCAGTTTAGACCTCATGATGTCAGCTAAATCTCTACAAAATCTAGGTAAGTGTCCGCATGACTTAATATACTAGATGTAAGATGATGATCAATGACAAACATGATCTGACAGTTTGTTCTTACTTGTCAAAATATTTGTAGCTTCGTGTTGGTAAACATGACAATTTCTACATCATTCAAGCTGAAAATCTTTTTATGAAAAGTGGATATGGCCCCATTTTCTTAATTGCATGATTATGCCAAATTTGTCCATTTATTTTATTAGTGGGTAAAATAGTAGAATAACTAATCAAATTTCTAGTTTAATTAGAATACTTCTACTTTGTGACTAAAAATTAGTCATATACCCAATAATGAATAAATCATATTAGATAGTGTTACCATTGTGAATGCAAAAAATATTTTTGTACCAAAGAAAATAACAAGACAGAAGTACATTGATCCTCACTCCATAATGACACAAGGAGAGTGCTTACAGTTTGATACATTGGAAAGAAAATGGACTTTAGAGAGATAAAAATGGAATTTGCCACACTCTAAGAGGATCTAGTCATTTTTATCCCCCCACCCACCCACTGCCCACTCATGCCCCTCTGATTTTTGGTTCTTAGTTTTTTGGGACACTGAAATCTACTGAAAGTGACTTTCCCCCTTCTTCTCATTATGAAAAGAAGAGCTGGAGGTTACTGAGATTCTGGGACTTGGTGAAGAAGCAGTTCTTTGTCACCTGAAGGAACTTAGAGGGGCCTCTGGAGCTCCCGAGGTCACCTGGAAAATGTTGCATGCAGGAATTTGTGTTTCTATGGGAAGAGAGTCCCTGATTTAGAGGGGACATGGCCCTAGAAAGACAACGCTGCTCAGAGAAAGGAAAAACAACCCTTCTGAGTCATAATCCAGTCACCTGGGCACCAAAGCATACAACTTGGTTCTGAATCAAAAGGACGGTTAGAGGGTAGGTGCAGAGTGGGGCCTCAATATGGTATTATTTGCTATTATAAATAACAAACATAACGTTTCCAAGTACTATAAATCAATCATGGATTTAAACTGGATGCAGTGGCCCACACCTGTAAACCCCAGACAAGGCAGGAAGATTGCAAGCTCAAGGCCAGCCTTGGAAATTTAGTGAGAACCTGTCTCAGAATAAAAAACAAAAAGGGCTGGGGATGTAGTTCAGTGCGTTCAATAATCAGTACCAAAATAAATAAATAAGACCAAAAAAAATTAAAAAATGAGTTTAAAGAGAACATCACCAATTCCAAGTCATTGTTATCTATTTATTTACTCATTTACAAATCATAATGATCCTCTGCAGAGGCTGGATATTTACTATCATCGTTTTACTTAGAGGAAAAGAGCAACCACTGGTCCTAGATGACCAAGAGTCTCAGGGTGGAGACCCCTTCCCCTAAGTGACTGGACTAGGAATGGATAGTGACTCAGGATCAGTCAAGATCCTTCCAGCAAGAATTTGGAAGTGTGACCCAAACCACACTGTCCCACAGGGCTCAGATGTCTGTCTTCTTCTTAGGATTAGCAAGCAGAGGGTGCAGGGGAGGAGGGAAGGAGGGGAGGAGGAACGGAGAGGCCCCTTGTGGAGTCCTGAGATCAGGTCTTTCTGGGATCCCGAGCCAGGGTGTAGCTGTGATAGAGACTGGAGCCCAAGCCTGATGGACTAGAAAAGTCACTGCGATTTTTATTGGAATATAATGCTTGAAAATGAAGTAAAAACCTTATTTAAAAATCTCTGGTGAAAGTAGGGTTCCCACTGGATCCCCGTTTGTAAGAATTTAAAGGGTAATTTAGGAATTCCAGTCTTGCCTTGGGTCTCTCACAACCTTAGGAATTTATTTTAAAAACCCACCTTCATCTGATTCCTAGTCCCCAGGCCAATTTTGAAACTGCTCAAGTGACAAATTAAAAAACTGCCCCTTCCTCTCCAATGTGTGGGGATTTATGTCTCATTGTTCTCACTTTATTTTTTCCTGTCTCTCATTTCTTATTTTTTCTTCCCATTATCTTCATTCCATCATGGAAACCCAGACACTTGGGAAGGGGGTAGGGAAGAAATGGGGGGAGTTTTGAGAGAAACCAAGAATATTTACATTTAAAAGAAAAACCACATCTACCACATGTTTATAATAAACTTCCCTTTTTTGCTTAAAGAGGCACGAGTTGGCTATCAATAGAGACGGTGGTAAAACTGAGGCAAGAACTCTGATCTCTTGACTTAAAAATCTATTCTTTTTACACACCTGACTGTGTCTGCAGACCTGAGATTAATGTTTTCTTCTCTGTCAAACCTGTAATCTGAGTTTCCTGGTAGGTAACAAAAATCTGTTCACTGTAAACTAAAACTTAAATTTCACAATGTGTTGTTAGATGGAGCCATTTTAATTTACAAAACCATATGGCTAAAATATAGCTGATCTGAGTTCCCCTACATGTATGACATATGTCCACACATGGGCAGGAACGAAGACCCGGACACCTGTCACAACCCCCAACTAGAATCCCCCTTTGTCCTCCACCTTCAATCACAATCTATATAACAGTGTCATCAATGAGCCAATCATAACTACAGCCCTTCCCTTTTCCCAGCCTAATTTTAAATTGGCCAATAACCCCGAGTTCCTCCTATCAGAACCAGGGGCAATGCTGTGGGATAAACACAAGCAGACCACCTGCCCACTGTGCTTGCTTGCCTGACTCTGGTTGGTGGCACACCATTCTGCAGAAGTAAATTTTGCCTCCATGAGTAACTTTCAAGTTCGAATCTGATTACTTGGAGCATCCCAATATTTCTGACACAGGGATTGAAGAGTGTCTTCTTAGCCAGCCCAGAGACATCCACATTTCTAATCCCAGCTATTCCCAGCTTCTCGGGAGGCTAAGACAGGTGGTTCCTAAATTTGAGGCCAGTCTTGGCAATTTTTGTGACACTCTGTCTCAAAGTGAAATTAAAAAGTCCTCAGGATGGAGCTGAGTGATAGAGCACTCCTGGGTTCAATCCCCAGCACCACAAAAACAAAGAAAGAAAGCAAACAAACAAAAGTCAAGGGTCATATGTGGAAGCTAGAAAGAAAAGTTGGGGATAGGAAGAGAAGAGAAGGATTTCATGAAAATAGAAGGAAAATCAGTAGAGCAGAGGATGGGGAGGGGCAGGGAGAAGAGGGAAAGGGGAGGTACTGTGCAATGAAACTGACTAAATTATGCCATGTGCCTCTATGCTTATGTCATAAAGGATCCCGCGATTACATACAATTATAATGCACCAAGGAGAACAGAAAAAAAATGTGTTAGCAAGTGAAAGGAATGAAGTCTTCATCCTCAGTCATTTACAAAACAAGGCAAAGATTCCCAGTTTCTCTCAAAATTTCTCCAATTCCCCTCTACCCCACTCCCAAGGTTCTAGGTTTTCCGTGATGGACAATGAAGATAATGAGAAGAAAAAAAAAAGAAATAAAAGACTGGAGAAAAATAACATGAGAACAAGGAGATGTAAATCCATGCATGTTACAGTGTAAGAGCAGTTTTTAAAATTCATCACGTGAGTAGTTCCAAATACTAAGGTTTGGGGGTGTAGCAATGTAGCTCAGTAGTAGTGCTTGCCTAGCATGAGAGAGGTCCTGGGTTTGATCCCTTGTCTCATGAAATAAATAATTAGAGGAAAGTAGAAACAAAAATCTTATAATCTTATTTACATTTGTGAAGTATCTTGATAGAGAAATATAATAGATAAATATACACTGTATAATTGTCACTACTATTGAATTTATGCTGCCTTTCAGGATAAAATATTAAATCTGTGATATTTTTCATTGTAATGCTCCCCACTCTATCCCTACCCTTTGGTTTTATCTCAAGGGAAACTTTTCCAATTAACTGTGATTTCTGTTGAAAGCTCTTTACTCAAAGAGGGCAATCTGTCTTATCTTCAAGTTAAGGCTTTCGTGTTACATGTTAACCCAAAAGGGAGCAAAGCTAATTTTGCTAATCAGAAACAGCTCAGTTACATAGCTCAGTACTAAAAAATGTGGGATGGAGTACGGACATGGGAAAGGATTGATGAAATAATACTTCAAGCCATGTTTTCCACATATGTTGCAGTGAATCTCTGTTTGTACTATGATGAATACAAATTGTAATTGACTTGGTTTAAAACCTGAAGAGTGTGTTGTATCACAGCGAGAACAGCACCGGGCTGGGGACAAACCTTGAATTTCTGTCCTTATAATCCAATGATGTTGTAGCAGGGGCTACTTGACCTTAATATCTCTAATCTATGCCCCCAAAGGACCTGAATGTTTTTTCCCAGAGACTAAAGCCTTCCTGTTTCTCTCCTCTCCCAGATCTTGGATTCAGGAGGAGGTGACATACTATCCCCAGGGCAGGAGGATCAGGGGTCAGTGTAAGCCCATTTCCTTCTTGATACCTTGTACTGGGTTGAGGTTCCTTATGGAGCAGAGAGATCAGGGTTCTTGACTCTGGTACTCCCAGTTTTATGACCTTGAGCAAGTTCATTAGTTCTTCTAATGCTACATTGTCTCAACTGTCAAGGAGAAATAACAATGCCTTTACAGGTGTATTGTTAAATGAGGTAATATGTTCAAATACTTTGCATGTAGAGCTCTTAAAAGTAGCACTTCTTATCTTCCCTGGTCTCTCTCCTTCACTCAGGTTTGTATCTCTGTAAGGAGAGCCTGTGATTTAACTGAGCATTCCAAGATGTATTCTGGAAAAATACTTTTCTTTTCTTTTTTTTCTGGAAAAATACTTTTCTTTGGCTCTTGGGAAAAACTGCAGATGCTGAAGTTTCACCTCTTCCCTGCGTGTGTGTGCCTCCTGGAGGACTGAAGTTCTCCAGTCTGGCAAGGTTGCAGGGAACAATGTCAAGATCAGGAAATCTCTAATTACCTTGCTCCCTAGAGTGCTTGGATACTAAGTCATAGACAAATGGTCAACCATATTAATGCCTATTCTATTTCTTGTATAAGGAACAGGGAATAGCCATTATGGGTTCATAGCTTAAAGTAATTAAGTAAGAAGAGCATCTTTTAAATATTTTAATAATTTAGACTTGCATGTCAAGATGTTTTGCCTAAACCAGGAAAAATGTTTTAATAAAATGCGATATTGGATAAATATATATTTTTGCATTGTGCAAAAACACAAATAATTTTCCCCTTCCCCTTCTCCTCCCCCTCCTCCTCCTCCTCCTTTTTCTCCTCCTCCTCCTCCTTCTCCTCCTCCTCCTCCTCCTCCTCCTCCTCCTCCCAAGGTCACTAAACTACATAAGTTATATCCCCAACCCTTTGTATTTTTTATTTTGATGCAGGATCTTACTAAGTTGTGGAGGCTGGCCTTGAACCTTTGATCCTTCTGTTTCAGCCTCCCAAATCCCTGGGATTACATGTGTGTACCATGGTGCCTGGCTAAGAAAATTACGTTCTTGATGGTTATGTCTTCTTATGTCTATTAAGATATAAGCAAAACATTTTGACTATTAATTTGAATTGGAGTCACAATTTCTTTGATTCTGTGATTTTTTTTTTCTTTCCTTTTTGTAGTGCTCTATGCTTGAGCTATATTGTCAGTCCCCATGATCCTTTGTAAAAGGCAAAATAGACTCTCTGTAGAAAGAAAGCCACCCCTGACTCTGTGTGTGTGTGTGTGTGTGTATGCTTTTTTTTCCATTTTAATATTCTTTTTTAGCTTGAGTAGCTTGGCCAAAAATCTCAGTTTTCCCAAGATGATCTCATTTGGAGAATATTCTTCTGGTGCAAGTATTAATAAAGCACATCTAGCTCCCCAAAGTGGTTTGGACAATGAGACTGTGTGAGTTCACCATCCTGGGACATTACATTTGATATTTTCCCCTTAGAATTTCAAAAGCAAATTTATGTTCTCTCTTTTAACTTCAGGGTAGTGCTTCTGTGGATTGAAGTCAGAATTTGGAAAGGTTGTGAACTTGTATTATGTATATATGTATGTATGCCTCTATTGTGTCTAATTCTTTTTCAGTTATGAATGTGTGCAATAAACCAAAATAGTATCAGTATGCCTGTGGCTGTTATCAAGGAAAACCACAGATATTTTCATAACACATTATAGTTTTTGCAGATGTTACAAACATGTCATTCATTCTCGTTATTCTAAATTAGAATGATCACATTAAATCATAATCTTTGTGTAAGCATGTGCTTCTGGGGGTTGAACCCATGGCCTCCCACATGCTAGGCAAGTCCTCTGCCACTGAGCTACATCCCCAGCCCTGAAATCTCTATAGATATCGTGCATTATTGCTGATCAGCTATTGACTAACTCCACCTTCACCAAACTTGAAGTCACGTATTCGTACAGCGGTGGCCCACATGCTTCATGCTGCTTTACAGATTTCCTATCTACAGTTATTCACTGATCAATATAAGGAAGAGATGAGTCATTTTCATTGTTTCTTAAAATTTTGCAAAACTCTATAGAGTTATGCAAGTCTTAATTCTCCGAAAGACAAGAGGGCCTTTTGAACACAGTGCTTGGGGCCTCGTCTCACCATAACGGATACTCGAAATCCACAAACTTTTTGCTGCTAATGTGGACATTCTTGCCAGCTGTCACTGCTGGAGGGAATACTTTACTCCATGAAGATGCAAAATTTCCTGTTAATTTCTTTCAAAAAGAAATTTGCAAACATCTGGAAATATGTCAGAAAGTTTTACATGTTATTTTATCTTCATGGCATCAAAGTTGAACCGTGAGCCATCGTTTCTTTTGCTTTTTGGTGGAAAGTGTATTAAGATGATGATCTACTCAAAGAGAAGTTAGAGTTCATTAGTGTTATGTTGAAAAACTGAGCTACAATTGGAATTTTTTTTTTAAATGATGCTGGAGATTTAACCCATGACCTCAGGGTACTGTTGGATTTTAACTTAAAAAATCTTGGTGAATTCTTGGTGTCCTTGACAAAAGCTATCCCTGTCTTGTGCAGTAGATATGAAAACTTTAATCCATTTGGGAGAATTTATGTTTGCAAATCAAGATTTTCAACACCAGTAATAATAACAAAAATATTGAAATCAAACTTCTATCCAATTTGAAATGTCTATAACTTTTTAAAATTTTTCTCCACAGCTTAATGTTCTTATTCAATCTAAGCAATAGTAGCCTTCTTATTAGGTCTTTTAAAAATAAATTTATTTTTAATTTGTATATATTTTAAATGTATTTTCTTATTTAGTGAAGAATCATATAGTATTATAATGCACAGTTTCCCAAACTGTTTGGATAACTTTTATTATGTTTCAGTATAAGTGGTGTCTTTTGTTAATTTTATTTTGTATACTTAAAAACATTATCCTAAAAGGTATCTGTAAACAACAGGGCCCACCGAATACACAAAAAGTTAAGAACACTGCCTTTGGACTGACATCGCAGAGTAGGACCTTCCAGGAGACATAAGGTAAATTTCCATTTATTCACTCAACAGAATTTTAAGGTCTTAGATATGAAAGAGATTTTGCCAGTACAAAACAGTAATCCCAGCTACTAAGAAGGCTGAGGCAGGAGGATCACAAGTTCAAGGCCAGCCTCAGCAACTTAATGGGGGTGAGGGGGGATGGGGGGACTGGAGACTGGGAATGTAGCTCAGTGGTAGAGCACTCCTGGGTTCAATCCCTAATACCACAAAAATTAAAATAACTAAATAGGTATGAAAGAGATCTCATACACCCGTACCAGTGGTCCACTTTATGTTTTGAATATAGTCCTTGCTGTTCTGCCACTGCGACTTATTTTTAAAAGAACATGCTTCTTTCTCTTCCCCTCCCTCCTCCTCCCTATTCTCAGGGAAACAAGATTACCTTTTTTCCTCATCCTAGGCAGAGTTCTGTCCTTGAGCACACATAGGAACGAAGTAATTCAGACTTGGGAATGTCACCAGAAGATCTCAGAAATAACTCTCTCCCAAATTAACCAGTAAATTACGGAGAATGCTGGAACACAGCCTTTGAATCACCTGTTTAAAAAGCCCCTCTTCCCCCGGATGGGCAGAATCACAGGCTCTGGGACAGGAGTTCCCAGTGTTTCTCCTTTGCTAGCAAGGCAATAAAACTTCTTTTTTCTTTTTCTTAAAACTGCATCCTTGGCATTGGGGACAAGGGCTGAGCTTTTGGTAACACACCTACTATACAGACTCACCTATGTGCTGCTTTGGTTAGGAATATCAAGTACCGCAGAGAAGTATAGGTAACATCTGTGGATGTTCAGAAGAAAGATCACTCACTTCCTACTGGGAATAGAGGGGACACATGCTGCTCATTTTGGTAGATGGAGTATTAGGGTTCTCTAGAGAAATAGTCAACACACACACACACACACACACACACACACACACACGCACGCAGATTTATCATGAAGAACTGGCTCACTTGAGGCTGGAGGTCTGAGAGGTCCCTTGACCTGCTGTCTGTAAACTGGAAACCCAGGGACGGGGACAGTGTAACTCTACTCTGAGTCAAAAAGTCTCAGAACCAGGGGAAGCTGATGACGTAAATCCTGGTCTACAGTCGGGAGAGTGCTGTCCTAGCTCAGCAGGTGGTCATCAACAAAAGAGCATTTTCCCTTCCTCTACCTTTTGTTCTGTTGAGGCCCTCAGAGATTGGCAAGCTACCTGACTAAGCCAGAGAGTCAAATGCCAATCTCATCTGAAACACCCTGCTGTCATCAGAAGGTTTGTGTCTGCCCCAAATTCACATGTTGAAATCTTAACCCTTTAGATCATAAAGGCAGAACCCTCGTGATGGGGACTGGTGACCTTACTCAAGAGGTTCTAGAGGGCTCATCTGCCCCTTATACCACATGGGGACACAGTAAGAAGGTGTCCTCTTGGGAAGGGAGGGGAGGGGAGGGGGGATAGGGAGGGCAGCAGAATACAACTGACACTAGGATTGCTGTATGTATACACATGGCTGTATAACCAATGTGATCCTGCCATCTGTACCTGTGGAAAAATGAGAATTCATACCCTATTTGAATCAAATGTATGATGTGTGAAGATCGTTGTATTGTCTTGAGCAATTAATTAAAAATATATATATATACATCCCATAGCCACGCCCCCAATGAACCATTTTCTCCATCCACACCGCCCCCAGCTTTCACATACAAAAAAAAAAAAAAAAAAAAAAGAAGGTGCCCTTTACCAGGGATAAGGTCCTTGCTTAACATTTGAATGACCAGCCACAATTTTAAGGAAAAAGTTTCGCTTTCCCGCCCAAGGGCCTTCCTAAGAAAGGCTCACCCACCACTCCCTCATGCCAACCCAACACTTTAACTGCCCGTCTTAGGACCCTCCTGGCTCTTACTCCTGAGCCTTCCCTATAAAAGTCCCAGAACTGAAGCCCGTTTTGCCTCTCTCTCCTATAGAGAGTGGCCTTCATTCATCAGCTCTGACAGATAAACTCTCGTGTGGATCTCTGTCTGGTCTCTGTCTTTCATTTCTCACTTACCCATCTCTCCTTCCTCGCTCTCCCTTCACCAGGTGCTTAATCTTGGACATCCCAGCCTTTAGAACTCTAAGAAATAAATCTCTTGTTTATAAGCTCCCCAGTCAAGCTTTTCTTTTTGTTTTAGTAGCCCCAACAGACTAACATATGTACATACACAGACACTTGCTTAGAAATAATGTTTGATCTGGGTAACCTCAGCCCACTCAATTTGATACGTATGATTTGCCATCACAGGTGGGTAATGTGAATAGTTTTAGTTTAAGGTTTTTGTCTTGTTTGTGGAGCTGAGGATGGAACCCAAGGCCTTGTACATGCTAAGCAAGCTGTCTTCCATTGAGCTACGCCCCAGCACCTACTTTGAATATTTTTGGATATTAAAATTCATTCTAAGTACATATATAGATGCATCCAAACTACCTCTGAGCCATGTTTGGTTTCTCCTTCTCCTTATCACTGCTGTGATTAAGTCTTGTCACTTAGGCCTCTGAACCACTTCCATCGTCCCCACTTATTCAGCCCTCAAGATGTTGCCTGGCTTCAGACATTGCCAGGACTATCTGCATTGCCTTCTGTCTCTATTATCTTTCACACGTTCCTCCGACACTGTAGTTAGGATCACCTAACTACAGTTACCATCATTGTGTGTGTGTGTGTGTGTGTGTGTGTGTGTGTGTAAAAGGGTTCACTCTTGCCTTTTTATCTGTTTCCATCTGCATGTCCTCATATCAAATAACAGTGCATTTTTTAAAACTTGCTTTCTTCTCTTCCCCACATTAATAATGACATTGGCAGGAAGTTATTTTCCTAAAGATATTTTCTCTGATCTTAAAACCTTGTGTAAACAGCTCCTATGATGTGGAAATGTCATGCTTAAATAGGAATAAAAAGTGGCTTTTCTTAATTTGCTTATATAGTACTTTATTTATCAATCCCATTTTATATTAGTGTAAGTAATAAGATCCTATTTCTTGGTTGCAGACATATTTGTAGTAAAACATGTATGAGAACCCAACTGGGAATTTTAAGAAATGCATCCTTCTCATTAGTTATTTTAAAAAATGCCCCTTGGAATCATTACAAATATAGCATGAGAAAGTTTCTATCAAACTAGAATTAAGCCCAGATGCCAGACTTTTATTTTGCAGGAGAGTAATACATAGACATAAACCAGAAAAATGGCAGCTGCTTCCTTTACACCAGTGGTAGAATCCCTGGGCATAGGGGATCAGTTCAGCCCTCAGCCCCCTTGGAGATTGTGGGAGAAATACCTTCTGAGCTCTTTTTGTTTTTTTTTTAAAGAGAGAGTGAGAGAGGAGAGAGAGAGAGAATTTTTAATATTTATTTTTTAGTTCTCGGCGGACACAACATCTTTGTTGGTATGTGGTGCTGAGGATCGAACCCGGGCCGCACGCATGCCAGGCGAGCGTGCTACTGCTTGAGCCACATCCCCAGCCCCACCTTCTGAGCTCTTATTTGCAATTCTGGGCAAGATCTGTAAAATGGCTTCTCAGCAAGGAGTCTATATTTGCATACTCAAATTACATCCTTACAAATGTGAGTGCTTCCAACCTGGTTTCCATGTTAAAATGTCACCCTCTGGTAACACTGATCTATCTATCTTGATTATTTATTATAACCTCTAGCTTTGAAAACTTAGCCTTAAGTTTTATAGTATATTTCTCCTATTTCTCCATGATTTTCAAGTCATTAATCACAGTCTGGAGAAAATTAAGTTCTCACTACATTCTTTTACATACTTTAAAAGATACAGACCCTTCAAATAATTAAACTCTAGGGGGAACATTTTTAAGTGGATTTACTTCCCAAATAAACATTTTTGCTGAATTCTCTTTATTTCCATCTATTAGGATATATGGTGAAGTTGTAATGATAAATCACAATTACGTAAGAATGATTCCTTTCTATGTGCTACTTTAAAAACACAGTCAGAAGATCATCAGTATCTGAATCAAATGCAGATTTTTCTTCCTTCCATGAGGAATTTGCACTTTGAACATGCACCCCAGGTGATTTTTATGAACAATAAAATTTGAGAATCGCTCTGACTCATTTTGAAAATTACACACTCCAGACGAAATGACTCTCTGCATTCCTCTTTTCCTAGTCTTTTGGGTGCAATACTAGCTTCTACTGGACTTTTTACTCTTCATTGCTGGGTTGGCCCTATTTTTGCCTCTAGGTATATTATTAATAGTCAAGGAATTTAGTTCCCTAAGTCCAAAGACGGAATCAAATTATTTAGACCTCATAAATTGTTTTCTTCTTGTTATTTCTTCTCACATACCATCTTTAACTTCAAATCTTGTCCTCTTGAAATGTGGTTATTCTCTTGCTTGCTCAGCAGTAAGGATTCTTTTAGAAACAGCAAGAACTTTAAAAACACTTTTTTTCATATAAGCCTCTGCTCAGTGTCTTCATGTCTGTTCAGTCTCTACCTAGATCTAGCTGGATGACCTTTGGACAATCATGGTAACCAAGAATCATGATTCTTTTTTTTTTTTTTTAAGAGCACCCAACAATGTCATCTGTACTTGTTTTCACCAATTTTATCTGTTCTTGGAAATCTTTTTTTTTTTTTTAAACAGAGGGAGAGAGAGAATTTTTTTTAATATTTATTTTTCAGTTTGGGGCGGACACAACATTTTTGTTTGTATGTGGTGCTGAGGATCGAATCCGAGCCGCAGGCATGCCAGGCGAGCACACTACCGCTTGAGCCACTGAAAAACCAGCCTCTACCTCAGAGCAAATCCTATCCAAGGAAGGGACATGGCCTTTGTCCTTGGAAAAACCCACAGAGCACTCCTAGGCACATTCCCACCCTGCTAAGTTGTTTATCTGGAAATAACAGGAGAGATCTGCTGTGCCAGGTGTCCCTGACTTAGTCAGGCTAGGTGGGGATCCATAGCAGCCCCCTAGCAGCCACCAATCAGCATGAGACAGGGAAATACCTGGGATGCCAGATAACCCTCCCAGTGGTTTATGGTGGTTGATAACATGTTGGGAAACCATGTAGCTCAGCACGCATACTCCCCTCTTGGCTTAAACCAATCAGTTCAAATGAATACCCCTTTTGTACTGACCAATCACCCCTCCCCAACTTGTTCCCACCAGTGAATGTGCTAAGAGATGCTATGATGTATGTGAAGTTCCTGCCCTCTCCAAAGAATGTATAAAACTGCTGCAAACCCTGGGCTCGGGGCCTCTCAGCGTCACCAGTTGCTGTGTGTGCACGTGGAGGACTGAGCTAGCTCACAATAAACACCTCTTTGCTGTTTACATCGATCTTGGGTCTCTGGTGGTCTCTTGGGGGTCCCAAATTTGAGCATAACACCACATTCCCAGCCCATGATTCTTGAGTATAGAAAATCTTTGCTATGTTCATTTTCATAATTTTAATTACTTTCTATTATGGTTTGGATGTGAGGTGTCCCCCAGAAGCTCATGTGTGAGACAATGTGAGAAGGTTTAGAGGAGAAATGATTGGATTGTGAGAGCCTTAACCCAATAGGTGAATTAATTCCGTGATGGGGATTAACTGGTAACTGCATAGGGTAGGGCTGGAGGAGGTGGGAATTGGGGGCGTGGCTTTGGGGTATATATTTGTATCTGGCGAGTGGAGTCTTCCTCTCCTTTCCAATCATCATTGAACTGCTGCCCTCTGCCACACTCTTCCACCATGATGTCTTGCTTCACCTCGAGCCCAGATGAATGGAACTCATGGTCTATGGACTGAGACCTCTGAAACTATAAGTCCCCAAATAAACTTTTCCTCCTTAAAATTGTTCTGGTTGGTCTTTTAGTTACAGCAGTGAAAAAACTGACTAAAACACGTTTCCTCCTTAACTCCAGACGTGTCCATTATATATTTATCCAAAATTTCATTTATCGTTATTGTTCAGTAGTTTATAAGAACTGTCAAAAGCCTGGAACTTTATAACATAATTTCTCTCTTCCATGTCTGGAATGACAGATTCTCATAAGAAAAGTCTCCTTGTGGTCTTCTAATAACAGATAAGATCCAAAGAGAAACCAGGTATAGTTCCCTTGCAAAAGAGCACTCAGTAACGAATGTAATATTTCCTGCCAAATATTCTAGCTTGTGGTAATTTTCAAACATTGTATAAAATGACACACGTTCCATATTGCCGCGTCCGGCGAAATGGACCGAGTCCGGCGGGAGACGTCGGGGTTAACAAATTCACAGGACACCAAGGTTCTTCATCCAGGGAGAGTCTCTCTCTTTATTATCTCAGCTCATACTTATATATTTCTTTCAGACAGAATGGAAAGTTACTGGTAGGCAGAAGCAAGGACGGAGGGGGGCAGGTGGTCCTTGTCGACTCATACTAAGCCTTCAACCAGGAACCTTATCAGACCCAAGCAGGTCAGGACGTTCCCACATGACTGTTATAGGCTGAATATGAAAACAGACACCACAAATCTTTCAAGGCCTTGGGAGCTGGCCTCTTTGGCGTGCACACAAGAAACCAGGGCCGGCACCAAGCCCCGGGGGCCAGGGGGAATCCGAGCCAGCAGTTCCCCCTCTTTTGTTTGTTGCACGCCAAAGGGAATCAAGTAGCCCCTGTCTTAGGTCGTTCACTATCCTTACACTGCTTACCCGTCTTTGGGGAGGCCCCATTCCCCTGTCTTAGGTTGCAGTGCAAGCGTGAAAGTTGCCCGTCTCTGGGTACTACAAGATCAGCTCGTTATTACCAAGGCATTTAGTGGTATCTATTCAGCCAGTCATTATTGGGTTTTTAATTGGTTCTGGTTCGACAAGGCATAGAGTCAGAGGAGAGGAATAAAGAAGAAAAAGAAGGGGGCAAAAGGAGGAAGGCATGAAGCAGGGATCATTGTAGAAAAATCATCTTCGAATCGGTCGGAGACAAACTTCAGCAAAATCATCCTTGGTTTGTAGGTGTTGATAATGGACCTGTATTGGCTTAGAAGTCAGAATGTTAATTTGATCTTTAATAAATTGTGTCACTCTCTTAACTAGGCAGGGGCCTACAGCAGCTATAAGGAGGAGACCGAAAAGCGGTCCCATTACAGTGGATATCAAAGGAGTTAACCATGGGGTATTTTTAAACCATTGTTCAAACCATCCTTGTTGTGCTTCAAACTCTTTTTGTCTTTTAGCCAATCTTTCCTTGACCTTTTCCATAGTTTCACGGACTACCCCAGTATGATCTAAATAAAAGCAACACTGTTCCTATTCCAGTTGCTATTCCGCCTATGCCCAATAGGAGGGCAATAGTCATAGTTATTGGTTCTCTGGGGAGCCGAGTATGTCCCTCAAGGTGTCCCAGGACATAGTCTGATCCATGATAAGATATCCTCGGCCATAATTGTATCAGCACACAGAAATCAGTAGTTGTATTTAGGACTGCCATGGAAACACAGGGAGTTAACCCAGTAATGCAAGCAAATTAGGACCCTTTGGGACCCCACAAATAATCAGATTGGGATTGATTTATTAGTCGGGTGATGTTGCAGAGATGGCACCTTTCCCAAGCAAACCTCTTGTCCCATGACCTCCGTGATAGTTAACTTATAGCTGGGCAGAGAATAACATTTGGGATCTGCAGTGGTATTAGAGGATAATTTAGACAGTATTGCTACCCCTTCATAATAGGGCGGCCTGGAGGTCAAGCATAGCCAGCAATCTTGGGTCCTGTTAGGATTAGTGGCATTGAGAGCGAAAAAAGCTCCTCGGACCAAATTAAGAAGACGATCTCCAGTTCCAGGGTGTATGGGCTCAGGGGTATAATCAAAGGTTTGATAGCCCATAGTTATTGTTTGACCGCTGGGGGAAGGTTTTACTGTTGGGGCTGTGGGCTGCTTGGGTCCAGATGGGGCCTTTTGGTCTCCGAGCACCTGATTAGGTCCTATTAGACTTCCAGTAGGCTGTTCTATGGTCAATTTGAGCCAAAAAAGCAGGCCAGGATTGTACTGTCCGGGGGTGTAAATACGCAGCCCCCAGAGATATCCTTGAGTCCAATCTGGTTGTTGTTTTCCATTGGAAGTAAACTGAATAGTAATATTTGATTCTCCCTCTATTGTTTGCCAGAAGTGGGCATAGTCATTCCTGGGTGAATTCTTAAGACAATACCCATTACTAAAGGTTTCACATCCCCACGAGGCACAATAATAGGCCTTAGGTCCCTGGCAGCATCTATATATTTCCCCCTCCTTTATTTTTTGTAGATAAATTTTTAAATGTTGATGGGCTCGTTCCACAATTGTTTGTCCCTGGGGGTTATAAGGAATACCTGTTTTGTGTTCAATCTCCCATTGGGTGCAGAACCGTTGAACTGTTTGGCTTATATATGCGGGTCCATTGCCTGTTTTGAGACAACGTGGACTGCCCATGCAAGAGAAAGCTTTTAAGAGATGTCCAATAACATCTTTGGCCTTTTCCCCAGTGTGTAATGTAACAAAGATATAGCCAAAGTATGTATCAATAGAAACATGTACAAAAGACAGCTTACCAAAACTAGGGAAGTGGGTAACATCAGTTTGCCAGATATCAGTGGGGTGTAAGCCTCTAGGGTTAACACCCAAACTGGGAAAATGAAGAAATGGAGCACATACTGGGCATAGGGAAACAATTTGTAAAGCTTGATCACGCGAGCATCCTGTGCGGAAGCGTAAAGATTGTGCATTTAGATGGAATTTAGCATGGAGTTGTGAGGCCTCATCATACTTGGTTATGGTGTATACTAGGCCCATATTATAAGTGGCGGCATCTGCTTTAGCATTACCCTCCGCCAGAGGCCCAGGGAGCTCTGAGTGTCCTCGGATATGTCCAATGAATAAAGGATCTCGTCTAGCCCAAACAAGAAGTTGAACTGTTTGTAATTGTTCCATGATAGTAGATTGCCTGCCAATATAAGGGGCTGTTTCAATAACTGAGGCTAAATTAGCAACATAGAGACTATCAGTATACACATTAAGTGGGATGGAATTGTATAGTTTAAGGGCCATAATTAGAGCCTCAACTTCTGATCTTTGGGCAGACAGTTTAGGAACAGGGTGTTGAATTACTTGAGATCCATCAAAAACAACAGCAAACCCCCCTTTTGCTCCGTCTGTATAAACAGTCTGAGCTCCCGGGATAGGTTCCCCTTTAATAATTTTAGGAAAAATAATAGGACATTTTTTAAGGTCTTCTAGAAGTTTATGTCGGGGAAAGTGATTATCAATTTGACCTTTGAAATTACAGAGAAAAAGACACCAAGGATCATGTTCTTGTTGTAATTTTAAAGTCATATCCTGGGTATAAGGCTGAATGAGAATGTCAGAAGTTTTTCCAAACAGTGCATCACCCAAATATTTGGCTTTCCAGATCAGATTTATCACTAGTTCATAAAAGGGAGTTATCACCCGAGAGTTAGAAGCGGGTAGATGGACCCAATAGATGGGACCTGTTTGCCAAAACACTCCAGTAGGAGTTAATTTTGATGGCAGGATTATAAATGATAGGGGTATAGAATAATCTATCTGGGTAACCTGCATGTCTTGCAGAGCCTTCTCTATTAACCTGAGGGCCTTCAAGGCTTTTGGAGTAGGTTTTCACAGGGAGGTGGGTGAGGGGTCTCCTCTCAAAAGGTCATACAGGGGTTTAAGTTAGTAGTTCAATATACTTAATATTTAATCAACAATGTGAATTTATTTACCAAAATTAATCTTTATCTTAAACAGTAAGAATTATTAGGCAATAAGGATCTTTCTTTAAAGAAATAAACTTACATTTTAATAGGTGTTTGTCATGTCAAAATATGGACAAAATTTTTGCTCACATTAGTATAGTTAAATTAGGAAAATAACCTGAAATACCCTTAAATTAATTATAGTCAGTTTAGTATATATAAATCTCTTTTTTAATTGTTCTAACTTTTTACATCATCTGTTTAGATACCAATATAAAAATCCCCCATTTTTTTTTTTTTTTTTTTTTTTTTTTTTTTAAACTTAGGAGAATGAATATAAAGACCTTGTTTTACCCAAAGATGATTTCTTTCTTCTTTTTAGGATCCATGTGTGCCTTTTCTTTGTTGAAGCATCTTTTTCTTTTAAAAAGAAAATATACTTTGGAACAATTTCTGAAAACCTTAGAATCTATAAACAAATTATTATACTTTGATAAGAAATATCAATGAGAGTATAGTTAAAACCCTTAGATATTTTGTAGAAATAATTATAATAATTTATCATCTTATAAGTTTAAACAGTAACCTTGAGAATTAGAAACTACTTGATTGTATTTTCACTTAAAAGTAAATTTATAGTAAACACACTTATCTCAAATATCTGTAACTGAAAAGGCAGAGTATCTTGATAAATGTAAATATAAAACATAAATTATGGGTTTCCTATTGAAGAAAAACAATTAGGCAGATATATATTAACTAATCAATTAGGCATGTGCTAATTAATTTATAGATTAACAAATATAGGTTATTTAAATATCTAAAAAATATATATTTAAGAATAAGAACTTAACTTATAATTGTATTAACTTTATGTAACCACGTGGTCTTAAAATATTTGGATCCATTTTAATTTATTTTTTAATTAGGAGTGCACTCTTTTATGTGACGTCACTTGATGTAACTGAAATAAGATCCTTGAGTATACATTTTTATTTTTATAGTTAGCAATGAAAATAAGGATTTTTTGGTCATCACAGGAACTTTGCCGGCATGTTCCTGTGGTGAGCAAATGCATTCTCATAACCTCTAAAATTAAAAGTAAAATATAAAGAAGCATATTTGATATCTCTCATCAATAGAACATTATTTAGTAACACAACTACAGAGAAAAGTCAGGTTATTTAACTTGGAACTAGCTTAAATTTAGGACTGTAACATAGAAAGCTGTGGAATTAAATTTTGTCTGAAAAAGAAATCTTTCGTTAGCATTTACAGGTAGGCATTTTTTTAAAAATACAGGCTCTGAGCAGCTCCAGTAGAAATCTGAAACACAGCAGTACAGGTTAGTGGCTGGAAGGTGGGACTAGAAGTCCTGTCTGAGTGACTGTGGGAGAACCAATCGGAAGCCCCCAAAAGTGTGGAAGGTGGGACCAGGAAGCCGCTCTTCGGGCCAGGCACCCCATGGTTACCATGGTGATGCAAACAACATGGAGTCCGCTGCTCATTTTGGAGGCAAAAGTTCCCCAAGTTTTCCTAGCCGATTACATTTTGTTTGATTTTGTCTGCATTTTTCCCCGCCTGGCTAAGATCTTACTGCGGTAGCAGCTTGTTCTGTCTCTGTACCGCCCCATACACTCTGGCTTCCAGGCCCGGGGCGGGCCCCTGTTCCCGTTTCCCGACGATATGGGGTTTCCATCAATGTCCCATCTGGACTGGCATTTACTACCCCAGTGTCTGCCTTTACGGCAGCGGGGACAAAGTCCAGGTTTATCTCCGCCAGGATTGTTATGAAATTCCGGGCAATCTCTTTGTAGGTGACCCCTTTTGCCACATTTAAAGCATTCCCTCAGGTTAACCCCTTGATTGTTAGATTTTTGAAAACCAGTCTTAAGGGCCGCGGCCAGAACTTGACCAGTGATATGGGGCCCATCTATATCCTTGCATGCTCTAATCATATCATCAACACTTTTGGCTCGTGAGGACTTTATGGCATTTTGGCAGTAGGTATTAGCATTTTCATAAGCCAATTGCTTAATCAAAGGCATGGCCTGTTCCAGGTTTGGGAATATTTTTCCCGCTGCCTGCATTAGGCGGGCTGTAAAGTCTGAATATGGCTCGGAAGGTCCTTGAGAGATTTTTGAAATTTTAGCCTCTGTTTTGGAGACGGGTAAGGCCTTCCAGGCATGCACAGCAGCTGCGGCAATCTGAGCGTAAACGCCTGGGTTAAAATTTATCTGTTGGTCAATGGTGGCATATTGCCCAGTCCCCGTCAACATTTCTGCATTCCTCTGTGGATGACCTGCATTCTGATTAATTTGGGCCAACTCACGGCATCTCTCATGATATTCACTTTTCCATAACAAAAAATCTCCTCCTGATAAGACAGCCCTACAGAGTTGTTGCCAATCATTAGGAGCCAACTGATTAGCTGAGAAAGACTCAAAGAGGGTTAATGTAAAGGGAGCATGAGGCCCATAATTTGTAATTGCCTCCTTAAGTTGTTTGATATCTTTAAAGGCTAAAGGAAATGCACTCTGGCTGGCTGTCCATCGGCATCCAGGTTTTCAATTACTGGAAAAGTTTGGGCCGTCTTAGGCTGCCACTGAACCTCTCCCCCCCCCCCACCTTCTGGGGTTGTCCTCGTCCCAATCGGGGTTATAAGGAGGGAGCACAACAGGGATCGGGGCCGTAGGTGCCTTAAATCTTGACTTCTTCATTTGACCCTCCAGTTCCTCTATCTCCCTTTCCAGTTCCTCCTCCTGCCAGCTGTTACCATGGAGCCCAGTTAGTAACTCCCTTATCTTAGAAATGTACTCAGCACTGTGAAGCCCAGCTCAAGGCTAGAGGCCTTGTTTACATATTTTTGTGAAAAACTAGTAAGGGAGTGTCTAACTCCTGCCTGGAGTGCTGATCTTTTCAGACAGTAGCCAAATAAAACAGGGCAATATGAAAATAGGAAATTTATCCACATTGAACTTTTTTGTAGAGATTCTTTTGTTGAAAATCCTAAAATAAGCCATGGTGAATATTTTGGAGAAGGTCAGTTAAGACTTTTCTGTGGGCCTATTAGGGAGGGGGAAGATGAGAAGGCAGGGTTGAGAGCAGCTAGGGTGGATCTAAGAATGAAGAAGGAGATGTGAAAGAATAATGGGAAAGGGGTAAGGACTCTGCCATTTGCTCTTCCTGGACCTGGTCAAGGACTTGTTCACATTCTGCAAGCTGTTCCTTAATCTTTATTTTATCTATTAACAAAGCATCTTCAACCAATCTCCATAAAGAGAAAGTGGCGATTGGGATACTTTCCGGACCTTGATCCCTCAACAATCTTTGTAAATCACATCTGACCTGATCCCAATCATTGTTATTAAGAAATCCCCCTGTCAGAAACCAAGGACATGCCTGGGCAATAACTTCAACGAATTCTGTTGCAGTTTTTGTTTTTATTCCTGTTCCTTGTGTGTTCAGCAGCTCTCTGAGTTCGTTGGCCAGACGAACTTTGGCTGCTGAGTTACCCATGGTAGCTACCTGTTCTTAGTTTAGATTTCAACTTTTCCCCTTCTCTTATGGAAGGCTTCTTTTTCCCCTTCTCTTTACGAAGGCTTCCCCTTCTCTTTACGAAGGCTTTGGAAGGACCCCTTCAGGCTTCCAATCCTCCCTCTTCGTGGAGGGAGCCCTGTCCGCTTACCTCCGCTTTCCGATCTCGGTAGGAACCTCCAAATGCCGCGTCCGGCGAAATGGACCGAGTCCGGCGGGAGACGTCGGGGTTAACAAATTCACAGGACACCAAGGTTCTTCATCCAGGGAGAGTCTCTCTCTTTATTATCTCAGCTCATACTTATATATTTCTTTCAGACAGAATGGAAAGTTACTGGTAGGCAGAAGCAAGGACGGAGGGGGGCAGGTGGTCCTTGTCGACTCATACTAAGCCTTCAACCAGGAACCTTATCAGACCCAAGCAGGTCAGGACGTTCCCACATGACTGTTATAGGCTGAATATGAAAACAGACACCACAAATCTTTCAAGGCCTTGGGAGCTGGCCTCTTTGGCGTGCACACAAGAAACCAGGGCCGGCACCAAGCCCCGGGGGCCAGGGGGAATCCGAGCCAGCACCATATATGAGGTGTGACTCAAACATAAGACAAGTCACACATGAAAATGGTTCTCATTACTTTATAATCACACCTCATACATAATCTCAGGCAATCAGTCATGGAATATACTTTCTAAAACCCTCACCCTATTGCCCACCTACCTCTAATCCACTTCCCCTCTGGCCACCCCGAGGTGAGAGAAAGTGGATTGCCTTCCAAAGACATCTGGTCTGGAATACAGGGAAGCAATCAAACATCCTCGGTGGGATGTCAGCAGGGATCTGCCGCCACTAGAAACTCAGCACTTATGTGGTCTTGAAATTATTTCTGGCTGTTTCGTGTAGGGCAGCTCTAGGCAAAATCATGCAGTTAGTGAAATATAGGTCTGCACTTCCTCTCCCCGTGGTTTCCAGCGCTACCCTGCTGTTCCCTAAATCCATGAATTGTCTGTTGGTTGTTTCACAGGAAGTTCTGAATGAGTCTGTCTCATCTCAGTCCCTACTATGACAGGCAGCCATACTGTGTCCATCATTCAGCTCATTTTGATTCACAAGAATTTATGCCGAGCAGCTATTATGTGCCAGGCACCATGCTTGATGCTACAGGTGCAAAGATGAGAAGCCCTGATTTAAATTCATGAGTTGCAGATGAGCAGGACAAGAGTCTAATTACAAGATGTTAAGATGTTGGTTTGTTCTGGCCAACTGATGAGCTAAAACTAAGAGCTAAAACAGCGCCTGACCCACAGCAGATGCTCAGTAGGGGTTTGCTAATCAAATAGAAATATGCTAAGCTAGGGGTCTATGCTGGGTGCTGCAGGAATGTGATGGCTCAAGAAATTTGTCCTGAGAAGACGACATCTGAGCTAAGTCTGAAAAGGATTCAGGAAAAGACAGGCAGAAAGGCATTCTAAGCAAAGGGAAGAACATGAGCAAGTCCTGGAGGTGTTGGATAGCACACTATGTGCAAGCACATTTAAACGAGGGGGTTTTACAGGACTAAGGTATGAAGAAGCATTCATAGATCTCTCTGATTATAAATTAAGGAGCAGAGTACCTTGTGGAGGCTACTACAATAGATAAAGCTAAAGACTGGTGATGAGGGTCTGGAGCTGGCTTCAAGGTGAGTCAGCTAATCAGACACATTTACCCTCATTGGTGTTTTTGCATGTGTCTGTCAAAAACATTTTATTTTCTCTCACATAAACTGAGGACATTCCCTTGACCTTGGATGCCGGAAGACTCAGAACAGATTGTTGGCTGACTACTGTAGGTGGGCTAGAATGTAGGTGGGTAAAATTGTCTCAATTATCCTATATAGTTTTGAAGCCAGATTTAAAATTAGGCAGTCAGTGTAGTTAGGTAAATCGGGTCTAATATCGAGTGAAGTCTAAAATGGAGGCCATGTTGAGAATGAATTTCCAGAAAAGTTGAGCAACTCTTGAAATGTTAATGAAGTCCCAAGAAAAGCCCTAGGCCCAAAGTCCATCCCAAAGAAATGTTAATAAACAGTCCCAGCAGATTTGAAGTTAGCCCATCCCAAAAAAGTGTTAATGAAGTCCTTCCTGACCACATTACTTCTTTGGCCCACCTGTATCCCACCCCTCGGGCCTTCCCACCTACATTCCATCACTGAAAGAACTATAAGAAGGGGAAACAACCGCACTTCCACGGATTCCACCTCTTGGGTCCCCTTCTTCCTCTGGGAGAAGTCTTTTCTGCTGTCCTTTAATAAACTTCTAATTTCTACTCTGACCTTGCCTCAGCGTGCTTCTCTGGTGTTATTCTTCAACATTGGGGAAGCAAGGACTTGTCACAGGTCAACAGCGGTAACAGTTTCAACACAGATTTTCAGATTTTATGCTTTTTTTTTTGGTTGAGATAGATTTTATACAATAAAATGAATGGATATTACGTGCAGATTTCAGTGAGTTTTGAAAAGTGTATGCTCCAGTATAAACATCACCCAAATTGAGATCTAGAATATTTTTGTCTCCCTAGAATATCACCTCATGACCTTTCTAATCAATCCTCTCTGCTCTGAGCAGCCACTTTCTGATTTCTGTTAATACAGATAATTACCAATAATTACTGTGGTTCTTGGACTTTGTATAACTGAAGTCACACAAAACATTCTCTTGTGTCTGATTGCAGTCCCACATTGTTCTGTTGGTTTGTGAGCTGCTTCATATAGTTGATTCCTATATTTCACCCCCAGGGACCTGCTTCCTCTAGCTATACCCTATCTGCCTACAGTTACCACCTAGTAATCCATTCCATTTATTAATCTATCAAATGAATGAATCCATTGATTAGGTTATAGCTTTTACAACCTAACCATTTTCACTTCTGAACATTCCTGCATTGTCTAACCTGAGTTTTTTGGAGGACACCTCATATCCAAACCATAACATCACTTTACAGAGATTGAGGAAATTTACAACAGTACAATTCCATTCACCCCTTCCCCCTATGTTGTGGTCTTTTTGCCACATTTTTTTCCTCTCATACATACATTCTAAGCTCCAAAATACACTGGGCTTTAAGCATCATACTTTTAAGACATTCTAAATTTTAGTCACTCATGGTGGCGGCTGGGGAGACTGAGACAGGAGGATTGCAAGTTTGAGGCCAGCCTCAGCAAGTTAGTGAGACCTTACCTCAAAATAAAAAATAAAAAGGAATGGGGATGTAGCTCAGGGGTAAAGTGCCCCTGGGTTCAATCCCAAATACAATTTTTTAAAAATTTTACATAAATTATTTAAAAATGATGCTTTATATTTCCCCACATATTTACCCTTTTTGATTGTTCTTCACTCTTTGCTGCATCTCTGGGCTTTTGTCTGGCATTATTTTCCCATAGCTTGAAGAGCTTCTGTTAGCATTCTTTATAGTTCAAGTTTGCTGAAGATAAATTAGGTCAGCTTTTTATGTTAAAAGATATCTTTATCTTTAATGTAAAGTATATTCCCCCTTTATATGGAATTCTAAGTTGATAAATATTATGCTACTATCTTCTACTAGCGTTCATGAATTCTGCTGAGATCTCAGGTCAGATTCTTTTTCTGTTGGTTTGTGGTAAGGGGAATTGAACACAGGGCACACTACCATCGAGCTACATCTCCAACATTTTTTATTTTGAGACAGAGTCTTACTAAGTTGCCCAGGCTGGACTTGAACTTGAGATCCTCCTGCCTCAGTCTCCTGAGTCACTGGGATTACAGGCCTGTGCCACCACACCTGGGGAGATTGATTTTTAGTGTTGGAAATCTTTCTGAAAGTGGCTTGTCCCTTGGGAGGCATATCAGATGCGTACCTTGTTCGATTGGTAGAACTGGGAGGATAGTCCTGGGCCTAGGATTTTAAATTTTTTTTTAGCCATCTGGGCAATGAAGCAGTGAGGTGAGAGAGGGAAAAGAAAAGTTAAGGAGATAGTTGTGCAACTTCACACTGAAGAATACCTGTGGTTATGCATAGATGTGAGGAAAGCCTTCCTTGTTGCGGGTAAACGAGTTTGTACTGTAAGTGGAATTTCCTGAAGGTTAGGGATGGCTGGGCCATGCTGCGCCAGCTCTGGTACCCTTCTCTTGGAATGACCCCTGAATGATCACCGCTGCTACCATGATGATCTTTGAGCTCTGCTGTCTCACTTAAGAGTCTTGTGCAAGGGTGAAAAATAGATGATGGTGGGTTTGTATTGTGTTAGTTCAACTGGAATTACATTTCCCAGAAATCCCTTCCTTGCTACTTCTGAGTTAGGAGGCCATAAAAGACCATTTGCATGAGACTTGAAAGGTAGAAAAGGAACCATATTCTTTTTATGTCTGCAAGGTCAATCCAGAGGCATCAGGTGCTTTGGCTACTCGTGGACATTATCGTTTACCTTCTGGCTCATGGTGTTGGCTGGGCATGCAGCCAAGCCTGCACCTCCTTCAGCTCTGTGGATCCTCCTGCAGTTTCTGACTGCTGGGCTCTGTGCTAACTCATATGGATGTTTACCTCTGTGATGAAGGGTACCAGCTTCCCCCGAAGGACGCTGCATTATTACAGTTGGAAGCTTGGAGGCAGTGAGAGATCAACCGTTCTGGTGAATCCCTGTGGGTTCCATTCACATCCATCTTCCCTACCCAACTGGCTGCCCTGCTTACTTCAGGATCCAGAGCCAGACGCAAAGCGAACAGCTTCACAGACCATTGAAGCAGATTTCATAATTGCCTATGCTTATAATAAATCCATATAATAAATACCTTATGAGATATATCTTCTTGTTGTTTTGGTGCTCTGATTGAACTTCAACTAATATTTGAGGCTTCTCTTTGTTCTTTTGAAAGACCCTCAGACCCTCAAATCCCCTGTCCAAAGGAGAACTACGTGTCACACTGGCTGCAAAAGCAAGAGGCAAGTTTATTAATACACAGGCGCCTGCGGGTGCACAGCCAAACCTCAGCCGAAGCTTTGGTGTACTGGCACACCGGGCTTTGGGGTACAGTTCTTTTATAGGGAGAGGAGAGTTGTTTCCCGCCTAGCACACTAACAGGTATCTCATTGGTTCTTTTGAATCCAGCATTAGGGTAAACTTGCTTTTCACTATACGTTCTTGGAAAACCTACAGGGTTACATTCCATTCTCAAGCATGTCCTGAGATATGGGTGCAGTGCTCTTTCTCAACCGGTTATATGGTAAGCTCATCCGGTACTTGTGCCTATTTATTGCATACTTTTACTTTCGCAACAAGGCCTCAGGTTATGGGGCTGGAGTCTTTCATTCCCCCCTTTTTCTATGTCATGGATAGAATCTTATATCCATTGTTCCGCCTGTTCAGATTCTTGGACTAAGTTTGTTTGTGACCCTGCCTGCTGCTGGAGTAGCTGATATTGTTGAGTGAGAACCATAGTTTGAATTACAGAAAGTCTTTCTTTCATGGACTGTACTAGTCTGTTAAGTATGCAGGGCCCGAATGTCAGGATTAACAGTAAAATAACTAAAGGACTCGCTAAGGTGGATAGCAAAGTAGTCAGCCATGGGGATTTGTTAAACCACTGTTCGAACCATCCTTGTTGTGCTTCAAATTCTTTCTGCCTTTTTACTAACCTTTCAGTAACTTTTTCCATAGTTTCGCGGACCACCCCTGTATGGTCTGCGTAGAAGCAACATTGCTCTTTTAAAGCCACACAAAGACCTCCTTTCCTACTTATTAACACTAGTGTCCTGCGTTTCCTAGAATCGATTTCAGCATGGCCTCCATTTTAGATTTCACTCGATATTAGACCCCGATTTTTCTAACTATACTGACTACCTAACTTTAAATCTGGCTTCATTTCCCCCCCCCCCCCAATTTGGGAACTCCTTACTGCTGTGAGGAAGGGGGACGAAGAGAATCTTTCTGGCTTCTTCAGGCTGAAAAGGGACGGCGTGGGGCAAGCAGTTTGGAGTCCCCCTTAAAAATATCGGGTCTATTGAGTGGTCCATGATAAAAGTCCAATTGAGAAGTAATAGGCTGGAGGGCCATTCGAATGATAGGTGGTCTATAAGAGAAACAAGAACTCATTAGTACTGGAACCATATTGATGCAGTAATAAATGCCACAGCACAGGAATATGCCAATGAGTATAATGACCAAGACAAAGATTAACAATGTTTTCCATCAGGCAGTACCAGGAACTAGGAGCTAAGATATTGTTTTCACGACAAAGTTGTTGAGGACATGGCTTCCATCTGAGCATGTAAATCTTTAAGGATATTTGTCACATTGTCAGAAATGTCAGGGATGTAAACACAACAACTAACATTTAGGGTTACAGATGTCCTTTTTCTTAAGATATAGTCTAATAATCTAATGCCATCTGATCATGCAAAATCCTTTTACTAGTATGACCTGTGTCTAATAGAAATCCTTAATTCTGTTACCTAGGGCTGGATACTCATACTAGCAAACACCAAGCCTACCTGTGTAGGTTAGGAATATCTATGGGCCTTAAACTAAAAACTACTCTGGCAGTTTCTTTTGATAGTTATCAGGCATTCCTGTCTGAGAATCTCTTTTGTAGCCTCCAGTTTACTTATTTATGGAAGTTTCATTTAACTATCATTATTATTAAAATGTCCAGGAATAGCTGTGTTTTAGCTTTGACTGTCTTTGCTAAGTGTTTAAGATGAAGCAAGTCAAACTGACTTTTGTTTCAATCTATTGTTAACAGTCAGCTGAATTACTCTGGGAGTCCTCGGGAACTTCACAGCAGCTTCTCAGTTCTGCTAGTGCCATTTGCGCTAAGATGGGTCCAGGCCTTGCTTGACCATGTGGCTTCCCTCGGAAGCATCAGGGATGTCTCCCTTTTCTGATGACCCTCCTCTTCACAGCAAATGCACTGACTGGCTTCCTGTCCTCCACTGGTCTCATTAATCTCCCTGATCGGGAGGTTATGTGGCCTAGAGTTGCAGAGCCCTTTGAAGAAGTCCCTATTCCCTGATTCAGACTGACTCAGAGGGCAAGAGCCAAATTTTTAATTTTAAAACTTAATCTTAAACATCCAGCAAAATAAGTTAACAGCCTTATATTAAGGGTACTGGACTTTAATGTCTATCTCTCTATCTTGTAGGTGGCAACTTTCTATAACTCATTATCTTAAATTAACCCAGGTTGTGAGTTCTTAAAGCAGTACCTCTTTAATACATTAACAGGCAATCTTAAATCATTTATAAGAAAACTACAAGATAAAATTATCAAGAGTAAAAACATTTAGTTCATATAATAGCTACCTTGAATTTTGGTGGAGTATATCCCCTGTTTGAGATCCTGGCAATCGTGACAAAAACCAACTTTTGGACACAATTTTAAATGTACTGAAATCTGGCTTACTTCTTTCATAGTCACTTTCACATGAGATGGGACATAGAGCCTTATCTCAAGTAAGGTGGGGCTCTTCATAAATCTTAAATACTATAGTTCTGAAGCTGATCTTTGGTTTTTAGACATTATTTTACAAAGCCTACATAAATTGTTGCCCAAGTTCACATGAATATTAGCTAACACAACATAATATCACATCTAAAACATGAATTAAAGGAAGGCTGGAAGCTTCTAACCTCTTGTTGGAAAATAGCAAAGTATTTCTGTGTTTTACAATAAAACCTTCACCCAAATTAGGCTCTCATTGACTTAAAAATACATTTAAATTGTATCTCAGTGTAGAAAGCAACATAGAACTTTACATATCTTACTGATAACAAGTCCAGTTATAGAACACAAATGATAAATAAATTTCCAACATGTTTTCTTCTTTTTAAGCCTAAAATTACCATACAACTTTAGAACATCAGCTTGATATAATGTTCTTTTGAAGCTTCTACCTTACAGACTTGTATACCTGAAAGATATGAACACATTAATAACACCATAATTACATTGATGTTTTCTTGAAGGGGGAGGGGGTTTGTACTTTGATCGGCCCAAAATATTTTTTGATTTTTTTTTTCCTCTAAAAATGTCTCTCTTAGCAGCTTAAGGAACACAGCACATTTTAAACATCGGGGCAGTAAAACAGACTATTGAAAGTTATCTATGCTTCTTAGAGAACCTGGGCAGAGTTTACTAATTATCTTATGTCTTTTTCAGTCCTACAACTTGAATTGCTAACATTTCTAACCTGAGAAAGAAGGGGAGCATCCAGGAGGAATGGATGCGGGGTTGGGAGTGTTGCGTAGCCCATAAGGAGGCAAATGTGATTGGGGCTTTCCCTCAGTGCCATTCATCTACCGATCACCCTAGATACCCCTGGGGGCTGTCGGGAGGGGGCTCAAGAGAAAGGACCTTAGGAATACGTCTGAGGGTAGCCCAGACCGGAATTCCGCAGTTGTTCCAAACTCTTTCCTCCACCTCCACACATCCGAGGCAGACCTGGATTCAGGACACTGTGTACTCACGCCAATTGCTCTCTGGGCCCAGACAGAAAAGTTGGAAGCGGCTTTGGCAGAACCCAACATGCCTGCTCTGTATTGAACAGGTGATTGAGAGCTGCCTAGGCCGGGAAACCTCTCACCCGAGTCTTGAAGAGTGGCGGCTGCACTAATTGCGTTTAAGTAGCCGTCGGGTGCCCACCTTACCTCCAGAAAGAAAGAGAGAGAGAGATGCACCTCAAACAGACATGGGGTGCGTGCACTTACCTCGGTGTAGAATCTCGGTCTGGGACAGAATTTATGACTGAAAGTTTGGCTCCCATCCCCAAAGTCAATTAATGTCAATTTAATAATGAGGACAGGGTATTGAGAAAAGTTAAAGTGAGATCTCAAAGTTCTTAGATCCCCAGCAGGCATTTCTATTTGCATTCAAGCCGATTACGGGAGGGAAAGAAAACATTGCTTTCCTAGTCTCAGTGTTTAGCCTTAGATGGAATTTATCACCTGTCTTGGGCTGGACAGGACAGATCCGCCATACCACCAATGGTCAAGGGTGAGGCTCAAGGGAGTTGTTATTGATTGTCCCATGTTAGTTTTCGTCGGTAGGAGGAAATAGAGAGTCAAGAGGACAGACACAAAAGAAAGCGGTACCGAATGAGCGCTGCGCATTTCTGGCACAAACCGAAAGTATATGACGGCTTAAGGGGAGCCGGCACTTCCCCTTTACTCACTTACAGAATTACAGAAACAGTGTATCCTTTGGAAACACTGGGGGTCCCAAAAAAAAGAGAAAATGGACCCTTCTGACCCCTGGGACGTCTCCCAGGGGGGCAGGGGAGAAGTCCGAGTTCGTCAACTCCTTCTCAAGCTGCCTCAGAATATGGAGCGATCACACGTAATCGTACAGTCGCTGCGCCACACCACAGACATAGACACGACACGACACAATAGCTCGAGCTGGCCAGCTTACCTCCCAGTGATGGCGAGAGTCCCTCCGGACAGGGATCTGGACGGGGGGGGGGGGGGGGGGGGGAGGGGATGGGATCTCGGTGGAACCTCCAAAATGAAAGACCCTCAGACCCTCAAATCCCCCGTCCAAAGGAGAACTACGTGTCACACTGGCTGCAAAAGCAAGAGGCAAGTTTATTAATACACAGGCGCCTGTGGGTGCACAGCCAAACCTCAGCCGAAGCTTTGGTGTACTGGCACACTGGGCTTTGGGGTACAGTTCTTTTATAGGGAGAGGAGAGTTGTTTCCCGCCTAGCACACTAACAGGTATCTCATTGGTTCTTTTGAATCCAGCATTAGGGTAAACTTGCTTTTCACTATACATTCTTGGAAAACCTACAGGGTTACATTCCATTCTCAAGCATGTCCTGAGATATGGGTGCAGTGCTCTTTCTCAACCGGTTATATGGTAAGCTCATCCGGTACTTGTGCCTATTTATTGCATACTTTTACTTTCGCAACAAGGCCTCAGGTTATGGGGCTGGAGTCTTTCACTTTATGGTCCAGCCAAGACAAGCTAAATAGTTAAGCAAAAATTTACCCCACACTGGGGAGCAATACAGGACAACTACAAATAGTGCAACCAACTTCTGGATCTTTATTTCCCCAGTTTCCAATTCTCCCTACCTAACTAATGCCTGTCCCCAGATCCCTTTCCAGGAGAGGACTTTTATTAGCTACTTTGATTCATCAAAGGCAAGTCAAGAGTAGGAAGATAAGAAAGCAGCCTTGAACCTTCCTTTCTGCTTGCTTAAGCCCTGTTCCTTGGCCCCTAAGTCCTCAAGGTCTGTCTTCCCTGCAGGAGAACCCTTCTAGAGAAAGTGAGAGTGATCTAGTGGCTAGAGATGTGACAGAATAAAAAAAACAGTGCAGAATCTCCACAGCCAAGCAGCAAACACCTTCAATAGCCAATTTTCTTTACTGTGAACATGCTGCCTGCTTTGTGTGCAGTCGTTACCACTGCAAATTATATCAACCTGCCCTTCTTCCTTCCTCAGGACACATGACATCCCTGCTCCTTTATGATTTCTTTCTGCCCTTGATGCTTGTTTTCATACCTATTTTTATTGGTACAAAAGAGCTGAGGGTTGGGAAGAATGTGATGTGATTTCCCAGGCTCTGGGGCTCCTCCATGGATGATGGAAGCTTTGGTAGGGAGGATGTCTGGGCCTAAGACAACCTGTCCTTCCCTGAACATGCTGTGTAGACCATGGCCTGCTCCTTCATGGCTCTGGTAGGCCTTAGCCTGTTTCCATCTTTTATATGCCCTCCCTAGCCCAGTTATATTTAGTGCTTACACAAGAAATCAAGAATTCAGGCAGCATCTACAGATGAAAACAATGATCCAGGGAGGTTAAGTCATGCCGTGTAGCTAGCTGTGGAATAGTGGTGGTAAAGGTGGTTGACAGTGGCTGTTGGTTCACTGACATTGTGTCTGCCTCAAGGACCATGTTCATTTTTATACCCCATTGATTATATCCTCAATGCACAATACCGTGACTGGATCATTGTAGGTGTTTAAATACATTTAATGAATGAATGAATGAATAATTGATATGTGAAATGTGCTGAGCTGAGAGGTAACTTGCCTAAAGTCACAGATCTAACAGTAATCTGAGGCTGAATATCTTTTCTTTTTTTTTTAAAGAGAGAGTGAGAGAGGAGAGAGAGAGAGAGAGAGAGAGAGAGAGAGAGAGAGAGAGAGAGAGAATTTTTAATATTTATTTTTTAGTTCTCAGCGGACACAACATCTTTTTTGGTATGTGGTGCTGAGGATGGAACCCGGGCCGCACGCATGCCAGGCGAGCGCTACCACTTGAGCCACATCCCCAGCCCCGAGGCTGAATATCTTAACCCCTGCTATCAGCAAGTTTTTTTGTTTTTTGTTTTTTTTCCCTTGTAAATCTGCTGGGCTTCACTGTAGTGGCAGAGCAACACAGGGACTGCCCTGGGAGGTCACGGTGCCCAACAAAAAGGCTGAACTCACTGTGGTGATTCTACTGTTCTACTGTTTCTCCAGAACTGGTTCTACTAACTTTTTTTTCAGTGCTGGGGATTGAACCCAGGGTCTCACACATGCTAGGCAAGCACTTTACCACCGAGTGCATCCCCAGCCCATGCTGAACTTTCTGACATAGGATTAACATGTTTAAGGTCATTTGGTAGTAGGAGCTTGCCTCCAAATTTATTACTCTAGACCTGTATGTAATTCTATGTGGTTTTGACAGGATGCAAAAATCTGTAACTTTTTTTTTTTTTTTGCATCCATCACACACTATAAATGAACAGCTGTATTATTAAAGCAAGTATTTTTTCAATGTCACAGATTTTGAATAAATATTGTTATGGATTCAAATTTATTTCATTCAAATAAGGAAACATCAACTGTTGATTTTTTTCTACACACTTTCAAAACAAATTTTAAAATCCCAAGCCACTTCCAAATAACAATTATAGTGTTTTCAGAATCACTGAACAAAAAGGAAATTATCTTGAAAACACTTCTGTTTTAAGGTTGTTTTGTTTGTTTGTTTGTTTTCTTCATACAAATGTCCTTATTCTAGGGCCAAGCACTTTTGCATTTCTTTTTTTAGCTGACTCTAATTTCTCTCTCTCTCTCTCTCTCTGTTTCTCTCTCTCTCACACACACATTTCTTTTCTCTCTTTTGTATGTATTTTTAAAAATACATACAAAAAAGGGAAAAGCAACTTTTGAAAAATTTGGCTTTGGATGCAGTTTAAATAGATGAAGATTATTTTAAAATCTTTGTTAACATTTTTGCTAGCTTCTGTAGTGGATAAAAAAGAAAAGAAGACATGGTCCCAGTCCCTTAAGGAATAATTTGGGCCAATCTGTAGGCATACCCTACAGACAGCTTTCTAGTTGGGTGATTGTGGAATCTCCACATGAGAAAATAAAATAGGGTCTTATTATGGTCTTTGAGAAGAAAACAAAAACCAAAAACCATAAATATCATCAATGAGATTGACTTTTGTAAAAAAATAATAATAATAGTCATGATAGCTATTCATAATGACCAAGCTGTTTATGTGCTAAGCTCTCTGCTAAGCAGATACTATTAGTTTCCCACTTTATGGATGTGGAAACTGAGGTCTGATACTGAACAAATGACTACTATCCACTCTGTCTCAGAAAAGGATTGAGTCAAAAGGGCAGTAGACCAATTGGTAAACCTGATTTTAACAGGCAGCTGGTCCTAACACTGAAAAGAAGATGGGGCGAGGGTCCAGGAGTGTAGAGCACCAAGAATCCTGACACTCGGGTCCTTGTGGTGTCAGCTAATATTATTAGGATAGAGCAATACTAAAATAATTAGTGCACTAAAAACTAACTGGGTAGCATCTGACATAAGCCTTGACAGTCCTTGTTCGTGAGTGTTATTTTCCACTTTAGAATCTCATTTGGATTTAAGTTTCTGCCTACAGAAAGGGCAGAACAAATCATTCTAATTGTGATGAAAATAAGTGTTATAAAGCTGGGAGAGAATAGGAAAAAAAAAGAAAAGAAATGTTAAGTTCACTGCCTTCTAAAATTAGGCTATCCTGAACACTGGGCATAAGCAAAAGAAATGGCAAAGACAGCATTAAAAAAATATATATATTTTTTTTTTTAAAGAGAGAGTGAGAGAGAGAGAGAGAGAATTTTTAATATTTATTTTTTTTAGTTCTCGGCGGACACAACATCTTTGTTGGTATGTGGTGCTGAGGATCGAACCCGGGCCGCACGCATGCCAGGCAAGCGTGCTACCGCTTGAGCCACATCCCCAGCCCCCAAAAAATATTTTAAAAGTGGGACTCAGAGTGGCAAGCCTGTAATCACAGCAGCTGGGAGGCTGAGTCAGGAGGATTGCAAATCTCTGTCTCAAAAGAAAAAGGAAAGAGGACTGGGATGTAGCTCAGTGGTAGAACACTTGTATAGTGTTTCAGTCAGCTTTTTCGTTGCTTTGACTAACTGACCCCACCATCACAACTGTAGAGGAGGAAGAGTTTATTTGAGGGCTCCTGGTTTCAGAGGTCTTAGTTCACAGAAGGCTGGCTCTGTTCCTTTGGGCTAGAGGTGAGGCAGAACACCATGGTGGAAGAGTGTGGCTCACATGGTGATCAGAAAGCAGAGAGAGAAACCTCCACTCACCAAGATACAAAATATGTACCCCAAAGCCCTACCCCCAGAGTCCCCCCTCCTCCAGCCACACCCTACCAGCCTTCAGTTACCACTCAGTTAATCCCTACCAGGGGATTAATTCACTGATTGGGTTAAGGCTCTCACTACCCAATCATTTCTCCTCTGAACCTTCTTGCATCGTCTCACACATGAGATTTTGGGGGACATCACATCTAAACCATAATATATAGCATGTAGGAGTCCCTGGGTTCAATCCGACATACAGCCAAAACAAAACAAAACAACTTGAACCACAGCAAAAAATACAAAACAAAAACAAAATGAAACAGACCCCCAACAAACAAAATCCCCAAATTAAACAAAAACAAAAACAAAAAAACCACTAAAAATAAAGGCCCTTCCCCCATGCCATATATAAAGAAACTTTATCAAAGTGTCACATTACCTTTGTTCATAAATCAGGTAGTATCTAACTAGTTGTAACTTTTGGGAAATGCAATAATAAGAATAAATAATAGTCAAGCCTCTGCAGTGTGCTCAACACTGTTCTATGAACTTTTTATGGGTAATCTCAGTTATTTTAAATAAGATCTTACAGATGAGAATTTAAGACTTAGAGAAGAAAGTAGTGCCCAGGAATAACAAAACTAGCACAAGTGGGGCTGAAATTAAATGTGGGCAGCCTGCAGTGGAAATATAATCAAGTCCATATAATTCAGCCAGTATTTAATCAATGTCTGTGGCCTGCAAAGCAGTGAGTTGGGTTTTCCTTGTCCTCTTCGCATTCAGTTTAGTCACTCTCTGGGATATTTAATGACAGAATCTTATCTTGTTTTGTTTTGGCCGTCCAGGCTAATTTTCCCATTACCCCAAAAGGTGGCACTTAAGCCTAAGGTCCCAGCTAGCTGGAAAGCTTTGTGGAAGAGGGGAGTTCTAGATGCAACAGCCCAGCCCCCAGGTGCTTCCTGTTGGAATTCCTAGGCATTCGAAGTGAGCAAAAATGAATTCTCCAGGCACTGCACCTCCTACCGAACCTGCAGGCTTTGGTCAGAATTCTACCGTAGCATGGAGGGACAGAGATGCTCTCCTAAGCAAACTCTGGTCAGGGCTCCCACAGCTCCTTTTCAATGAGGCCTTTTCCTTGGGCACGTCCTCAAGAGCCCAGTTTTACCAAGAATCCTCTTAAGTCAGCTTATCCGGCATCCTCACCCTTGACATCTGGGCAGCCTTGGATATCAGATCAAATTCCATTTCCCCCACCCTCCCTCAGGTGGGGTCTGAGCACCCTGTTCTGCTACCAGCAGGAGTCCCGCCATCTCAGTTCTGTCGCTGGGATTCCTCTTGAGTCTTGATGTTTCCTCTCAGTGATGTTCCTCCCACAAACCTCACCAATGGCTATTTTACAACCTGCTTATCCTTGTTCTATTCTGAGTTGAGCCCAATCTCCATCCTCTACTGCAAAACCCTATTAGTTTCCACCATGGGGAGTCTCTACACCCATGCTGATAGTCCTGAAGAAAGTCCGTGTTATTCTTTTAACAAGTGTCAGAGTAATTTTTTCTTTAACAGAAGGTTTTTTTTTTTTTTTTTTTTTTTTTTAAATTTCAGCCTATGGCTTTTGTGTACATAAATTTACTAAGTTGGATTTTCCTACTTCATTCTAGGGGTTCTTCCCACTTGAATCTTGCTTTGAGTTTCAGCTAAACGTAAGTGTAAAAAGTTTTAAAAAGTCGAGTCAAGCCTTTCTTTCTTAACTGACTTGAGTTGGAATTGTGCATAACCTTTTCCAGAGAAATTCAGTTACATTTTTCTTTTTAATAGAAAATACCTCATATTCACTTTCCTTGTCTCCCACAGTGACTTATATAACTGGTTCGTGAACAATCTTCACTCACAATGTTGCCAAAAGCCCTGTCTTTGTCCCCAGTGCCAATCTAATAATGAGGACACGGTTTTGAGAAAAAGGAAAAAGGGTTATTGCTTTGCTAGCAAAGGGGAAACACAGGGGACTCCTGTCCCAGGCTGTGATTCTGCCCCTCAGCAGGAACACGGGGGGGGGGGGGGGGGCATTTAAAGAGGGGATTCAGAGAAAATGTTAAGAGAGATCAGGAAGGAGAAGGTCAGGGAAAAGAGGATCAGGAAGGAGAAGAAGGTTGGGAAAAAGAAAAAAAGAACATGTGAGTTTCAAAGCCCCAGGGGATATAGTGAAAGCATCAAGCGAACCCTTGTTACATTAGTAGCCTCAGACTCTTCAGGGTTAGGTCTCAGTCCCACAAAACTGCTCTCACTTCAGATGCTCATCAAGGACGGGTCCCTAGGTTACCATGTTTCTGTCTGATGTGGCCACACAGTTGGGGTTCCTCACCTCTCTTTCAGGTTCAATAATTTGCTCGAATGAGTGAAAAAACTCACGAAAATACTTAGGTTTACTAGTTTATTATTTAAAAACACAAATAAAGAGCCAGGAGTCAGGCATAGGGATTTCTGGCCCCATGGAGTTGGGGTGATTTGTTGTACAGTGCTCCACTTTATGCTTTGAATCTACCCCTTGCTGCTCTGCCATTGCAATTTATTTTTTAAATGGACTGGTTTCTTTCTATACCTCTCTCCAGGTTCCTCCCTAATCTCAGGGGAAGCAGAACTACCTTTCTTCCCATCCTAGGCAGAGTCATCTGTCACTGAGTACACACCCACCATAGGAACAAAGTCAACCAGACTTTGGGAATGGCACCAGGACATCTCAGAAATGACTGTCTCCCAAATTCACAAGTGAATTACGACTCCAGACCCAGAACACCTGGAATGTAGCCTTTGAGTCACTTCTTTAAGGGCTCCTTGTTTCTGCCAATGGGCGGAATCACAGCCTTTGGGACAGGAGTCCCCTGTGTTTCTTCCTTGTTAGCAAAGCATTAAACATTCTTTTTCCTTTTTCTCAAAACCATGTCCTCATTATTGGATTGGCATCAGGGACAAAGACTGAGCTTTCAGCAACATTGTCACAGCATATGGATGTGTTCTCCGAGTTGAAAGCTCTCTGAACTGCTTTGATTCAAGGTTTTTTTTTTTTTTTTTTTTTCTTTTTGTGTACCAGGAATCAAACCCAGAGGCACTTAACCCCAACCCTTTTTTTTAATGTTTTATTTAGAGACAGGGTCTTGCTAAGTTGCTTAGGACTTCACTAAATGGCTGAGGCTGCTTCCTGCCTCAGCCTCCTGAGCTGCTGGGATTACAGGTGAAGGGAAAGCAAGGAATGAGAGATGGGTGAGTGAGAAGTAAAAGATGGAAAGAGATCCACACAAAAGTTTATCAGAGCTGACAAATCAAGGCCATGACTCTATTGTGAGAAACCAGCCTCTACCTCAGAGCAAAGCCTGTCCAAGGAAGGGGGTGTGACCCTTGTCCTGGGAAAGACCCACAGAGCACTCCTAGGCACATAGGAGTGCTGAGTTGTTTATCTACAAATAACAGGAGATATCTGCGGAGCCAGGTATCCCTGACTCAGTCAGGCTAGGTGGGAATCCATAGCAACCCCCTAGCAGCCACCAATCAGCATGAGACAGGGAAATACCTGGGATGCCAGATGACCCTCCCAGTAGTTTATGGTGGTTGATAACATGTGGGAAACCATGTAGTTCAGCACGTACTCCCCTGTGGCTTAAACCAATCAGTTCAAATGACTCCCCCTCTTGTACTAGCCAATCACCCTTACCCAACTTGTTCCCGCCAGTGAATGTGCTAATCATGTTTTAGAGCTGTTATTTGATTTTCCTGAGGTGTGTGATGATTTGCTAAGAGATGCTATGATGTATGTGGGGGTCCCTGCCTTCCCCAAAGAGTGTATAAAACTGCTGCAAACCCTGGGCTCAGGACCTCTCAGCATCACCAGTTGCTGTGTGTGCACGGAGGACCGAGCTCGCAATAAACACCTCTTTGCTGTTTACATTGATCTTGATCTCTGGTGGTCTTTTGGGGTTCCTGAACTCGAGCATAACAATAGGAGAGAGAGGCAAAACAGGCTTGAGTTCTGGGACTTTTATGGGGGAGACTCAGGAATCAGCCTGGAGGTCCTAATGTGGGCAGTTAAGGGTTGGGTTGGTGTGAGGGAGTGGTGAGCCTTTCTCAGAAATGGCCTTGGGCCAGAAAGTGAAACCTTTTCCTTAAAATGGCGGCTGTCACTGAAGATGGCTGTCCAGATGTTAAGCAAGGACCTTATAACAGGTGTGCACCACTGCACACGCCTTGATTCAGATTTTAATGGAAATTTCATTAGATAGTCATGATTGATTAAATTATTGGCAATTTTTTTTGTACTGGGGATTGAACTGAGGGGCACAGGACCACTGAGCCCCAGCCCCAGCTCTGTCTCACTCAGTTGCTTAGCACCTTGCTGTTGCTGAGGCTGGCTTTGAACTGGTGATCCTCCTGCCTCAGCCCCCTTAACTGCTGGGATTACAGACATGTAATTTAGCCACTGCCAGTGTTATGCTCTAGATCAGGACCCCCAAAAGACCACCAGAGACCAAGATCGATGTAAGCAACAAAGAGGTGTTTATTGCGAGCTCGGTCCTCCGTGCACACACAGCAATTGGTGACGCTGAGAGGCCCCAGAGCCCAGGGTTTGCAGCATTTTTATAATTCTTTGGGGAAGGCAGGGACTTCACATACACCATAGCATCTCTTAGCAAATCATCATACACCGTGGGAAAATCAAATAACAACTCTAAAACATGATTAGCACATTCACTGGTGGGAACAAGTTGGGTAAGGGTGATTGGTCAGTACAAAAGGGGTATTGGTTTGAACTGACTGGTTTAAGCCAAGAGGGGTGTACGTGCTGAACTACATGGTTTCCCACATGTTATCAACCACCATAAACTTCTGGGAGGATCATCTGGCATCCCAGGTATTTCCCTGTCTCATGCTGATTGGTGGCTGCTAGGGGGTTGCTATGGATCCCCACCTAGCCTGACTGAGTCAGGGACACCTGGCACAGCAGATCTCTCCTGTTATTTGTAGATAAACAACTTAGCCAACTTAGCAGGGTGGGGATGTGCCTAGGAGTGCTCTGTGGGTTTTTCCAAGGACAAAGGTGATGTCCCTTCCTTGGACAGGCTTTGCTCTGAGGTAGAGGCTGGTTTTTCACTTCCTATTTCAGAATATGGTTGAACAGTTTATATAACTATTATTTAGAACCAGGAATGTTCTTCATTGATGAAAATAAGGATACTTGGACACTGTTTTAGTATCATTTTTTTCTGTAGCTGGGGATGAAACCCAGGGCCTCATACATGCTAAGGCAAGCAGCTCTACCACTGAGTCACAATCCCAGTCCTGAAAACCATTATATTTCCTTTTCCTGGTCCACCAGTTTCATAAAACACGCTCATCTGTTCTATTCTGTTTCATTTAAAACGACACTGGCTGAGATCCTGTTGACTGACTAAACTGACTTTATACTCCAGCTATGGGTTTCCAACCTGTTTGAAAACAATGGATTAGAACTGGACACTGGGTTAAAGAACATTGACCTCACATAGAGGGAGAACTGTTAGATACTTTTGCTCTTGGTTTTTTTTTTTTTTATTGTACACTGGGATTAGTTCCCTTCTGATTCTAATAACTGGTTTTCTTGAAGCTATCTGGTACAATTCTCTTGTCTCTGGCCCCAAATTGTGACTAAGATAAACAATTGAGGATCAAAGGGTTCAGATATCCTATATTCTAATTAAATGATTAGAAACAATCTCTTCACCACAGGGTTTCCTAAGAGACTCCAGGACTGGCCCTTCTACTACCCGACTTCCCCACACCCTCAATCAGAAGAGAGTTTTGTGGGAAAGAGTGTAACATTTACTCAATGCCACCCTGTCCCCATATGGAGAAGAGAAGATGCTTCCCTTTATCTGAAACCAAATGAATGTTCCAGATAATCAATTATAAAGATTTGGTGGAGGTGAGGTATACAGAAAGAGGAGACTGGTATCCTGCTCCTCCTTGGTCAACTTCTTGGAAGGAGACTTGTCACTGTAGTACTGGTGCAGGAGAATCTGGGAGAGAGGGCACAGTGGATGGTGTCCCACCCCCAGTGCAGAAGATGGAGCCCGGCGATCTAAAAGCTGGCCCTAGAAATTAGATGAGATTGAAGTGTACAGCCCTAGGTTTCAGGGACTGTGGAGTTTCACTGGGAGCAAAGAGGTGTAATAATGACAGGAATTCAGCTTCATGTCCCCAGCTGGCAGGTCTCAGCAGGAAGATATGATCAATTTTTCCAGGGCTAATTGTTTTAGGAGCTGTGTGCCAGGAACCAGGGACAAAGACAAATATTTACTTTTAAAATTATATTATAGATTTTACTATTTTCTAAATTGGGCACAATTCTACTTCATGGAAACAATTTCCAGAATGGTCCTTTGGTGGTGGTGGGGGCAGTGTTATCCTCACAAAGGGTGGGCTCTGCCCAGGCCTGTCCACCTGGCTGGGCAAGTGGTGATCTTGTAGAAAGTATAAGGAAAGATTTTTGTATTCTGGAATCAATTGTGTCAGTTCAACTATTTGATGAACTGAACGCTGTGACGTGTTTCTTTTCTAAGGATTCATTTCCTCATCTTTAAAACAGGAGCAATTCATTTCATAGGTAATTGTTGGGATTAATGAGAAGTAGACTTTAAAATGGATAGCACCGATTGAGCATTCCATACACTTAGTAAATGTTGGCTGTTATTATTGTTAAATGGGTTTGTATCTGATGAACTGCTTTATTGGTACCTCTGAGGCACAGCCCTCGGTATATCCAGAATGATGGGGACGTGGGGAATTTTGATAGATCTGAGCTTCTGTTTTTACTCAGTTATAAAGTCAAAGGTTGTCTTAACTTCAGATACTGAAGGGCACTGATCTTGTCCATGGTGAGATTATAGTTTAATGTAGAAGACCCATAGAAGTGTCCTGATGATAACTCAGGGTGGGTGTGATGGAGAACACCTGTAATCCCAGTCACTCAGGAGACTGAGACAGGAAGGTCACATGTTCCAGGCCAGCCTGAGCAACATACCAAGACCTTATCTCAAAATAGAGAGGGCTGGCAATGTAGCTGAATGGTAGAGCATTTGCCTAGCATGCAAGAGGTCCTGGCTCCAATCCCCAGTTCTGGGGAGAAAAAAAAAAAAAAAAAGAAAAAGAAAAAAAGAAAACAAAGTGAAAGAACTCAGGATCATGGTTACCTCTGAGTTGTAAGAATGGGAATATTGACCCATAGAGACTCAACTGTTTAAATAAGGATGAAAAGAAAAAAGAAGTCTGAAGAAAATAGAGTAAAATGTTAAAATTTGTGGAATCTGGGTAGTTGATATGAGATGACTATATTATGTTTTAGATCTTTTAAAGGCTGGACATAATTACATGAAGAACACCTTTATTTTCTTTTTACCCACTGTCACCTTTCATGGATTCACAGAGCCGATTTTATGCTGGCAAATGAGTTATGTACAAAATAGTCAGCACATCAGGGAGGCAAAATATCATGAATTCTCTTCAGGGGAGTGATGACAAGTTCATTACAGACGGAATCCAGACGAGGACTAGGAATGGTCGAAGGTGGAATATCAAATCCCTCCTCTTCCTCCTTTTTCCTTCCCCAGGCAAGTTACTTACTGCTTCTGGGGGAGGAGAAAAGGGATCATAAATATCTGTTTTAGGGACAGTGGAAATGTGCGTTTAGGAGCTTCATTTTCCTGCTTGGAAGTTATTTTTATTTTTCAAAAGCAAAAAAGATCAGGGTGGGGTTCAGAAGGTGAGGGGAGAAACTATGGCTGAGTGAACCTGGGCTTCAAGGTCTGAGGGTGGAGGGGACCTGCCACGGAGCCCTAACTGGCTGTTTCCAGAGACTTCAGGCTGAGGCTGAGGTCCCTCACCAAGAGTGGTGGGAGTGACTGGACAGGCTCCTAGCCTGCAGCCACAGAAAGGACCTGAAACACTTGTCTGATTCCTTTTCCTAGAGACTCCTGGAATAGGGTCTGGGTTTGTAGTTCTTCCACCTGAAACCTCTTGTTTTCACACGGGAGCCCAGGTTGATTGATGTCGGTGAGGTGTGGGATGGGGAAGCGTTCTGCAGTCCTATGATTGGGTTTGTGTTTTAGTGACCTGTGCCCCTGGGCTGCAGTCTTCATGAAGGCCTCTCAGTTCCTGCTCCCCTGCCTTAGGTGAGACAGGAAGGACAGAGAGGGCTGGTACTGGGTATTTCCCTTCTTCCAGGTCCATTAGGCTCTTGTAAAATAGTTTGTCTCAAAGACGAATAGAAATCTCTAGGCAGTTTTCAAAATTGTTACTTTCCCCTTCCCTGCAGGAAGCCAGGGAGGATTTGTCTCTGATCTTCACAGTAAGAACATAGTGTGGTTCCTGAAGATTAAAAAAAACATCATGAAAGTGTGAAAGACTCTCCAAGACTGGGCACTCTTGGCGTTTTTAACTCTCAAGCTAGTCAACATTGAGCTTCTAGCAATTCCTCAATTACAGGTTCGACTATTGCTGCCAATATTGACTCCAGATGCGAGCTTCGTATGGGTTTCAGCTGCAGCTCCTGCTCCTAAGCATCCACTCTCTGGTTCTACCTGTCTCTCCAGTTTTTGAGGGAGTAGTTTGCCCTGTGACCTCCAATTTTTGATGAATCTGAGAAGAGTTGTTGATTTTCATATTGGATAGAAGTGACAACTTCCAAGGTTTTTACATGTCAGGCCAGAAAGTGGAAATTGGGGAATACTGCTAAATTTTTGGTGTCAAATTTTTACCGCTATAAATTTAAATTGGAGGCTAGGAAGATGCTTATATAACTGCCTTAACTGCCTCCACCTCAAAGCTAATCCAACACTGGAGTGTGGAATCTGACCCCAAGCCCCTCACATCAGTCAGTCGGACCTTGCTTGCCTACCTCCACAGTAGCATCTGTCACTTTAAGCAGGACAATCTTGTCATGAATCTGAAGTTCAAGAATTGTACTCTCTGTGTGTTTGTTCTTTGTTCTACTTTTCCAATTCTCTTCTTTGTATTCCACTTTCAGTTACTGAGTCCCCATCATCTTTCCCAGTATCTGATTCTCTCTCTATTTTGAATTCTGGCCTCTATCTTCACTTATCATGCCCTGAGTCCTGTAACAGTCCCGTGAGAAGATCCTCACAAACTCTTGCTTGGTTGCTAGGATCTCTACCTATTGCTTTCCCCAAAGATATATCTGTTTTTGATATTTACTTTGAGTGGAAAAAATTCATGACATATTAAGTGAAAAGAGTACATTATCAAAGAGCATACCATGTATAATTCAAAGTTTATTTATGTGTGTGTGTGCATGCTTGTGCATGTGTATACATATGGGGTATGAATACTAGAATTATATACATCAAAATATTAACAGCAAGCATCTCTTTGGTTGAGTCAAGACAATTTTATTTTCCTTTTGATATGGAAAATATTTTTTTTATCTTTCCATGCTGAATATGCATTATTTATATATCTTGGGAACATATTATAGATATTGATGTTGGTCAGCTTATCATCTATGATTAATAATCTAGAAACTTTCATTTTTTCTTAAAATAAACGAAGTAGAGAGCCAACGTCAGAAATATGGTATGTTCCTGGCAACTCTGTATGTGCAAATTTCAAGATATAATAAAGTCCAGCACTATTTCTGCTTTTTAGAAAACACGTAGAATAGAACTAGAAATCACCTTGTGAAGTAATTGGAGGTGTAGATCTTACAACACCATCAGTCATTCTTTAAAAGTTTAAATTCTACAAATGGAATCATCAAACCGGTGAAGGTATTGTTGATTTATTTGGTAAAAATCTTGTGCATTCCAATTTTAAGGATATCATAAATGACATGAAACTTTTGGCAGATTTCCAAGAAGGAGAAGCTTAAAAGCAGTTTCTCTCAAAACAAGAGGATCCTGTAAAATTGTTTTGGTGAACCATTTCCTCAATTCACTTGAAAATCAGAAAATATGTGAAAAAAACATGGAACATTTACTACATGCTAGGAACTCTTGTTAGCATTTTACAAGGGTAAGTTATTCTACTTACAATGTAACTAAGTTGTAGTGTATATTGACCCTGTTTTTGTAGATAAGGGAATTGAGGTATAGAAAAGTCAAGTATCATGTACAAGATAACATTCTCAACTTGTTGGCATATGTTTTCAATTCTCTTTTACAAGCCTTGGGGGGCTATATCAAATATACTAGTTTCAAAGTCACATGAGCTGGGACTGTAATTGAATAAGGCACTTATGTAGTACCTAGACTTAGAGGCTACTTTCAATGAATTTCTTTTCCTCCCCTGAGGTGAAGTCCTTTGCAAAACATAACCTCTCTGGCTTATCAACAGTTGCCCTTTAATGATACAACTAAAAGTGACAAATCGTTCATCCAGGAGCTTTTTTAGTTAAATACTAGAAATTTCCATTGCCCCTGGAGTATTGCTTTTTAAAAACTCACAAATTGGGGCTGGTAGCTCAGTGGTACAGCGCTTGCCTAGTATGTGTGAGGCACTGGGTTCGTTCCTTAGCACCACAAAAAATTAAAATAAAGACATTGTGTCCATCTCCAACTTAAAAAACAAAACAAAGGAAAGCTCACAAATTATAGTTTCAAGAATCCCAAGATTTATGTCTAATTTTGTTTGTCGTATGAACATGGGAATCAGTAGAAGATGAACTCACAGAAAGTTTTCATTTCAATAAAATGTTGAAAGACAAGAGCTTTGGAGGTGACATCAGAAGTGACCTTGGCCTTCACCCTACTGCAGACAGAACATGTAAAACCCATGGACTTCCTTCTCTGAAAAAGAAAAACTTCCAAGTTCCTAGGATTATTAAGTTCCTAACATTTTTTCCTCCCTGTTCAAAAGGCATTGTTTTGTCTCATATTTCACAAGGACCCTCCATGGTGTTTGTGCCTGCAGAAGGAGATTGACCATAATTTCAAATCACTACTGGTTTCCGAGTCAGAGATGATGCTATATGATGAGCACGAGTCTGTTTCTTATTACTGATACTCTGCCCTTCAGATAGAGCAATGCTAAGGCACAAAACACGAGAGGCACTGAGTTCTCAACTGCTTGCTAATCAAACCCAATGTCATCCCTGGAACTTGAGGCCAACAAAAAAAAATCCTTGCTGTTATCAAGAAATTCTAGGCTCACCTCTATATTCATGCATTTTATTTTGTATCGTTCAATCATCTCTTTGGTGCTCCGTTGTATAAGGGATAACCCCATGCCCTAAATTAGGCCACTGTGTGAGAAGCTTTGGAGTCATCTGTTGAACGCATGTCCTTGGGTTTGTTTGTGACCTGGGAAGAGGAACCCGAAATGCCAACGCCCTGATCCTTTTGCCAAAGGAGAACTTGAATCAGGCTTTGCTATTGTGGCTGTAAATTTTGACATTTTATAACTGACATGACCCACTTTTTCCAGATGACTAACTAGATGATTGTAGGTTATTCAGACTACTTCTGTCTTACCTTGGAAATGGATGAGGACACCTGAAGAGCTTAAGGAATTTGAATAACCATAGGCATGAGTTATCTGCTTCTAGAAATGCCTTGTGTGGGAAAATGACATTTTCCCTCAGTGCCTGTAACAGTTCCATCATTGTCGAGTAAGTGAATTCTAAAAGAGGATCTTCACGTTACCTCAGCCATATGATAAGACGTATGTCAAGAAATTGTTTCCAGGAAAACATTGGCTAGAACCTGTGTCTGGTGCAGCCTGGAATCTAGTCAGACTTTGAAGAGAATGGTAAGCCGATGTAAACCACTTGTTCAACAAGTAGTTTTCATGAGCACACATTACATGCCAGGCTACTGGACAGAAGTCATCAGTAAATTCACTTTTGATGGTAAGGGACTAAGTTATCTTGATTTTTTTTCAGAGGAAGGACTTGATTGGGTTTTGGTACTTGTTAGTCAGCTTTTCATTTCTGTGACAAAAATCCATGACAAGAACAACTTAGAGGAGGAAAGATTTATTTTGGCTCATGGTTTCAGAGGTTCAGTCTCTGCTGGCTCCAAGGCCGAAATATCAAGGCAAAGGATGTGGCAGAGGAAAGCTGCTCAGCTCCAGGCAGCCAGGAAGCAGAGAGCAGGGGCCAGGGAGAAGGTCGACTCCTCAGGGCATGCCTCCAGGGTCTACTTCCTCCAACTAGGTCCCACCTCTCAGTAGTCCATCCAGCTATCAATGGATTAATTCATTTGATAGATTGATCCACTGATGAGGTCAGAGCCCTGAGGATCCAGTCATTGCCTAAGAGCTGTATCTCTGAACCTTACTGCACTGTAAAAATGCATCACGTTTCCAACACATGAGCTTTGGAAGGACGTTCCAGATCCAAATCATGAGAAGTGTATACCTAATTAAAAAGTCAGGCCTGGATCGGTGGTGCACGCCTGTAATCCCAGTGGCTGGGGAGGCAGAGGAAGGAGGATTGCCAGTTCAAAGCCAGCCTCAGCAACTTAGAGAGGCCCTAAGTACCTCAGCAAGACCCTGTCTCAAAATAAAATTTAAAAATGTGGCCTAGTGGTTGAGCACCCCTGGGTTTAATCTCCGGTACCAAAACAAGACAAAACAAAACAAACTCATGAAATACTGCAAGTTTCATTTTGAACATAGGCAATAAAATTATATGCATTTGATCTGAGTATATCAGATACTTTAAAAATAATAATTCTTTTTTTTTTGGTATCAGGGATTGAACTCAGGGGCATTCAACCTTGAGCACATAGTTGTATAAAGGATAGCACAGGTTCTAATGTTAGGTCTTAAGTTGCACTTATCAGGTGTGTGTGTGTGTGTGTGTGTGTGTGTTCAGTACGTCCCCACAGGTCACTAATATGATGCAGTATGAATGTCCTGAGTTTGAATTCTGGTTTTGTTCACCTAACCTGGGCTAACCACTTACCCTCTCTGAGCCTCAGTTTCCTCATCTATGTTATGGTTAATACAACCACAAGTAATGCCTTTGAGTTGATGGGAATTTATTAAAATAATAGGTAACTTTTTAACTGGATCTTAAAAGGTGAATAGGTTTTCTCTAGGTAAAGAAGAATGAGAAAAATATAGAGGAAATGTTACATATTGTTATGGACATAGGATAATATTTCTTAGTTAAAACAATACTTAAGAGGTCATTGGAGCCGGGCACGGTGGTGCATGCCTGTAATCCCAGTGGCTTGGGAGGTTGGGGCAGAAGTATCACCAGTTCAAAGCCAGCCTCAGCAATTTAGTGAGGCCCTAAGAAATTCAGTGAGACCATGTCTCTAAATAAAACGTAAACTGATTTTAAGTATGCATACTTTACTCTTATGTACACTGCTATTTAATCACCAACAGCATAAATGTATGGAACAAGAGCTTTGACTATTTTTATCTCTTATTCTCTTGTTGTCACTTTAGGCTTTTTTTTTTTTTAAAGAGAGTGAGAGAGGAGAGAGAGAGAGAGAGAGAGAGAGAGAGAGAGTTTTTAATATTTATTTATTTATTTAGTTCTCGGCGGACACAACATCTTTGTTGGTATGTGGTGCTGAGGATCGAACCCGGGCCGCTTGCATGCCAGGCGAGCGCGCTACCGCTTGAGCCACATCCCCAGCCCCACTTTAGGCTTTTTTAAAAGTAGACTATAATCAATGTTAGTAATGTTCATTTTGTTTATTTCTTCATCTTTTTTTTTTTTTTTCTTTTGGTGCCGGGTATCAAACCCAGGCCTCAATCATGCTAGGCAGGGGCTCTGTCACTGAGCTACAACATCCCTAGCCTGTACCGTTCACTTTCATTGGTGAAATAAGTGGCTTGTTAATTAGCATAAAGGATATTAGAAATGGGCATTGGATAATCATATTAGTAATGTTCAAGGTATGTGAATTGGCAATTAAATTTTGAAGGTACTTCTAACTTGCAGGAATGATGGAGTATAGACATTAAGTAAGGTCTCCACCTTTTACTCTTAAGAATGGCACCCCACATAGGATCCCTAATCAGTTCTGGGTCTAATGGTTTGCTGTAATTCTTGGTTCCCAGAATTTGAGCATGGTTAGCTGATTCTTGCCACCAGAATGTTGTCCCATTTGCCATCGGGATCCTTCAAGTCAGGTACTGTGGACTAAAAGCTCAAGTTTCACTTAAGGTCAAGTTAAATATGCTGTTTCATGTTTTCATGTCTGCCTACTAAAAAATGTCTGTTGTGGAAGAATTTGATTCTGAGTAGATAACTGTCACCTACTTCCATTGTTTTCTGGGGGCTGTCATTAGCTACCAAAAAGCACTCAAGAGTTGAACAAAACCAAAATTAGCTTAGGCCTAATGTGAATTAGCTTGGAGAAATAAAGACAGGAAGTTGGGAAAGTCTGAGAGGCTCAGGGAACTGCCAGAGGTTTAGTCTGTCTGGAGCATGGAAATTGTGTTTGAGGAGAACAGGAGTTAAGAATTGAGTTTTGAAAATAAGTTTGGGGCCACCTGGTGGAAGAGACTTGCGTTTCAATCTCATAAGCGTGTTCTCAGAGGAGTCGCGGGAGATTTTAAGAAGGGGAGCTGCAGAGGCTCAGACTTGCTCTCTGGCTGCCACGTGCAAAGAATGAGCAGGTAGAGACGGGCTCCCACACTGGGGCTTGTGGGGCAAGCTTTGTCTGTTGTCTGCTTTGGTGCAGCCCCTGAGCTAAGAATGGCTTTTAGGTTTTTAAGTAAAAAAGAAGAAAAGTGACACAGCACGTGAAAATTACAGGAAACTCAAGACCTGGTGCCCACCTATCAAGTCCCGATGTCACACAAGCTGGTTCCGTTTGTGTTCTGTCTCTTGTAGCTTCTGCCGCACAGACATGGAGGTGAAGAGCTGTCACAGGAGTCCCACAGCTCTTGCAGCCTGAATCAGAATGTTTGCATCAAGGATTGCCATTGACCATGAGAGAGATCAGGTGGTCAAAGGAATGAGGAGAAAGTAGGAAGACTTAGATTGAATTTTGGCGATGAGGTAGAGCCTCCTCATTCATTCCACGGTGCTATTAAATGAAGACAAATATCTGGGAGAAGATATGAGTGGTGAGATGGGAGGAACTGCCCTTACCATGGTGGGGCTTCTTGAATCTAGGTTACCTTTGGACAAACCAGAGATAGTTTTCCAGATAGAGAGGTTCCCTCTGCATGTTTTGAGGGTTGTTGGGGCCGGAGATTGGAGAATTATTCATTTAAGGTCCTGGTTGAAATTCAAATCCTTTTATTCCTTTCTTTTCTTCTCTCTCTTTTTTCCTTTCGTGTTGCTGGGTAGCAAACCCAGGGCTTCACCCATACTAGGCTGTTATGCTCGAATTCGGGACCCCCAAAGACCACCAGAGACCCAAGATCGATGTAAACAGCAAAGAGGTGTTTATTGCGAGCTCGGTCCTCCGCACGCACACACAGCAACTGGTGACGCTGAGAGGCCCCGAGCCCAGGGTTTGCAGCATTTTTATACATTTTTTGGAGAGGACAGGAACTTCACATACATCATAGCCTCTTCTAGCAAATCATCACACACCGCGGGAAAATCAAATAACAACTCTAAAACATGATTAGCACATTCACTGGCGGGAACAAGTTGGGTAGGGGTGATTGGTCAGTACAAAAGGGGTATTGGTTTGAACTGATTGGTTTAAGCCAAGAGGGGTGTACGTGCTGAACTACATGGTTTCCCAACTTGTTATCAACTACCATAAACTATTGGGAGGGTCATCTGGCATCCCAGGTATTTCCCTGTCTCATGCTGATTGGTGGCTGCTAGGGGGTTGCTATGGATCTCCACCTAGCCTGACTGAGTCAGGGACACTTGGCTCTGCAGATCTCTCCTGTTATTTGTAGATAAACAACTTAGCAGGGTGGGAATGTGCCTAGGAGTGCTCTGTGGGTTTTTCCAAGGACAAAGGCCATGTCCCTTCCTTGGACAGCTTTGCTCTGAGATAGAGGCTGGTTTTTCAGGCAAGTGCTCTACCAACAGGCTACATCTCCAGTCGTGCAACTCAAATCTTTTAAGGTTAGGCTAAGACAAGCCAGTGTTGGAAGAGAGCCAGAGGAGAGCAGTGTAAAGTAGAAAGCAAGGCTGAAGAGCCCTTGCTTCAAGGAAAGAATGGCTACCAGTGTCCCAAGCGGCACTATTTAAATAGCCGAGTATGGAAATGGATTTATTAATGTAGCAATTGGCTGGCTATTAGTAGTATTGAGCAGTTTTACTGAAGTCGAGGGTTGCCTACTAAGCATTGCTACTTGGCCTCTCACGGGTACCTCTGAGTCAACATATTTTTATTTGAATTCATCATTTTCCTGATTCTGACACCATACCACTGACATTAGTGTCTCCTTTCTCTGGAATAATTCCATCTGTCCAGTTCCCAAGTCAGATATCTGGGGGTCAGGATGGACCAGACCTTGTCCCTCACCCTGAGAGCCGATGGATTAGTATCATGGTTCTGGCTCCTTAATATTTCCTCAACATGCCCAATACCCTACTTCCACTTAACCTTATACTGCAATTATTACCGAGTCACGGTTGGACTCCTATCAGACTGTCTTGTCTTTTCCTGTTTGTCTGCTCTTTTCAAATTTATTCTCTACCTACAGTCAGAGTGATCCTTTAAAAGGCAAGTATGTTCAGGTCACATCCCTGTTTAAAGTCCTTTCTGATTGCTGTGGAAGTAAAGTACAAATCCTCCACATGACCCAGAAAACTGTCTTGATTTGTTCACGATGTGTCTACCAACATCGTTGTACCCTTCTCTCCCCAGTCTTTTGTTTGGTTTGGTTTGTTTTTCAGTATCAGAGATTGAACCCAGGGGCACTTAACCACTGAGCCACATCTCCAGCCCTTTTTAATATTTTCTTTGAGACAGGGTCTCACTGAGTTGCTTAGGGCCTCACTAAGTTGCTATGGTTGGCTTGGAATGTGCAATCCTCTTGCCTCAGCCTCCCAAGCTACTGGGATTACAGGCCTGTACCAACTCTCCCCAATCTTTACAATGAAGTCATACCAGCCCTCTTTCAGGATCTTGAAAACATCACATTACTTTTTGCTTTGGGGTTTCCCAACCCATTAATCCCTTAGCCTGGAACTTTCTCCCTCCTTTATGTAGTTCATTCTTGTGAATTTCTTTTATAGCATTTTCTGCTTCTTTTTCGGGGAAATGTCCCATATCCCAGTCTAGTCTGGCCCTCTTATCACACACTGTTGTAGCTCTTGAGCTTCTCTTCTACAGAAAAGCGAAGGTATTGTTTCATGTGTTTTCTCTTCCTGAAATCAGGAGCCACATCTTCCTGGATTGCCGTTCTGGTCCCAGGGCCAGGGACAGACAGGGCCTTTTAACTTAGTGATTCCTTGTGGGATGAACACATGAGGTAGGAATGCAGAGATCATCAATGGCATGTTTTGTTTCAGAGGTTTCCCATAAGTTTGGGTCTTAAAGAGAAGGAAGATAACTATAAATAGTAAAGTTGATTCAAAATAGCAAAGAGATTCAAAATAAAATTAAAAAAATATTAATAGATAAGGAAGGCTTGACTATGTTTGCAGAGCAAAACAAAGAAATTGAAAAGGAAGAGAAGTGAAGTTCTGAAATAGAGAGGGATAACTAGTCAAAAGGGAGCAGAGGGCGTCTAGAAGTTGGGCCGAAGTCTTGACATCAAAGAAAAAGAGAACTTTCTTCCAAAACTGCAGAGAAGTGCAGAATAATTAGGGTCACGGTGTATAACTGTGATTATGTTATGGAGACAGTTGGAAGCAATTAATTCTTGGAGTCAATTTTCTCTTAGAAGTAGGAAGTTGTTAGAGGCTGAACTGTGTTCCCCCAAAAGATGTGTTGAAGTCTGAACCCCTGGTAATTATGAATGTATTTTTATTAGGAATCAGGATCTTCATAGAAGGAACCAAGTTAAGATGAGGTCATTAAGGTAGGGGGCCCTGATCTACTACGACTAGTGTCCTTATAGGAAGAGAAACTTACTGTGGGATGACAGAGGAATGAAGCAGCTTCACGTCAAGGAATGCCAAGAATTGAGAGCCACCACTGGAAACCAGGAAGAGGCAAGGAGGATTCTACCCAGAGGGTCCTAGGAAGCATGGTTCTGCTGCCATCTTGATCCCAGACTTTGAGCTTCCAGATCTGTGAGAAAAGAAGTTTCTGCTATTTAAAACCACTCCATTCATGGTCCCTTGTTATGGCAGCCTTAGGAATCCAATCCAGATTTATGATCAGTTTTTTGAGACTGTTTGGCGTCGAGTGTTGACTTGGGGACATTGATGAAGGCTGAGAAGAGTCACCCTGGGGAAAGACCAGAGGAGTGGATTAAAATCTAGCAACAAGCTAGCTGAACATTCCCTGAGCCTTCAAAGCCATAACAGATGATTAAATAAGTAATAGAAATAAAAAGACCATGTGCAACAATGGAAAACATCTAGGTAAGCATCATTTATAAAGCATTATATTTAGTTATGTCTTTTTTATTTTTTCTTCCTTGTGGTGCTGAGGATTGAACCCAGGGCCCTGTGCATGTGAGGTAAGCACACTATCAACTGTGCTATATCCCCAGCTCTAGCTGTATCTTTTCTGTCAGCCAAAGGTAAAAAGGCACAAGTTGGATATTTCTCTTCATGTTTTTTAAAAAATATTTTTTCCTCATTATTTGAGCCACATTTTAATTTTTATTATTAAAATTTTTTTTTGAAAAGGAAGAAGTAAAATCACCATTATTTCCACATATCATTTTGTACCTGGGAAACCCCCAAAGTAAAGAACAGACCCTCTTTCATAATAACAAAAAAGGTGAAATAATGAAGAATACACTTATAAAATGCTCAACATCTACATGAAACTATCTTGACAGTGTTTCCTTTAGGCCAGGTACAGTAGCACACACTGTAATCCTAAATGCTCAGGGACTGAGGCAGGAGGATTTCAAGTTTGAGGCCAGCCTGGACAATTTAGTGAGACCCAATATTATGGTTCTTAAGAAGGAATATTTTCTTGGTATTTGTTTTTTATTTGAAGGACTGTGAAGAATATAGTAGCCACAGATTTCATACCAGACGTACATTCCACCCATTTAACATCTGCTTTGTGTCCAACCTGTATATTATCTCATTTATTTAATCACTACTGCATGTAGATATTTTATTCCCTTATTAATAAGAAACACTGAATTTTAGAGTTATCATCAATGTAGCACAGGGCATCATTTAGCCCTAAATCCAGGTCTTTGAACTTCTAACTTCTTTCTTTCTCTCTCTCTCTCTCTCTTTCTTTCTTTCTTTCTTTCTTTCTTTCTTTCTTTCTTTCTTTCTTTCTTTCTTTCTTTCTTTTCAGCAGACACAACATCTTTGTTGGTATGTGGTGCTGAGGATCGAACCCGGGCCGCACGCATGCCAGGCGAGCACGCTACCGCTTGAGCCACATCCCCAGCCCCAACTTCTAACTTCTAATACCTTCAATTTCTCTTACTACCTTATCAGGTTGCAGCCATGTTTTTCAAGTAAGCATTTCTTAAACTGACCTTTAATAATTGCCAACTGCATAACAGTAAAATGTAACTTTTGTGAAGATAGTTCTTCAGTGTTCTAAGTCTCCATAGTTCAAGTAAAGAGCTTCCTGGAGCTCTATTTTGATAAAGAAGATAGTTTAGAATATCTCAGGAGATGAATGGATAAACTATCTTGTTCATATATTACTTGTCTCTGTTGTCTTTCGACAAAATCTGCAGAGCGGTCTGTTCAAATTAAATTCTGGCAGGAATCCTAGAGTACAAATATCTGGCATTGTTTGAAAGAAGATTCACATGGTTTGTATATCAAAATGCACCAGGCAAGCTTAATATCGTACTGCAAATTGAAAAGCCTGACTTGTATTCTTGCTTGTGTTCTGACTTGTGGAGAGTCATTTCACATTTAGGTCCTAATTAAAAATTTATTGAGTGAATAAGTTAACTTAAAAATTCTATATTAGCAACATGAACTCAAAAATCATTCAAAGGATGCTATGCTGTTGTTATTTAGAGCAGCATAAATGTTCTTAGCCTTGCTGCTATTAAACATTCTAATTTCATTGCCTGCTCTGAGGGTCAAGGGTATGAACTTGATGGAAAAAAAACCCTCCTTTGGGAAATCATTAGAGGAAGTGTGCCCCAGTTCACCACCAGTGATCCCAGAGGAGGGGGTTCAAGTGGTGCACAAAGCATACTTGCCCTTCAGTGACCCTCAAAGCACCCTGTGGCTCCATGTGTCTTTGACCAAGTTTATAGCCTTCCACGGCCCTTTGTGGCTATTGAGAAGTACCCGGGGGAGAAAGATGATCTCAGGTAGCCAGGACCCAAACTGTGCAAAATTGTCAAGATCTCGATCAGCAGTGCTGATTATTTACATGCAGTACCAACTGCATGATCTTTATCTGTGGGATCAGGAGCCCCAGGAACATACATCATCCAGGGCTGCCTTTGTATTGCCTCTCCTGGGCACTGAGATGGGAAGCAATAGGAACTTCATGGGGCCATGGATTGCATACAGGATATTTTCTTAACGAAAGATCTGAAAGGTACCGTTAGATAAGGTTAACATTTGATTAAGTCAGAGTATCTAAGAGATTATTAAAATAAACATCCCATGCAGGCTTTCTTGATGACTCTGGAACCTTCTCAGCTGGACTATAAATATCTCCTCCATACTTTACCATGATTTAATAGTCAAAATCATACTATTAACTACTCTTTTCACTGTAACTGTTTTATAATAGCAATAAATTTCTTTGATTTTTCAAAGAAAGGGCTTTGACATTTATTTTACAAGTTCACATAACTTTTCTGATTCTTTTCTTTTCTTGGTGCCAGCAGGGGGTGCAGATTAATGGGGAGGGGATGAGAGTGTCTAAGTTATTTCACTGATATGTCATCCTAAAATGGCAAAATATATTTATTTACTCTTAAATGAAATTGTGGAGATGGAATAAGAAGTAGGCAGGAAAAAGTAAAAATGAGTGAGAGAGAAGGGGACATGTTGCTAGCTGAACCAAGCAATATGTCCATTCTAGGATGGGAATGATATAAGTGAAATAACACAAACCGTTTCATGGACAAGTTTTGGAAGGAGCCATCAAGAGATGGAATGATTCAGGGGCTGGGAATGTGCCTCAGGTGGTAGCACGCTTGCTTGGCATGCGTGCGACCCGGGTTTGATCCTCAGCACCACATACCGCTGAGAACTAAAAAATAAATATTAAAAATTCTCTCTCTCCTCTCTCACTCTCTCTTAAAAAAAAAAAAAGAGATGGAATGATTCAATCAAAATTGTCATTATTTCACCTTCCCTCTTTGGTGCTTACTCATGTCAGACCCTTTAGCCAAACCCTTGCATATAACAGCATTTTACTCTTCAGTTCTCATCATTCCCTCTGGTCATTGAGCCTTTGGAAGAAAACTCACATAGCTATGGAGCAATGCTTTGTTGGAAAAGGGGACTTACCTGACTTTACCTCTTCTGGCTCCTCAGTGAGTTGGCAGTTAAGCAGAGTAGAACTTCTCCCACTTTTCAATGACCAAGTTGTGAATATTTCCATATGGATTTTCTATTAATGTTATTGTGGTTCTTTGTTTTGAAGTAAAAATTCTGAATGTACATATGATAAAAAAAATTGTCATTATTGAAATTACTGGAAACTTTCATAAAAAAAAAAAAAACTAGACGGCGGCTGGGTTTGCTCAGTGGTAGAGCACTTGCCTAGCACATGTGAGGCACTGGGTTCGATCTTTAGCGCCACATAAAAATAAATAAAGGTATTGTGTCCATCTACAAATAAAAAAATATCAAAAGAGAAGAAAATTGGACAGTTTGGTGGAAACCAAACATGAAAAAATTTGTGAAGTAGATAAGAGATCAGTAGCAGTTTAAGGTCAATTTATTAGATTTTCCACTATAAGAAGGGAGAAAATCTTTAAAGAAAGATATCAAAGGTAGACAAATTTTTCAGTGTAACTTATTGTGAAAAAAATTTAATTCCGAGTACATAGCCTTTTGACCTTTATTCCCCTGACTGGGTTAAAAAAATACAAGCAGACCAGACTACCCAGCTGATGGCTTGGGGGAAAGAATGCTGTTATTTTTAACTAGGCAAATACTTACAGAGTCATCTGTTTTGAACAAAGAAGACTGATAGTCCTGTGTTTTCCCTGCGTCTGGAGTCTGAACTTGGCTGACTCCAAGTTAGGAAGAAACACCCTTGACTTCAACAGGGCTTTAGAATCCGTTAAGGGTCCCTGTTAGCCAAAACATTTAAGTTTTTACTTAAATTACATTATAAAGGCATTGGCATATTTTATAAGAACAAATAAAGGAGTAAAATTCCAAAGAGTTGTTTGATGAAAGGGACTCACGCTCTGAGTAAGTCTGTTCAGTAAATTATTTAAGGATGTCACCTATGACACTTCGAAAGTCTGAAAATGACCTAGCTCTACAGAAAGAACTAACTGCCCTGCATTCCATGTTGGCATTTTAAAGAATGCTATAAAGTGGAATCAGTTGTTATTAAAGTTTATCGCTCATTTCTGACTGCTGATGTTTTATGGTCGGGATCTGTAGCTTGAGGTAGTAGGTTTAGAAAACAGGAAGAATACTTTTTGTAGATAGTCCATAGTTGGAGTCTCAATTTACACAAGTATTGGCTCTGAACTTTAGCTTTCAAATGTTTGGGAATCCTGCTCATTTTACTTCTTACTCTTAGGCAAGAAGAGATCCAGTACCGTAGCTCATCTCTGAGAAGCTTTCAGAATTTTAGTCCTCCTATTCTTCTTCAACTCTTGGATGCTTTTTTCAACATTTAAATTTCTAGGCTGGGCGTGGTGGTGCATGCCTGCACTTCCAGCGGCTCAGGAGACTGAGGCAGGAGGATTGCCAGTTCAAAACCTACCTAAGCAATTTAGTAAGGTTGTAAGCAACTTAGGAAGACCTTATCTCAAAAAATAAAAAGGGCTGTGTATGTGGCTCAGTGGTTAAGTGGCCCTGGGTTCAACTCCTGATTAAAAAAAAAAAATAAAGCTTCTATTTTATCTAAGTTTTCTGGTTGTAGGAGCACTGGCTGCTTGGAACTATATTATCCTATTCCACCCATGCAATTCTTTTTCAATCTCATTTAATCAAGGGCTCAAAAAGTCTTGGGTTACAGCTGATCCATGCTCACCAGTCTTAGACAGGAGCTAGAGGAAGTGGAGTGTTGAAGGAAGGAAGAGCATGAATCTGAAGTCAGGCTGGAGTTCTCTACTGGCTCTTCTGCTCTGCCAGGGGGCTGTCATCCAGTGGTTGGGAGGCGACGATGTGGGACCACGTGGCCAGGACTTTTTGTGCTGGTCCCCTGGCTAGTTGTGTGAAACTGCAACATTTACCTAACTTCCCTCAACTTTGTTTCAACATTATAGAATACGAACAATAATAGGATTTTAATGGAGATTAAATGAAATTTAATACAGTACTTGTGTCAATAAAAGCTGTTAACACTAGCTTGGAAAAGTTCCATATTTTTACCAAGTAGATTTCCTTATGAACAAAAAACAATTATAGTACATGCCTTGGTGGGTAGATATAAAAGTTAAATGAAAATGAATGTTTATTTTATATGTGACATTATATACGTGACAATGTATTATACTGTAGTATCCTGGTCACAGTGGATGCTCGATAATTAGCTTACCTCCCATCTTACCAACTTTCCCTGAGGTGAAATAAGATCCTTTATGATTTAAAGTCTGCAGATTATTTTATATTGCTTTAATGTGTGTGTCTGTGTGTGTGTGTGTGTGTGTGTGTGTGTGTGTGTGTGTGTGTGTGAGAGAGAGAGAGAGAGAGAGAGAGAGAGAGAGAGAGAGAGAGAGAGAGATCTTGCTAAATTGCCCAGGCTGGCCTCTAACTTGTGATCCTCTTGCCTCAGCCTCCCAGGTTGCTGGGATTACAGGTGTGCCCCTGTGCCTGTCTATGGCTTCAGGTTTGGGAGGCACTGACCATCTTCTTCATCTTTGTGTCCCTTGCCCTGGCCCAGAACCTATTGTGATAATGTTGAAAGATTGAATCAGTGAATACTAACTTATAATTCTATAGTTCATTATTCAGTCTGGCTCTCCATGTATACACTTGTTCAAAGTAAGAACCAAATAAATATTTGTGGAATGAATTATTCAGAATCATAAAAATGCTTATTAGTTTATTCAGGAATAATATCAACCTTTTTCTCAACCTGATTTAGGAGTCAATTTTTTGTTTGAATAATGAATTGCCTGATTCTAATAAAGGTGGCCTAGGGCTTGTTGAGGGAGTGGGACCAAGAATATTTACCTATCTAGTATAAGATCTTAACCTTCCTTTCTCAGTTTTGGTCATAAAATACATTTTCTTATTCTCCCTTATGATAGGGTGATGCAACAAGAATGTAAATTAAGAAGATGAAGCAGTGTGTAGCTGGATTCAGAGAATGGCAGACAGATGTCTTTAATTCTGAAGTATTAAACACTAAAACAACGATTATAAACTTTTTAAAAAAAGTGTACATACTACATACATTATCAATCATAGCAGGAGAGCTTAACATGCAGAAAACAGATTCTTTGACTAATTAGGAAAATAATCTCTAAACCATTTGTCAGTGGCCACTTCAACTAGAACATAATTAAACAACAATGAGTTTTTATATGGTTTTGGTGTTGTGCTGCACACTTTGGAACATTACCTTAGTTTGTTCTCATGGAAACCATAGAACCCATGGTGTCCCATTGCCTGGATGTGGACACTGAGAAGGGAGGAGTGTGAGAACTTGCCCAGGGCCACACAGACAGTAAGTAGGGGCAGGTATTTTCCCAGGTCTGGCTGTCTCCTACTTTCTTAACTGTTGGGATCTGCAGAGGTTGTTTTCCCCCTTCAGTCAATGCCATCTTTTAAAATTAATTATTTTGGGGGCTGGGGTTGCAGCTCAGTGGCAGAGCACTTGGTTAACATATGTGGGGCACTGGGTTTGATTTCCCCAGCACCACATAAAAACTAAATGAACACAATAAATATATGGTGTTCATCTACAATTAAAAATATTTTAAAAAAAGAGGACAGAGTTGTACAGAAGCAATTATCATGTAGCATCTTCTTTATTACTCTGAAATGAAATTTTCAGATAATGTTACCTCTCCACATATATAATTTAAAAATTTTCCCTTGACTTTAATAGAATATAAAAATTAAGGCAATGTACTGGGGATTGAACCCAGGCATGCCTAATCACTGAGCTAAATCCCTAGCCCTTTTTATTTTTTATTTTGAGACAGGGTATTCCTAAGTTGCTTATGGCCTTGAAGCCATAATTAGACAGGCAGTCAGTATATATAGGTAAACTGAGTCAAATTGGATCAGAGGCCAATTTGAGTCTGGGAAGTTGGAGACTGCCCCCTGAGGGATTGAAATGCCTTCAGAGATCTTCCTCTACCCTTATCAAGATAACCTGCCCCTGCTCCAACCTGTTGCCAAGGTAACCTGTCCCAGGAATTGTCCCTCCCTATAGGGAGTTATAAAAGTTGTTGATTAATGTGTCCTGGGCTGCACCATCCCCTCCCCCCATCTGCCTCTCACCTTTTGGTGAGCATCTACTGAGCATCTTCTGGGCCTAGTCACCTACACAGGAAGTTAGAGAGAAAGAGGGGAAGAGAGCAGGAGAACAAGGGAAGCCTAAGACACATAAAAAAGGCAGGGCTACCAGGATATCAGGATACCAGGATACCAGCTGTGGCCCCCTTCTCCCTTCTTACCCCTTCTTAAATAAACACTGCTCCATGTACTTGCCTTGGCATGCTTCTCTAATGTTCTACTTCAACCTGTGAGGAGCAGGACGTCACTGATAACTGGCAGTATCGGTCTCAGTGAGTTGCTGAGGTTGGCCTTGAATTTGTGACTCTTCTGCCTGAGCCTCCTAAATCACTGGGATTACAGGTGTGCACCACTGTACCTGGTGGGCAAGTGATTTTTAATGAAATATTCTGTAATTTTATGTGCAAATGCTTCATCTTGTCTTCAGAATGAAGACATTCTGAAGTGGCCAGATGCTTACACCCGTGTGCAGAACCTTTTTTTTTTTTTTAAGTTGTCAATGGACCTTTATTTTTTAATATGTGATGCTGAGAATCGACCCCAGTGCTTCACACATGCTAGGCAAAGGCTCTACCACTGAGCTACAACCCCAGCACCATCTGTAGACTCTTCATGACTGTGTCAGCTAGAAAAGCAGAATGGTACGAGTGTGTTATTATCTGTGACTCAAATACTAGGTGCAAGAATTTTTCCAAGATGGTTAACAATTTTTGGTTAAGTTTCAAATCAACAATGTCTAGTTTGACTTCTATTTACACTTTTGTTGAATTCCTTTAAAATTCCGTTTTCATAAAAACCATGCAGAAGACTGTTTACATGTAAAACATGAGATAATTATGAGCAGACTGGTCACGTGGGTCAATGACCAGTGGGATGCTGGACAGTCTTGAGGGATGAGGAGTCAGTTTATCCTGTGTAGAATGGTTCCACACCTGGCCATGCTTACGACTCCTGGCCTTCATTCATTAATGCCAAGAACCTTCCAAGTCACTGTGAAATCCACAAAAACACCTCCACAAATTTCTGAATTGTCCACTAGGGTGGTCCTGCCCCAAGTGAGAACTATTGCTCTATTGAATTCTCAAAGGAAACTAGATTGCAAAACCAAGGGAAATTACATAGTGCTACATGAGCTCATGGAATGTGTGACAGGGCTTTAAGAGTTAGTGTAATTAGTTGTTCAGCAGCATTTAAGAGTAGAAATAGAAATAGGTTCTAGAAAGAATACATTAGGAATGAAGAATAAGCACTTCCAGGAAAGACCCAAGGAAGACCTCCTTCTCTGCCACCACATTGGAGTCAGTTTCTCTTTAATATTCTGTCATAGCATCCTGTGCCTCTGCTCAGGACAATTGTTATTAATTCATTGCCTGAGATTTATTTAATATCTGTTTCTCCCACTAGAAGATATGTTTTCATATTTGTATTGCTTACCGATGATCACTGACATATAATGCTTTATGCACAGCAGGGACTTACTAAATATTTGCAGAATGAATGTTTTGAAACCCTCATTTGAAGGTTTTGAAGGAAAGTTCTAAGTAGTTTGATTGATATGGCCTTGACTCTGATAGATATCTGCAAAGTCTATCAACTACATATATTATGATTCCCATGCAGGCAAGCTATTTGACGGCTAATTAAACACTGACTTCTAGACATTGAGCAGTGGTTTTGCAAATATAACTCTAGTGCCACCTTCTGCCAGGCAGAGAAATATGCTCAGACAATTTGCATTCTCAGAATCTGGATTTGAGGCTTGAAGTTCTGCAAATTTTTAGGTAGTTTTTAAAATGCTAAACGAATGACAGTCCATAAATTCCAACTCAAAAATGTAAATTTAGGGCAATATGTAAATAACACTGACTGGAGTAAACAGAATTTCTTTCTTTAGCTGTTGAACCAGGGGTTTTTCTTAAAGAAGAGAGATCTAGGATTTTTGCCTTAATGATTCATTGTCATTATGATAGGTTTAAAAAATCAATTAATACAAAGATGTCCCAATTATTATAAAAGAACATACACAGAAACTGCTGCAAAGCAGGTTTGCATATAGAATTCTAATTCAACTTAGTTTAGAATAAATATCATGGAGAGGACAGCTTGAACCCTACTATCTGTGAAAATATTTGATCAGAAGTTCTTCAAACCAATGAAGTCTTTCACCTGTCAAAAAATAAAATAAATGTTTCTGTATACATATTTAAGGGTAACCAAAGAAATGTGAAATGTGCATTTCCCTGGTGAAAATATCTTTTCTTTGCATGACACTTACTCTGTATATCATTGTGTATTATGTGAATAAACAAAATAGTATCCCAATAAACTAATGGGATTAGGTAAGTAATACTGCCATCCAGTAGGTTTCTTTGTTTTGCAAACATGGAAGAACTATTGATTTTCTTTTTTTTTTCTTTTTTTAAATTTTTAAATTTTTATTTTTTATTTTTTATTTTTTTATTGGTTGTTCAAAACATTACATAGTTCTTGATATATCATATTTCATACTCTGATTCAAGTGGGTTATGAACTCCCATTTTTACCCCGTATACAGATTGCAGAATCACATCAGTTACACTTCCACTGATTTACATATTGACATACTCATGTCTGTTGTATTCTGCTGCCTTTCCTATCCTCTACTATCCCCCCTCCCCTCCCCTCCCCTCCCCTCTTCTCTCTCTACCCCCTCTACTGTAGTTCATTTCTCCCCCTTGTATTATTTTTCCCTTTCCCCTCACTTCCTCTTGTATGTAATTTTGTATAACCCTGAGGGTCTCCTTCCATTTCCAAGCAATTTCCCTTCTCTCTCCCTTTCCCTCCCACCTCTCATCCCTGTTTAATGTTAGTCATCTTCTCATGCTCTTCTTCCCTACTCTGTTCTTAGTTACTCTCCTTATATCAAAGAAGACATTTGGCATTTGTTTTTTAGGGATTGGCTAGCTTCACTTAGCATAATCTGTTCTAATGCCACCCATTTCCCTCCAAATTCTATAATTTTGTCATTTTTTAATGCAGAGTAATACTCCTTGTGTATAAATGCCACATTTTTTTTATCCATTCGTCTATTGAAGGGCATCTAGGTTGCTTCCACAGTCTTGCTATTGTGAATTGTGCTGCTATGAACATCGATGTAGCAGTGTCCCTGTAGCATGCTGTTTTTAGGTCTTTAGGGAATAGACCCAGAAGGGGAATAGCTGGGTCAAATGGTGGTTCCATTCCCAGCTTTCCAAGAAATCTCCATACTGCTTTCCAAATTGGCTGCACCAATTTGCAGTCCCACCAACAATGTACAAGTGTACCCTTTTCCCCACATCCTCGCCAGCACTTGTTGTTGTTTGACTTCATAATGGCTGCCAATCTTACTGGAGTGAGATGATATCTTAGGGTGGTTTTGATTTGCATTTCTCTGACTGCTAGAGATGGTGAGCATTTTTTCATGTACTTGTTGATTGATTGTATGTCCTCCTCTGAGAAGTGTCTGTTTAGGTCCTTGGCCCATTTGTTGATTGGGTTATTTGTTATCTTATTGTCTAATTTTTTTGAGTTCTTTGTATACTCTGGATATTAGGGCTCTATCTGAAGTGTGAGGAGTAAAGATTTGTTCCCATGATCTAGGCTCCCTATTTACCTCTCTTATTGTTTCTTTTGCTGAGAAAAAACTTTTTAGTTTGAGCAAGTCCCATTTGTTGATTCTAGATATTAACTCTTGTGCTATGGGTGTCCTATTGAGGAATTTGGAGCCCGACCCCACAGTATGTAGGTCGTAGCCAACTTTTTATTCTATCAGATGCCTTGTCTCTGATTTGATATCAAGCTCCTTGATCCATTTTGAGTTAACTTTTGTGCATGGCGAGAGAAAGGGATTCAGTTTCATTTTGTTGCATATGGATTTCCAGTTTTCCCAGCACCATTTGTTGAAGATGCTATCCTTCCTCCATTGCATGCTTTTAGCCCCTTTATCAAATATAAGAAAGTTGTAGTTTTGTGGGTTGGTTTCTGTGTCCTCTATTCTGTACCATTGGTTCACCCACCTGTTTTGGTACCAATACCATGCTGTTTTTGTTACTATTGCTCTGTAGTATAGTTTGAAGTCTGGTATCGCTATACCACCTGATTCACACTTCCTGCTTAGCATTGTTTTTGCTATTCTGGGTCTTTTATTTTTCCATATGAATTTCATAATTGCTTTATCTATTTCTACAAGAAATGCCATTGGGATTTTGATTGGCATTGCATTAAACCTATAGAGAACTTTTGGTAATATCGCCATTTTGATGATGTTAGTTCTGCCTATCCATGAACAGGGTATATTTTTCCATCTTCTAAGATCTTCTTCAATTTCTCTCTTTAGGGTTCTGTAGTTTTCATTGTATAAGTCTTTTACCTCTTTTGTTAGGTTGATTCCCAAGTATTTTATTATTTTTGAGGATATTGTGAATGGAGTGGTTGTCCTCATTTCCATTTCAGAGGATTTGTCGCTGATATACAGGAATGCCTTTGATTTATGCATGTTGATTTTATATCCTGCCACTTTGCTGAATTCATTTATTAGCTCTAATAGTATCTTTGTAGACCCTTTTGGGTCTGCTAGGTATAGAATCATGTCATCTGCAAATAGTGATAATTTAAGTTCTTCTTTTCCTATTTTTATGCCTTTGATTTCTTTCGTCTGTCTAATTGCTCTGGCCAGTGTTTCGAGAACTATGTTGAACAGAAGTGGTGAGAGAGGGCATCCCTGTCTTGTTCCAGATTTTAGAGGGAATGCCTTCAATTTTTCTCCATTCAGAATGATGCTAGCCTGAGGCTTAGCATAGATTGCTTTTACAATGTTGAGGTATGTTCCTGTTATCCCTATTTTTTCGAGAGTTTTGAACATAAAGGGATGCTGTACTTTGTCGAATGCTTTTTCTGTGTCTATCGAGATGATCATATGGTTCTTATTTTAAAGTCTATTGATGTGGTGAATAACATTTATTGATTTCCGTATATTGAACCAGCCTTGCATCCCAGGGATGAATCCTACTTGATCATGGTGTACAATATTTTTGATATGATTTTGTATCCGATTCGCCAGAATTTTATTGAGGATTTTTGTGTCTAGGTTCATTAGAGATATAGGTCTGTAGTTTTCTTTCTTTGAAGTGTCTTTGTTTGGTTTAGGAATCAGGGTGATGTTGGCCTCGTAGAATGAATTTGGAAGTTCTCCCTCTTTTTCTATTTCCTGAAATAGCTTGAAAAGTATTGGTATTAGTTCCTCTTTAAAGGTTTTGTAAAACTCTGCTGTATACCCATCCGGTCCTGGGCTTTTCTTAGTTGGTAATCTTTTGATGGTTTCTTCTATTTCCTCAATTGATATTAGTCTGTTTAGGTTTTCTATATCCTCCTGCCTCAATCTGGGCAGATCATATGACTTAAGAAATTTATCGATGCCTTCACTATCTTCTATTTTATTGGAGTAAAAGGATTCAAAATAATTTCTGATTATCTTCTGTATTTCTGAGGTGTCTGTTGTGATATTGCCTTTTTCATCCTGTATGCTAGTAATTTGAGTTCTCTCTCTTCTTCTCTTCGTTAGCATGGCTAAGGGTCTGTCGATCTTATTTATTTTTTCAAAGAACCAACTTTTAGTTTTATCAATTTTTTCAATTGTTTCTTTTGTTTCAATTTCATTAATTTCAGCTCTGATTTTAATTATTTCTTGCCTTCTACTTCTTTTGCTGTTGTTTTGCTCTTCTTTTTCTAGGATTTTGAGATGAAGTATGAGATCATTTATTTGTTGGTTTTTTCTTTTTTTAAGGAATGAACTCCATGCAATGAATTTTCCTCTTAGAACTGCTTTCAATGTGTCCCATAGATTCCGATATGTTGTGTCTGTGTTTTCATTTATCTCTAAGAATTTTTTAATTTCCTCCTTGATGTCTTCTATAACCCATTGATCATTCAGTAACCTATTGTTCATTCTCCAAGTGATGCATGATTTTTCCTTCCTTCTTTTATCGTTGATTTTCAGTTTCATTCCATTATGGTCAGATAAGATGCATGGTATTTTCTCTACTCCTTTATATTGTCTAAGAGTTGCCCTGTGACATAATATATGATCTATTTTTGAGAAGGATCCATGTGCTGCTGAGAAAAAAGTGTAACTGCTTGATGTTGGGTGGTATATTCTATATATGTCAATTAAGTCTAGGTTGTTAATTGTGTTATTGAGTTCTATAGTTTCCTTATTCAACTATTGTTTGGAAGATCGGTCCAGTGGTGAGAGAGGTGTGTTGAAGTCTCCCATGATTATTGTATGGTGGTCTATTAGACTCTTGAACTTGAGAAGAGTTTGTTTGATGAACATAGCTGCACCATTGTTTGGGGCATATATATTTATGATTGTTATGTCTTGTTGGTGTATGGTTCTCTTGAGCAGTATGTAGTGTCCCTCTTTATCCCTTTTGATTAACTTTGGCTTGAAATCTATTTTGTTTGATATGAGTATGGACACTCCTGCTTTTTTCCGCAGTCCATATGAGTGATATGATTTTTCCCAACCTTTCACCTTTAGTCTATGTATATCTTTTCCTATCAAATGCGTCTCCTGTAGGCAGCATATTGTTGGGTCATGTTTTGTGATCCATTCTACTAGCCTGGGTCTCTTAATTGGTGAGTTTAAGCCATTAACATTTAGGGTTATTATTGAGATATGGGTTATCCTTCCACCCATATTTGTTTATTTATGTTACTGAATATGGTTTGTTTTCCTCTTTGATTATTTTCCCCCCTTTACTGTCCTACCTCCCACTCTTGGTTTTCATTGTTATTTTCCATTTCCTCTTCCTGTAATGTTTTGACGAGGATTTTTTGGAGAGATGGTTTTCTAGCTGCAAATTCTTTTAACTTTTGTTTATCGTGGAAGGTTTTAATTTCATCTTCCATCTTGAAGCTTAATTTTGCTGGATACACAATTCTTGGTTGGAACCCATTTTCTTTCAGTGTTTGAAATATGTTATTCCAGGATCTTCTAGCTTTCAAAGTCTGTGTTGAGAGATCAGCTGTTATTCTGATTGGTTTACCCCTAAATGTAATCTGCTTCCTTTCTCTTGTAGCTTTTAAAATTCTCTCCTTATTCTGTATGTTGGGCATCTTCATTATAATGTGTCTAGGTGTGGATCTCTTATGATTTTGCACATTTGGCATCCTGTAGGCTTCTAGGATTTGGGATTCTGTCTCATTCTTCAAGTCTGGGAAGTTTTCTCGAATTATTTCATTGAATAGTTTGCTCATTCCTTTGGTTTGGACCTCTATACCTTCCTGTATCCCAATAACTCTTAAGTTTGGTCTCTTTATGTTATCCCATATTTCTTGGATGTTCTGCTCATGGGTTCTTAACAATCTTGCTGAGCTGTCTATGTTCTTTTCAAGTTGAAATACTTTGTCTTCATTGTCTGATGTTCTATCTTCTAAGTGTTCTACTCTGCTGGTAGTATTCTCAATTGAGTTTTTAAGTTGGTTTATTGCTTCCTGCATTTCTAGGATTTCTGTTTGTTTTTTATAACCTCTATCTCCCTGTATAGTTGATCTTTTGCTTCCTGGATTTGTTTATGTAATTCATTGTTGAAGAGATCTTTCATTGTCTGATTTTGCTGTCTAATGTCTTCCTTGAGACTCCAGATCATCTGAAGCATGTATCTCCTGAATTCTTTATCTGACATTCCATCTGCTGCAGATATTACCTCTTCTAATGTTGAGTTGACCTGCATTGCTTGTGGTCCTTTCTTTCCTTGTCTCTTCATACTGTTCGCGTTTCTTTCTGCTTACTGAGACTGTTGTGTTATTGAGTTTTCCCCCTATATATTTGTATTACTCTTGTATAGTTGCAAAGTCTCCCGCGCAGGCGCGGGCAGGGGCTCTGCTCCTCCTCCAATTGGGGCAATGTGCCTACCACATCGGCAGGCCGCTGGGCCTGTTCTGCTGGTTGGTAGCAGGTGCGCCTACCTTGCACGCGTGGGCGGCGGCTCTGCCCCTCTGCGGGCCGCTAGGCCTGTCCTGTCGGTGGTTGCAGTTCCGCCTCCTTTGCAGTCGCGGGCAGCGGCTCTGCCCCTCTGAAGGCCACTGGGCCTGTTCTGCCGGTGGGTCGCAGGTCCACCTACCTTGCAGGTGCGGGCAGCGGCTCTGCTCCTCTGCGGGTCTCTGGGCCTGTTCTGTCAGTGGTCACAGTTCCGCCTACCTTGCAGGCATGGGGGTGGTCAGCTCTGTCCCTCTGCACGCCGTTGGGCCTGTTCTACTGGTGGGTCACAGGTCCGCCTACCTTGCAGGCGTGGGAGGCGGCTCTGCCCTTCTGCAGGCCACTGGGACTGTTCTGTTGGTGGGTCGCAGGTCCGCCTACCTTGCAGGCAAGTGGGGTGGCTCTGCCCCTCTGCGGGTTCCTGGGCCTATTCTGCCGGTGGGTTGCAGGTCCGCCTACCTTGCAGGCGTGGTTGGCAGCTCTGCCCCTCCGTGAGCCACTGGGCCTGTTCTGTTGATGGTCACAGTTCCGCTTACCTTGCAGGCACGGGGGGAGGGCGTGGCTCTGCCCCTCAGCAGGCCGCTGGGCCTGACCTGCTGGTGGGTCGCAGGTCCGCCTACTTTGCAGGCGTTGTTGGCAGCTCTGCCCCTCCACAGGCCACTGAGCCTGTTCTGTTGGTGGTCACAGTTCCGCCTACCTTGCTGGCACGGGGGGAGGGGGTAGCTCTGCCCCTCAGCAGGCCGATGGGCCTGGTCTGCTGGTGGGTCGCAGGTCTGCCTACCTTGCAGGCGCGTGGGGCGGCTCTGCCACTCCGCAGGTTGCTGGGCCTGACCTGCCAATGGGTCGCAGGTCCGCCTACCTTGCAGGCGCGGGTGGAGGGTGCGGCTCTGCCCCTCAGCAGGCTGCTTGGCCTGATCTGCTGGTGGGTCGCAGGTCCGCCTACCTTGCAGGCACGTGGGGCTACTCTGCCCCTCTGCGGGTTGCTGGGCCTATTCTGCTGGTGGGTCGCAGGTCCGCCTACTTTACAGGCGTGGTTGGCAGCTCTGCCCCTCCGCAGGCCACTGAGTCTGTTCTGTTGGTGGTCACTGTTCCGCCTGCCTTGCTGGCGCGGGGGGAGGGGGCAGCTCTGCCCCTCCGCAGGCTGCTGGGCCTGGTCTGCTGGTGGGTCACAGGTCCGCTTACCTTGCAGGCGCGGGGGAGGGCGCACACCTATTTGCATTTAGACAGTTACGCGAAATGGAGGACGTAATGCTTGGGATGAAAGTTGGGGGGAAGGGGAAGGTAGGTGCTCTTGAAAAGAAAGAAGGAGAGGGAGATAGATAGCATAGAGGAGAATGGAAAGAGCAGTAAAACTTGGAAGGGGAGAGAGAGAGGGAAAAGGGAGAGAAAAAAATAAAATGAAATAGGAAATAAAATTAGGTCTTAGAGATCCATTTTCTTCTCTTCCCGTAGGCAAAGCTGTGCCCTCTGGGCTGAGTTTTGCCCTCAATGTGTCAACAGCAATCCCTGTAAGGCGGTTCCTGGGAGTCTCTCAATCCTGTTGGTCCAGAGCCGTTTCACTTCTACGGCCCCTCCTCCCCTTCCTCCTGCCAGCCAGCCAGGTGTTGCTCACCGGAGGCAGTTCCCCAAGGATCTGGTTACACTTTCAGCCCCACTGAGTGCTCTATTTCCCTAACTACTGAGCACTCTCTCTGTCATTCATCTAAGCCCCAGTGCTGTGGAGCTGTGGTCTGGGAGTCAATTGTTTAATTTTTCCGGACCCCTTTGGTGGACACACCTTCGGAATCTGGCAGCTAAGACCATTGGTGTCACTGCTGGTGGTAATAGGAGTTGGGGGTCGAGGATCCCCTCTACTTCCCTCAGCCCCTACCGTCACACCTTCTCAGTTCGCGGTTGGGGGAGTTGGGGGTGGGGAGTCTTCTCTGCTTCCCTCTGCCCCTACAGTCACGCCCACGTCACTGGCAGTAGGGGGAGTTGGGGGTCAAGAGTCCTTTGGCCCTTACGGTCATGCCCACGGAGAGATTTTGAAGTTTCCCGGTTGTTTGTATCTGATGTGGGTGGGAGTCACACACCTGCTAAAGTAGATTCCGCTGGGAAGGAATCTCTTTGGCCGAACTTTGGTGACTTCCCCTCTCTGATATGGCGGGCCCCTGGCTCCTTGCCGGAGTGTCCGAAGGGAGGGGTGGAACTGGCTTGTCTCTGGTCTGACACAATCTCTGGTTTTAGTTCCCAGTTCGCTGTTTCGTAAAGGGTTGGTTAGATTCCCTTCACGCTGTCTCGGGGGGGAGCCGTTCGCCGGGTGGGCGGGGCCGTCAGGAGAGCCGGGATGGCAGGGGCCGTCTGCCGGGCCAGGCGGGGACCCCTTTTGCTGAGCCGGGCCGCCGGGGAGCGTCTGTAGAGCTGGGCAGCTGCGGCCGCGTGGCTAAGATCCGGGCGGGCGGGGTGGCCATTCGCTGAGTGAGAGTGGGGCCTCCCCGGAGGGCCGGGATGGCGGGTGCTGTCTGCCGGTTCGGGCGGGCCGTGCCGCTCCGGGCCGCCGGCCGCTTGCAGAAGCGGCTGGTGGCCGCGGGATTGGACCTCTGCACCTGCCGGGGGGGCCGCCTGTAGAGCCGGGCAGCTGCGGCCGCGTGGCTAAGAGCCTGGCAGGCGGGGTGGCCGTTCGCAGAGCAAGAGCAGGGCCTCCCGGGAGAGCCGGGACGGCGGGATGGCGGGTGCCGTCTGCGGGTTCGGGCGGGCCGCGCCGCTCTGGGCCGCCGGCTGCTTGCAGAAGTGGCTGGTGGCTGTGGGACTGGACCTCTGCGCCCGCGTGGCCGGCCAAGATCCACTTGTCTGGGACAAACTGACACATCTAATAAACCTACCAATTCCCGGCAGGTCCCCTCTTAACGGAATTTTGCTAGAAGTTCCTCAGTAGGTAGACTGCAGCTGTTCCAATGGGTCTTTCTGATCCCGTTAATGTGGAGACATTGGAATCGCTGCTTCCTCGCCGGCGGCCATGTTGGATTCCTGATTTTCAATTTTGATTCCCTTCAGGAAGGAAGACTCTCCTGCAATGAAAGAAGTATCAGAACTCTTTTCTACTGGCCTTGGAAGCATAAAGCACTTATTTTCTTTAAAATATCACATAGTAAATATTTTAAACTTTGCCAGCCATAAGATCTTTAAACTCTAACTATAACTTGCAAGTAGTCACAGATAATAATGTGAAAAAATGAGCATGTCTGTGTTCTGATAAAACTTTATTGAGCTGGATTTGGCTTGTGGGCTATTGTGTTAGCTTTTGATTACTGAAACAAAATACCTGAGACAGTCAACTTAAAAAGAGGAAAGGTTTATTTTGGCTCATATGGAGGTTTCAATTATGCTTATGGGCTTGTGGCAAGGCAACACATCATGGTGCATGGTGGAGCAAACTGTTTTGCCTCAAGGCTGGGATGTAAAAAGAGAGGAAGAGAAAAAGGCGGGGGGGGGGCGGGGGGGGTTTCCACAGTCCCCTTCAAAGGCATGCCTCAATGATGAAACCTTCACTGAGCTCCACCTTTTAGAGTTTCCACCAACTCTTGGTAGCCCAAAGTTGTGGACCACATCTTTAATATATGGACCCTTGGGGGACATTCCAGATGCAAACTGTAGCAGCTACAGTTGCTAACTTCTAGCACAAAACATTGAAAATGCAGCTTCAGAATGAAAAAACTGCTCTCCTAAGAGAACTAGAGGGCTTGCTCCAGTAGGAAAGGAAGCTGTGGAAGCTGGCATTGCAGAGTGGAGGGAGGGAGGCTTTCTTTCGGAGACAGCAGTAGGAGCAGACTGCATGAGACAGAACCGATAATCAAAGACTCAACACAATGCCACTGGGCCCCCAACCACAAGTGACACAGATGAACAAATAGGGGAGACCAGGCCCAAAGATTCAGCAGTGAAGCCATAACAGAGAGCTAGTGATAATAAAATAAAACATGTCACAAGCCTCTGTGGGAGTGAGGAAGAGCAGCTTGTCCCTCACTTGGTCTCTGGAGTCAGTTGGTCTGACCTGGTCTCTTGTTCAGGGACACATTGCCAGGCCCATGCCTCCTATCACACCTTCGTCAGGATAGGTGGACTGAGTTTTGATTGAGAAAACACGGTCATCAATAGTTCATTCATTTACGCACCATACATTGTGGTCTGACTATGTGTCAGATCGTCAGGCTGTTCCAGGCTCTCTGTGGCAGTCAGCAAATGCGCAGTCTCTTGTCTCAGGATGGGTGGGCAGTGAACAAGCAGCTAGACAGTGTTCAGGTCTCAGGGAAACTTTGCATAAGAATTTTTATATCTGCAGCTCATGCGCTTCAGCTGTCAGTATTTGTAGATATGACAATCCAAGAATGAACGTCTGTGACCCTCTGTTTTCCTAGGGATCTGTTCATTTTGTCCACCTACTAGCCTCCCTCTTGGGTGGGTTTCCTGCTAGCATCCAGCTCAAATACCCACTTGCTGTAGGTAGAGCAAACTCAGTTTTTCTTTTCTATTGTTTAGAAAAATTACCCATTTGATTGTGTGTGTGTGTGTGTGTGTGTGTGTGTGTGTGTTTAACTTTATCAAATTAGGCCTTTGTCTTATTATGCTGTTATGGAGATCACACAACCAAAATAGGTCAACAGAGCTGTGCTCCTCTGGAAGCTATAGTGGAGAATCCACTTCCTGGCTTTTACTAGCTTCTAGAAGTTACCTGTATTCCTTAGCTGATGGTCCCTTCCTTCCTCTTTAAAGATGGCCGCTCAATATGTGCAAGCCACTCTTTCTCTAATGTCTCTGTCTCTCAGTCTGTCCCCTTCCCTCTTATAGGAAACCTTATGATTACATTGGATCCGTGTGGGCAACTTAGGATAATATGTTTTAAGACCCTAAATTTAATCAATCTGTTAAATTCCTTTTGCCATATAAAGAAACATATTAACAAATTCCAGGGATTATGATGTGGTCAACGTTGAGGACTATTATTCAGCCTGACACAGCCTAAATGTCTTATTGTACATTTTTATGAGACAAAATACTAATATGTTATGTGTAAGAGTAATTTTCCCTACCTATAAAAAAAAGTGACTTTTCAGCCAAACTTCTTGAAAAATATAGGCAGTTAAGCTTAGATTACTCTACTTAAAATTAATTACTTTCTTTCCCTTTCATAAATTTTTAAAGCTCATGAGACAAACATAATAAATTTCTGTTAAATAACTGTCCAGAGCCAAAATGGGATTCAATTTCCTAAAGGTAGGCTCTGTAGATTTAATTTAAATAGAAGTTGTAAATTAATTTTAATTAATGTTTTCAACATGAAAATTTATTGATGTTGTTGAATAGTAAAATCACTAATACCACAGCCCAAACCAATATGAATAAATATACAGAGTTAGTTTTAGTCAAGATTTTGAAGAAACAATTTGTTTACTGTCTGACATGAGTAGACTTAAGTATGTTTACAAAATTACTATAAGACAGTTATAAAATTATTATAAACTTGTAGATTGCTTGGTTTCTTTTTTAGGCCTATATATGCACACTCATTTTTGGAAGCAAAAATAAAGAATGATATGATTCTTTAATATGATTCCTGTAAACAGTGTGACACTTGTGCTTGTCTTTTTGCTGCATAAATAATAAATTCTGTGGTATGTGATAAGCACAGAAATTTCATTTTCAACCGAAATGAGATGATTTCTTTCTTTCCTCTGGATATTTGTTTTTTCATTCTTTCTTCTTCTTTTCCTCCCTCCCTTTTTCTCTACCTATTTTCTCTTCTTTCCCTCCCTCCCTTCCTTCTCTTCTTACCTTCCTTTCTTCTTCTCTTTTTTTTCTGTCACTTGTTGCAAGAGGACAGTAAAATGACTCTGAAGACCACACTTCACTATTCACCTCTTGAGAACTGTCCTTATGGCTACCTATCACTCATTTTGGACATCACCACATTGGACCATCAGTCATGTTTGTAAAACAAAGGCTAATAACAATCCCCCCAAAACAAAGGCCAAACATTCTCTCTGATACACAGATGCTAACACACAGTGGAGGAGAGAGGGAAGAATAGATGTTCATTGGATTAGAAAAAGGGGAATGAAGCGGGGTGGGTTGGAGGATGGGAATAGGAAAGACAGTAGAATGAATCTGACATAACTTTCCTTTGTGCATAAATAAATATACAACCTGTGAAACTGCACATCATGGAAAATCACAATAATGAGAAGTTATATTCCATGTATGTATAATATGTCAAAATGCATTTTACTGCCATGTAGATCTAAAAAGAATTTTAAAAAGGTAATAAAACAGAAAAAAGAAAAGAGGTCACAATAAACAAACAAGGAAGCAAGACTGTAAAAACATCCAGCACAACTCACCTCTAGTCTACACAATCTGTGCCATATTCGCCTACAAATTGCCAGTGGAGAAGGAAAGCTGTGGTGCATAAAAACTCTTTCTTCTAAACAAAAATTCTCTCTGACTTTCTGTTGTACTAGTGGAGCTTATTTTCTTCCCTGGGTCACTTGGTATGTGTAACGGGTGGTTGGGGATGTAATTTGGAAGAAGCTCTGCTCCGTGCAATTCTATGCTCCACAGTGATCAATGGCCTCCTGTATTTTACATCAAAAACGAAGAGAGAACCTAATCAAATAAAATGCCATATGGAGCAGAAAGTGTTTTCACAAAAGTTCTAACAGGACTGCTTGTTCATCGTCCATTACTATGCATGCTAGAATTGCAGAGTGTGCAAACTTAAAAAATCAATGTTCATATTTTTCACTCACGTCTCTTGCAGACCCCTAGCAACATGTTATAGACTCCTAGGCTTCTGTGGAAACTACGTTAAGAAACTCTGATATGCGATGAAAATATAGCAAGATGAGAGGAATTGATCATGCTGGGGCTTAGTAGGAGTTGCTGTTACCATCTAGATAAAAAATAAATCATGAAGAAAAAGGTAGCAAATAAAGAATAGCCAGCACATTTTGCTTCTCTTTAGAAAAAAACGACATTACATTTAGAGGCACAGATACATCTTGCTTTGCAACTGAAGATTGTATTGAACTCATTGTTTGAATGGTACGTTCACATATACACATGCTTACACCCATTCTTCCCTGAAATTCCACTAAAATGTCAATAAAAGCATAAAGACTGTCAAAAAGAGTGGCAGAGGATACGACATCTGATGAAAATTGACAGTGAAACTTTGGAGGATGGAACCCTGTGGTTGATTAGTAGAGTACAGGAAGCTGAAAACTGATGGTGGTCAAAGGGGGAAGCCCACAGAGTGACTAACTCCAAGAAATGGAGGCATCAGATACAGCTGAAGAAGGGTGAAGATGGGGCCGAAAGGAGCCGTTAAAAATATGTAAAGAGATGTGTTTTATGTGGCTGCTGATAAATGATCAACCACCTTAAAATGCAGTGTTTTAAAACAACAAGCATTTATTTATTTCTTAGGTGTGGGGGTCACTGGTGGGTTGGCCATGGGACAGTCATCTGCCAGACTGGGTACGTGACTGAATGACTGCTGATTGAGTCTGGGCTTCCTGACATCTCTGGGACCCTGGTTGGTGCAAACAGGCTGATTGGCCTAGGTCTATGTGTCTCTCATTCTCCATCAGACTTAATAATCCGGCAGAGGCAGGGTCCCAAGAGAATTGACAAAAGCTTGACAAATCCTTTGATCCCTGGGTTCTAACTGGTACACTATCATTTTTTCCACACATTTTTAAATTGGTGCATTACATTTGTACACAATGATGGGATTTGATGTTACATATTCATACACACACACAATAGAACTACATAATTTGTGCAATATCATTCCCCAGTATATCTCCCTTTTCTCTTCCTTCTTCCCTCCCCTGGTCCCTTTCCTCTACTCTACTGATTTACCTTCAATTTTCATAAGACTTCCAAATTTCTTTTCCTTTTTTCTCTCTAGCTTCCACATATGACAAAAAACATCAACCATTGACTTCTGAGTTAGGCTTATTTCGCTTAACATAATGTTCTTAAGTCCCATCCATTTTCCTGCAAATGACATAATTTCATTCTTTTTTATGGCTCAGTAAAACTCCATTTACCTTATCTTTTATTTTTTTAAACCAATTTTTAGTGGCCAAAGCAGGACATAGGATGAGATGAGATCCAAGGGCTGGGGAAACAATTGCATATCAATCCAATATCAAACAATTCTGTAAGGATTTACAAAATCATGTTGCAAAGGGTATGGATACAGAGACCAGAGATGTATTCCACCATATTTGTCATCTTCTGCTGCTACTCGATGCATGGTGAGGTTTTGGTCAATAATGGACCTAATGGTTGGTCGTGATCCCATAAGATCATGATGCAGCTGAACAATTCTTTTTGCTCAGTGCTGTCACAGTTGTGAGGTCCAGTCACAGTGCAGTGTATGATTCATGTGTTTGTAGTGATGTCAGTGTAAACAAACCTACTGCGATGCTGGTCCTATAATGCATAGCACATAGCATTGTATACAGTACATCATACTCGATAATGATAATAAATGATTATGTTTTATGTGTTTATTTTATGTATTTTCAAAATCATTTTAGACTATATTCTTCTCCCAATTAAAAGAAATAGTTTCTGTAAAGTGGTGTGCTGAGTTCTGCCAGCTGCCGCCTCATCTACCTGGTGTTTATCGAGTCTCTTGATTATATCATGGACTCACGTTGAGTGGGTGACTTAGACCATTCTCATTTGTGTGAAGTACAACCTATGACATTCACACGATGACAAAATTGTTCAACAGTGCATCTCTTTTTTTCTTTTCTTTTTTTTTTTTTTTTTTTTGTGTGTGTGTGTGTGAGTGTACCGGGGACTGAACTCAGGGGCACTCCACCACTGGGCTACATCCCCAGCCCTATTTTGTATTTTATTTAGAGACAGGGTCTCACTGATTTGCTTAGTGCCTTATTGTTGCTGAGTCTGGCTTTGAACTTGTGATCCTCCTGCCTCAGCCTCCCGAGCTGCTGAGATTACAGGAGTATGCCACCATGCCTGGTCCAAGAATGCATTTCTTTTTTTTTTTTTTTAAGAGAGAGAGAGAGAGAGAGAGAGAGAGAGAGAATTTTTTAATATTTATTATTTTTTAGTTCTCAGCGGACACAACATCTTTGTTGGTATGTGGTGCTGAGGATCGAACCCGGGCCGCACGCATGCCAGGCGAGCGCGCTACCGCTTGAGCCACATCCCCAGCTCCAAGAATGCATTTCTTAAAAGGTATCCCTTTCTTGTATGACTGTATCAAGAAGCACTGAGATTATCTTCCCAACCCTTCAGGCCTCACTAGAACTAGACACAACTGGCATTTTCTCAGAAGTATTAAAAAATGAACAATAACTATTGGAAATTAAGTATATAATAAGTATATAATTAAGTATATAATAAACAATTTAAACTTTTTTGTTGTTGTTGTTGTTGTACTGAGGATAGAAACTGAGGCCTCCCATATGCTAGGCAAGCAGTCTACCACAGCTACATTTTCAGACCCTAACACTTAAACTTTTTTTTTTAAAGATATGTATTTTTTAAATAGCTTTATTTAATTAATTTATTTTGTGTGGTGCTGAGGATCAAACCCAGTGTCTCACAAGTGCTCTACCACTGAGCTACAACCTCAGCCCCACATTTGAACTTCTAATAAAAAATTTGAAAAATGAAATCGAGTACAACTTCCATTGTAAGTTTCCTGTTAGTGATTAGCACACAGCAAAGGACCTAAACAACATACATCTTTATGTTAGTCTCTGTGAGGTGCAAGGTTCTTGCTTCAGGGTCACCCAAGGCTGTGCCCAGGTTCCAGATAGGTTGTGGTCTCAGGCTGGACTTGGGGAAGATCTGACGCTGTCTTTGTGTCCTTGAGGTCCTTAGAGTCCACCAGCTCTCCCTTTGTGACATGAGCTTCTTCATGTAGCTGCTCATGCTAAGCCAGCAAAGACCACTTCTTATTCCAGAATGCTAAGACATAGTCTTACCTATCATAATAGAGCCAGGGGAGTGACATTCCCTCAGCTTGCCATGCAATGGAGCCTAACTAAGGAAGAGAGTGAGATATTTATCTCTCATTGAAGGAGTTAATAGACTGAACATTTTTAGAGATTAGTTTTTATTAGAGTTCCCCAAAGAAAGGAAGCAATAGCATGTGTGTATGTGTGTGTGTACATGCAAGTGAATATGTGTGTTAATTATTTATTAGAAGGTTGAGAGTCCCAGGATTGGCATTCAGAAAGTTGGAGACCTGGGAGAGCTGATGGGGTGTAAAGGCTAGTTCTAGAGCAGGCAGGGTGGAGAGCCAAGAAAAACTGAAGTCAGTTTGAGCCTGAAGGCAAGAAAAGAACAATGTCCCAGCTTCAGCAGTTAGGCAGGGCCAGTTCCTTTCAACCTAGTTTTTGCGACCCACACACATTAGGGCAGGCAATCTGCTTTATTCCAACTCATATGTTAATCTCATCCAGAAACACCCACATGAATCATACTCAGAATAATGTTTGACCAAATATCTGGGCACCCTATGGCCCAGTCACGTTGACACATACAATTAACCATCTTAGGAGCTAGAGCTAATATGATTTGAAAGCAGTGGCCTCTGTAGATTGAGACTCCAGAAAGGAAGAAAGTGTACAATTGAATGACATTTAGTAGAGTCACAGAGTTGTACAAATATCACCTCAATCTAATCTCATAACATTTTTATTACATGTGTATATTTTTAAAAATTTATTTTAGGAAAAGGAGACCAGTAGAACAAAGGAAAGGTGTCAGGGAAAAGGAGAGGAGAGGAAAAGAGGAGGAGAGGAAAAGGGGAGGAGAGGAAAAGGGGAAGTCCTGGGGAACAAAATTGATTAAATTGCATTGTTATAGTGTGTGCATGTACAAATATGTAAAGATGAACTCCACTATTATGCATAAAAATAATGTACTAGTGAAAAACAAATAAAAAATAAAACTTTCATTTTAAAATTAAAACAAATTTTAATTGTGGTAAAACACATGTACCATAAAATTTACCATCTGCTGCAGTTTGAATGCGTTCCTTCTAAAATTTATGTTGAAATTTAATCACCACTGTGATAGTAATTAAGGGGTCTTTAGGAGGTGATCAAGTCATTAATCCCAGGGATGGGGTTAGGGCCCTTATAAAATGGCTTGAGAGAGTGGGTTTGCTGTCTTCAGCTCCTCTGCCATGTGAGGACACAGCATTTGTCCTCAGGAGGAAGCAGTGTTCAAGGTGCCATCTTTGAAGCAGATGGACCCTCACTAGACACTGAGACTGATGGTGCTTTGATATTGAATTTTGCAGCCTCCAGAAATATAAGGAATAAATTTCTGCTCTGAAAAATTACCCAGTCTCAGACATTTTGTTATAATAGCACCAATGGACTAAGATATAATCTAAACCATATTTGTTTATTTTTTTAAAAATATTTTATTTTAGTTGTAGATGGACACAATATCTTTATTTTATTTTATTTTTATTTTTTATGTAGTGCTGAGGATCAAACCCAGTGCCTCACACATGTGAGGCAAACGCTCAACCAATGAGCCACAACCCCAACCCGTAAACTATTTTTAAGTATACAGTTTAGTAGTATTATTTATATTCACATTGTTGTATGATCAATCTCCAAAATTTTTTTATCTTGTAAAACTGAAACTTTGATCCATTCAGCAACTCCCTATTTCCCTCTTCTTTAGCCCCTGACAATCAGCATTCTACTTTCTGTCTTTATGAATCATACAGTATTTGTCATTTTGTGGCTAGACTATTTTCTTTCAGTATAATGTTCTTAAGATTCCTCCATGTAGTAGCATGTGTCAAAATTTCTTTCTTTTTAAAGGCTGAATAATATTTTGTGATACACACACACACACACACACACACACACACACATATGAGTTGCTTCCACTTCTGGATATATGCCCAGAAGATGAATTGTTGGATTATATGTTTAATTTTTTGATTTTAAATTCCTGCCAACAGTGCACAGTGTTCCAGTTCCTCCACATTTCTGCTAATGCCTGCTATATGCCCTGTGTGTGCTTTTACAGTAGTTATCCTAATGATTTGAAGTTATATCTCATTATGGTTTTGGTTAGCATTTCCCTAATATGTTGAACATTTTTTCATATGCCTGTTGGGCACTTGCATATCTTCTTTGTAGAATTGTCTATTCTAGTTCTTCAGCTACTTTTTATTTATTTATTTTTTATTATTTTTTTTGATTTCTTTTTTTTAAATTTTTATTTATTTTTTTTATTGGTTGTTCACAACATTACAAAGCTCTTGACATATCATATTTCATACATTAGAATCGAGTGGGTTATGAACTCCCATTTTTACCCCAAATACAGATTGCAGAATCACATCAGTTACACATCACATTTTTACATACTGCCATATTAGTGACTGTTGTATTCTGCTACCTTTCCTATCCTCTACTATCCCCCCTCCCCTCCCCTCTTCTCTCTCTACCCCATCTACTGTAATTCATTTCCCTCCATGTTTGTTATCCCATTCCCCTCATAACCTCTTATATGTAATTTTGTATAACAATGAGGGTCTCCCTCCATTTCCATGTGATTTCCCTTTTTTTCTCCCTTTCCCTCCCACCTCATGTCTCTGTTTAATGTTAATCTTTTCTTCCTGCTCTTCCTCCCTGTTCTGTTCTTAGTTGCTCTCATTATATCAAAGAAGACATTTGGTATTTGTTTTTTAGGGATTGGCTAGCTTCACTAAGCATAATCTGCTCTAGTGCCATCCATTTCCCTGCAAATTCTGTGATTTTGTCATTTTTTAGTGCTGCGTAATACTCCATGGTGTATAAATGCCACTTTTTTTTATCCATTCATCTATTGAAGGGCATCTGGGTTGATTCCACAGTCTAGCAATTGTGAATTGTGCTGCTATGAACATCGATGTGGCAGTATCCCTGTAGTGTGCTCTTTTAAGGTCTTCAGGAAATAGTCCGAGAAGGGCAATAGCTGGGTCAAATGGTGGTTCCATTCCCAGCTTTCCCAGGAATCTCCATACTGCTTTCCAAATTGGCTGCACCAACTTGCAGTCCCACCAACAATGTACAAGAGTACCCTTTTCCCCACATCCTCGCCAGCACTCATTGTTGTTTGACTTCATCATGGCTGCCAATCTTACTGGGGTGAGGTGGTATCTTAGGGTGGTTTTGATTTGCATTTCCTTGACTGCTAGAGATGGTGAGCATTTTTTCATGTACTTGTTGATTGATTGTATGTCCTCCTCTGTGAAGTGTTTGTTCATGTCCTTGGCCCATTTGTTGATTGGGTTATTTGTTTTCTTATTGTCTAATTTTTTGAGTTCTTTGTATACTCTGGATATTAGGGCTCTATCTGAAGTGTGAGGAGTGAAAATTTGTTCTCAGGATGTAGGCTCCCTATTTACCTCTCTTATTGTTTCTCTTGTTGAGAAAAAAACTTTTCAGTTTAAGAAAGTCCCATTTGTTGATTCTTGTTATTAACTCTTGTGCTATGGGTGTCCTATTGAGGAATTTTGAGCCCGACCCCACAATCTGTAGATCGGAGCCAACTTTTTCTTCTATCAGACGGAGAGTCTCTGATTTGATATCTAGCTCCTTTATCCACTTTGAGTTGACTTTTGTGCATGGCGAGAGGAGGGGATTCAGTTTCATTTTGTTGCGTATGGATTTCCAGTTTTCCCAACACCATTTGTTGAAGAATCCAGCTACTTTTTAATCAGGTTATTTTTGTTGTTGTTGTTATTGAGTTGTAGGATTTTTTTTTTATATTTTGGATATTAATATATTACCAGATACATAATTTGCAAATATTTTCTCCCATTGTGTAGGATGATGTCATCTCTATTGATTATGTCCTTGAATGCACAGAAGTTTTAAATTTTGGTATTTTTCTTTTTGTTTTCTCTGCTGTTGGTGTCATATTCAAGAAATCATTGCCAAATCTAACGTCATAAAGTTTTCCCCTATGTTTTCTTCTAGGAGTTCTATAGTGTTAGTTCTTACATTAGGATTTAGGTAAATTTTTAGTTTATTTTGTATATGGCGTAAAGTAAGGATCCAACTTTATTTTTTGCATGTAATATTTGTTTTTTCAAAGTATGTATATGTATCATTTTGATAAAGCATTTTAAAATAATACATTTTAAAAGTGAAAAAGATTAAGCAGTATGTGTGTGTACATGTGTATATATATAAATAATTTATCTTTTATTTTTTCCCTAGTGCTGGGGATTGAACCCAAGACCTCATAAATGCTTGACAAGCACTCTACCACTGAGCTGTACCCCCAGCCCATCAATGTGTTCTCTTTAGTGACACAAATGTGCCACACTTTGAAACTGCAGGTTACTTTATACGACTTCCTGTTGTGTAGTCCTTAGAGTACTGTGGAGCTGATGGCCCAAGGTACCCAATATCTCAAGCCTTTATATTTCAAATATTTTACTTATCATAAAAAGTTAAGAACCTAAAACATTCCCATTTCGGAGGTAAAGAATATGGTAGACAAAACAATGACAAAATTTTACTCAAAAATGTTTCTAAGTTGTTTTTAGGCCCTTGATATTAAAGTATCAACACTGTGAAAACAAAGAACAAATGAATGAAAATTGATTATAAAATGTACTTCATGTTGTATGAAAAAAGAACCAAATGCTATTTGCTTTTTTGTTGAGGACTGAACCCAGTGCCTCATGCATGCTAGGCCAGCACTCTACCACTGAGGCCCAGCCCCAGCCCCTCAAATGCTATTTCCAGTTAGTAAAATTTAATAAGTTATTTTAAAAAGTATTAGTAGTTTTCCTCAATATAAATACAATTCTCAAATAAGAGGGTGGGGTAAGGAACTGGGGGAGGAGGAGGAGGGGGGGAGGAGGAGGAGGAGGGGGAGGACCTAAGAGGGAGGAAATGTCTGTCATCTAGAAATCACTATTCCCTATACTTCCAAGGACTGAGTTCTTTTCCCTAAGTGATTTTCCAGAGAGGATATCTTAAATATTAGTTAAAAATTGTTTGCAAAAAGAACCCTTATTTTTCTGACTGTAATTGCCCCTTAAAAAGCCAATGAGATGTATGTTTTAGGCCAAAGAAAAAGAAAATTGGTATTGTTTCTACTATGTTGGGGGCAGAACTCAGGAGTCTGAAAATAAATCTTTTCTTTTTAATGCAAAATTTTATTGCAAAAGTTTATGCCTGAAATCGAGACAATTATACTCCAAGATTTCTACTAATAAATACCACATGTTAGATTCAATAACTTCAGCTGCAGGGTGGAGAATACTGTGTTAAAGCTATTCAGATGATAAATAGCTATCTAGGTCCATTTCAACTGGAGCAAGTCAGCTGTATTGAATGTGAGTGAAACATTAATTCTTTGTAAGAACACATGCAGTTGGCAGACACTTTGACATGTAATATGCATTAGTGCACTCTTCTGCCCCCATGGAATCTGTTTGTCTTTTGCTCGAGTCTGTGCTCACAAGCATGCCCATCTCTAGACTTCTGAATCTGTCTTTGGGGTATTGCTTACATGCACTTGTAAAACATGCATTTTTAAACACACACATGAGTGAGAATGGTTCTAGTTTTTCAAAAGTGTTAGTATGTCATTATTTCTGTTCTGCAAGGATCACATGACTTTCTTCCTCTCCCTGGGACTATGCCTAGGTTCTCCTCCGTCCTTGGAACTTTGATAACTATCCCCTCCTCTTTCTTTTCTAAAATTTTACCAAAACAGAGGAAAGGGAATATTACATGCTAGTGTTGGACACAGAGGATACCTCGGGCTCGTTTCGGCTCCAGAATTTAAAAAAAGAAATTCGAGAAAGGAGAAGAGAGGCAGATCTTTCTGAGAGGGCCGCCAGGCTTTGGAGGTTCTTCTCATGGGACAAAGTCTTGCATTTGAAAGCTGTGCTTGGGAAGCAGCAAGGGGAATGCAGAATGTAATAAGCCTGTCAGACTCACTTTCCTTTCTGTTTCACAGCAGAATTGTTTTTGTTTGTCTCCCTTGAATGGAAGCCAGAATTTCCTGCAACTTGTATGAATCCCTTAACCAGAAACAGTAAGTGGGCTAGAGGGGTACAACGGTGGCCTGCTTCCAGTTCTGGCTTAAGTTTCTCAAATCATAGTGACAGGGCAATTTCAGACTTTCATAATGTAGTGACCTCCCTACACAGCATCTTGGTTGTACTTTTTAATAAAGCTTTTATAAATGAACTTCATGTTCAAATTTTGAAACACCTACCCCCTGCTCCCCCGCCCCCCACACACACACAAAGAGAGAAAGAATAGTCTCTGTGGCATCTAAGGAGCTCTTGGGGCTGCCTGCCCTGCTCGGGAGGAGCCAGAGAGGACAGAGAGGGTTCATCTCACCACCCTCTTCATCCCTGTCCTACAGAAGGTTTACCTGTCTATTTGTTTATACTTCTGCATGACATTTTGGAGGACAATAAACCCAAGTCCTCTACTTTTCCAACTGATTTAAAATCTCCGTGTTACAGGATGCTTAATAGTAATTCAAGTATTTCCATGTGAAGCCTTTTCCAGAAGAGTCTTTGCTTTTGACATCTCCCTCATTTGTTCGGGACTCTGTGGTCATTTAAAATTTTGTTTAAGCATACATTTAAATTTCAAGTGCCAACTTATCCACTGAGCCACATCATCCTCAGCCCTTTTTTTGTGTGTTTTATTTAGAGACAGGGTCTCACTAAATTGCTTAGGGCCTTACTAAGTTGACTTTGAATTCACAATCCTCCTTACTCAGCCTCCTAGGCTGCTGGGATGAAGTTTTAATGTACTAGAAGCTTACACAACTTGAGACGTCCTCTGTCAGAAATCAAACAAAGATAGATATTAAAGTTAATATTTACTGAGTATTAAAAAAAGTATTATAACAATCACAATAATGTATCAATTTTTTAATCTATTGTAGTTGATAAATATATTTTAAAAATATTTTTTTAGTTGTAGATGAACACACAGCATCTTTATTTATTTTTATGTGGTGTTGAGGATCGAATCCAATGCCTCACACATGCAAGGCAAGTGCTCTACCACTGAGCTACAGCCCCAGCCCGATAAATACTTTTTTTTAAATGAGGAAAGGTTTAGAAACTTCTTCTTTCATATGGCTTCACAATAAATTATTGGATATTGTCACAAAACATAAATAAATTTCAATTGCCAAGAACTTGTTTGGGATGTCGTGAGAGAGTTTATTTGAGGAGATGGGGTCTCTCTCTGTTGCTGAGGCTGGTCCTGAACTCCTGTGTTCAATCCATCCTCCTACCTCAGCCTCCTGAATAGCGGGGAATATGAGACTAGCCACTGAGTCTACTTTATAGATTTTGCATCTAATCTTAGCTTCATTTTTTTTTTTTTTTTGTGGTGCTAGGGATTGAACCTAGGTCCTCGTGCATGTGAGGTAAGCACTCTACCAACTGAGCTATATCCCCAGCCCTTAGCTTCATTTTTTTTTTTTTATGATAAGTTGCTTTAAGTCAGGGTTTGACAATTTTTTTCTAAAAAGGCCAGACAGTAAATATTTATATTTTGCAGGCCACATATAATCTCTGTTGAATATCCTTTTTCATATTTTCTTACAACCTTTAAAATATAAAAATTATTCTTATCTGAAGGGTGGGTTTTTTTAAAAACAATCTAGGAGTCTGGATTCAGCCCATGGCCTTAGCTTGTCAACCCTTGTTTCAGGTAATGTTATTCTAACTTTAAGATTAAGCATCATTGCTCAGAAAGGGGAAGTAATTAATCCAGGCCACACAGCCCACAATGAAGCAAACCTTGCCTTGTTTGGCTCCAAGTCCATTTATTTTCTACTATAATGCATATTTCTTAGATAATTTCCTTCCACATTCTTCAGAAGAGTAGAGGCACTCGTTTGTTTTTTATTTTTCATGATCATTTTCCTTGAAACTCTTCCTACAGGAAACACAGCCAAGAGAATGGCCCTATTTCTCAGAAATGTGCTGAAAACCTAAAGTGAAAGCAGAAAATAAAACCTATGTTAGGTACCAAAATTCTTTTAGTTGTCAGCCAAAAAAGATGATTTTAACATTTTTCATCCTGACAGTATAGTCACCTTTAAGTAAATTGCATCCAGTCAATACACATTTTTATTTTTCAATTAAAAAAAAATTAACAATGTTAAAAATTCCCAATGAGCAGATTCCAGAAGCCTGAGAAGACACCTGGGAACTTCCCTGAATAGTTTTTTTTTTTTTTTTCTGCTCACTTAGAAGTAAGGGGCGAAATGAGGGAACTGAGGATCTTTTTTGAACCTGCTTGTTCTGTTCTCTGCAAGAAGGAGACAGTTTTGCTCAGCAGTTCCAAGCCAGCCTGGCCCCTGAACACCTGTGTGTCACTGGGCGGGGTACTTGGGCTACTTATGGCTCTTCCCCTATATAAATCAGCACAACTCTAGTGTAGACCTCAGAGACTCTGCAGATTAAATGAGATAATGTACACACAGCACTGAGCAGTAAGTGTGCAAAAATGTCAGCTGTCACTTCTGTTGTCCCCCCTCTTTCCGACAGGTGTACAAGTTGGTCTTGTGGCCCAGCATATACCAGATGGGATTTTTGCTGGCATCGTCTATTTTACTTCCAAATGTAGCATCATCCCTTTATTATCATGGTCACTTTTACTGATTTTTGAATTTTCCTTACCTCCATATTCTGTGGTTTCAAGAAGAGAATGACCCCCTTTTTGCCTACTCCCAGATTCTTACAGAGGGGAAGGAAATCCAAACCAGAATACACTGAATAATTAAATTACCTCAGAACTTGTGAGCCAGCAGAGAATGGCAAAATGGATAAAGGAAATGGGAAGACTGTTCTAGAAATAATGTGTGTGATGGATTGAAGCTGGGTGAAATTATGACTGGAGCTAAGGGGATTTTTTTTTTTTTTTTTGGTACTAGGGGGTGAATCCAGGGGTGCTCAACCACTGAGCCACATTCCAGCCATTTTTATATATTACAGGGACAGGGACTTATTGAGTTGATTAGGACCTCACTAAGTCGCTGAGGCTGGCTTTGAACTTGAAATCCTCCTGCCTCAGCCTCCCAAGCCACCAGGATTACAGGCATGTGCCACTACCACTGCTCCAGGCTTAAGGGGCTGTTTTAATAATTTAGCTTTGAAAGAAGGGTTTCTCAAATTTGCCAGGCTATAAGCATCCCCTGCATGCTGTTGACTCTATAGATTCCGAAGGTGTCATGTAGATCTACTGAGTAGAACTAGATGGGAAGAGCCTCGAATCTCTAATTTCAACAAGTCTCCCTGACATTGCTTATGGTTTTGGAAATACTGTTAAAAAAATGGTAATGGACTCAGAGACACAAGTATAAAAGCTGTATTAGAAGTAACAGCTGCCACCATAGGGGCCTTTAGGTGAAGGAAATTCCAGGAGTCCATTCCGAGTGTCTGGAAACTTCCGGATCCTGTAAGAGATGTCTTTGCACCTCTGTGGTCTGGGCATATATGGTCTCTCTTTCTCTGTATATTTGTAATGCTGTGACCATTGGTCTCCACTGCACCTTAAAACCACCTAGAAAACTTAAAAATACTGAATCCTGGACTCTATTGCAGACCAATTAAATTAGTTCAATTAGACCCTTTGCAGTTGGATCTGTTATTTATTTATTTTAATTCTCTAGTGGTTCCGGTGCATGTGCAGGATTGAGAATAATTTCACTGAGCACCTTATGTATGCTTCTGGCATTTCAGTCATTTTTATTTTCAAAACAAATCTTATTAAGATATTTTTGCATGCAATGTATTCTAGTTGCTTTTAGGGGTTTGAAATTTATGCTGCTGTTTCCTGTTGGCTTGGAGGATGAGTATAACTGAGGATAGCTAGGACTTATTTATCCTTCTCTGTATTGTGATTATACATTAAGGCTTATGATGGTTGCTTTTCAAACTGTGGAACCCTTTTTCAGAATCACTAGAAGCCAGATATATGCACATCTGTCCCTCTGAGTCCTCAAAAGGCTACTGAGGTGCTATGGGAGAACTCCAGGCATCACAGGAGGAAGCCTTCATACCCGACCAGAATCCTCTGTGAAGAGTCACAGACCCGAGGAAATGGCACTCTCTATATCTTGCCTTCCAACACCATCTGGCCAGGCTTCTGGAATAGTCCTGAGTTTAATGAATTATGGGCCATGGCTGTTGCTCTCTGTTCTGTTTTCCACTTTGGGCTCCAAGAATTCCTGTGAGGTATTCAGGGTTTTGTTAAGTGATGATTAAAGATGTCATAACTATTAGACCACGAGAGCTTTTATAAAATCCAAACCCTGAAATGGGTATGTCATTTAAAATGATATAACTTTTGAAATATCTTGTTGGCTGGAGACTCTACTTTTTTCTCCTGATATATTGATTTTTTTAAAACTTTAATCTTATACATTTGGACTGACTTATTGATTTTCTAGGGCACTGGGAACTTTGTAGCAAAGAGTATAATTGTTCTCAAGGGTTAGGTGGCACCTGTAATCATGTCTTTTGGAAGGCTGGAAATATTAACACCAAATCCACATTAACTGAAGAAACCAGAGCCCCTGGGTAAGTAAAAACAATGTCAAAGAGGTTAATACCACCTCACCCAGCAGATTCACACACAAGTCTGTCTGCTTAATGGACCAGGGCTAGCAACTGTCACATTGAGAGAAAACAGAAAGGACATGTATGTTTCAGCTTGGATGTTTTGATCATAAAACCTACAGCTGAAGCAACTTTCTATTTACTGTCATTGACAGTGTAGCTTCTCCCTGTCTTTCCCACCGAAAAAGGCTTTGTCATGAGGACGGGATGGTTTTTCTGTCAATAATTTTCTTTCACAATAACTGTGTGCTAGCTGCCAGTTGTAGCTTCTTTTACATCCTTCATGCCGCCCCATGTTGTCCTTTATTATCTGGGGTGACAAGGCAATTGAGTTGGTTTATGTCGATTTAGGAAGACTAGAACATGTGTTCCTCTGATATTGAGTACAACCACCCAATCAAAATAGAAATATGTAAACCAGAAAGTTAGAGGTTTCACAGGTGTTGGATCAGGCAATTGAAATGACTCCTCGTAAACCCATTTCAAATTATATTCTGATTTCATATTTAACTCTTCCTCTTACTTTCTATATCTTAAACATTTGAAATGGAAGTTCAAAAGGTATGTTGTTTCCTAATATTAGGTTTTTTAAATAATCAGCCCCAATATATCTTTGGTCTTTGCTTTACATTCAGTAGTAATATTGATAACGATAATAGTTAAGCTTATATACTGAGTCCTATTTAAAATACTTTACATAGGAGCTCTTAGCCCCTGTAATAGTGATATTTTCAATATCTAAAAATAATTTATATTAATTTGTCCCTTAAAATCTTATTCTCTTTTAACCTGCAACACCAAGAATAGGCTAAATGATGAGGCTTGTTGATGCAGGAAAATAAAATGGAAGTTCATATACAACAAAGAGGTAGCAATAGGTTTCTTGACTATTTTAAGGGTGTGTGTGTGTGTGTGTGTGTGTGTGTGTGTGTGTGTGTAAAGGGAAACTTTTTGGACAGAGAGATGTGATTATTAAGTTCCAATTTCCAACTTTTACATGTTGTCATGGTTTAGAAAGCTCACATGTGAGACAATGCAAGAAGGCTTGAAGGAGAAATGATTGGGTTATAGCCTTAATATAATCAGAGAACTAATCCCTGATGGGATTAATCGAGTGGTAACTGGAGGCAGGTGGGGTGTGGCTGGAGGAAGTGATTCATTGGAGGTGTGGGGTGGGTATATATTTTGAATCTGGGGAGTGGAGTCTCTCTCTCTCTGCCTTCTAATCATCATGTGAGCCACTTCCCTCTGCTACTGTTACTGCTGTTTACTGGTGATAGTCCTTGCTTCCCCGAATGCTGAAGTATAACACCAGAGAAGCACGCCGAGGCAAGTTTAGAGTGGAAAGTAGAAGCTTTATTAGAGGACAGCAGAAAAGAAGGAGGAAGAAGGGGACCCAAGAGGTGGAATCGTGGAAGGGCGGATGTGTTCCCCTTTTTATAGCTAAGGTCTTCTTTCCGCATTCCTGTCCTTAGTTCTGTTATCTTTCAGTGATGGAATGTAGGTGGGAAGGCCCAAAGGGTGGGGGACAGGTGGGCCAAAGGAGTAATCTGGGAAGGAAGGACTTTTGGATTAGCATCTCCTAGTTTGCTGGGAGCTGCTTCATTAACTTTTCCTTGGGATGGGCTCTGGGCCTTGGGGACATTAACATTCCAAGTACTGCTCTGCTTTCCCAGACTCCACTCTCAACATGGCCTTCATTTTCGATCGTTCTCGTTCTCGATATTACACCCGATTTACCTAACTACACTAACTACCTATCTTCAAATCTGGCTTCACTACACACTCTGCCATGATGTTCTGTCTCACCTCGAGCCTCAAGGAATGGAGACTGTTGTCCGTGGACTGAGGCCTCAGAAACCATGAACCCCCAAATAAACTTCTCCCCTAAAATTGTTTTGGTCAGACCTTTTAGTCACGGTAGCAAAAATGCTGACTAAAACACATGTGAAGAGTTACATCTAGAGGAAGAAGTCATACCAAAGTCATGATTAGCCCTAAGGCTGAGCAGAGAGGCTTAATGGCCCCCAGAAGAACTGGAGATGATAGGATAACAAGGAATCCAAGGCAGAGAGGAAGAGGAAGAATAAATCGCAGTGGCTGGACAACAGAAGAGAGAGGAGGGAAGGAGACAGGTGGGGACGGGGTGTCAGGAGAGTCAGGTACCCAAAAAGTGTCATGGCTTCACTGCTAAATCCCCAGAACTGTTGAAGGTGGGTGTGAACTCTACGGAACCGGAAGCCAAATGTTGAGAGTTTCTTTCTTCCTTCACTATTTGGCATTCCAAGTGCAGCCACATCCTGGTCAAATTCGAGATGTAACTCGGTTAGGCAGAGAAGAGCCTCGGTCTCCTTGGAGACTCCTTAACCTCTTAAACCCAAAGGCTGCAGGTGGACCATTTGGACGGAAATCAAGACCTGATCTCTGAAGGGACGTTCATCGAGGAAAAAGCTGAGGCTAGTGTTGCTAAACCAGGTGAGAGGACCACAGGGCCCCGAGGGAATGGAGAGAGAATGGATGTGGGTCATGGGTGTCAGCAGGGTGAGTTCGACCACTTAGCCCCTGAGGACTGTGAGGACTGGGGAACACTCTGAGATCTCCAGGAAGGGCCACATTTAATTTTCCCCAGCTCAAGATGCTACCATGGGGGAGGAAATTCCGAAAGGCTGAGCTTTTACTTGAAAAGAATTGTAAACTAGAAGCAGACTGTGTAACGAGAAGTGACTGGCTATTCTTTCTCAGTAAGTCTGAAGTTTTCCTTTACTCAGAAAGGGGCTGGGAGTTTGGTATCATGACTACTTAGACAATAGAAAAGTAAGGTGCTCTGTTCCTTTTGCCTGTCTTAGGGTAGTGTGACTAAATCGTGACTCTATGGCTCTATAATGCCATAGAACAAATGGAAAGAAACAACCCTAGAAATTTGTTCTGAGGACAAATAAAGATCACTAAAACTCACTGTTGATGATTTAGAAAGTCAAGAGAGCTGGGAACTTCTTAAGAGTTTATTTTATTTTATTTCATTTTTTTCAGTACTGGGCATTAAACCCAGGGCCTGCATACCACTAAGCTACCTCCAGAAAGAAGGTATATTTTTGTATCATTCAGTTTGCATGTCCGTTTGGGAAGTTGTTGCTGATGTTAAGATGTGCAAGGTATGACCCAGCTCTTTCCTTTTCCTCCTCTTGAGTATCTCTGCAAGCATTCTTCCTCTTTGTCCCTTGCCCAGAGAGGGGGATGTCATTGTGCAAGGGAATCAGGTTTTTCACTGCAGTGACCACATCGTGGGGCCTCAAAGGAAAACGTTTCTTTTGAACACACTTAATAGATGACTCTCTGAGGCAGGACATCAGGAAAGATCCCACATATGTAGCAGCAGATGATAAATTCTGGTAATTTACATCCACAGGTCACTCTAAGGACATTTCTGATTTATGGCTTTGAACTGAGAAAAGTCTAAACTCAATTCAGGATCTTGGTAAGGGAGAAGCAAAAGAAGCAGCGCTCCTGTCTGCCATCTGGTGAGGAGCAGAGGTAAATACAGCCCTCGATTCAGGACTGAAAGCAATTACTTTTTCACCTTGTAAATACAGTCCAGTCTTCCCGATGCCTTTGGTCAATATTTTTAAAGTCACAGAAAAACAATGATTTATCCTTCAAGTTTCACAATGTAAGAACTGTCCACATATATTTTATTTGGTATTCAGGCTTTAAAAAACTTCATATGTAGTAACGGGCAATTGAAAACAGGAGGGAATGGAGTTTATGAAACAAGGAACAGGAAACAATAAGAACGATTCCTCATGCTGATATTTTCAAACTTACAATTAAATTCCCCCTTTGGATCGGAACAACGTGGGAGCGAAGGAAGAAGCAAAATAAAAGCAGAAATGTCTTTGGGGGTTTGGCGTCAGGTTTGGGTTTACAGTGCAATGAAAGTCAGGGTCAAACAGGATGACCCTTTTTTCTGGCTCTCTGGGGATGAAGAGTTTTCCCAGCAGGCAGGATTTTCAGTGTTAAATGGACGAAATCCTAGGCAAAGCTAGATGGGTTGGCCACCTTGGGTCAGCCTCTCAAATGAGGTACACTTAAAAACTAAAACATGTTCCAAGGAAGCCATGTGGAGTGAATGATGGGGCAAATGAGCGGAGGGAAGATCTTCTATTTTTTTATTTGCACTTTGTGCTCACTCTCAGCAGAGTGGTCCTTTTATAAAAGTATAAGAGAACAATATTCTGAAACACTGGGAAACTTGAGTCCAACTTACTATCCAGAGACCTCTGGCCCTGACTCCCCATATCCTTGTGCTGGGTAAAGCTAAGACCTTGCTGAATCGAGTTCGTACACTGGTAAATCCTGATATTTGTTCAGCTCCCTTAAGTGGAGATATGTTATTATTTATACAAGTTCTTCAAGAATATTAATATTATTGGTAGTCAGTTTTCTATTACAGTAAAGGGATACCTCAGGTAATCATAAAGAGAAAGGTTTATCTGGGCTCACAGTTTTAGAGGTTCCAGCCCATGTGCTGGTGGACCCAAGTGGGGTCCTTTGGTGGGGTGTCAGATGACAATGGTGGGGAGTACTCTTCAGAGAAGACTGTTCACCTCAAGACCAGGAAGCAGAAAAGAAGGGGCCAGGGTCCCCTAATCTCCTTCAAAGGCACATCCCCAATGACCTACCACGGGGCACCACCTCCCCGTAGCACCCCCTGGCGGCCAAGCCATTAACACAGGAACCTCTCAATACATCCAAACTACAGCAGCAAGTTTGAGTCTGAAGCCATTGAGATTTGGGGAAAATTTAGCCATTTTTCAGGAGCATACCTGTACCAGGGAGGTAAGTGAGTTTTCAGCCCATGATCCCTGTTAGGAAACCGAGGGGCCAGGAAAAAGGAGACAAGAACAAGCTGCCTCGCCCTGTTCTTAGGAACCATTCTTGATGCTGCTTTTAAGCTCAGTGTCTTCAGATGAAGCAAAATGATAAGTTCACATGTTCATGAAGTATGTGTCCTCGTGCATGGTGTGTTTTTCTCCAGCTCATAACCCACCTAATTAAGCAGTGTGATAGAAATTACGAGCTGCGTATGGTGATAATCCCAGCAGCTTGGGAGGCTGAGGAAGGAGGCAAGTTCAAAGCCAGCTTCAGCAATTTAGGGAGGCCCTAAGCAACTTAGGGAGACCCTGTCTCAAATAAAAATAAAAAATGGACTGGGGAGATGGCTCAGTGGTTGAGCGCCTCTGAGTTCAATCCCCAGTAACCCCTCCCCCCCCAATTGTCTCTCATCTATTTCTGCTACTTGTTTTGTTTCCATCATGTGATAAAACTAGTTTTGTCCCAAATAGCTATAAAATGAAAAGTAAAAGCCACATTCAGACCAGTCCTACCTCAGTTGAGATAATCCCTGTAACAATATCTTGCATAAATTATATAAAAGCAGATCTTTTAAAAAAACGCACATACTATGCAAACTATTCTATAATTTTTTAAAACAGTGTCCTGAGCATCTTTCTAAATATACTCTTTTCATCACGACAGTGTATCTCGCCATATGAGTGTTCTCTAATTTTTTCCTTCCGTCTCCTACTGACAGACTTGAAGATTGTTCCCAACATTTTGTACTTACAAATAGAACCATAATGAATGGCACTGGACATAGGTCATTTAACATATGTGTAAGAGTATTTGTAGGAGAAATAACTGGAAATGCAATCTCTAGGTCAAAACATGTATGTGTTTGTAAATTCAATAGCTATTGCCAAATACTTTCCACAGAGATGGTATAAATTTATTTCACCAGCCATGTCTGAAAATATCTGTTTACCTATACTTCTTTTTTTTTTGAATTTTTTAAAATTTATTTTTATTTATTTATTTTTTTTACCTATACTTCTGTCCACACAGTTTCATTCAACTTTTTGATCTTTGCAAATCTGATAGTTAAAAAATAGTACTCTAGTGTAACTTTTAAAAACCAAATTTATTGCACTTCATAGAAATTTAACAATTCCCTTCTTTAAGTGATATTTTTAGAAAAATGAAGACAAGCCACAGTTTAGGAGAAAATATATGCAATCTACGTATCCAACAGAGGATCCAGCAATTCTGTTCTAAGATAAATGAAAACACATGTCTCCAAAAAGACTTGCCCACGAATGCTCAGAGCAGCCCCACACCCACCTGTGTGGGGGATTGAACCCAGGGCTCCGTGCAAGCCACTGAGCTGCATCCCCAAAGCCACTAACAGCCTTCTTCTTTTTGGCCATCTGGCAATTTTGGAAGACTGAAGACAATAGTGAGTCTTCCAATCTATGAACATGGTGTCTTCTTTAAAAGCTTGACAGTGTTTTGTAGTTTCATTGTATAGGCCTTTTACGTATTGGATAGATTCAACCCAAAGTTTGTCACAGTTTTGATTTCAGAATTTAATATTTTTAATTTAAAAATTGTATTTTTGGCAATTGCCTAGTATATAGAAATGTAATTTATGTTTATGTATTTACCCAGTAACCCGTGACATTGCTAAAAATCACTCTTAAGTCCTGTATCTGCTGCCTGCAAATGGGCAAAACATGTATGTGTTGTAAATTCAATAGCTTTTGCTTTTCCTTTCCAACCTGTATGCCTTTTATTTATCGATTTTTCTTGACTTTTTGGAATAGATGGAACCTCCAGGGCAATGCTGAACACAAGGGACACAAGTGGACATCCTTACCTTGGTCCTGATCTTAGGGAGACAGTCTTGTCATCATCGTTAAGGTTGATGTTAGCTACTGGTTTTCATAGGTCTTTTTACCAGGTTGTGGAATTTCCCATTTATTTTTAATTTGGGAAGTTGTAAAGAAATGGTAAATGGGTGTTTTATTTGGTCAGATGTTTTTTCTCCATCTGATATGATCATCCTGTAGTGATTCTTATCACTACAATATTATTCTATCAATAGAGTGAATTATGTTGACAGATCTTTGAAGACTAAACCAATCTTCTGACCTTCAGGTAAACTCTTCCTTGGTCATGAGGTGCTATCTCTTTATATACCACTGGATTTGATTTGCTAATATTTTGCTAAGGATTTCATCCATGTTCATGAGGGATATTGATCCATATATTTCTTCCTTGTAAAGTCTTTAGGTTTTGGATCAGAGCAATACTTTCTTTATAAATGTGTTTGAAAAAGTTCCCTCATTTTTTTATTTTCTAGGAAAGTTTGTATAGGATCGGAATTATTTTTCCCTTAGTTATTTGATAGGATTAATTAGTGAAGCAATCCAGAGCTGGAGGTTTCTTTGTAAAAAGATTTCAAATTATAACATTTATTTTAATAGATATAGTGCTATTTAGATTTTTCTCTTTTTAAATTACAGTAGCTTTGACAGTGTCTTTTAAGGAATTTGTTGATCTTATCTGAGTGGATGAATTTGTTATCATAAATTGTTTGCATTATCCCTAATTATTTAATTAATGTTTATAGAACATTTTGCTTCTGATGTTGGTTGTTTCTATTTTCTTATTTTCTTGACCAGTTTAGCAAGAATTTCACCAATTTTTATCGACTTGTTCCAAATAACTGGACTTTTTTATTTTATTGATTTTTTTCTTTTGTTTTTCTCTTCTATTTCAATGACTTCTACTTTTATCTTTATGATTGCCTTCTTTCTACTTCTGTAGACTTAATTTGCTCTTCTGTTTTCTGAAGTCCTTAGATGGAATCAAATTTCAGGCTTTTCTACTTTATTTTCTAATGTAAGTGTCCGAAGCTATAGGTTTCCCTTTAAACATTACTTTAGCTACTTTCCACAAATTTTAATATGTTGTGTTTTCATTTATATTCAGTTAAAAACGTTTTATAATTTCCTCTTTGGCCCATTAGTGATTTATGAGAGTGTTGTTTTATTTCCAAATATTTAGGGATTTTTTCCAAATACCTTTTTGTTTTTGATTTCTAATTTAATTTAGTTGTGGTCAGAGAACGTAGTCTGTATAATTTCCTTTGAAATTTATGGAGACTTGTTTATGGTCCAATGTGCAGTCTACTTTGTGAATAGTCTATGTGCACTTTAAAACAGGGTTCATTCTGTGGGTGTTGGATGTAGTGGTCTATAAATATCACTTAGGTAGAGTGGATTGATAATGTTGTTCAAGTCTACATGTTCCAATCTTCTGTCTATTGTTTTAGCAATTACTAGGGAGTGTGCTGACATCCTCAATTATGAATTATGCATTTGTCTATTTCTCCTTTTAGTTCTGTCAGTTTTTGCTTCCTATATGTTGTAGCTCTTTGGTGTAATTTTAGTATCTTCTTAAATTATAATGTATAAGGCTTTACATTTAGGAAACATATTTAAGAATTATTGGGCTCAGTGATGGCACTCTTGCCTAGCATACATGAAGCCTGAGTTTGAACCCCAGCACTACAAAAAAAATTATACTTTATTTTCTTCGAATTCTTTCTTTTCTTTGCCCATTTTTTTTCTCTATATGTTGATGTTGTATTTAAGAAAATAAGCCCTTTGACTGATTTTTTTTGGAAAATCTTTTACTTTCAACTTGTTTATGGAGGCTTCTTACCAGGTAAGATTTTCACTTTGTAAAATAAAATTTACTTTTTAGGCAACATCTTTCTCAATAGAATCTCTAAATAATGCAGAGTTAATAAAAGGGATGACATCAAATTAAAAAGCTTCTGCACAGCAAAGGAAACAAGAATGTGAAGAGAATGGGAGAAAAAATTTTTGCTAGCTACTCTTCTGATAGAGGATTAAGATTCAGAATATATAAAGAACTCAAAAAACTTAACACGGAAGCACTAATCCATCCGGCTGAAACAACTGGTCAGCCCTTCTCATCCTACGGAGGTAAATGCCTACTGAGCCTTCATAGGTAGTGGCCACAGGTTTGAAATGGGGTTGGGAGAGACAGTAAGGACCCACCCGTTGCATTGGTCGCCCGGCAAAGGGAAACGAACTGTCGCCATTTGCAAGAGACACCACCATGGCAGAGAACTGACGTCACCAGACTGCGGCGGAGGAGATAACTTCATTGAAACCTGCGGATACAGGTGTGTAATTCCCTAGCCTTCCCTCTCCACACATCGGGGAAACCTTAAGGGCCCCTCCCAGCTCTCCCGTAAGGGACCCCCCCAGCTCTCCCGTGAGCGCGACAGCCAGACGTGGGAATCAGACGTGGCGTGGGACCCGCAGCACGGAACTCCCGGCTACCACTCCCACCAGTGCCGACAACTGAGGTCTCTTGCACCAGCTACAGGGGAATGGCTACCGGAGGGCAAGTAAAATTCGCTGAGGATTCTCAGCCCCAAGCTCTACAAACTTAGGGTCTGAGGGAATGGCAAACTGGGAGAGTGTGCCCAGTCGTTCATGAAAACAGGGCTCCCGGGAGCAGCAGACCTGGCGTGTAGCCAGTACTGTGGTGAGCGGCACCTGTGAGAGGGGCCTGGCTAGAGGAAAAGTGGGGAAGTGACTAGATACAAGAGGAGGCCCTAGGCTCTCAGGATTGGAGACCCGCCCAGTCTGGGAGGAGGAGCTGCTGCACAGTGATTGGTTCCCGCGTATTGACAGGAGAAGCTTGGCCTGGTGGGCACAGCGCCACCTACTGGAAGAGAAGTTAATCAAACTTTAAGACTGCATTTATTAGTTTTTTTTTTCTTTTTTTCTTTTCTCTTTTTTTTTTTTGATTTGGGTTTTTCTTTCATTTTCATTTTTCTTTCTTGTTGTTTTTTTAATTTTTTTACAATTTTTTAAAATTTTTTTTCTAATTTTAATTTTAATTTTTTAAATTATTTTTTAAAAAAATTTTTCTTTTTTTATTTCCTATTTGTTTTCTTCTTTTGTCTTTTCATTTCTTTTCAATCATCTTATCCCCCCTTCCTTGAATTCTACCTGCTTACTCTCATTCTCTTTAGTGACTTCTTCCCTTCCCTTCTAATACCTTTCCTCCCAAGCATCTAATAAATTTATAGGAGTAAACAGTAACTCATCAGTCAAACAGAACAAGAAGTAACATGAGCAGCTTCAAAAAGCAAGGAAGAAAAGGAGTACAAACAATGCAGGACAGCCTAAATATTCAGGAGGACCTAGAGCTATCAGAAAAATGGTCATATAAAGAACTCAAGGAACACCTTAGACAGATGGAATGGAACCTTAAAGAGGATACAAGACGGGGCTGGGGATGTGGCTCAAGTGGTAGCGCGCTCGCCTGGCATGCGTGCGGCCCGGGTTCGATCCTCAGCACCACATACCAACAAAGATGTTGTGTCCGCCGAGAACTAAAAAAATAAATAAATATTAAAATTCTCTCTCTCTCTCTCTCTCTCTCTCTCTCAAAAAAAAAAAAAGAGGATACAAGACAGCAAATTCAAGCAGCGAAAGAACACATTGAGAATGAATTACATAAACAGATAAAAGAAGAAGTTAAGCATCTTTATCAGGAGATAGAGATTATAAAAAATAATCAAACAATAATTCTAGAAATGAAGGAAACGATAAACCAAATTAAAAACTCAATTGAGAGTATCACTAACAGAGTGGAGCAAGTAGAAGCCAGAACGTCAGATAATGAAGACAAAATATATCATCTTGAAAAGAGTCTAGCCAACTCAGAAAGGCTGGTAAAAAATCACGAGAAAAACATCCAAGAGTTATGGGATAACATAAAAAAACCAAACTTACAAGTCATCGGGATAGAAGAAGGTACAGAGATTCAAACCAAGGGAATGAGTAACCTGCTGAGTGAAATAATTACAGAAAACTTTCCAGAAATCAAAAAGGAAACAGATATACAAATTGAAGATGCATACAGGACACCGAGCACACAAAATCACAGTAGACCAATGCCAAGACACATTGTTATGAAGATATCCAATATACAGAACAAAGAGAAAATATTAAAAGCTACAAGAGAAAGGAGGCAGATTACATTCAGGGGTAAACCAATAAGGTTAACAACGGATTTTTCATCACAGACACTGAAAGCAAGAAGGTCATGGAACAATGTATTTCAAACACTGAAAGACAATGGATGCCAACCAAGAATTCTGTATCCAGCAAAATTAAGCTTCAGGTATGACAACGAAATAAAAATCTTTCATGATAAACAAAAGTTAAAAGAATTTGCAGCCAGAACACCAGCATTGCAAAGCATTTTGAGCAAAACACTACACGAGGAAGAAATGAAAAACAATAACCAAAACCATCAGCGGGAAGTGCCTCGGTAAAGACAGAGGGCAAAGGGAAAGATAATCATGGAGAAACAAACTAAATTTTTTAAAAAAAGGATAAACAATCAAACATGGATGGAAGTACAAACCATATATCAATAGTAACTCTGAATGTTAATGGCTTAAACTCTCCAATAAAGCGACATAGGCTGGTATCATGGATTAAAAAAACAAATCCAACAATATGCTGCCTCCAGGAGACACATCTGATTGGAAAAGACATACACAGGCTGAAGGTGAAAGGATGGGAAAAAATATACCACGCACACGGTCCTCGTAAGCAAGCAGGGGTGGCCATCCTCACATCGAATAAAATCGACTTCAAGACTAAGTTAATCAAAAGGGATAAGGAAGGACATTATATACTGTTAAAAGGAACCATTCACCAACAAGACATAACAATTATCAATATTTATGCACCAAATAATGGTGCTGAGACATTCATAAAACAAATTCTCCTCAAGTTCAAGAATCAAATAGACCACAACACAATAATTATGGGTGACTTCAACACACCTCTCTCACCATTGGACAGATCCTCCAAACAAAAGTTGAATAAAGAAACTATAGAACTCAATACCACAATCAATAACCTAGACTTAACTGACATATATAGAATATATCAACCATCATCAAATGGATATACTTTTTTCTCAGCAGCACATGGAGCCTTCTCAAAAATAGACCATATATTATGCCATAGGGCAACCCTCAGTAAATATAAAGGGGTGGAGATAATACCATGCATTTTATCTGATCATAATGGAATAAAACCGGAAATCAATGATAAAAGAAGGAAGGAAAAATCCTATATCACATGGAAAATGAACAATATGTTACTGAATGATCAATGGGTTACAGAAGACATAAAGGAGGAAATCAAAAAATTCTTAGAGATAAATGAAAATACAGACACAACATATCGGAATCTATGGGACACAATGAAAGCAGTTTTAAGAGGAAAATTCATCGCCTGGTGGTCATTCCTCAAAAAAAGAAAAAACCAACAAATAAAAGAGCTCACACTTCATCTCAAAGCCCTAGAAAAGGAAGAGCAAAACAACAGCAAATGTAGCAGAAGGCAAGAAATAATTAAAATCAGAGCGGAAATCAATGAAATTGAAACAAAAGAAACTATTGAAAAAATTAACAAAACTAAAAGTTGGTTCTTCGAAAAAATAAATAAGATTGACAGACCTTTAGCCATGCTAACGAAGAGAAGAAGAGAGAGAACTCAAATTACTAACATAAGGGATGAAAAAGGCAATATCACAACAGATGCTACAGAAATACAGAAGACAATTAGAAATTATTTTGAAAACCTATATTCCAATAAAATAGAAGATAGTGAAGACATCGATAAATTTCTTAAGTCATATGATTTGCCCAGACTGAGTCAGGAGGATACACACAATTTGAACAGACCAATATCAATGGATGCAATTGAAGAAGCCATCAAAAGTCTACCAACCAAGAAAAGCCCAGGACCGGATGGGTATACAGCGGAGTTTTACAAAACCTTTAAAGAGGAACTAATACCAATACTTTTCAAGTTATTTCAGGAAATAGAAAAAGAGGGAGCTCTTCCAAATTCATTCTATGAGGCCAACATCACCCTGATTCCAAAAACAGACAAAGACACCTCAAAGAAAGAAAACTACAGACCAATATCTCTAATGAACCTAGATGCAAAAATCCTCAGTAAAATTCTGGCGAATCGAATACAAAAACACATCAAAAAAATTGTGCACCATGATCAAGTAGGATTCATCCCTGGGATGCAAGGATGGTTCAATATACGGAAATCAATAAATGTTATTCACCACATCAATAGACTTAAAGATAAGAACTATATGATCATCTCGATAGACAGAGAGAAAGCATTTGACAAAGTACAGCATCCCTTTATGTTCAAAACATTAGAAAAACTAGGGATAATAGGAACTTACCTCAACATTGTAAAAGCTATCTATGCTAAGCCTCAGGCTAGCATCATTCTGAATGGAGAAAAATTGAAGGCATTCCCTCTAAAATCTGGAACAAGACAGGGATGCCCTCTCTCACCACTTCTGTTCAACATAGTTCTCGAAACACTGGCCAGAGCAATTAGACAGACGAAAGAAATCAAAGGCATAAAAATAGGAAAAGAAGAACTTAAATTATCACTATTTGCAGATGACATGATTCTATACCTAGCAGACCCAAAAGGGTCTACAAAGATACTATTAGAGCTAATAAATGAATTCAGCAAAGTGGCAGGATATAAAATCAACATGCATAAATCAAAGGCATTTCTGTATATCAGCGACAAAAGTTCTGAAACGGAAATGAGGAAAAAAACTCCATTCACAATATCCTCAAAAAAATAAAATACTTGGGAATCAACCTAACAAAAGAGGTGAAAGATTTATACAATGAAAACTACAGAACCCTAAAGAGAGAAGTAGAAGAAGATCTTAGAAGATGGAAAAATATACCCTGTTCATGGATAGGCAGAACTAACATCATCAAAATGGCGATATTACCAAAAGTTCTCTATAGGTTTAATGCAATGCCAATCAAAATCCCAACGGCATTTCTTGTAGAAATAGATAAAGCAGTCATGAAATTCATATGGAAAAATAAAAGACCCAGAATAGCAAAAGCAATTCTAAACAGGAAGTGTGAATCAGGTGGTATAGTGATACCAGATTTCAAACTATATTACAGAGCAATAGTGACAAAAACAGCATGGTACTGGTACCAAAACAGGCGGGTGGACCAATGGTATAGAATAGAGGACACAGAGACTAATCCACAAAGTTACAACTATCTTATGTTTGATAAAGGGGCTAAAAGCATGCAATGGAGGAAGGATAGCATCTTCAACAAATGGTGCTGGGAAAACTGGAAATCCATATGCAACAAAATGAAACTGAATCCCTTTCTCTCGCCATGCACAAAAGTTAACTCAAAATGGATCAAGGAGCTTGATATCAAATCAGAGACTCTGCGTCTGATAGAAGAAAAAAGTTGGCTCCAATCTACATATTGTGGGGTCGGGCTCCAAATTCCTTAATAGGACACCCATAGCACATGAGTTAATAGCAAGAATCAACAAATGGGACTTACTTAAACTAAAAAGTTTTTTCACAGCAAGAGAAACAATAAGAGAGGTAAATAGGGAGCCTAGATCATGGGAACAAATCTTTACTCCTCACACTTCAGATAGAGCTCTAATATCCAGAGTATACAAAGAACTCAAAAAATTAGACAATAAGATAACAAATAACCCAATCAACAAATGGGCCAAGGACCTGAACTGACACTTCTCAGAGGAGGATATACAATCAATCAACAAGTACATGAAAAAATGCTCACCATCTCTAGCAGTCAGAGAAATGCAAATCAAAACCACCCTAAGATACCATCTCACTCCAGTAAGATTGGCAGCCACTATGAAGTCAAACAACAACAAGTTCTGGCGAGGATGTGGAGAAAAGGGTACACTTGTACATTGCTGGTGGGACTGCAAATTGGTGCGGCCAATTTGGAAAGCAGTTTGGAGATTCCTGGGAAAGATGGGAATGGAACCACCATTTGACCCTGCTATTGCCCTTCTCGGACTATTCCCTGAAGACCTTGAAAGAGCATGCTACAGGGATACTGCCACATCGATGTTCATAGCAGCACAATTCACAATAGCTAGACTGTGGAACCAACCCAGATGCCCTTCAATAGATGAATGGATAAAAAAAATGTGGCATCTATACACAATGGAGTACTATGCAGCAATAAAAAATGACAAAATCATAGAATTTGCAGGGAAATGGATGGAACTAGAGCAGATTGTGCTTAGTGAAGCTAGCCAATCCCTAAAAAACAAATACCAAATACCTTCTTTGATATAATGAGAGAAACTAGGAACAGAGAAGGGAGGAAGCGCAGGAAGAAAAGATTAACATTAAACAGAGACATGAGATGGGAGGGAAAGGGAGAGAAAAGGGAAATTGCATGGAAATGAAGGGAGACCCTCATTGCTATACAAAATTACATATAAGAGGTTGTGAGGGGAATGGGAAAATAAACAAGGAGAGAAATGAATTACAGTAGATGGGGTAGAGAGAGAAGATGTGAGGGAAGAGGAGGGGGGATAGTAGGGGATAGGAAAGGTAGCAGAATACAACAATTACTACTAGGGCATTATGTAAAATTGTGGATGTGTAACCGACATGATTCTGCAATCTGCATTTGGGGTAAAATTGGGGGTTCATAACCCACTTCAATCTAATGTATGAAATATGATATGTCAAGAGCTTTGTAATGTTGTGAACAACCAATAAAAAAAGAAATTCTAAAAAAAAAGGATGATAATAAAGTCACCAACCTCCAAAAAATAAAAAATAAAATAAACAACTCTGAGGGACCTATAAAAACAAAACAAAACAAAATAAAAAAACTTAACACGGAAAGCTAAATAAGCCAATTAATAAATGTGCAAATGAACTCAACAGACACTCTTCAATAGAAGAAATATAAACGGCCAACAATACAACCAAGAAATGTTCAACGTCTTTAGCAATTAGGGAGATGCAAATTAAAATTGCACTGAGAGCTCATCTCACTCCAGGTCGAATGGCAGTCATCAAGAATACAAACAATAATAAATGCTGGTGAGGATGTGGAGAAAAAGGAAGTCATTGCCTGTGCCTAGGTGTTGGAGTGTTGACACTATGTATTTTTCTAGGAGTTGCATAGTTTTTGTCTAGGTCTCTAACTCATTTTGAGTTGACTTTTGTGCATGGTGAGAGATAAGGGTCTAGTCTCATTCTTCTGTTTATGAATAACCAGTTTTCCCAGCACCATTTGTTAAAAAGGCTCTCTTTTCTCCAACTTGTTTTTTGGCATCTCTGTTAAGAATCAGATAACAGTTTCTATAAGTCTTGTCTCTGTCTTCTGTTCTGTACCAATGATCTACGCATCTACCTCTATGCCAGTACCATGCAGTTTTTGTTACTATAGGTCTGTAGTATAACTTGAAGTCAGGCTTTGTGATGCCTCTAGCATTGCTTTTTTGATTTAGAATTGTTTTGACTATTCTGGGTCTTTTATTCTTCCAAATGAATTTTATTCTTTTTTTTTTCTAGCTCTGTGAAGAATGTCACCCTCATTGCTATACAAAATTACATGTAAGAGGTTGTGAGGGGAATGGGAAAATAAACAAGGAGAGAAATGAATTACAGTAGATGGGGTAGAGAGAGAAGATGTGAGGGGAGGGGAGGGGGGATAGTAGGGGATAGGAAAGGTAGCAGAATACAACAGTTACTAATAGGGCATTATGTAAAATTGTGGATGTGTAACCGACGTGATTCTGCAATCTGCATTTGGGGTAAAATTGGGAGTTCATAACCCACTTCAATCTAATGTATGAAATACGATATGTCAAGAGCTTTGTAATGTTGTGAACAACCAATAAAAAAATAAAATAAAAAAAAGAGAAGTATGTTACAGTCACCCCCCCCCCCAAAAAAAAAAAAAAAGAATGTCACTGGTATTTTGAGGGGGATTACATTGAGCCTGTATATTGTTTTTGGTAATATGATCATTTTAAGAACATTAATTCTGCTGATCTATGAATATGAGGGGTCTTTCCGTCTTCTAGGGGCTTCAGTTTCTTTCTTCAGTGTGATGTTGTTTTCATCGTAGAGGTCTTTCACCTTCTTGGTTAAATTTGTGCCTAGGGATTTTTTTTTCTTGAGGCTATTATAGTAAATGGAACTTTTTTTCTTGATTTTTTTCTCAGTAGATTCACTGTTGGAGTATAGGAACGCTATTCATTTTTGTTTGTATCCTGCTACTTTGCTGAGAGTGTTTATTAGCTTTAGCTGTCTTCTGGTGGGGGTTTTGGATCTTCTAAGTATAGGATTGTATTGTTTGCAAACAGTGATAAATTGATCTGATCTCATTCTTTCTTATTTTTATGGCTTTTATTTCCTTCTCCTGCTTAATTGCTCTGGCTTTATTTCTAGCACTATACTGAACAGGAGTGGTGAGAGTGGACATCTTTGTCTTGTTCCAGATTTTAAAGGAAGAGTTTTTAGTTTTTCCTCCATTTACTATGAGATTGGCTTTGGGTTTTCAATATGTAGTCTTTAAGATATTGGGGTTGTTTCCTTCTATCCCTATTTTTTTCCTTAAATCATGAATGGGTGCTTAATTTTGCCAAAGATTTTTTTTCTGCATTGATTGATATGACTAAGTGATTTTTGTCCTTAATTGAATTTATTGATTTGCATATGTTAAACCATCCTTGCATCCATGGGATAAAACCAATCTGGTCATGATCTACAATCTTCTTATATGCTATTGATATGATTTGCTAATATTTTATTAAGGATTTTTGCATCCAAGTATATCAGGAATATTGGTCTATAGTGTTCTTTCCTTAATGTGTTCTTGTCTGGTGTTGGTGTGAGTGTGATACTGGCTTCATAGAATTAATTTGGAAGTAGTCTATCCCTTTCCATTTCATGGAATAATTTGAGGAGCACTGGCATTAATTCTTTAAATGTCTGGTAGAATTTAGCTGAGAACCCATCTGATCCTGGGCTTTTCTTTGTTAGAAAGCTTTTTTTTTTTAAATATTTTTTTTATTCTAGTTATATATGACAGCAGAATGCATTACAATTCACATTACACATACAGAGCACATTTTTTATATCTCTGGTTGTACACAAAGTATATTCACATCATTCTTGTCTTCATGCATATACTTAGGGAAATTATGTCCATCTCATTTTATCATATTTTTTATACTCCTTGCCTTTCCTTTTCCCTCCCTCCCCTTTGTCCTATCTAGAGTTTGTCTAATCCTCCAAAACCCACCATGAATCAGTCTTCTTATATCAGAGAAAATATTCAGCATTTTTTTTGGGGGGATTAGCATTATATTCTCCAGCTTCATCCATTTACCTGCAAATATTATGATTTTATTCTCTTTCATAGCTCAGTAATATTCCATCGTGTGTATATATACCTCAGCTTCTTTATCCATTCATTTACTGAAGGCATCTAGGTTGGTTCCCCCACTTTAGCTATTGTGAATTGTGCTGCTATAAACATTGATGTGGCTGTGTCCCTGTAGTACACTGTTTTTAAGTCCTTTGGGTAGAGACTGAGGAGTGGAATAGCTGGATCAAATGGTGGTTCTATTCCCAGTTTTCCAAGGAATCTCCATACTGCTTTCCATATTGGCTGCACCAATTTGCAGTCCCATCAGCAATGTATGTGTGTGCCTTTTCCTCCACATCCTCACCAACACTTATTGTTGTTTGTATTCTTAATAGCTGCCATTTTGACTAGAGTGAGATGAAATCTTAGAGTAGTTTTGATTTGCATTTCTCTAATAGTAGAGATGTTGAACATTTTTTCATATATTTGCTGATTGATTCTGAGAAGTATCTGATCAGTTCCTTGGCCCATTTATTGACTGGGTTATTTGTTATTTTGGTGTCTAACTTTTTGAGTTCTTTATATACCCTAGAGATTAGTTCTCTATTTGATGTGCAAGTGGCAAAAATTTGCTCCCAAGATGTAGGCTCTCTATTCACCTCACTGATTGTTGCTGAGAAGAAGCTTTTTAGTTTGAATCCATCACATTTATTAATTCTTGATTTTAATTTTTGTGCTATAGGAGTCTTATTAAAGAAGTAGGAGCCTAATCCGATATGATGGAGATTAGGGCCTACTTTTTCTTCTATTAGACACAGGGTCTCTGGTTTAATTCCTAGCTCCTTGATCCACTTTGAGTTGAGTTTTGTGCATGGTGAGAGATAGGGGTTTAATTTCATTTTGTTGCATATGGATTTCCAGTTCTCCCAGCACCATTTGTTTCTCCAATGTATGTTTTTGGCACCTTTGTCTAATATAAGATAGCTGTAATTATGTGGGTTAGTCTCTGTGTCCTCTATTCTGTACTATTGGTCTACTAGTCTATTTTGGTGCCAATACCATGCTGTTTTCGTTATTATTGCTCTGTAGTATAGTTTAAGGTCTGGTATAGTGATGCCACCTGCTTCACTCTTATTGCTAAGAATTGCTTTAGCTATTCTATGTCTCTTATTTTTCCAGATGAATTTCATGACTGCTTTTTCTATTTCTTTTTTTTTTAAGAGAGAGTGAGAGAGGAGAGAGAGAGAGAGAGAGAGAGAGAGAGAGAGAGAGAGAGAGAGAGAATTTTCAATATTTATTTCTAGTTCTCGGCAGACACAACGTCTTTGTTGGTATGTGGTGCTGAGGATCGAACCCGGGTGGCATGCATACCAGGCGAGTGCGCTACCGCTTGAGCCACATCCCCAGCCCCTGCTTTTTCTATTTCTATGAGGAATGTCATTGGGATCTTGATTGGAATTGCATTATATCTACATAGTGCTTTTGATAAGTATGATAATTTTGACAATATTAATTCTGCCTGTCCAAGAACAAGGAAGATCTTTCCATCTTCTTAGGTCTTCTTTAATTTATTTCTTTAGTGTTCTGTAGTTTTCATTGTAGAGGTCTTTCACCTCTTTTGTTAGGTTGATTTCCAAGTTTTTTTTTTTGAGGCTATTGTAAATGGGGTAGTTTCCTCGTTCCCCTTTCTGAGGATTTGTCACTGATATACAAAAATGCCTTTGATTTATGGGTGTTGATTTTGTATCCTGCTACTTAATGGTTCATTTGCTAGTTTTAGAAGATTTCTGGTGGGAGTTTTTGGGGTCTTCTATGTATAGAATCCTATTGTCGGAAAATAGTGCTAATTTGAGTTCTTTTTTTTCCCTATCTGTATTCCTTTAATTTCTTTCGTCTGTCTAATTGCTCTGGCTAGTGTTTCAAGAACTATGTTAAATAGAAGTGTTGAAAGAAGGCATCCCTATCTTGTTCTAGTTTTTAGAGGGAATGCTTTCAATTTTTCTCCATTTAGAATGATGTTGGCCTGGAGCTTAGCATAGATAGCTTTTACAATGTTGAGATATGATCCTATTTTCCCTAGTTTTTCTAGTGTTTTAAACATGAAGGGGTGCTGTATTTTGTCGAATGCTTTTTCTGTGTCTATATTTGGTCTACTGATGTGATGAATTACATTTATTGATTTGCCTGTGTTGAACCAACCTTTCATCCCTGGGATGAACCCCACTTGATTGTGGTGCACTATCTTTTTGATATGTTTTTGTACTTGATTTGCCATAATTTTATTGAGAATTTTTACATTTATGTTCATTAGAAATATTGGTCTGAAGTTTTCTTTCTTTGATGTGTCTTTGCCTGGTTTTGGAATCAGGGTGATATTGGCCTCATAGAATGAGTTTGGAAGTCCTCCCTTTTTTTCTATTTCCTGAAATAAATTGAAGAGTATTGGTATTAGTTCTTCTTTAAAGGTCTTGTAGAACTTGGCTGTGTATCCATGTGGTCCTGGGATTTTCTTGGTTGGTAGGCTTCTGATGGCATCTTCTATTCCATCACTTAAAATTGATCTGTTTAAATTGTGTATTTCATTCTGATTCAATTTGGGCAAATCATATGACTCTAGCAATTTGTCAATGCCTTTGATATTTTCTATTTTATTGGAGTACAAATTTTCCAAATATTTTTTCTAATTAGTTTCTGTATTTCTGTAGTGTCTGTTGTGATATTTCCTTTTTCATCATGTATATTAGTAATTTTAGTTTTCTTTCTCCTTCTCTTTGTTAGCATGGCTAATGGTCTGTTAATTTTATTTATTTTTTTCAAGAACCAACTTTTTATTTTGTTAATTTTTTCAGTTGTTTCTTTTGTTTCAATATCATTGGTTTCACCTCTGATTTTAATTATTTCTTATCTCCTACTGCTTTTGGTGTTAATTTGTTCTTCTTTTCCTAGGGCTTTGAGATGTAATGTTAAGTCATTTATTTGTTTACTTTTTCTTCTTTTAAGGAATAAACTCCATGTAATGAACTTTCCTCTTAGTAAATGTTCTTAATGTTCCAGAGATTTCGATACATTATATCTGTGTTCTCATTCACCTCTAAGAATCTTTTATTTTTTTTAATATATATTTTTTAGTTGTAGGTGAACACAATACCTTTATTTTATTTTATTTTAAAGAGAGAGAGAGAGAGAGAGAGAGAGAGAGAGAGAGAGAATTTTTTTAATGTTTATTTTTTAATTTTTCGGCAGACACAACATCTTTGTTCCTATGTGGTGCTGAGGATCAAACCTGGGCCGCACGCATGCCAGGCGAGCGCGCTACCGCTTGAGCCACATCCCCAGCCCCTCTAAGAATTTTTTAATCTCCTCCTTGATGTCTTTTACAACCCATTGTTCATATTTAGTAGCATGTTATTTAGTCTCCAGGTGTTGGAGTAGCTTTTATTTTTTATTTTATCATTGATTTCTAATTTCATTCTATTATGATCTGATAGAATGCAGAGTAGTATCTTTACTTTTTTGTGTTTGCTAAGAGTTGCTTTGTGGCATAATATATGGTATATTTTTGAGAAGGATCCATGTGCTGCCGAGAAGAAAGTGTATTCATTCATTAAAGGATGAAATATTCTAAGTTAAGTCTAAGTTATTGATTGTGTTATTGAGTTCTTTTGTTTCTTTGTTCAGCTTTTGTTTGGATGATCTATCCAGTGGTGAAAGGGGTGTGTTAAAGTCATCCAAAATTATTGTGTTGTGGTCTATTTGATTCTTGAGCCTGAGAAGAGTGTCTTTGATGAATATAGACACTCTATTGTTTGGGTGATATAAATTTATTATTGTTTTATCTTGTTGATGAATTTTTCCCTTAGGCAGTATGAAATATCCTCTTTATCCCTTTTGATTAACTTTGGCTTGAAGTCTACTTTATTTGATATGAGGATGAAAACCCCTGCTTACTCACAGTCCATGTGAGTGGTATGATTTTCCCCAACCTTTCACCTTCAGGCTGTGGATGTCTTTTCCTATGAGATGAGTCTCTTGGAGGCAGCATATTGTTGGGTCGTTTTTTTTTTTTTTTTTTTTAAATCCAATCTGCCAGAATATGTCTTTTATTTGGTGCATTTAACATGAACATTCAGTGTTATAATTGAGACATGATTTGTATTTCCAGCCATTTTTGTTTATTTTTGGTATTTACCTTGACTTGGTTTCTCCTTTGATTCATTTTTCCTTCAGTGTAATACCTCCCTTTGCTGATTTTCATTATTGTTTTTCAATTCCTCTTCATGGAATATTTTGCTGAGGATGTTCTGTAGTGTGGGCTTTTGAGTTGTAAAATATTTTAACTTCTGTTTATCATGGAAGGTTTTAATTTCATCATCAACCCTAAAGCTTAATTTTGCTGGATATGTTTCTTGGTTGGCATCCATTTTCTTTCAGAGCTTGATATATGTTGTTCCAGGACCTTCTAGCTTTCAGGGTTTGGGTTGAGAAATCTGCACATATTCTAATCAGTTTTCCCCTATATGTAATGTGATTCCTTTCTCTAGTGGCTTTTAATATTCTCTCTTTATTCTGTATGTTAGACATTTTCATTATAATGTGCCTTGGTGTGGATCTGTTGTGATTTTGTACAGTTGGTGTACTGTAAGCCTCTTGAATTTGGTTTTCCAATTCATTCTTCATGTTTGGAAAATTTACTGATATTATTTCATTGAATAGGTTGCTCATTCCTTTGGTTTTGAACTCTATTTCTTCTTCTATCTCAATAACTCTTAAATTTGGTCTTTTTATGCTGTCCTATATTTCTTGAATTTTCTCCTCATGATTTATTTTACCATTTTCACTGTGTGATGTACATTCTTTTCAGGATTACATATTTTGTCTTCATTGTCTGAGGTCCTGTCTTCCAAGTGATCTAATCTGTTGGTGATGCTTTCAATTGGACTTCTAATTTGGTTTGTTGTTTCTTTCATTTTAAGAATTTCTGTTTGTTTTGTTTTTAGAACCTCTATCTCCCTATTGAAGTAGTCTTTTGCTTCCTGTATTTGTTTATGTAGCTCTCTGTCAAAATGACCTTTTGCTGCCTGTATTTGCTCTCTTATATCATCCTTAAATTTGCAGAACATTTTAATTATGTATATCCTGAACTCCTTCTCTGTAATTTCTTCTGCTTTGTTGGCCATGGAGTCTAATAATGTAGTATCTGGATTTGTTTGGGGGCACTTTCTTTCCTTGTCTTTTCATATTGCTTGTGTGTCTTCCTTTCTAGCACTGTGGATCCTAGGCATTACTGTTTTTACCTTATGCAATTATAGTGCCCCTGTAGAGATCCAATACGTCTCCTTTGAGGTGAAGGACAATGTTATCGGATTCCTATATAAACAATGTACACCCTAAAAACAAATGTTTGCTAATAAGACGTTTACAGTCTGGTCACAATGTACAGAAATGGTGAATTCAATTATTATCTACAATATATTCAGTAGGTTTGTGAAAGGGTTTACAGTTTCTGATGGTAGACAAAGAACCAGGGGTGGTGAGGAGTAGGATGATATGCTGAGGAGATAGGAGTTGAGGATATAGAGTTGTTATACCTTAGAAAGTGTGAAAGAGAAATCTGAAGAGGAAGATTAGTAGCAGGAGAAAGGAGAGAAAGTAAATTTGGGTAGACAAGTAAGTGGGAAGACAGTAGAGTACATAAAACAAACACACACATATATCAAGAAAAATGAAAAATGTTAAAATACCAGAAATTAGTGGAAAAAAAGAAGAAAAGAATTAAAAAATAAAAAAGAATAAAAACAATGTACAACACAACTATAATATACTATTCAGATGTCCCAGTCCTTGAAATCCTAATTCATGCAAAGTACTTGGTTTCAGGTAGGTTGGGGATGTGAGGGCAGGAGAAAGGAGAGGGAGAGGTGAAAAAAAAAAGGGAAAAGAAAAAAAAATCTTGAAGGAAGACACAGGGCTTGTTTGGTTGGAGATTTATATCTTTCCTGCTTCCCTCCTCATCCAATAGGTGGAGTCATGGGTTGTTAGCTGGTATCTCTGTCTTCAGGATGGTGAAGGTAACCATGGTGTCACTGTGCCAGGTTACCAGCTGCTGGGGAGAGGGGGGAGTTAGAAACTAGGTACCTGGAAGATGGTGTTAAAGGTGACTCAAGATGGAGCCTTCCTGCTTTCAGTGGTGGGATGTCAGGATGGGTGGGGGGAGTCCGCGATGGTGTCGGTGGAGGCTGAGTTCAGCAGTGAGCTCTGTGGCTTGCAGTGTCTGCTGACTTCAGAGCCTGTGTGAAGGTCGGAGGTGCAGGCAGGTTACCACGCATAACTTGCTGTTGCTGCAGAGCCCCAAGATGGCGGCGGCCAGGGGAGCCCCACGTTGGTCTACACAGGAGTGGCGGCCAGAGTTCCTACTTGTGGGAACCTGCCAGGTGTCCTCCACGGGAGCCGCATTTGTGATTTGTGCTTGGGTGGGTGGTCGAAAGTTCTTTACAGGGGTCTTACTCAGGTATATGGCTCACAGAGAAGTCTTATTTTCACAAATTGAATCCCAAATCACTGAGCAACGCACAATGCTACCTCGCTCTGGCCGCCATCTTGGATCTCCTCTGTTGTTGGAAAGCTTTTTATTACTGTTTCTATCTCCTTGTTAGCTATTGGTCTGTTTAGATTTTCTATGTCCACTTGATTCCATTTTGGCAGGTCAGCGGTGCCTAGAGATGTATTCATTTCTTCTAGGTTTTCAAAATAGTCCCTAATAATCCTCTGGATTTTTATGATATCTGTGGTGATTTCTCCTTTTTCATCTCTAATTTTATTCATTTGGGTCTTCTTTGTTTTTCTTTTGGTTCCTTTGGCTAAGGCCTTATCAGTTTTATTTTTCAAAGAATCAACTCTTTGTTTCATGGATCCTTTGTATTGTTTTTCTTAAATTCTCAATTTCATTGATTTCAGCTCTGATCTTAATTCTTTCTTTCTTTATTTCTATTGGTTTTGGAATTGGTTTGGTTTTTGTTTTTTTCTAGGGCATTGAGGTGTATCATTAGGATTTTTATTTTGAATTTGTCTGATTTTCTTTTGTAGGCACTCATACCTAAAAGCTTTCCTTTTAGAACTACCTTCATAGTGTTCCAGAGATTCTGGTATGTTGTATCACTATTCTTGTTTGATTTTAAGAATTTTTAAATTTCTCCCTTGATTTCTTTTATCACCAATTATCATTCAAAAGTGTATTCTTAAATCTGATGTGTTCATATAGTTTCTACAGGGTTTTTGATGTGGATTTCTAATTTTATTCCATTATAATCAGATAAGATGCAAACAATTAATTATATCAGTTTCTTTGTTTTTGCTGAATTATTTGTGGTCTAAAATATGATCACCTAGATTTTTACTATGCTGTCTTCTAGGAGTTTTATAATTTTCATTTTCCATGGTGAATTAGTTTTTTTTAAAAAGGGTGTAAGCTCTGTGTTTAGATACCTTTTTGTTGGGTTGTTTTGTTTGTTTGGTGCTGGGGATTGAGCCCAGGACCTTGTGCACTGTCAACACATTCTTTCCAGCTGAGGCACATCCTCAGTCCTAGTTTTTTTTTTTTTTATTAGTTGTTTCATCACCAAGTGTTATAAAAATTATCTTTGCTCCATTGTATTGCCTGTTATTTTTTTGTCAAAAATTAGTTGACTGCATTTATGCGGATCTATGGATAGACTCTATTCTGTTCAATTGATATATTAGTCTACTAGCACCAGTACTACGCTGTCTTGATTAGTGTAACTTTATAGTAAGTGGAAGATGGGTAGTGTCAGTCCTTTAACTTTGTTCTTCTTCAATATTGTGTTGACTATTTTTGGTCTTTCATCTCTCCATAGACACTTCATAATAATTTGCCAGTATCCACAAAATAACTTGCTGTAAGTTTAATTGGGACTATATTGAGTCTGTAGGTTCTGTTGAGAAAAAATGGTATCTTGTCGAGATTCTTTCAATCAATAAACATAGACTATTTTCCATTTATTTAATTCTTTGATTATTTTCATCAGAGTTTTATGCTTATCCTCATTCAGAATAATATATATATATATATATATATATATATATATATATATATATATAGAGAGAGAGAGAGAGAGAGAGAGAGAGAGAGATTGTGTGTGTTAGATTAATACCTGTTTTCCCTTTGTTTGTGTGGTAATATAAATGCTTTGAGTTTTAAGTTTCCACTTGTTCATTACTGACATATAACAAAGTGATTGGCTTTTGTATGTTAACTCATATAATGCAACTTGCTATAATCATTTATTAGTTCTAGGAATATTGTTTTCTTTGGATTTTCTACATAGACAATTATGTCATCTGAAAACAAAGACAGCTTTATTTCTTCCCCATAATTATAACTTTTATTTCCTTTTCTTTGTTTCTACTGTAATTAGGACTTCGAGAGTGATGCTGATTTTGTGTGTGTGTGAGTGTATGTGTGTGTGTGTTGCTCCCTAGCAACACAAGCTTGAATCTAAGGATTTGTGCAAGCTAGGCAAATGCTCTACCAATGAACTATACACCTGATCCCTGTTTTTGACTTTTATGCAGCTGAATTTTTTAGTTTCTTTAAAATTACTCTGGGCTATAGATCATGCTTAAATAGGATTTTTTTTTTGGTGCCATTTCCAAAATGAATTTTATATTTCCTTTTTATAATTTTGGGTTGAAGTTGTTTGCATTGAAACTTTTATTCATATAGGATTTATTATGTAATATATGGTTCTAAAATTGTATTTTTCTGCATAGTGCCCTGTTCTTTTTTTCAATGCCATCTTTCCTTTGCCATTTTGAAATAATGCCTTTATTACATAACAAATTCTTGAATATGTTTGGACTTGTTTCTGGCATTTCTCTTCAATTACTATGTCTTTTTAATTATGTTTCAATATCTTACTTTTAATTACTATTGCCTTATTATATGTGTACATTTATATATCTTTCAGTTCAGATTATTTTCATGATATTTTTTCAGAATTATCCTGGTTAATTTTTAAAAAATATTTTTAGTTGTAGATGGACACAATACCTTTATTTTGTTTATTTATTTTTATGTGGTGCTGAGGATCAAACCCAGTGGCTCACATGTGCTAGGCAGGCGCTCTACCACTGAGCTACAGCCCCAGCCCCTATCCTGGTTATTTTTATGTATTATTTTTTTACAATAAACTTTAGAATCAGCTTGTCTAGTTAAAAAATTATTTTGGTATTTTTAGTGATCTTATGTTAAATTTATAGGTGTGTCATCTTCAAGAAATAGAGTATTCCTATCAAAGAATATGCTATGACTTTTCAATTATTCAAGTCCTTTTTTAGGTCTTTATGTAATTTTAAGCATTTAATCATATAGGTCTTGCACATATAAAAATGTATTCCTATGGTAAAATACGTAGCCTTTCTAATTTGTTGTTCATAAATAGAACTACTACTTTCTGGACATTTGAATTTTATTTACTTGCTTTACCGAAGCTTCTTGTTTATAAGAATTTTTAGTTGCTTCTCCTTGGTCTTTCCGGTACATAATACTACCCTATGCACATACACTGGCCTTTTCTTTTCTAATTTATAGACTTTAAGGGTAGTTCCCTTTCTAGTTGCCTTTATAATTGGCTGTTATATACAGAAAAATGTTGGCTAGTGATGGTAATCAAAGATATCTCTGTCTTTTCTCACTCTAATGAAATTCTTCTTATATTTCATCACTAAACATGATAGTAGATTTGGATTGGGATGCATATGTTTTACTATGTTAATAGGTATGCATCCTATATACTATTACCCTTTTTAAAAAACATGTATTTTTTTAGTTGTAGATGGACACAATACATTTATTTTATTTATTTATTTATTTTTATGGGGTACTGAGGATTGAACCCAGTGCCTCGAACATGCTAGGCAAGTGCTGTACCACTGAGCCACAACCCCAGCCCCTATATCATTGCCTTTTTAAGGAGGTTAATTTTAATAAAAATGGATGTTAAAGTTCATAAAACCTTTTCTAGTCATTTTGGAGAACAATGCTGAGACCATCCTGAAACTGGAGTTTCTCGGCTTCTGCTGGAGGGTGGGCTCTGCATAAGCTGCAGCCTCTGTAGCTGAGAAGTGTTGCAGCTCCCCATGGCAGGCTGTGTCCTCCAGTGTGGCAGGACTCCTGCAGCTCACCACTAATTTCTTCTTCTGGGTCCTTGTTTTGTGGATTCAAAGAATGAAATTCACAGGTAAGGATGAGTGAGTATAAGTGGGATTTATTCAAGTGTGAATAGAAGAAACACAGCTCCTGCAGGCTGAGAAGGGAGTTGATAGGGGTTGTCACCTGAGGGTGCTAGTCTAGGAACTTTTATAGCACTTGGGTCAATGCTGTTGGGCCACGCTAATGAGGGTTTGGAAAAGTACCAACGCTATTGGTGAGTCCTGCAATCCCATTGGGGTCTGCCTCTCATTCATTTTTCCACTGCTCATGGGAAACTGGGACGATTGAGGTCATGGGATCATGGATGCTGAGGGTTCTGGGCTACTGGGGCAGGTGTCTGCATCAGGCCCAGCTGGGCTGCTGTGGTGTGACAGGTTGGTGCATCCTGGCTTGCCTTGGCCCTGGGTCCCTGTGCCACAGGCTTCTGTGTGGTGGGCTCCATGTGGCTGAGGCTGTGGCTGTGGCCGTGCTTGCTGCCTGTGCTCCAACCTGCCTGGTCCCCATTCCACAGCTCTGGGACAAGGGCTTGGCTTCGGAATAATAAGAAACAAAACAAAATCTTAACATACATGACTAGATTAAAACTTAAAAGTTTTTGTTCTTGAAAAGATGAATTGTGATTGTGTTTTTTTTTTTTTTAACAATTGATTAAAATCCAAAGTCACTCTAAATGTGCACACAGAACTTGGAAAATATTGTTTTCTGGAGATTGTATATCTTCTGTCTAGAACAGAAAAAAACCAAACAAACAAAAACCAAGAACAACAACACTACATACGATTTTATTCCCATCTGAAATTATATTTCGGCTTTTCAATTTTTATCTGTATAATTTAGGAAATTGTTCCTGTATGTGCTCCATCCCGATGACAGGAATAGAGTATCCACAGTAACTCTCAGCATCTTTTGATGTTTTGTTCCCTTTTTCTCCCTTCGCAGCCATCTCAATTCTTTTATTGCAGCTGCATAAATATGTTTTACTGATCTCATATTCCCCCAAAGTCATATTAGAATCCAAATAAAATCATACCAATACAACAGCAATAAGATCTTGAAACAGAGTAATATATCAGCAGCAGGGCTAAAAATGTTTCCTTTAGACCATTGAGTCCTGAGATCCTGTCCACATCACTGTGATAAAGGAAGTAGGTAAAATAATGGCTTTGAATTCTTTGGGACTGACACAGCTGGCATTATGAATCTTCCACAACCCATTAGAGTTTTGGGGGGAGGGGGGGAAATCCTGCCTGGGTATTCCAGAAGGAGCTTCAGTGGATAAAAGGTGGAGAATCAGATAGGTGAAGATACGGAGGGAGGGTTAGAATAAATCAAGGGTTGACCAGGAGGACAGAAGAGAAAGAATCAACAATGAAAGTGGAAGAAAAAAGACTAATGTCTTTGGGATGGAACGCAGCTCTCAGGGTAGCAGACCCGATTATGTATTTGCCCAGTTTATTTTCATGTAGACCTTGCTTTCACACAAGAGCCTGAATTCAGCTTTCACTTGGCAGTTTATTAGCTTTCCCCTTGAGAAAGTTACTCCCCTTTTCCAACTCTTGCTTTCCATATGATTTAAAATGAGAAAAATCATGCTCATTTCCTGGGGTATTGGGAGGATTCATACCCCAGGAGATAAAAACGCAGATAAGACATGCAAAACTCAGTCTAGTGCCTGGCACATAGTAAGCACTTGACAAATGTTAATTTTCTTTCTTTTCTCTGGGTTACTATCTTATTCTCCTCCAGTACCCAGGGATTAACTGAGGCAAATTCAAAATTGGTTTGTTTTACCATTTACGTGTTAAATATGACTTCTTCACGGCCTTCATTCTAGTAGAAACCAAACTGAGTTGATGGCAGACCCAAGAAGTTCTAAGAGTGAATGCTCAAAGGTTCCTGGTACTGTTCCCAGAACATAGCTGGGTTCGGTAAATGAAGCTTATAGTGATTTTACATGTGCTTGGTCTCATTCACTTGGTGAGAGGCACTTGGGCTGGCTGGGAGCTATGCTCTCCACAGAGCCCACTTTAGGTAGACAAGCACTTTCTTGAGATCTCACCATCGCCTTGGACTTTCTTGCTGATGCATGTTTATTCCACTCCCAGCATAAGATCAAAAGCTCAACTATTTCTTTTAGTCCTTGGCAAATTGAGTTTCATTGAATTTCAACCTAATTGTGTTATTCAGCTTTCTGTTACTGTAATAAAAACTTAAGATAATAAACTTATGAAGAAGAAAGGTTTATTTTGGTTCAGCTTTTTGGAGGGTCCAGTTCCATGATCAGTTGGTCCCATTGCTTTGGGGCTGTGCTGAAACAGCAGATCATGGCAGGAACATGTGGCAGAACAGAATTGTTTACCTCATAGCTGGGGTGTGAAAGGAAGAGGAGGGGCTGAGTTCCCACAGTCCCCTTCAAAGGTACCCCCTCAATGACCTAAAACCTCCCACTAGTGGTATAAAGTGGTGGTATAAAGGGATCAGGCCTTTGGGGGACAGTTAAGCTCCAAAGGATAGCACTCATTTTCTGCTTTATTATTTGGCCACATCAGACTTAACTTTTTATTTGAGTGTGTTTTTTTCTGTGTTGGGGATGAAACACGGGACCTCACTAACACTGAGCTACGCCCCAGCCCTGACTCATCCTGTAAATCTCAGATTCTCTGTCAGTTAACCAGGAAAATCTTCCCTGATCCCTTGCAACAGGGTAGGCCTGCTATTTACATGCTATCTTAGCATGCTGTGCATCTTTTTGATGATACTTCTTATAATTATAATAATTATTTGTGTATATAGTGAACTCCATATTCTCTCCTCTATTGTCAGTATCTAGAACTGTTCTTGGACCTTAAGAAAAGACCAATAAATATTCACAGAGCAGGAATGTATGTCAAAAAACAGAGCAGTTTCTGAAATAATGGGCTAAGGTATTAAATTTAAAATCTGGCTTTTAGCCAGGAACAGTAGTGTGTACCTATACTCCTAGCTACTTGGGAGGCTGAGGTAGGAGAACTGCTTGAACCCAGGAGTTTGAGGCCCATGTGACCCTGTCTCAAAAAAAAAAAAAAAAACCTCTAAATTTAAAATTTAGATTTAGCTAAAATTTCCAATTTTTCTGGGTACTCCCCTCTGTGCAATGTTGCTTGGAGTAAATCTGTCTCCATGGACTGTAGTTGTGGGCACATTACTTATTTTAGTTACATATAAGAAAACAATTAGGTTGAGAGTTTCCCTTACTTTCCCAACTTTCTAACTTGAACAAGTTTCAATACTTACTGAAAATAGTATTAGATTAATAACAGAACAATTCTACAATGTACAAGAAAGTGAAATTGTATCCAACTCAACTAAGTTTACTGGACTACTCTGCTCTGGGCCAGTGGTTCTCAAACTTTAATGCACATCAGAATCACTTTGGGTGTGTGTGTTGTGTGTGTGTGTGTGTGTGTGTGTGTGTGTGTGGTGTTTTTTGAAAACCCGGTTGTATTTGATTGGTGATGCCAACTTCTCTCAGCAACTGATAAGAGTGCTAGAAAGGAGGTTTCAAACTGAACACCACCACCAAACAAGAGCATCTAACTGACATTTATAGAACACTCCATTCCACAATAACAGAATGAATATATATATATATATATATATATATATATATATATATATATATATTTAAAGTATTATGGAACATTTACCAAGATAGACCATATCCTGGGTCATAACACAAACATCAAGCAATTTAAAGAATTGAACTCACCCAGAATGAACTTTCTGACCATAATGGAATAAAGTTAAAATCACTTATAGAAAGACAACAGGAAAATCCTAAAGCACTTACAAATTCTATATAACTTTTAAATAATCCATGAGCCAAAGAGGAACTAAAGAGATTTTTAAAAATACCTAATATCAAACAAACTTTAAAGCAAGACATATCAAAATTTATGGGATGTAGCTAAGGCAATGATGAAAGTATTTAATGCTTATATAAGAAAAATATTTCATATCAATAATCTAAGTGTGTGTGTTAGACTCCTCCAGAGAAACAGAACCAATAGGAGATTATCTATCTATTGAAAAACATTTAGTGTAAGTAATTGGCTTTCATAAGATCATAAAGAGCGAAAAGTTCCACAATCTGCCATCTGCAAACTGAGGCCCCAGAAAAGCCAGTTCTAGTCTGAGTCTGAAGGCCGGAGAACCTGAAAAACCTCAGAACTGATGGTGGAAATTCTAATATGAACTGGAGGGCCTAAAAACTAGGACTGGCAATACATAAGTTCTAGTTCAGAAGGCTGATATTTCAGCTCAAGGAGTTAGAGAGAGCTCTTTCTTCTTCCACCTTTTTATTCTATTCAGTCCTCTAAAGATTAGTTGATATTCACCCACGTTGAGGAGAGTGATCTTCTTTACTCAACCTACTGATCAAATGCACATCTCTCTTGAAATACCCTCACAGAGACAGGTGCAGTGGTCTACACCTGTAATCCCAGAAACTCAGAAGCCTGGAGTAGGAGAATCACAAATGTAAGACCAGCCTCAGCAACTTAGTGAAGCCCTAAGTAGCTTAGTGAGACCCTGTTTCAAAACAGAAATAAAATGTGGGAATGTGGTTCAGTGGTAAAACACTTGCCTAGTGTGCATGAGGTCCTGGGTTCAATCCCCAGCATCACAAAAATTAACTAATTAATAAGTAAAACAAAATGGGCTAGAGATGTAACTCCATGGCAAAGCACTTTTTGATTCAATCCCCCAGTACATAAAAACAGAACAAAACAACAACTCCAAACAAAACAAAAAAACAAACAAAACCCCCCTCAAAACGAAACCCCTTACAGATCACACACAGACACATCCAGAAATAATATTTAACCAAATATCTGGATACTTCAACCCAGTTAAATAGACAAAATTAATGACCACACTAATTCCTACCTTGAGAAATTAGAAAGGTAAGATAAAAATAAATCTGAAGAAAACAAAAAGACATATAGCAAATATCAGTAGAGCAGAAACCAGTGAAATTCAAAGGAAACATTAGAGAAGCTAATGGAGCAATAAATCCGAATCTTTGGGAAAAAAATAAAGTTGGTAAACTTTTAGTAAGGCTTACAAAAATAAAAATAAAAATAAAGAAGAAAAAATTACCAATATCTATATCGACGAGGATATCATTAGAGATCTTTTAAACATTAAAAATATAAGCTATTTGAACAAATATATACTTATAAATCAGCATATTAGATGAAATGGACCAATTCTTCAAAAACCATAATTCACCAAAACTTTGCTAAGATGAAATGGATAACATGAATAACCTTTTAATAACTAATGAAATTATTTTTTAAAAAACTCTTAAAAAATGAATAGACTGTTTTCCAATCATTCCAAGAACTGACATAATTTCTTCTAGAAAAATAAGAGAAGAGAACATGTCCATTTCATTTTGGGGGCTAATATTGCCCTGATACTGAAACTAGGAAAGTGCCACCAAAAGAAAACTATAAGCCAGCATCTTTTTTGAACCTAGATGTAAAAATCCTCAAGAAAATTTAGAAATAAAATATAACAATGTAGAAAAAAGAATAATACATCACATCCAAGTGGAAAAATTTTCCAGGTGTGCAAGGTTGGTTCAACATCTGAAACTCAATCAAGGCAATATGCTACATCAACAAACTAAAAAAGGAATCACACAATTGTATCAGAAAAAGCATATGACAAAACTCAACACTTTATATGATAAAAATATTAGTATATCAGGAAATTAGGAGAAGTCCTCAAACTCATAAATGTCAACAACAATAACAAAACCAACAGCTAACATTATACTTTCACCATTGAGTTAAGAATGTCTGCTTATTAAACTTATTAAACATTGTGCTTGAAGTCCTGGTTTGTGCAATAAGGCAAGAAAAATAAATAAAATTGCATATAGATTAGAAAAGAAGAAATAAAGCTGTATTTGCAAATGGATTATTTGTAGACAACTCTAAGAAAGCTACAAAACAAACTAAACAACTACAAAAACTAGTAATTAATAAACTCACAGAATATAAGAGCAACACAAAAAACATAATCATTTTTATGAATACCAACAATGAGCAAGTGGAAAACAGAATTTAAAAAATGCAATAACATTTATAGTTGCTCCAAAAGAAATAGTTGTATCCAAAGAAAATGAAACACTTAGGTATGATTCTGAGCATGAATAAAATTGGTCTGATGAATATTATAAAATGCTGCTATAACACATCAAAGAGAAACTAAATACTTGAACAGATGTACTGTGTTCATGGATGGGAAGATTCAACACAATACATATGTCCATTCAAAGTTGATTATTAAATTTATTGCAATTTCTATTAAAACCTAAACAAGGTTTTTTATAGAACCAGACAAGTTTATTCTAAAATTTATGTGGGAAGAGAAAAGTTCCTGAAGAAACCATGATTTTGAAGAAGGATCATAAAGTGGAAGGAATTACTCTTCCTGATATTAAGGCTTACAATTATAGTTACATTAGTAAAGACAGTGTAGTTCTAAAGGAAGGATAGAAGCATAAATGGATACATAGATCAATGAAATAGAACAGAGAATCTAGAAATACACCCACACAAATATTCCCCATTTTTTTTTTCAATACTGGGAATTGAACCCAGGACCTTGCACATGTTGGGCAAGTGTTCTATTACTGAGCTACATTCCTAGCTCTTAACTTTTTTGTTTTTAATTTTGAGGTGGGATCTTACTAAGTTGCCCAGGCTGGCTTTGAACTTGGAATCCTCCTCCTGCCTCAGCCTGAGTGCACCACCATGCCTGATCCTAGTTAATGTTTTACAGAGAAGAAAAGGCAATTCAATGGGAGAATGACAGCCTTTTCAATGAGTGGTGCTGGAGCAATTGGATATCAATAGGCTGAAAATGAACTTCCACCCAAACCTTATATTTTATTTAAAAATTAACTCAAAATAGAAGTAAAACATAAAACAATAAAACTTCAGGAAGAAAATTAGGAAAAAATATTTGGAACCTTGGACTAGGCAAAGAATGTTTAGTCTTGATATCAAAAGCATAATACATAAAAGGAAAAACTGATAAACTGAACTTCATAAAAATTAAAAATTTTTGTTCTGCTTAAGACTCTGTTAAGAGGATGAAAGATAAACTATAGATAGGAAGGAAATCTTTTCAAGTCACATACATAACAAAAGTTTTGAATCTAAAATATATGAAGAATTCTTTAAAACCCCCAGTAAGAAAAGCAAACAACTAGAAAATGGACTAATAACAGGCACAGACATTTCACCAAAGAGGGTGTGGCTACAAAGGGGTCTCACAATGGGAAGTTGTGTTGAAGGTACTATTTAGATTGTGGTAGAGTTTATATGAAGCTACACTGTAATAAAATTGCACATGTGCTACATATATATACACACACACAAATGTGAAATCTGAATAAATTGTATGGATCATACTCATGTTAATTTCTTGGTTTTGAAATGTTTTATAGTTATGCATAATGTTAACATGGAAGGCTATCTTTCCACTACTATGACAAGATACTTGAGATAATCAACTTAAAAAGATAATAGTGTTATGTTGGATCATTGTTTTGGGAGTTTTAGTCAACAGTCAGTTGCTCTGGGGCCTGAGGCAAGGCAGCACATTATTGTGGGGGTACATACTGGAGGAAGCCCTCATCTCATGACTGTAAATGAAATAGAAAGAGGAGACTGGCATCTCACAGTTTTTTTTTTGAGGGCACAACCCCAATGACCTAAAACCTATCACTAGGCTATAAGAGTTTCTACTACCTTCTTATAGCCTTTGGGGAACATTTCAGATCTAAATTATAGCAGGAAGGCTGGGCAAAGAGTACAGAAGACCTCTCTGTACATTTCTCTTTACCTTCTTGTGAATCCATAATTATTTCAAAATAAAAAGTTCAAAAACATATAATTGCTGAATGTTTTTGATTCAGTAGAACTGGGGTGGGGACTAAATTTGCAGTTCTAATGAGTTCTTAGGTGATGTTGTTTCATATGTTGAAATTTCCTGCTTTTGGCACATATTCTTGAAATCTTTTTTGTAGTTTATGCTTGTCTTCAGTTCTTCATGCACCATGAGCTCCTAATTCTTCAAGACAAAAAGACAAAACAAATAAGACTTTTTTATGGTCAAAATGTCCATAATTTAGTAAGAATAAGATAAAAACAATAATAATACAAGTAGGTACAATACAGATGCTGCAAATGAGTTAGTTATAGTAAAGTTTCAAGGGTGTACTGATTGAGACTAAGGAATCAAGGTGGACCTATGGGAAGAGTGACATTTGAGGTGGGTATAAAAGGTTGAAGAGAATTGCAAGGTATACAAGGCAGGAGGGCATTTTGCAGAGCCACTGCATAAGTAAAGGCCATAGGGAGAGAAAAATACCATTGGATTATTCAGGGAACAAAGTTTGACAGATTTTGAGTGGACTGTAGGAAAAATGTAGGTGGTAAACAGAAACCAGAAATACAGGGTCATGCATGCCTGGCTGAGAACTTTAAACCCAATGTAATAGCAATGAAGACTTGTTGAAGCTTCCAGAAAATGAAATGTGAATTATGCTCTAAGACTTGAAGCAGTTTTACTAACAGATACTAAATATACAAAATGTGAACCTCACTTGGTATGCAGTATAGAGTTTAGATTCAGTGTAGTTGGTGGACAAGAACCCACAAACAATGGTTCATATTTAACACCTGCAACTATGGGCACATTGCTCCTCTGACCTCCTTAGCCTCATCATGTTCATTCCCTCATAGAATGGGGGAAACATTCTCTACTAAGAGTTGTCTCTATTAAGAGGTGTCATTAAGCTTCCATAAGATAATGACTGTAGAGTGCTTATTACCATACCTCCATAACACAGCTATTATCATTATGGCTATTAGGAACCAAGTACAGTTATTTAGTCTGAAGAATAAAATACAGATATTTTGCCTAAGTTGGTATGTTCATGTGCATCTTTCCTGGAATAGCTGAGACTTATATACAGAGTTCAGGCTTTGAAATTTCTATATATACTCTTATTAAAATTGCCCAAGCTGAGCTGGGGTTGGGGTTCAGTGGTAAAGCACTTGCCTAGCACATGTGAGGGCACTGGGTTTAATCCTCAGCACTACATGAAAATAAATAAATAAAATAAAGTTATTATGTCCATCTATGATATTTAAAAAAAATATATATATATATTAAAAATTGCCCAAGCTATTAACACAATATGCTCTATATTTAAATATTTTATTATTATAATAAATACAACTCATATATTTCATCTAATCCAAAAGGTAAAGTTTGTTGTACTTAATAGGGGGTGATAGTAATGACTTAAAGTTACAAAATAGTTATCGCCTAATTCTTCAAGCAAAGAAATTCTGATTGATATGCTTACTTAATAAAAAAATTCCAGCTTAATATGACTAATAATGTAGTCATATACATTGTGATAAATGACTTTGAAATAACAAAGACAATTTTCTGAACTTATATTTTCCTTTTCTGTGTTGTCTCATGTCGTTGTTGTCGTTGTCGTCGTCTCCACCCCCTCCCCCTTCTCCTCCTCTTCCTCCAACTTCTCCTCCTCTCTTCTTTGATTTTTGCTTGTTCAATTTTTATTTTGTATTGTTTATTGTGGAATGAATCTGACTTAATTTTTCTATGTACATATGTGAATACACCACAGAGAATCTCACTATCATGTACATCCACAAGAATGAGGTCCTAATTAGAATAAGATAAATTCCATGCTTGTATAGTTAAATAAAATTGGATTCTACTACCAAATGTGCTTCTAAGGTCCACTGGAAGCATTTGGGAGCTGTAAGAAATCCTAATGTCTAGGTCATATGCTGATCAATTATCACAATGTCTGGGGGTGAAAACTGGGTTCCAGGATTTCAAGTGATTCTAGTGCAACCAATGCTAGAAACTTATGATTTTAAAAGTTTATTAGCCTGGCTTTCTGATTAACAGTCATACGAGAACATGGAAAAGATGCAGTGAAACTAGAGAAGGGCCAAGCAAGGATAAGCAACTGAGGATCTGTCTTTCAATGATTGGGCCTTAATCAATCATCATGCTAACTACATCAACCTTGTGCCCACGATCTACCAGCCACCACAGGAGGAGAAATATTCACAAAAGTATGAGATGAATACTGACACACCATTTAATTAACCTAGGCTAGGCTCAACCATATGGAAAAAGAAATATGAACCCTGCTAGAATGAAATGGCAATAATATATAACATCAGAAATAACAGTGTCAAGGTTTTGAGGTAGACTGAGAGACTAAATTAGTTTCTAGCCACTTTTTTCCCCCTTGGATGTACATATCCAAAGGCTGTGCTCATTTCCACCTAAGGGCATTTCATGATCTCACTCTCCACATCTAGAAAGCTTTTTCTCCTCTGCTACACCATCAAGATCATTATGATCAACAAGACCCCGGGTTTTACTCTGCATTTGTTATCATACAGACTGTGAGGCGCATGCTCTTGAATCTTTCTTGTTGTTCATGCTTGTCTTCATTTCTCTGTGCACCCTGAGCTTTAGCATCTTTCACAGCTTGTGGATCTCTGGGCTTTGGTTAGCATAGTGTTGACTATTCTTTTGAAGACCATCAATAACCTCATTGGCTATCTTCCATTAAAGATATGTTACCTGGAGTACACTCTTAACCTTGAAGAGTGTAAAAGAATAATAAATATTTAAAAAACAAAAATAAACACAACTTCCCCCAGACTGTGTTAATCACTAGAGCTTATTTTCCCTCTCATCAATATGACTGTCTCAGTCCAACTACAAGAGCAATAAACCCTGGAAATATTACCAACGGTGTGAGTAGCACATTACTCCTGAACCCTGCTAAGTCTTTGAGAGCGGGCCTTTCAGAGTTGGCTTTTAGTAGAGATAAGATTGAATTCCTGTCACTACAGAGACTGGTAGGATGAACACACAGAATAGGGACATGATAGATGCTGGCTGAATTGAATTGAATTCTCTAGTTTTAGAGAAATTCCATCATCCAAAGAGAATATAGTTAATTCTCAGATGACAAGAAGCATTGCTTGCAAGTTCCTACTGTCAGATTTAAGTAGAGTGGATTCAAATACTTATTTGCTGATACGGTTAATGATCTGTTTTATTTTATTTCATTTTCCTATGGAGGTTAACGGGGCTGATTCTAGATAGAATCTAAATTCAGAAAACCATGTCTTTGTTGTCTCCCCTTTGTGGCCTGATACTTGTCCCTTGGTTGTCCCCTCCCCTCATTTCTGTCTCAGTCCTGTTCTGCCTGCACAATTGCTAAGCTCCAGGCATTTCATGACTTTTCCTTACTTTTATCAAAATATATAACTGTACAGGTCTGGTCTGAAGCCCCATTCTCCTCAGGCCATTCTTACTACTTCTTTGAAATTGGCTAATAATATAAATAGTAGACACATCATTTGTTTACTAAAACCAAATAACAGGATAATGTGTTCTTGGGAAAGGTTAAAACCTCAGCCTCCTTTCCTTCTGGTTTTTTAAGGACATTTAATTATTATCTTCATGAGACTGTACCTTTGCATAAACTCAAAAGAGTGATTTTTATAATGAGACTTTTGAGCCAGAAATAAGGGAAGATGCTGGTCTGTTTAAAGAAAGGGAAAACAAACAGAGAGAACCAGTTACTTGTTGAGTACTTAGTCTGGGCTAGACATTTTGCTGCAAGCCACTTATACATGATTTTATTAAATCCTCATACAAGCCCTCGGAAACAAGTCCTTATTTTATATACAAGGAAACTGAGGCTCAGGGGAGGTTAAGGAAACTCAAGGGAAGAGACAGCGAGCAAACCGTGGAGCTGGAGGCTGCCTTCCCCTCAGTGTGTCCTACAGAGGAACCCTTTTCCAGGTTTCAAATCTGGCCTAACTCTTGCAGTAAGAGAGCAGACACCTAAGCTGAGTCCCCATCATCCCGTAATCAGGATCTGCTGGCATACGTGGGGCTCCCATTCTGGAGCCTTTACCTGCCCTTGTGTAGGGCTGGGCACCGACTCTGCTTCCTCTGCCCCATGCATAGCTCTGGAGGTGGTGGAGCGTGGGGAGGGTGAGGGGCAGATGCTATCGGGCATCCTACCCTGTCTGGTGTGGAAGGACAGGGAAGCTTCCTGTGCATTATTTTAGCGACAATGAAGATCAATTCAAAGAAAGGCACTGACTGTCTGTACTTGAGACAAGCAAGAGGTTCCTTTCCATCCAAAAAGGGTGATGCAGTGCCCAAGAGGGGGTGAAAGGCAGGGATCTTGAACCCTTGAACTAAGGCACAGTGAGAAATTCATCAAGGACCACCTGGAGGCAGAAAGTCTCATCTTACAACCCCCATTTAGAAATAATGTCCCTTCTGTCCTAATGCCTGCACTTACAGAGAAGTGGACTTCTCTGCACCCCACCACCAGCTCCTTGTGCCTTAAATAAGTAGCAGAGGTACCTGGACGGGAAGCAGTGGGGAGACACGAGGGGAGAGAGAAGAGGTGATCTCTCTCCTCCTACCCCATTTCCCTCTGAGACTGCCTGGAACTTTGCCCAAGCTCAGAGAAGCCCTGAGGACAGCAAAACCCTAGAAACTGAAGGTTATGGAAAGGGGCAGTGATCTTGTAATTCTGTAAGTTTTCTTCTCCCTGTTCTCCTGGTCTCATCTTCCCCAAACAGGTGGGAGGCATGGGTTTGGAAAACAACACTGGTAGCACTATTAGAAACAAAGCTGGAGACAATCATGAAAAAAAAAAATCAGAATATTTCTAGAGTTGAATGTCAGTGTCATGTCATACCAGAAGTTAAAGTATCAGGTTCCGAGGGAATTGATGTAGTTTCTAGGTGTTATTTGGGACAGGTATCTCCTCCTTTCCCCCTCAGCATGGTGTGTTTTTGTGTTCCTCACCCAGAGTGGCCTCCCTTTTCTCTGCTTCCCAGATGCCCCCTGGATGATGGAACTCTCTGGCTCCATGCCCAGATCCCCGGGATGCATTTCTTCTCCCTTCTCCGATCCCTAACCTCGGCTCACTGTCATCACAGCTGTTCTGAATCTGCCAAGTACTGCTGCCCTCTGTGTCTGCCCTCTGTGTCTGGTTGGCTTCTCTCATTATTTTCTGTGCTGCGGTTGTTTCCAGATTTGTTTTGGACGTGGGCGAATCGCCAAACCCCGGTGACACCTAAATCCAGGTGAAGGCTGCAAAGCCTTTGAGGCTTCCCACACACTCTCATTAGGGCTCTTGTGCGTCCTGCTCTCTCAGTCCTGTTGCTCCTGTTCAGTCCTCCTCCTGCTGGAGCATCACTCGGATCAGGCCTGACCAATTAGCCATTACTGAGGAAGGAGTGATACCCATGATGCTGCTGTCAGCTGCACAGCACTTGCAGCCTTTGGGGGTTTGTGTGAGTCTCAGCAAGCACTACAGGATCGGTGTGGCAGGACAGTAAACCACTGCGTTCGTTCTCTATAATTCCATTCTGTGGACTCCTCTCCAAGCACCCAAGCAAGTAACCAGCTTTTTCTTTCTTTCTTCTTTTATTTTATTGTATTTTTTTTTTTTTTTGCAAGCAGCAAACATTGCTGGAAGTTTCTGTAGCTGTTGAAGTTCAGTTTGGTCCTTCAGGATGAACCTGCTGATGTGCTAGGTGTTCTGAGAGGCCAGACCTTTCAAGGATCCTAAGGGGGAAGATACTGGCAAAGAGATTTCTGTATAGTTGGAATGTTGGTGGGGTCTATGGCTCATTCCAAGGTGGTGTCCTTGGACTGGGGACAGCACCTCAAAGACTTGGGAGCTTCTAACCAACCAGAAGCAGTAGGGCCTTGATGAGGAAATCCATTGTGTTGGGAGACGGAGCATTTCTGACAACCAGAGTGAACCAGCTACTGGAGAAAACTCCTGAATATTTTTGCATCATATGAAAACGATGACGATGAGTGTGATCATTACTTACTGTACAATTAAGTGCCTGACATTATTCTAAAAATCTGGTGTATGTCAACTCATTTAAGTTCTCTCAAACCCTATAGGGTACTTACTATCATTATCTTTATTAGTCATCAGAGAAGTTAATTACCGAACGTCTCACACTAGTAAGTGGCAGCATCGGGATATAAATGTAGGCAGTCTGGTTCTGGAACCTTCAGAGAATCCATTTATGACTTCTCTAAATGAAACGTGGAGACCTTTATATGACCTTGGGTTGGAGATGGCAGCGGATGGGAAGAACCCAAACCCTAGCATGATCAACACTGAATTCCCCACCACCGGGTAGGATGGAGATTGTGCTTTATTTAGGTTCTTAGAAAGGAAATAAAGAAATGTGATTTTTCTTTTGTATTCCTGGTTTGTGGATCAAGATTTAAACCTTTTCAAAATTACTGAATTTCTAAATATCAGCATTACCACCAACAAAAACAAGGGGGGGAATTGACTTCAGATGGCATGATTAATTGAATCTTGTATGTTTTGTTCTCCCTCCAGGTCAGAGTGCCTACTGACTCCCTCTAGCTGTGGCTCTCTAAAGAGAGTTCTCCCCACTGGGACCCAGCGGGGCAAACGCAGCAAGATGGGAAGGGAGCTGTGCTTGAAAAGATGGCTGCCATGGTAACCTCAGGAACGAGGGCCAGCAACTCCAGGTCAGGTGGGTGGGCTTTTGTAGACACACATACAAATGCATATTCATTGATTAAACCACTTCCCAGTGTTTTTCGTATTTGAAGTCTATGATTATACTAAAACAAAACCAAACACAAAATGACTTTGGGAGAAAATTTCTTCTTCTTTGTCACCAGTTGAGGCCATGGTTTAGACAGTAGTTCTCACGGAGAAATGAAAGAGGGGGAATAATTCAGACACTCCAGGGAACTGTGAATGCGAGAAGATTGTGAGCTGTGGGATAAGCCGCGATGGAGAGTTGGTGGCTAGAGGAGGAGCAAAAGGTTGGCAGTCACTCTGGGTTTTCTTGCAGTTCTTTGAATAGGCTTGACTTTTTCTTACCTCTGGATCTTTGAACCTGCTGTGCCTTTGTCTAGAAAGTTCTTCCTCTGTTTTCTCATGGGGGTCTCCTTCTCGCCCTTCATGCATCAGGCAGCGTTTCCTGACTGCTCTTTCTAAAACAGACCTGCTGTCCCTGCCCTACCTCTGGGCAGCTGCTTGTCCCCTCATAGGGCTGTCATAATCCTAAGTGGCTTATCTGCTCACTTCTTTTTCAGGTAGCTTGTTTATTGGAGCTGTGCTGCTCCCAGTCCTGCCAAAGCGTAAGTTCCATAACAGTAGAGACTGCTTTCTTCACCCCAGTCCTCACCATGGTGCTTGCTAAAGAAAATATTTTTGATTAAAATTTGTTGAGTTAATACGTAAATTGAACTCCTAAGAGTCAAGCTTAGATGTGATCCTCTTTTCTTCTACTTGGCAGTACTGACCTTGAAGAAAACACCACTGCCTTTATATTTACTTTGTATCTTCATATGATTCTTTTCATTTTATTATCTCAGTTTGGCTGGGCCCTGGGTTTTCTCTGTAGATGACTGCTTGTTCCTCATCAACCTAATTCTGTGCCACAGCTTTTGTCTCTGGTTCATGCTATTTGACCAGATCTCTCCCGAGTTCTGCTGCTTGCTTTCTTAGCAACAGTTCCTGTCATTGTCACTGACTTGACTGGGTTAAATTTGCATAGCAAATCAATTCAAATTAAGCAAAAAATAGTTTAATTAAACAAAATAAGCTACACTTCCATAAAAGAAAAAAACAAGAAATAATTTAGCATAATTTTCTATCAGTAGCTCATCATAGTTGCACACATTTTTAAAAAATGCATGGATTAGTTTTTCAATGCCATACTCAAATTGTAAGCCTTCACAAATCTACCTTATTATGAGCAGCTTTTAGAAATTTTCATAGAATAAAACATCTACATTCACATCATATTCTCCAAGGAATTCAGAGTTCCCCAAATCCTTGAGTCAACTTATAGATGAGAAATATGCTTAAAATGACCTTATTAAACCTCACCACTAGCACACCCAGTAGCTTGGGAGGCTGAGGCAGGAGGATGGCAAGTTCAAAATCAGCCTTAGAAATTTAGTGAGACCCTAAGCAACTTAGTGACACCATATCCTAAAATAAAAAAAAAAAATAAATAAAAAGGACTGGGGATGTGTGGCTCAGTGGCTAAGCACCCCTGGATCTAATTCTTGATTGCTACAAAACAAAACAAAACAACACAAAAATCCCCTCACCACTAGTTGGAAACCAAAACAGTGAAATTAGGAGAGGATTCTTATTAGGAATCCATGACTTTCTCTGAAAAGACTAAACTCTTCATCAATAAATGCCTGCCCTTTATTCTTCACAAGGGATTTGGAATTCTGAACTTTAGCCAAAAGGGGGAAAAAAAACCTTCCCAAGGATCACAATCTCTTCTACTTTCTGACTGATACCAAAATGTTTGCATTTTTCTCTCTAAACTGAAGTCATATAATCTGCCTGTCACCTAGATTCTGAGCTCTTTCAACACCCTCTGCCTCAAGCAAGAATAGAGCCATCCTCAGAAATCCCCTCTTTTCTTAGTTGGTGTCCCTTCTGTGCGTCAGATGGAGGCTTTACATCAAGTCTTGGAGGAGCAGGTGGGAGGAGCAGCTGGTATGTGAAGTGAGCAGCCTGCCGCAGTGCAATTGGGAAGAGTGTGTGTGTGTGCGCGTGTGCGTGTGTGTGCGAAAAGAGAGCAAATGCCACAACATGAAAATTCACCCAAGGAATTGTAAACCTTACGGTCTGTTCTCCACATCTAGCAGGATAGTACATGTGCCAGGTAAAAAGTCAGAGGGGCCCTAAACAGCATGAAAATCAGAACCGCAGAATTTTGGATTCATATATGAAGCAATTTACAATGAATTTCAATGTCCCGTTGTACCATGACTTTTTTTTTACATTGTTTCTTTTGGTTATAATTCTATTTACATGTTTAATTTCTTCCAGGAGTAAATTTTGTCCCGTATTCTACCTGAATGACTCTTTAAACATGCGGTTTTAAGAGTCAGGTTCTGTCACAGGCTCTGGAGATAGCTGGGAGCAAGAGAAGGAATCTGTTCTCATGGAATTTGCTGATTTTCTTTAAGTGAAAGAAGGAATACTATTTTGGAATTGTGGTAAACATTGCATTTATTCCATAAAATAAGCATCGTCCCTTTATTTCAACTTTCACTTATTAATAAATTACTATAACATTTGATCTGCTATTGCAGTCACACATTTTATGGTGTTGTCTAATTTAAATCTTTTAACTTTTTATCTGGACTATCACCCGAGACTGAAAGCCTAAATATCTTCTTTAAACATTTGTTATCCTAGGATGATTCAAACATTTGTGTCATCTTAGATTTTAAACTATAACGTTTTATTTTTTCATTGTGTGATCATTTCCCTTTTCTTCTATTTTAATTAAGCTTAATCAAATGATTTGAATAGGGATTATGGAAACATATTCATTTATGAATTCATAGAATTCATAGTTGTGAATCCTAAGTCTCCTGTCTTAGTTCCTTTTCTGTTGCTGTAACAGAATACCTGAGACTGGGTAATTTACAATAAACAAGAGATTTATTGGCTCAAGGTTCTGGAGGGTAGGAAGACAGACAGCCATAGTGCTGCCATCTGGGGGAGGGCCTTTGTGCTAAATCACCCCATGGCAGAAGGCTGAAGGGCCTAGGAAGACAGAGTAACAGGGGGCCAAATTCACTTTTATAGCAACATACTCTCCAGATAACTGACCGACTCAAAGTAGGAAATACTACCTCTTAGTAACTTTAATTCATTATTTCTCATTTTGAGTGATGCTAACATCTTTTCATATGTTTTAAGAGTTATTCAAATTTCCTTTTTATAAAAACATGTCTTAAAACAATACACATTTATTATACTGCAGTTTTGGAGGTCAGAGTCTTTTTTTTTCACATTTCCCTTTCTGTTAACTGTGCATAATCACCATCAGCTTTTCTTAGAGGGTTCTCAGACGGTCAATAACCCATAGGGCTTGTAGAATTCAACCCTAGTCTAATGCAAAATATATTGCAAATGTTTTACCAGTTTGACTTTTTCTTTTAACTTTGTTATGATGTTTTAGTTTTCATGTGGTTAAAATTTATCAAGCTTTTATTTTATGTTGCCTAGGATTTTTCCATGTTTAGAAAGGCCTTCTTACTTCAATATTATAAAAAGCATCTTCTTATGTTTTCCTTTTCTGTGCTTATAGTGTCTTTCTTTCTTTCTTTCTTTCTTTCTTTCTTTCTTTCTTTCTTTCTTTCTTTCTTTCTGTACTGGGGATTGAACTCAGGGGTGCTTAACCACTGAGCCTCATCCCCAGTCCTTTTTTATATTTTATTTAGAGACAGGGTCTCATTGAGTTGCTTAGCACCTCACTTTTGCTGAGGCTGGCTTTGAACTGGTGATCCATCTTTGTCAGTCCCCCAAGCCACTGGGATTACAGGCGTGCACCACTGTGCTTGGCTCATAGTTTTGTTTTTAACATTTGAATATTTAAGACTTCTGGAATTACTTTGGTGTAAAATACGATACTAGGACACAGAGAACTGTTTTTGTTAGGCGAATTTCAGCTGGGAATAATAAAAAAAACATACAGCAATGATGTAGTAAACAAAACTCAAGTTTGTATTTTTCTCTCATGAAGGTCTAGAACTTGCAAAATATTCCATGATGAGGACTCCTGCTCTTTCCATCTCATTGTTTTCCTCTGAGAACCTTAAATGCCAAGGTCACTTTCTGGTCCGTGATGGCTATCAGAGCTCCAGTCAAAATGTGAATATTCCAGCCGTTAGGAAGGGGGGAAGAGATGAAGAAAAGCACATCCTTTCCTTGTAAGGACATTTCTTGGAAGTGTTCATACCAATTCTTATACATCCTGCTCACAAGCGCTTAAGTCATAAGGCTACAGTGAATTGCAAGGGAAGCCAGGAAGTGAATCTGTTCATTACATTAGATTTTGCTCTGTTTCTATGGTTTAGAAAACTCACCAATAACCTGCTTTGCGCATATTTCTCTTGATAATTAGGATGTTTTTCATTTTGTTCAACTGGTTACTTTTTACTAGAATTTTATTAATTACTCTTAATTACAATTTCTTTAGGAAATAGCTCTTGAGTCCGTATGATAAGCAATGACCAAATGGGTATACTTCCACTTCCTCTTACAACACTTACCCAGCCGTTTGTCTTATGTTGTTTATATTCTGTGTTCACCTTCAGGTGTATTACACACCATTGTGATGGTCCTTTTATCCACAGTTTCACTATTTGAAGCTTCACTATCTATGGTTTCACTTTCTTCAATTAGTTGCTCACAATCTACTGTGATTTGGAAAAAAAATTAAATGGAAAATTCTAGAAATAAACAACTTACAACTTTTTAATGGTGTGGTGTTCTCACAGGGTTCTTCATCCCACCTGGGATGTGAATCATGCCTTTGTCCAGCACATCCAAGCTGTCTGTGCTACCTGCCCATTAGACACTTAATAACTATCTTGCTTATCAGATCCACTGTCACCGTGCCTGTGTTCAAGTGGCCTTTTACTTAATAAGGGTCCAAAAGTGCAAGAGTAGTAATGCTGGTGGTTTACATACGCCAAAGAGAAGCCGTACAGTGCTTCCTTTAAGTGAAAAGGATGAATGTTCTAAAGTTAATGAGAAAAGAAAAAAAAAGTCTTATGCTGAAGTTGCTAAGCCTAACGAATCTTCTATTCATGAAATTGTGAAGGAAAAAGAAACGCATGTGTTTTGCTGTAACGCCTCCAACTGCAAATGTTACCACCACAGTGCTGTGTGTTTGGTTAACATGGAAAAGGCATTAAATTTGTGGCTGGAAGATAGGAACAGAAAACATGTTCTGATTGGTGACAACATATACTACCATGTGTACAGGGTTCAATACTAAACTTTTCTAAACTCTTGTGTCTTTGTTTTGAATTCTTTTTTTAAAATTTTTTTATAGAAGTGTTCATTGCTTCCTTGATATTTTATTGATGCCCATGGGGAGTTTTGGTCACAATTTTCATTGGCCCTGTGCTGCATTTATCTGGTGAACTCTGTGTGTTATATCTTTTCTCTGTTACTCCCGTCCCCATTTTTATCCCAATTTAAAGCTTAGTATAGATCTGGTGGGGGTACATTTTAAATTATAAATCATGCTTGAATAGGTAAGTTCTTCTTGCACCAGCTGTTTGGGATTTGGATTTGCACTGTGGAGGAGCTGGACCTGGGTTTTAGAATTGCAGGCTTGCAAAGATGACTTATCTTTGAGGTAACTCAAAACTGCCTCCTGTGTTGGTACTCTGTCAGGGAAGCTCCTAAACATATGCTTGTGAATTTTGTACTTCAAAGTTGCCCACTTAGTTTGGAGAGCTGTGCTCCATTTGATTTATCTATTTCCCTGCAGGTACTATTTTTCCCCCTTTGGGGATTTAAAAAAATTATTTGTTCTTTTTAGATACATATGACAATAGGGTATATTTTGACATATTATACATACATGGAGTATGACTTCCCAGTCTTGTGGTTGTGCATGATGTGGAGTTACACTGGTTGTATTCATATATGAACTTAGGAAAGTGATGTCCCATTCATTCTACTGTCTTTCCTATTCCCTCTCCTTCCTTTCCCTTCCCTTCCCTTTGTCTAATCCAATGAACTTCTGTTTTCCCTCCCCACTCTTATTGTGTGTTAGTATCTGCATGTCAGAGAGAACATTCAGCCTTTGTTTTTTTTGGGGGGGATTGGTTTATTTCATTTAACATTATAGTCTCCAGTTCTATCCATTTACCAGCAAATGCCATAATTTCATTCTTCCTTTTAGCAGAGTAATAGTAACATTGTGTATATGTATCATATTTTCTTTATCCATTCATCTGTTGATGGGCACCTATTTTGGTTCCATAGTTTGGCTATTGTTCATTGAGCTGCTATAAACATTGATGTGGCCACATGATTGTGTGCCGTTTTTAAGTCTTTTGGGTATATGCTGAGGAGTGGGATAACTGGGTCAAATGGTGGTCCCATTCCAGGTTTTCTGAAAAATCTCCATACTGCTTTCCAGAGTATGGAGGTATTTTCCTCTGCCCGTTCTGCTGTTTGACCAGGGAATTCAACATTTGAAAGAGGCAAAGAAGAGTATTAGAAATAAGGCTCTGGAGCCAGACTGCCTGATTGCTTTACTGCTTTATTAACTTGCTGTGTGATCTTGGGCAAGTTTCATAACTTTTCTGTGTCTCACTTTCCATATTGGTGAAAGGACATATAATACTACTTATCTTATAGGGTCACTTAAGTGAATATAAAAATGTAGTAAAGAGCTTAGAAGAGGACCAGGCAAAGAGGGAAAAGCCATGTGTAATGTTATTTAAAAACTAGAGCTACAGAATGAATTTTCTATTTTAGGTTTGCTGCTCCCACTCACTCTCTGGGCTTCTTCCTGTTCTGCAATGTTTGGGAAACATTTTGCATTTTGGTTGAGAAGTAATTTGGACATTTTTCTCTAGCTCGTCTGGACTGACAATCTCCAGCTGTGTTGCTAAGCGGGTCTGTGGATGCTCATGGAGTTGTCTGTAAAAGAGAGCAATTCAACCCTCTGATGATTTTGAACCTCTTCAGAAGTTCAAAGTCTCCTCCTTTGCCCATTTGCTTCCTCTCTCAGGCATTCTCTTCACAATCAAGTTCACGTCCTTATTAACACAGTTATGAACTATGGTTAATGGATCTCATTTGATAGAAAAAAGATTTCATCTGAATGTTAAAAAAATTTAGAAACAAATGTTGTCACACAAAACATGGACATAAACTAAAAGGTTAAGAGTTGTAATTTCCTCTTAGTAGGAAAATGGTATTTTAATTTTGATTTTGCTTATCTATATTTTCTAGCTTTCTGTAATGTACACATATAGCTTTTGTTAAGAATATGGATCAGCTCAAAATTATGGCAGTTGTGATATTACTGTCCTATCCCCCCCTGCCCCCTGACAAAAAAACTACATAGTGTGAACTTGATCCTAAGAGAGATAAACCTAAAAATTCTCTTTCTTTTTGTTCCCTGGTGATGGGTTATTGAACCCAAAACATGTACTTTGCTCCTTTGCCCTATTATCCAACTCCCCATGGTGTTTTAAAAGGGATTTAGTTTGGATGCAGAATAACACACACACAAAAATTTCTCATAAATGTTTTTTTCCCCTTAAATTAGTTAAATATAAATGTCTGGAATGAAGAAGGATGAGATTTTTTTTTTGGTAGCATTTTCAGATAAATTGTTCTTCTGTATTGCCATAAATAATTCGAATGCTTGTGTATTGGAGATTTGTCTTTATTGGGTGATGTATGACAAATGAGCTATTCCTGATAAAATAATTTTACCTTAGGAGGAAGAGGGTTCAAAATGAATTTTGTTATGACACATTTCATAGTGGAGCTGAGACAGATAATGACAGGGACTTGAATGCCAGGTTTCAGGTTCTTGATGGAAATATTTCATAAGGGCCATTCAGTCATTGGAAATGGTTGATTAAGGGGGGTTATATGATTAAAGTGGCCGAGGTATACTTTTCTTCTGTAATTATTTGATTCTGATGTGCCCAGAGCCAAACTATCTTTGTAACATGGTGTTCTGGTTTAGATTTAAGGTGTCCCCCAAAATCTCACCTTGGGTCCTCACCTTGGGTCCAGAGCTAAGGAGTTGGCTGACCATGGACTGAACTTCTGAAACCACAAGGCCCAAATATACTCCTCCTCCACATTCTTGTTAGGTGTATTGGATACAGTGATACAAGAGCCGACTCAAACACACAGGTGCCTATTAAGAAATTGAATGCATGATATTAATTAACAGTGAAAATTCCATTGGGCCCAGATAAATGTAAGCTTGAAAAATTTTTAAATTGTTTGAGGACTATAATATTGCATATGATTCAAACTTAAAACTTATAAAAATAGTAGTGGTTGCTATTCTAATCATGATCCATTGAATCCATCTGGAAGAATTATGGTTCTGGGGGAAAAAGGAATTTTGAAACAGATCAATATGTAAATATTAACTTTGTCATTTTACTAATTCTATGATTTGGGAAAAATTACCTAGTCTTTGTTTCAGTTTCTTTTAAAATGTGGAAAGTGTTTCATTCTTTTTGATGCTATTATAATGGGATTGTTTTATTGATTTCCTTTTGAATAAATTGTAATTATTATAAAGAAATGCAAACAAATTTTTAAGATTGATTTTGCATCCTGCAACTTTACTGAATTCATTTGTTATTTTTAATAGTCTCTTTGGGTAGAATCTAGGGTTTTCTCACATAGGATCATAACATCTGTAAACATGGATAATTTTGCTCTTTCCTATTCTAATGCTTTTTATTTCTTATCTGATTTCTGAAGCCAATAGTTTTAGCACCATGTTGAATAGAAGTGGTGAGAGTTGTCCTGCTTGCCTTGTACTGTATCATTGAGAAAAAGTTTTTGGTTTCCCCCCATGGATTATGACATTAGCTATGGACTTCTCATGAACATTTTTTTTTTGTGTGTGTGTGTTGAGGAAATTTCCTTTTATACCTATTCTGTTAAGTTTTTGTCATGAAATATAGGTGAATTTTGCTTTCCCTACATCTACAGAGATGATCATATGGTTTAAAAAATTTATCTTTTAACTGATAGAAAAACATAAAAATTACACATATTAACAGAGTACCTTGTGATATTTTGATACATGTATATACATGTATATATTGTGTAATTTTCATATCAGGTTAAATGTATCCATCTCCCCCAACAGTTATCATTTCTTTTTGGTACATTTCTTTTTGATTGAACTCGGGGGCCTTTGACCACTGAGCCACATCTCCAGTTCTATTTTGTATTTTATTTAGAGACAGGATCTCACTGAGTTGCTTAGTATCTTGCTTTTGCTGAGGCTGGTTTTTTGAGATCCTCCTTCTTCAGTCTCCTGAGCTGCTGGGATTATAGGCATATGCCACCGATCTCAGCAACATTTATCTTTTCTTTATGGTGAAACACTTCTTCAAAACACTTCTTCTAGTTTTTGAAAATATACAGTATATTATTATTATGTACAGTCACCTCACTGGGCAATTGCACATCAGAACTTTTTACTTATCTCTCACTACAATGTAGCATCCTTTGATCAATCTTTTCTCCATCTCTCCCCCTGTTCTACTCTCTGTCCTGCTGTCAATTTCTATGAGATCAACTTTTTTGACTTCCACATGTGGGTGAGATCCTGTAGCACTTGTCTTTCTATGTCTGGCTTACTTCACTTAACATAATGATCTCCAGGTCCATCCAAAAAGTAAATGTTAACTTTGTCATTTTCACTCTTTTTTTAATGGCCATTGCAAATATGTACCAATTTTATCCATTCATTAGTTTATGGACACTCAAGTTATTTCCATTTCTTGGCTATGTGAACAGTGCTGCCATGAACATTGATATGTAGATGTCTCTACAATATAGAAAACTGATTTCATATCTTTTGGATATGCACCCAGTACCACGAATGCTGGATCATATAGTAATTCTATGTTTATGTTTTTTGTTTATTGCTTTCCATAATGGCTATACTAACTTGTATTCCCACCAATGGTTACAAGGATTCCCTTTTCTCCATATCCTTGCCAACACTTGTTATCTTTAACCTTCTTGATAGTAGTCATTTTTACTGGGTTGAGATGATATCTCATGGTGTTGATTTGATTTACAATTTTTAGATGATTAGTGATATTGAGCATTTTTTCATAAACCTGTTAACCCTTTGTAAGTCTTCTTTTGAGAAATGTCTGTTTAGGTCTATAGCCCATATTTTAATTAGGTTACTTTTTTATTATTGATTTTTTGAGTTCTTAATATATTCTAGATATCAATTGTCAGATATAGAATTTGAAAATATTTTTTCTCATTTTGTAGGCTGAGCATGTGGTTTTTATCTTTTCTGTTAATGTGATACATCACATCAATTGATTTGTGTGTAAGCCAACTTTATATTCCAGGGATACATCTCACTTGGTCATGGTGAACACCTCAAAATTCATGTCCTCTCACATATAAGTACACTCATTCCATTCTAATAGCCTCCAAAGTCTTAATTCATTCAAGCATTGACAAAGTCTCATTTGCGTATATAAATTAGATAGGTGAGACTCCAGGTATAGTTCATTCTGAGGCAAACTGCTCTCCAGCCTGTGGAATCAAACAAGTTACATGGTTACAAATACAATGGTGAGATGAGCATGGGGTAGACATTCCCATTTCAAACGGGCAATATTAGTCCAGAAGACAAGGGTTAGAGCTCCCAAGTAAGTCCAAACTCCAACAAGGCAGAACATATGTAAGGACTGAGAATAATCTCTTTGACTCCATGTCCTGATTTCCATACACACTGGGGTGGGGTTGGGGTCTCCAAGGCTCTAGAAGACCCTGCCCTCATGGCTTTGCTGGTGTCCACAGCCTGTGCCACAGTTCTCACTTGTCAGAGTTCTCCTTGGTTGCCTGCAGCTCTGTCAGCATGCGTGCGGTGGCAGTGCTGGTGGGGGTCCTGTTTCACTAAGCATTGCCTTTGTGGGGCTTTCTGTGATCTCCCTAACAACATGTCCCTGCTAGGAATTGCCCTAGTGGTTGCTCTTGCAGCCTTATTTGAAGTCTAGGTGGAGGCAGAGGTGCCTTCTCAGTATGTGCACTTATACTCCTGCAGACTTGGTATCACACAGATGCAGCCAAGTTTTATGGTATGTGGCTCCCCCCATGGGGGCGTGGCTTGAGCTGCACCTGGGCCCTCTTGAGCCACAGCTGGGGTAGCAAAGGAGCACTGGAAAGTTAGGGGGTGAGCCCCAAGACCCCACAGGAGCACTGGGTGCTTCCCTTGGAGCCAGTCTGCTCTCAGGGTCTTGGTACTTTGTGGTGGACAGGGTAACACAACTGTCTCAGAAATGTCTCCAGAGTCGTTCCTTCACTGTCCTGATGAACAGTACTTGGCTTCCTGGTCTCCATACTAATACTATCGTCAAAGGGAAGGCTGCCCTGCTCTTGCTTTTTTTCCTCCCTAACATGTATTTGTATTGATTATATAACCAGGTTGAGAATTTTCCAATAATTTAATTATAAATTCCATCTTTAACTCGTTTTTCTCTTCTCACACTTTAAGCAGTTAAAATGCAGTACCCTTGGCACTTTGCTTAGGTATTTTTTTTCAGCTGAATGTCCTTGTTGACCCCTCTGTATTCCACCTTCCACAAAGCAACAGGACATGGGCACCATTAAGCCAAATTCTTTGCCACTTTGTAACAAAGAAGTCCCCCGCCCCACCAGTTTCCAATAAAATATTCCTCATGTCCATCCAAGACTTTGTCAGAATGGCCATTACTGCCCATATTTCTGCTAATATGCTGTTAATGACTACGACAGAATTAGAAGCTGCTTTTGTTAAAAGCACCGACTCTTCATTTGGGCCTGCCGTTGCCCAGACATAACTAAAAAGCAGGATAAAGGCTTAGCATCTCTGCCTTCATTTGTATCTGTCCCTCTGCCTCAAGTTTTGGGTCAAATTATTGCTAATTCTTAATATAGGCATATTATCGTTTAAGGAGTGTTCATCTAAAAATTGGTTATGCAAAGTTTATTAGACCCAAATTGATCTAACCTGTCTTGTCCCCCTTCAAGTCTGGGACACCAAGTAAGAGTAACTAAGTAAGGCATTTTCAAGATTTGCAGGGCCATTTCAACTGCCAGATTTTACAACTCCTGTTCCAGACCCCTGGAGCTGGGTCTAGACGTCTTCAGTCATTTCCAGGAACAGCAGAGCTCAGGTGAGACTGTTCCCCCTAAGTAGAAGCCATCACCTCATGGGAACCAAGTTGTCCCCTTCCAGGATCTGACAGATACATATCCTGAGCAGCAAATGAAGATTTCTCCTCAAACAATAAGGGCTTCTCTGGCATTACCTCGCAGAATCAGAACTGAGATATGGCCGACTAACCACAATTACACGTACCTCTCACCCCTGACCCCGTTGTTCCTTTACTTAAACCTAAAGCTCATGTCAGCACCCCAAAGACAGGGCCTAGCTGCTTGATCTCACTTTGTCTTTCCAACGTGGCCATATTGATTACACTTCCTTTCCTGCTTTTCACCGTTGTTATTCCCTTTGTTTTTTGGGATGAGTAGCTGGACTAGATTTGTCAGGGCCTCCAACATTGGGCCTCTGGCCTAGCATTCTGGTAATATGACTACTTACATATTAAGACCAAAGGTCCTTCTACTGTTCTCTTTTACTGATGCCTAACCAGAATTGCCCTTAACTCTCCATTCATGGTAATCAAGGCTTTTTACAGACTGCTCCTCCAAAGTCTTCCAGCCTCCACCTTTACCCAGTTCCAAAGTTGCTTCCATATTTTTAGATATTTGTTATAGCAATAAACCTGTTGCTTGGTACCAATTTCTGTCAGAATTTTTGTGCTGCTATAAAAAAATTCCTGAGACTGTCTAGTTTATAGGAAACATAAATTTATTTTCTCACATTTCTTAATTCTGGGAATCCAAGGTCAAGGCACTGGCAGGTTGGTGTATTGTGAGGACATCTTCCATCAATATCTTCTCATAGTGGCATTCTTACATGGCGGAAGGCAGAAGATCAAGAAGGAAAAACTGTCCCTGAATGCTCATTTATGAGGGCAGAACTCTCATGACTTAACCATTTCTCCAAAGGTCCTACCTCTTAATTCAACATAAATTTTAGAGGGGACCACATTCAAAACAAAGCATCTGTATACTAAAAATTATAAAACACTGATGAAAGAAATTGAAGAAATAAATAAATGGAAAGGTATCTTATGTTTATGAATTAAAATAATTAATATTGACAAACTGTTCATATTATTTAAAGTGACATACAGACTCAATGCAATCCCTATCAAAATTCCAATGACATTTTTCACAGAAATAGAAAAAAAAATTCTAAATTTCCATGGAACCATAAAAGATCTGAAAGAAAACTTGAGGAAGAATAAAGTTCAAGGTATCCCACTTTCTGACTTCAAGTTATATTAAAAAACTATACTAATCAAAACTGTGTGGTAACAGACATATGCACCAATGCAGCAGAATTGAGGGCCAGAAACAAACCCAAACACATATGATCAACTAATTTTCAGCAAGAGAACCAAGAATACACAATGGGGAAAGGATAGTCTCTTTAATAAATGGTGTTTTGGGAAAACTGGATATCTGTATCGGAAATAATGAAATTGAACCCTTACCTTCCACCATATTCAAAAGGAAACTCAAATTAATGCACAGTATGAAAAATTATTTGACATTGGCCTTGGTAATAATATTCTGTTATTTTTGTATGTGTTTGGTGAAAAGATTAAAGATCTACTCTTTTAATAAATTTCAGTTGCATGAGACATCATTATTAACTCTAGTCACCAGGTGTACATTAGACATCCAGACAACAAATATATCACACAGGCAACAAAAATGGCAAGGAACAAATGGAAATTAATCAAACTAAAACGATTCTGCACCGCAAAAGTCAACAAAATGAAATGGCAACCTCCATACAGATTGGGAGAAAATATTTGCAAACTACATACTTGATGTGGAATCTAAAAAACCTGCAAACACAGATGTGGAGAGTAGAACTGTGAATTCCTGGGAATAGGGAGGTGAGGTAAATGGGAAATATTGATCAAAGGCAACTTGCAGTTACAAGATAAAGTTTGGATGTCAAATAATTTTCTGATTTAAAATAGGGAACATTTGATATACGCAATATTCAACTGCAGGGAGGACTCTTGGAGATATCTCAGAGAGAGCCTCTGAAACTGAGGCGGGAGGGCAGCAGGGCTGCTTCAAGGACAGGCTCACTCCGTTTGAGTCAGACCCTGTTACTATGACAAAATACCTGAGTAATTAACTTAAAAGAAGAAAAGGTTTATTCTGGCTCATGGTCTCAGAGGTTTCAGTTAGCCACATGGCCTTTGGCCCAGTGGTGAGGCACTGGATCATGGTGGGAGCATGTGATAGAGGAAGCCATCACATCCTGGCAGCCAGGAAGCAGTAGAGAAACAATAAAGGGCACACAGTGACCTGATTTCCTCCCATGAGGCCCCACCTCTTAAAGGTTCCAATACCTCCCAAAAGTGCCACAGGATGGTGACAAAGCCTTCAACACATAGGCCTTTGGGGAAACCTTTCAGATCCAAGTTATAGCAGATGCTTTGGACCAGAAAGAAAAACTGGCCTAGAATATGAATGTTGAATGGAAAATCCCCAGGACAGGCCCCTTGCTTCACTGATGTGCAATCAAGTGATTTCTTACACAAACAAGTTCTAGGTGAGGACATGCTCAGCATGAGGAGCAGCAGAGTTTCCTTCCCTCCTTCCAGGGGTGCTAAGGATTCAAAGAAGAACATCTCAGCCTCTGTCCTGAGAGTGGGTCTCTTGTAACAGGGTATGAAAATCCCATCATGTTCTACCTAATTTTTGTCAATTTTTTAAAAACATTTTATTGCTTTCTTTTAAAATAAGTATTATTATTTACCCTTCTTCCTCTTGTGCTGAGTACCATTATTTCTCTGACTATTAGTCTTGTCATCACAGTCCTGGTTCCATTTTCATATTACAAAATTCACAATGAATTCTTATAGTGGTCATTTCAGGATGAAGGGGATTATTGGTAGATTGAACTTATTTTCTTTGTACTTTTATGTCATCTCCCTCTTCTATATAAGAATTGTGTATTAGTTTTGCAATTAAAGAAGTTGTTACTAAGAAAAAAAATAATCATCAACTTGCCCTGGGAAGTCCTGATTGTCTTCCTTTAAACATTTAAACTCACACTCAAACATTTTAACACAGAAAACGGAGATCCACCCCCACCTCCTGCTTGCTGAGACATTAATGGGTTGTACTCCACAGTTTCTTGGGAGATGAGAGCTCTCTAGAGAGTACGAGGCAGGGGAGTTACCCAAGGCCAGGCGCGATTTATGCTCAGCAAGATCATTGCTGCATCTGAGGACTCTTCACAGTCCAGAATGTTGAGAGATGCAGAACTCAGTCCAAATGCCACATGAATCTGTGGACTGTGACCCACTAATCACGTATCCCAAGAGGACCTCTAAATATTTCTTGAGAAGCCAGTTGGTATTAATTAATGTGACTATTTCTTGTCAGCTGCTTTTGACACTTTATAAAATTATTCATTAGCTAGTTAGCTCTTTCCCCAATTCTCTTTACTGTGTTTGCACTAATTTAATTTGGAATTGTTACAACCATCACCACATTTTCCAGTGTGGCTAAATCGTTAAATCATTAAATCCAGGGACCTGTGAAGTTCAAGATGACAGAATACTAGATGTGTATTTGACTATGTTTAATATACCTCCTACGTGCAGCAGATATAACTGATTATTTCTAAACCTGGCTTTCTCATTTAATCTTGCTTCTCTTAAACCTGTAAGCACCAACTTACCTTAAGATGGAATATTAGAGTCTTAAAATTGGTGGTGATGGGTGGGATTTATTCTGAGTAAGGGCCAAGGTTAAAGTTACTTTCCATAGCAATTTCTCCTCTAAGGCTATTTACCTATTTATAGTAAAGAATTTTTAAGTTTTTTTTTCAGTGCTGGGGATTGAAAGACTTTAATTTGAATTATGCAAAGAAGTAATAGACTCATCTTTTTATATACATGGTGTTAGGACATAATTAAACCATCTTCAAATATTTGAAGATCCCCAAGAATACTGTGGGCCAATATCCAGGTAGCAAACAGATAAGACATATTAACAGATGTATTGACTTATTCTGTGCTCACATGTAGATTATTATCTACAAAAACCAGTACTGCCATGGGTCATTTTTCCAAATGAGTGTTCAGCACACAGTAGGCCTTCATTCTTTAAGGTAAATGGATGCTGGAGTACAGAGTAGTAAATAATGAGAAGATAATGTGGGGAAGTTGCAAAATTATCTGTGTGTGAAGACTGAGAAACTCAGCAGACATTTCGGAACTCTCTTTTAGAGTTTTCTATTAGAGTTGATGTCTATTTGAAGCTTTTGGTTCTCTTAAAGCCACTCTTAGGGTTTTGATTACCCATGTATAAGACATCCAAAAGGATAGCTCCTTAAAATGTCACAGAACCCTGAGAGGTGGGTGTATGAAGTCTGTTTTAGAAAGAAATGGGGCATAGAAAGGTTCACAACATGCTAAGGGGCACAGAGCTAAGTGGCAGAGCTGAGATTTGAAGCTTATTCTTTCTACTGCACTGGCAGGAGTTTGGGAGTACCAGCTCTGGGACTATTATGGCCTGGATCTTGAATATTCTGGGAAGGCCTATGAGTTAAAGTGTTGGATATCCACGTGATGCTATTGGGAGGTAATGGAACCTTGAACAGGTGGGGCCGAGGGGAGGGTCTTTAGGTCATTGGAGGTATGTGTTCAAAGGGAGTGTGGTACCCCAGTTCTTTCCTCTTTTCTCTTTTGGTTGCTGGTTGTGAGGTGAATGGGATTGTTCTGTAATGCTGACTACCATAGGCAAAGGCTCCACCTGATCGTGGACTGGAACCTCTAAAACGGTGAGCCAAAACAACCCTTTTCTCGTCACAAGCTTAGTTAACAAAGGGAATCAGTGAAAAGAGGCCTCTGAGGGCGGCCAGCCTTTACTATCTTGGGAATTTTTGTTTTATTAGAAGGTCTACACTCCAAAGCCAAATTGCTAATTAACAGGCTATGCTTTGGATCCTGGAATGGAGAAAGTCACTAGGCACATAAGAATACTGAATTTGAATGTTGTGTTGGCTGGTGGAGTTAGCTACACTCCAAATTCTGCTCCATAGTCATTGACACCAATTTGTCCAACTTCAGACTAGCCCTTGGCTTCCTACACCTCCGTTTCTTTATCTGTTAAATGAAGGAAGTGGTCTACAGAGCCCTCTTCTTGTGTCAATATTCCCTGTTGCTGATCTATTCTCATTCTGAAGAGAAAGAGATTCTGCAATCCATTACAAATTGAATTGGTTGTTAAAAGTTTCTTAATCTTATTTTGGTTTCAGAAATATGTAGCACTGTATTGTTTTGGTAATATTTTCTTCCTCTCAGGGTAGATATAGTAGACGATGGAAATTAAAAGAAGCCTGTGAATAGAAGTGAGAAGAGTTGGGACAGTGAATCAGGTGGCAGAATATCTGGAAGCTTCTTGCAGACACAGATGGTCGATGTAAACTGTTGTGGCAGGGAGTTTCTGCCAGACGTCCCATGGAGTTTATTACTAAATGTGGGATCAGTAAACTTTTAAAAACATACTGTGCATGTAAAAATCACTTAAAATACTGCAAGCACAAAATCCTTTTGTTTCGGCAGTACCTAATCCTCCCCTTCTGCTTTATAAATAATTTAAATTAAAAAATCTCAGCTTTGGTGTTAAACAGTTTTATCTTTTATAAGATTGTCGAGTGACTCATTAGGAAAAGGAAGGTTCTGATTGGTGGCTCTTGGTTCTAGGATATGTTCATTTCACCTCCCCAAATAATTTCTTTTTGAGGCAGAAATACTAAAAAGGACAATTAAGAAGTATAAAATTAATGTGAAACACTGAAATAAAATGAGAGGATATTATGCCACAGTGTGTGGTCTGAGTAAAAAAGCATTACAGTTGAGCCAGCTGCTAAACTCAGTGTTAAAGCATAATAGTTAATTTTATAATGTAGGAAACAACCATAATTAGGGAATGGTTATATCTTCAAACTGTAACTCAGGGTAGTAAAACCAGGCAAACTTTGCAGGTGGAAGAAGGGATTTTATGGAACATTGAAAATGTTTCAATGCCAGGAAACCCCAGCTGCAAAAACTGTAATTGAATATATGCTGTTTCTCCTCAGCCTATAGTAGCTAATAATTATAGTTTATAAATATTTTTACATATGCTATCAAATTTAATCTTTGCACCCCAAAATGTATGTGGTAGATATTACTGCAGTAATAGCTTCACTTTATTTTTATTTAAAAATTTAATTATTATTTTATTTGTATATATTTATAAGATACATTGTAATAATTCAATACATGTATATAATATGTATTGTTCAAAGTAGTTAGAAATTATATCTCCTTAAATTAAAAATATTTTTTGAGTAACATAATAATTTAACATATTTTTGTGGTGGAGTGTGATATTTCAATACATGTATGCAATATGAATGATCAAATCAGGGTAATTAATGTTTCTATCTCCTTATCATTACTTGGTGTATGGAGGCTGCAAGCATCTCTCTTCTAGTTATTTATAAAAGCATAACAGGGTGTAACAGGTTATTGTGAGCTAGAGTTAAAGCACTGTGCTATTGACCAGAACTTATTGCTTCTATTTAGTTGTGTTTTGGTATCTGTTTTCTATCACTTTCTGTCCTCTATCTCCTCCTCACCCATCTTTAGTAATCACTATTTACATTTGGACTTTTTTTTTTTTTTTTGGTATCAGAGATTGAACCCAGGGGCACTTAACCACTGAGCCACATCCCAGCCCTTTTTTTGTACTTTAATTAGAGACAGGGCCTCCCTGAGTTGTTTAGGGCCTCATTAAGTGTCTGAGGCTAGCTCTGAACTCATGATCCTCCTGCCTCAGCCTCCCAAACCACTGAGATTACAGGTGAGCGCCACTGAGATTACAGGTGAGCGCCACCATGCCCAGTTGCATTTGGATTTTTTTTTTTTTAATGTCCACATGTGAGAGAGAACAGCAGCCTTTGCCTTTTGGCATCTGCCTTATTTCACTAAACATGTCCTCCAGTTCCATCTAGTTTTTTTTTTTTTTTTTTTTTTTTTTCAAATGATAATCAACTGTGTACAATAAATAAATAAATAGATTTAAAAAAAATCTATTTATCTGTTGAGGGGGGCACCTTCAATGATTTCATTTCAGTTATTATGCACAATGTCATAATAACCATGGGTGGGCAAATGGATAGCCCTCCTGTGAATAGTTTCAGTTTAGAGAGAAAAATTTGGGCTTCAAGACAGGCTAATGATCTGCCTGAGTTAAAACAGCTAGTTAGCAGTGTAGCTGGTGCTCAAATCCAATTTTGGTTGGGAGAGTCTCTCTCATCATAGGCTCCAATGAAGAACATATGGTAGTGCTTCTTTTGTGTTGAAATGAATTATAGACATTCATAAGATTTGAGCTTTTGTTTTCAGGCAAAAAATATTTATATTTAGCTTCCCCAAATTCTACCTAAGTAAGTAGCCCATGAATTGATATGGTTGCCCCTATTTTTAGAAGAAATTTAATTTGAGGTTTTACAAACAAAATTTCTAAAAATCTTGTCAAGGTCAATGATTAGTTTTTAAACCTCAAATATGTTGGAGACCATAACCTATGTCTGGCTTCTTTATTTAGAGTGGCCAAAGGAGCCATCCCTTTATATGTGAACATATGCAAACATATGTAAATAAGTGAAGAAAAATAGACTAATGGAATATAAAATGTTGGAAGAGATTAACATTGAACCTGACCTCCTTCCCACAGCAGAAATATTGTACACAAATCTTGGGCAGATATTTGTCTAGTTTACTATTGAAAAAGGCAATCCATCTTTTGTAGGATACCAGTAACTGGATTTCTTTCTCCAGTGAATCCAACACTGCTTCTTTGAACTTTCCTCCTTTGGTACTAGTTCCAGTTGAGAGAGACAGGGTTAAAGTCCACATGAAAGTCTTTTCTTGCTTGATTATTATTTTCCCTCTAGACCTTTTAGTTATTCTTCAGGACATGGTGTTCAGATCCTTCCATGTTCCCCTTCCCTGGAAGCATTTGCAGTGCGAACCTTAAATTCAAAATTCAGAGTTGAATGGAATCATCTAGAAGTAATAGCATCCAGTCATGGTATAGTTGACACTCCTGTTCCAGATGCCATAATTGTGTTAGTTCTGTTTAAGGCTGTATCTGGTATGTTAGTGCCTTGTCAGAAGGTTGACTCATAGCATCATAGTAATCACGAAAAACATAATTCTCCCCTGCCCTGTGATTGCTAATTTGCCATATATACCAAGCTCTAAACTTCAAATCAGTTTTCTTTTTGAACCTTAGTGTAGCATTCATATTGATTTGTATTAAATTTTAGTAGTATAGCTTTTATTTTAAAGCTTTGAAGTGTTCTTGGTTTTTCAACTTTCTTGAATTTGTATTCTCATCAGATTTTGTAAGTGGAAAGAAGTGTTCAATCAGTGCTCAGTGTCATCATTCAAGCTGATACAATGTTTAAGAGGCAGAGTATAATACTCTGTAGAAGGCATGTAGGGACTTCCTTCAATATTGACGACATGACAAAAATCTATCCATTCTTTGAGCAATTGTTCAACCAAGTGCAGTTTGGTCAGAATGATCATTATTCTCTGACTCTTCCTGATCAACTTTGGTTGCTAGTTTCCCATAAATCTCTTATAAAGCCTCATTCCCTGACAACATTTTGTTGAATTGAATTGGACGGCTCTCTTTGTGACTCTGCTTTGTATTTTGGGCTGTTGGCTCTCTGCAACCACACAGCATCTTACATATACTCAGAGGGAAGTTCATAGCACTCATCCTTCAGAAAGTTTTCCTCTACTAACTCTAAGCTATAATCAATTTTGTGTAAGTCTGTTAGCTTATGTTGCTTACACAGATGAGCATGTAATTGTGGGCAACTTGGTACTAGTGTCTAAACGTGTGTGAGTGTGGGCAGGTGTGTGCAATGTGTGTTGGCATAATGCCATCTCTTTTTTATTTCTATGTGCTATTTTCTACCATTTTTTCCCCTTGTCATTACACATGCATTTGTCTGAACAGGACCCACTTTGGTCACATTGAATTGGTTCTAACTTGGTGGCCTGACCCAGGCTAAGACAATCAGAGTCCTTCCTGGGAATTCTGCAAATCAAGAAAGAAGGGGTCAACTGTCTTTAGGAGCTAATCTTGTAAGACAGAAAGCTTGGGAGTTGTTCAGTTACCATGCCACATAACCACCCAACACATACTAGTGGTATTTTTAAATTTAGCTTTCATTATAAGACAAAAATTTAGGAAAAGACTGACAAAACCATGTGATTGTAGAAAAGCTTGCTTGTGAAAGTAAACAAGTGGTTCCTGAACTTGCCTCACTTCTCTTCCTTACTTCACCAGCCTTGCACCCAGGAACACAAGAGCCCAGAGAGAAGGGGGCCTTGTGAAGTGGAGAAAAGACAGGGCTGGCCTAGGGAAATGGCCAAGGGTATCACCTGTGGCAGGGAATGGCCAATGAGGTCATAGAAAAAAGGGGGGTTAATGCCTAGTGTAAAGTTGTTTCCAATTTTAACTATCTTCCATTATCTTCAAATATTCAGTAAACTTGTGTTCTAAGTAATAGACTCAGGTCAAGGGTGTTGGGTGGAATAAAGGCAAAGGGAATTCCAGTTTTGGACTCTAACAAATCTCCAGTGAGCTAAGAACAATTGTTTGAAGCCAGGTGACATTGGGGAGGACTGACTCAGATCAAGGCATGAGGAAAAACCCTACTTCCCAAAATATACTAGACAAAGGTGGCAAAATCATGCTATTGTGTGGGTGGAAGGATGCTACTAACTGAGTAGAATAATTTTATTTGATATGAAAGGCACTCTCGAATTGGGGCCTTATGACTTTTACTGCTCTATAGTTTGAATTTTATGTTTTGTTTCTTGCCCTCACTACCCAGTATTACTAACACTTTATATCTACCTTGTCCCCTGAGAGGGATCTGATTGGGCGGGTAGGTCTCCACCTAGTATAAAACTTCTCTAGTGGCTGAAGGTCTTTCCCAGATCTTCATATAGGTTCCATGCCAGCCTGCAGGTGGTGGCTGGTCACATGTGGCCAAGGTGGTAGGCTGTCATGGGCAGTTTCCCAAGACTATAGTAAGCTCTAAATACTCCATAGCATATACTTCCTTTAATTTTGTGAAATTTACTTTGCAAGATGTGCTCTAACTCATCATAAATTATTTTTGCAAGTATGTAAGAAATTACAATTAGTAAATTTGAGAAATCTAGGATAAACATTCTGATGTTTATTATTGGCTTTCATAAACTCAAAGATGATAATCACTAAATCCAAGGTTGTTGTCCAATCTTAGTTTGGGCCCCAATAACAACATACATAAATGGAATGGTTTATAAAAAGCAGATATTTATTTATGTATTTTACAATTCTAGAGGTTAGATTCATCTTCAGATTCCATTTTCAAATATGATCACCTTGAGGATTAGGGTTTCAATGTATGAATTTTGGGAGGACACAAACATTCTCTCCATTGCATGTTATTTCCATATCATTCAACATTTCTTGAGCTTTGGTCAAGATGCCTTCACAAAATACAGGCATCCCATAGTCTCCATGGAGCATTGATTCCAGTATCCTCCATGGGTACCAACATCCTAGATACTCAAGTCATTTTTATAAAATGGTGTAGTATTTACTTATGAAACCATAAACTTCCTCCTGTAGATATCATGCCGTGTTTAACAGTGGGGGTATGTTCTTAGAAATGCATACTTAAGTTATTTTGTTGTTGTGCAAACCTAATAGAGTGTACTTTTACAAGCCTAGATGGTAAATTCTACTGCATACTAAGCTATAAGGCTCCAAGGCTGCAAACCAGTATAGCATGCTAATGTACTGAACACTGTAGGCAATTGTAACACAATGTTAAGTATTTATCTAAATGTATCAAAATATAGAAAAGATACAGTGAAAATAGAGGATAAAAGATAAAATATGCGTAGCTGTCTAGGGCATTTACCATGAATGGAGCTTTCAGGGCTGGTAGTTGCTCTGGGTGAGTCAATGAGTGAGGAAAGAGACTGCAGGCCTAGGATATGACTGTGTCTACTATAGACTTTATAAACCCTGTACACTTAGGCTGCACTATATTTATAAAAAATATTTTAATGTTAAGTTAGCCTTTGCTTATTGTAGTTTTTTTTCTTTTTTCAATACTTTTATTAGTTGTTGATGGATCTTTATTTTATTTACTTCTTTATTTATATGTGGTGCTGAGGATCAAACTCAGTGCCTCACACATGCTAGGCAAGAGCTCTACCACTGAGCCACAACTCCAGCCCCGGAAATCTTTATATTTCAAATTATGTAGCCAGTGTGAAAAGACTCAAATTGTGAATCATAAATATGAAATAGTTTTATTTGCTTATTGTAGCTTTGTGCGTGTGTGTATGCGTGTGTGTGTGTATGTGTGTGTGTGTGTGTGTATTTTACTGGGGATTGAACCCAGGGTCCTGGGCATGCTAGACAAGTGCTCTACTACATTCCTAGTCCTTTTATTTTATTTTGAGATAGGGTCTCATTAAGTTGCCCAGGCTGGCCTTGAATTTGTGATCCTCCTGTCTCAGCCTACCAAGCAGCTAGCTTTACAGGTGTGCACTACCACACCTGACTTGACTGTAACTCGCTTTTACTTTATAAGCTTTTTAATGTTGTAAACTATTGACTCTCTTGTGATAAGACTTAGCTTGAGATATAAACACATTGTATAGCCATATGAAAATATTTTCTTTATACATTTGTTCTGTAAGTTTTTATTTATTTAAAATGTATTTACTTATTTATTTTACCTTTTAATTTTTTGTTGTTGTTAAAAACTTAACACACAAACTCACTTAATCTATGTCTGCACTGGGTCAGGATCATCAATATCACTGTCTTCCACCTCCACATCTTGTCCCATGGGAAAGTCTTCCTGGACAATGGCATGAATAGAATTGTCACCTCCTGTGGGGACAATGCCTTTCTCTGGAATACCTTTCCCCTTTACAACCTGCCTGATGCTCTTCTTGGGCAAGTGTTTTTTTTTTTTTTTTTTTTTTTTTTTGGTGTGTGTGTGTTAGAGATTAAACTCAAGGCTTCCCTGCTTACGTCAGGCAAGTGCTCTTCCTCTGAGGTACACTCCCAGCTCGGTGTCACTTTTCTCCAGAGACATGTTCATGGTGGTTTGCATATTGTTTCTTTCCTTTTTTTTTTTTTTTCATTACGTATTGGCTTGTGAGCACTGCACTGTGAACATTTCTCTCTATTATGATCACCATTCGGTGTTGGGGTCCATGCTTTCAAACTTGTTAGGAGCTTGTTGAGGTCTGTGAACATTTCTGCTAAGCCCTTCACTGTGTGGGATTTCTTGGGGCTTCTTTTTGTTCTCCTGCAGTTTCTTTTTCTCTTGCCTTTTCTTCAGCTATGCATTTCTGTCCCAGTCTCAACAGCTCCTCATTAGTCAGTTCTTCAGGAATCATCTCAAGGAGCTCCTCAGTGTCATTCTCGTCCACACTCAGGGACAAGTCATTTGTCGTCTCAACCACAGCCTTATTGATTTTTGAAGCTCTTCCTCCTTGGCAAATCCTTTGAAGTCATGAATGAGCCTCTTGAGTATCTTCATTCATACACTCCTTGGTGACATTATCCCAAGACCCTGCAAGGTTCCTGATGTGGCCATAGATGTTGAAATCCTTCCAGCATTGTGTCCGCGGTTTCTTTGGTTCCTCAGTTGCAGCAGTAACCTGGGCAAAGGTCCTCCCCAGGTGGTAGGGCTTAAAAGTTGCAATAACTGCTAGTTTCGTAGGTTGGATCAAACAAGAGTTGTATGGGGGAAGAAACACCATTTTGATAATGGTATGAGGATCATCAATAAAAACAGGATGTGCTGAAGGATTATCAACAGTAAGCAAAATCTTCAAAGGCATGCTGTTCTCCAAATAGTACTTCTCCATAGCACAGAAATTTGGGAGGGCCTCTTGGAAGAGGAGCTGGGTCATCGGTGACTTCTTGATGCTCCTGTGGTACTTTTCGCACTGTGTGTTTATTGATATGTTTTTTTCTTTTTTTTATTGGTTGTTCAAAACATTACAAAGCTCTTGACATATCATCTTTCATACATTTGATTCAAGTGGGTTATGAACTCCCATTTTTACCCCAAATACAAATTGCAGAATCACATCGGTTACACATCCACATTTTTACATAATGCCATATTAGTGACTGTTGTATTCTGCTACCTTTCCTATTTTTACGTGGTGCTGAGGATCGAACCCAGTGCCTCACACATGTGAGGCAAGCGCTTTACCACTGAGCTACAGCCCCAGCCCTATTGATATGTCTTAAGGCCCTGGGGTTCTTACTGTGCCAGATCACAAAGAGTTTCAATGTGCAGTCTGCAACTTTGCTCCCAAGTGAGGCATAAAACTCGTGAACCCTGGGATTGATTTAGCTTCTGAATGAGTGGAAGTCCATTTAGACATCTGTTTCCAGAACAGGGAGTTTTCATCTATATTGAGGATTTGCTCTGGCAAGTAATGAGTTACTAAAAAGTTTTCATCTGCCTTCACAATAGCACTTGTAGATTCACGGCTCACATTTGTGTTGAACAATGACTCTCGAATTGTGTAAGTCACCCAGAGATAGCAGTAAATTCAACCTCATATCTGGGTCCAGCCTTTTCTTGCAACATCAAAACAGCCTCTTTGCTTTGGCTGTGATCAACATGGTCCTGAGAGGGCCGTGATTCTGTGTCTGGCCTTTGATCTAGGTCACTCGAGTTTCTTCATATCTGATACAGGCCCATCTCAAACTTTTGGTAGTTTTCTTGATTTTAATGAAATAAATCGTTTAACAGCTTCTCTCACTTGGTTCTTGTTCTCCAAGATTTTGGCGGAAGGGGACATGCCTGCCTGGTGAACAGTGCTTTTACACCTTCACAGTCCTTGATCACTTTTAATTTCATTTCCAGGTCACCCACTTCATGTGGCCTCTTAGTGGCAACATCAACAGTGAATTTTTCATGCCTAGGAACGATGATGAGCAAAACACAAGAGTCAATCAAACATAAGAGATGAAGCAAACAGGCCATGTAGGAGCTGCTGCTGGGGCAACATAGCATCCTATTTTATGATAAACTTTTAATAAGGAGACACACGCTCTAAAATAATGATAAAAGCATACTACAGTGACTACATAAACCAGCACGTCATTGTTTATTATCACTATCAAGTATCATGTACGGTGCCGAATTGTAAGCGTTGTACTTTCAGTGACTGGCAGTGCAGTAGGACTGTTGACACCAGATCATCTCAAACATGAGTGACGCATTATGCTATGATGATATAATGACTGTATTGTCATTAGGAAATCAGAGCTTTCCAGCTCTATTATAATGCTGATAGATCAGGTTTATATATGCCACCGATGACGCAGCTCCTCTTCCAAGAGGCCCTCCCAAATTGCTGTGCTATGGAGAAGTACTATTTGGAGAATAGCATGCCCTTGAAGATTTTGCTCATTGTTGATAATCCTTCAGCACATCCTGTTTTTATTGATGATCCTCATTCCAATATCAAAATGGTGTTTCTTCCACCATACAACTCTTGTTTGATCCAACCAAAATGTCATCATGTGGTACATGACTGTATTTTAATTATTGCTAGATTGTAAATGCTATGTAAGCAGAATTGTTTAGGGAATAATGACAAGAAATAAAAAAGTGTGTACATATTTAATACAGTTGCAATAGTGTTTCAAATATTTTCAATCTCAAGCTGGTTGCATCCATGGATATCAACCCAGGATGTGTAGGGGTCGCTGGGATTTCTTCAAAGACAGAAAAACTAAGCTATTTTATGTCTAAGCATTTTCATATTTTTATCAATGTACTCATCTTCGCTTTATATAAACATGAAAAATGTTATCCCTTAGGTACTCCATTATTTAATTTCTGAGCCAAGTATCCGGAAAAACACTTCCAAAAACCTTTTATTGGAACAAGAGTTAATCAGCATGTCAGCCACAGTATAAAAATGTACCTTCATTTTGGTTTTATTCAGTTCTTGAGTCCACTTAAAGTATACTTGACCTGACCTCACGATTTCTGTTGATTAGTGTGTGATTTAGAAAATATTAGTTGTGAAGAAACAATCATGAAGTAATCTTTTAACAATTATGCTTCAAATGAACAATGAAATGTAAGGCCATTTTGCTTGACTATCCCAGGCATCTTGTTCTTGAAACACTGCTGGGCATGTTTAGTTAGTTCCACTTCACTTATTGATACTATTGATTAGGAATGCCTGCCCACAAAGTGCAAAATCAAATAGTTGAAATTCAAAAGAAATGATAAACTCCAATCATCAAGTTTAATGATAAACTTGATGCAACCTCTGGAAGCTGGTTTGTTATGGCCTCTGTCCCCTCAACTGTCAATAAGCAACCAATGGTCTTGTTATGTGGCACCTGTGGTACTGCCATTTTTCTAGTAAGACTGTGAAAACTGGACGTGGTTAGAAAATAATAATGTTAGGTTTGCCCTTAGGTAAAATAAGTGCCATGGTAGCTGGCTACCAGGGCAGAAACGGGGGAAATAGCATAAATGTTCAGTGGCAGGGTAGTCACTTTGTAATCTGTTGGCTGAACTCTGAATAGAAATGTAGAATTCCTGGGAAACCTGAAAATGTAGCAAAAGAACTGCCAGGGGAAATTGTCTTGATGATCTGCAGGGACTGGGTGGTAGATTTCAATGCACATGTGGCTTATTTGTTTAGATGTCTCCATGGGTCTTGCCATTGTGTGTATCTTGCCATTGTGTATATCACTTGTGACAACTCCAACAGGATCATTATATTAAATTTGGAAGTATAATTTGGGGCAATAATATAAAAAGTTTTATTTACTTTTAAATGTTTTAAAGACATTTAAAAATGGATTGGAAACTTCTGGTTGTCAAAAATTAGAATAGACTTTTGACAATTTTATAGAAAATAGGCAAACACTTGAATTAAGAAAAAAAAAAACTGCCAGTAGTATAGCAAAAGAAAAAAAATCAATTAAGAACCTGGGTAAAAAAGATGGTGGAATGAGATGGATACCATTACCCTAAGTACATGTATGAAGACACGAATGGTGTGAATATACTTTATATACAACCAGTATATGAAAAATTGTGCTCTACATGTGTAATATGAATTGTAATGCATTCTGTTGTCATATATAACAAATTAGAATAAAAAATTAAAAAATTTAAAAAAAGAACCTGGGAAAAATTATCATACTTATTCCCCACCCCCACAGCCCATGAACTGTCTTTATATATTCTCACTGTATGAGATTGGGTCTATTCAGTTCAGCCTCCTCCTTAACCAAATTGATGAACTGAATTGCATGGACATAGGTTTTCTAAGCTATTGGTGTTTGTTTTAGTCATCTTTTTCATTGCTGTGACTAAAAGACCTGACAAGAACAATTTTAGAGGGGGAAAAATAATTTATCTGGGCACTCATGGTTTAAGAGTTCTCAGTGCATAGACAACCAGCTCCATTCCTTGGGGCTTGAGGTGAGGCAGTACATCAGGGAGGAAGAGTGTGATGGAGGAAATCAGCTCAAGACATCACACCAGGAAGCACAGAGACAGACTCTACTCACCAGCTACAAAATATATACCTCAAAGGCACACCCCAATGCCCACCTCCTCCAGCCACACCCTACCTGCCTTCAGTTACCACCCAGTAACCCTCATCAGGGGATTAATGCACTGATTGGGTTAAGGCTCTCATAACCCAATCATTTCACCTCTAAGCCTTCTTGCATAGTCTCACACATGACCTTTTGGGGGACACCTCACATCCAAATCATAACAGTGTTTTAAAAATTTGACTCTGATTTATGCAAGCTTATGTTATATTTCATATGATAGAACAGTTATAAGTTGGTTAAAAAGTAGGTATCTGAAGTCAGGTAGGGCTTTGGGTGCAAGAGACACGCTTGTAAGAAAATCAACCTGCATTCCTAGATCAAACCTTGCAGATATTCTGATTACTGAAGTATCTGAAGAAGTTTTCCTTTCAACATCAGAGTTTGTAATCTGTTTTTAATACTGGCTTTTAAGACATTGCCACAATGTCTACCCACAGCCTATTTTGCCTCATTTCTCTGTTTGTGTTTTCCCATTTTCTTCTTTCCATGAGCTCTTTTGTTAGTTATTCAATAATTAGTTGAATTTCTGACACCAACATTTCAACTTTTGATCACAGTATTCCAGATTCAAAATGATCCCTGGATAAATATTGGAGGTTGTTAATGATGGTGACTGTGTGGCAAACGCTGAGAGAGAAATTGAATGGCTTTATGTTTCAACTTTCTGAATTTTTAAATATTCAGCTGCAAATGTCAGTAACTGAGGCAGGGGTTAAGCTGTGTCACTTTTGTTTACCGGATGGAAGGGAGTTGTCTTCCAGGGTTCTAGTTTTGACTGTTTCTAGTGTAACTCATGACCCTAGTAATTTTAAATCCTTTTTTTGCCTGTTTTCTTCACCAACAAGATAATAGAATTGCTTTGGTGAATCTCTGTAAGCTTATTCTGAAACAATATGACTCTATTTAAAACGAATTTCTCACCATCTCCCCTCCCTACACCATGATCTGGAACTCTTTTCTTGCACTGGAACTGTACAAGGGATAGGTGAGGTTCAGAGTGTGGTCTGTGTTTGGAGACAGCAGGTCTAGCTAGGCTGCCCAAGTGAGAAGCCCTAAAAAGTCAGAAGACAGCATGAGATTTCTGGGTTAAGGAAAGAGAGAGAGAGAGAGAGAGAGAGAGAGAGAGAGAGAGAGAGAGAGAGGCCACTGAGGGTAAACTTTAGCTGGTGCTTAGTTCTTCCAGTGTTCTATAATTTCCATCGGAAAGAAATTGAGCAAGTAGAAAAATGGAACCCTGGACAGTTTACAGCAACTCTGTTTCTCTTTCGCCATAACAGACACCTTTCTTGCCACCAGTGCTGTACTGGAGTTAGAGGGAAATCAGTGATACTAATCCCATCTTTTTTGTTTGTTTAATATTTTCATGGATGTTGATGGACCTTTATTTTATTCATTTATTTAAATGCAGTGCTGAGAATTGAACCCAGTGCCTCACACGTGCTAGGCAAGCGCTCTACCACTGAACCACAACCCCAGTCCCTAATCCCATCTTTATTTAAAAATTTGATATGTTGTTTGTCACTGGTATTTTTGCATTAACTTTAATTTTTAAAGAGATTGCATTGAAATATTCTTTCTCTTGATTACTGAGATTTTGGGCACCCTTTCTATTATTCTCCCAAGGAGAAGACCTCATTTGCCACTCCCTACTCCTGGTCCTGTTGGCCATTCAATAGTGACACTCTGTTCCTACCACGTGCCTCCTAATGAGGTTGGCAATCTGAGAGGAGGGTCTTTTTGGGTTGCACATTAGGAATGTGGCCTCTTGTGGAGTCCTTCCTCTCTGAGGATTTAGTTGGCTATAATACATCAATTGATGGCAAGTAATGGGCCAAAATGATGGAGTCTCAATACTCAAGTTTGCAGAAATGCCATCCGTGGTCCCTTTGGTTGCAATCTCATGTACGTCACAGTCCTGGCAACCATTAAATTGTAACATCTAGTGGAGTTGTCCCTGCAATTTTACGACAAAAGATTGATGTGGCAGAAATTCTTCCCAGAGGCAAAGCAAAAACCACACCACTAAAGGAGACAATCAATCTGCCAGAAGCAGGAAGGGCAGCCTGCCATCGCTCTGGGAAGTGACATGGGAAAATCGTGAAAGGAGGAAAAAGACTGGAAAGTGTGTGACCACAATCTGGTGAGGTGAAAGGAGCTGAGTGTTCAGGGAGCAGAAAGCCATTCCCAGCACACATGGAGGGGAACTAATAATAGGCTTTGGATGTGTTTCCTCCCATTCAACCAAAATAATGCCTTCCCACAGTCCTGTCATGGAAAATGGAAATAATTTGGGTTAGTGAACTAAATGGAGAAATATGTACTTAATTGCACACGATTGTGTAATAGAGAAAAAAATAAAAACAAAGCTAAGTGTTAAAATGGGCCCATTTTACAGGCCGTTTATCAAAGTTAGGGGACGGGGGGGGGGGCCGAGTGACAAGATGACCCAGGCTGCTTCCTTGAGATAAAGACCAATTCCTTATTTTTCCTTTTTTTTTTCTGCTATTCTTAGGTTTAAAATAAAATTACTTAACAAGGAAAAAACTGCTGGTGGGAATGAAAAATGGTGCAGCTTCTGTGGAAAACAGTTGTAGTTTCCCCCAAAAAGTTAAACCTAGAATTACCATATGCCCCAGCAATTCCATACTAAGGTGTAAATTCAGATAAACTGAAATTGGGACTCAGATAGCTATACACTAGGCTTACTGTAACATTATCTACAGTAGTGAAAAGGTGGAAATGAGCTGAGTGTTCATCAACAGACAGACAAACCGTCAGTAGGATATTAATCTGCCATAAATATCAGTATAAATAATAAGTGTCAGGATAAATAAACGTCAGTAGAATATTATTCAGCCATAAAAAGGAATGACGTTTGGATACTTGCCTGCAACACAATGAACCTTGAAAACATGCTAATTGAAATGAAATAAGTTAGATACCAAAAGGACAAATATTGTATGATTCTGCTTATATCAAATACTAGAGCAAGAAAATTCACAGAGCAGAAGCAGACAGAAGTTACCAGAGGCAAGAGAGAAAGGGAATGGGGAATTATTGCTTAATGGTTTCTAATTGGGGTGAAGAAAAAGTTTTGGAAATATATTTGGTGATGGTTGTATAACATTGTGTATGGACTTAAATCCATGAAAATGCATAGTTAAAATTAATCAAAACAACTAATTTTATGTTATATATTATCACAATAAAAAGTAAAATTAAAAAAAAGAAACAGAACAGCATAGATGAATGTGAACTATAAATAAAATGCTGCCTGTATAGTGTTCAGTTAAAGCCAATCCAGCCTTTGGAGCCATGTTCTTAATAGTTTGGCCAAAGTAACATAGTATTAGCTAGAAGAAACCTGACCTTTTCCAGAATAAATTTGTAACAGTGGTTGTAGAGACATAAAACATCTTGTCTGAATCATTAAACAGGTGTTTAACATGAATTAAAGTACACATGATGACCATTTTGGTTTTACAAAAGTCTCTCAATTAAGGTTAAATTATACCCTGACTGTACCAACTGCTGTGTCTCCCCTATTTCCTGCAAGGAATCAATAACATCCCCTCCCAGGAAGGGAGATGTAATCCTGACATCCCTTCCACAATGGCTCTAACGTTTTCTGGCAATGTTTTCTCGTTCTTTTTTCTGCTTCTTGGGTGCTGGGGGTTGAAACCAAAGCTGTGCGTTCATTCTACCCCTGAGCAATCCCCCAGCCCTGAAGTTCTCTAGGCATGGCATGAACAGTCCAGGGGCCAGGGGTGGGAAATGTGCTGCACAGCTCTTCCCAATAAAAAATGGCTGATGTCTTTTGGCATAATTTTGACATATTGTGACTCTTAAAAGTCTGCATATATAAGAATGTGGAATTTCAAGCATTTATACTGCAGATTTTTCTGTGACTAAGCTTAAAATCTGTGTGGCAGATTATACCTTTTAAAATTTGAATTTGGTATGCATTTATAGTAGGTAAGAATATTTGAGGTCTAGACAAGAAATTTAACTTATCTATTCATAAAATCCAGGTTCTCCACGTTAACCATTTGTTGACCGTCTTGGATTTTTTCAGATATTTGAAAGTACCAAATATCCATTAAAAATATCTTTTTTTCCCCTATTCTGTTTTGAACTCCCCAGCTGGTGGTCCACAAGAATTTATTTCACGCATCTGTAGCTGCTATAAGCTGAAGTGCAGTTCTTCATGTTTAGCTAACAACTTATTCAGGGTCTGGGAAACTGAGGAAGACATTTTATTTCCCTTGAACCCTACTTTTATAATTTTCTCTTTAAAACCTTTTTATTTTTAGTGTTTTTTTTTTGCAAAGTCTCTGTGTATGTTTTCCTTTCTTTCTTCTTCATGCTCCATAAAGAACTGCTTCATGTTCTTTATGCTCAGAAAGGATAAGGGGATTTTATTACTCAGTAAGTGATTTATAAGCATGCTACACATATAGAGTACCCACCTGAAGTGTAAGAACATGTTGGGTGCTGGAGATGTGTGTGTAGACAACACAGCTCTAGGCACTTCCTAAAAAGAAATAGAAGCCAGGAAAAATACAAAGCAGGGTGGTCTGTTTGAGGTAGGTGCCTCCTGAAGCCAAGTGGCTGCATTACAGTGCTGACGTCTACACTTACATATACACAATGATGTAATAATGTACTCTTTGTAAAGACATTTAATTTGGGGTACATTTTAAAGTGTCATAAGCTATGCATGAATCAATAGAGTCACCATTTTCAAAAGTTTCAAGTGTTTTACTGTTTGACTTCCTTAGAACTCTAACTTTTGGTGTGATGTTTGGTTAGGTCTGGAATTGATGAAATTCCTCCAAATTCAACATGTTCCTCATGACTGCGTTGAACTTCAAAGGAGGCTTGAGAAATGGTTTTGTGTTTGCATTTGCAGCAATAGCTTATTCAGCTACTTGAGTTTTGCCTGAAGGACATAGTTGCTGATGCTAAAGACCCAAATGATTGCACTTCTAAGTGACGCTTCCTGGCCACAGGCAGCTGTGGTAGAATTGCAGCTGGGAAAAATGCTCTCTGAAGCAATTCAAATGTGTCTGGGCCTTGGTGACCTGTCCTTGTTCCTTTAAGAAAGCAAGTCGCAGTCCCATAGAGAGAGGCACCATTACCCCACCTGCTCCCTGCCCTAGATATGCAAGAGTTGTGTCTGTTCCTCAGAACTGAAGAACAGACACACACCAGCATCACCACCTCTTATTTTGGGAATGCTCACAGGTCCAGTATGGAAGCTAATCTGAACTACCCGTGTGCTTTTTATTTACTGTAATTTCAACAACAATGTAATATTATAAACATTGATGGAATATCTGTGCTTTCCTGAAAGTAAGGTCCTGTTTTTATGCAAATATTAACAAAGTAGTCAAGAAAACACAAGAATGTAACAAAGAAAATATGACTCGTGGGCAGATGATTTCTGAAATTATATATTTTTCTGTGAAGCACTGGTTGTTTTAAAAGCATTAATGCTGATCTCTCTTTTAGAACGTGGGTGTATAATTTAAGGTAAAACACACAATTCAAAGCTTTCTTTACCAAGCACTTAATTTATCATGACTTTTTTTTTCTCATAAGATATTTATTCAAGTAACTTTTTTTTGTGATTCTTATTTGAGGGCTGACAGGAATTTTGAGGAAAATTTCTAGGGAAGAATAGAATATACTGTATTAAAAAAAATATCTCCTTAAAAGGAGATTCTACAATTTCTCATACAAATCCTTTCTAAGGGATATCAGCAGCTGTCAGGAAAATGATTTAAAAATTTTTATGTAAACATCTATGTCACGCCTCTAAACTCTGATTTCCTTTTCTCCATTTTGAAGATCAGCTAACTGCAAAACTCTGGGTGAGGCCTTTTCTATGTGTGAAATAGCTTGCTAAAATTCTCTCATCAACTGGATCTTAAGATCATTCTTTCCCCATAGACAGAGTCTTACACATGACTTGATTTTGGAGAATCTTCTCCCAAGTTTATATCCACACATTTCTTTTAAGATGAGATGGAAGTAGACACAGTGGTGGTGGTGGGGGAGAACAACTGGGCTGATGGTCAGTCCTGCAATCCCATCATATATTGTAATGGATTTTTATTTTTTAATATATTTTTTTAGTTGTAGTTGGGCACAACACCTTTATTTTGTTTATTTTTATGTGGTGCTGAGGATTGAACCCAGGGCCTCCCACGGGCTAGGCGAGCGCTCTACCACTGAGCCAGAACCTCATCCCTGTAATGGCTTATTAGATCACAGGGAATAAGTGATGTTGAAAATCAACCTGGTGACCCTTGGGCCTCTAAATTGATTTCTGTGAGCTGATCAGTCCCAGCATGTGGACCCTCTGGCTGGTCCCCTACGAAGGGTCCCAGGGTTGGGTGTGTCTCATCTGACATCAAGGAGATGCCCCTGTAGAGACGCCAAGTCCCGCTCTCTCTACCTTGTGTGGCTTTCATCAAATTGATGGAAAAATCACCACTTTCCTTGACAACATTGTTCATGTGAAGGATTGGGAATTATGCTTACCAGTTGGAACTGCTATTGTTTCTTATCTTTTGCTTTTAGAATATTAATTTCCTTCCCTTAGGTTTGCTACTCTTTGGTCATCCTCATTTAAAAATTTAGATTGGGCAGGCACAGTGGCACATGCCTGTAATCCCAGCCACTGGGAAGCTAAGGCAGGAGGCTTGCAAGTTCAAAGCCAGCTCCAGCAACATAGCAAGGCTGTAAGCCACATAGTGAGACCCTGTTTCTAAATAAAATATAAAAAAAGGGCTGGGGATGTGGCTCAATGGTTAAGCACCCCTGGTACAAGAAAACCAACCAACCAACCAACAAACCATAAAACCGTTTATATTGTTTTTGACCTTTCCCTCATTTAATAAATACATTCTCATATTACAGAACTCTTCACATTCCCTCTTTGGTAGACATCAACTTCACAGTTAAAGTCTTTATTTTATCCCAGGGTCAAGAGTCACACAAACCCATAGTACTGGCTCTAGTTTTGTTGATAATGAGCCTTATCCACCTTCTGTGTGCTACTATGATTTTATTCTATTTAGGGCGAGGCTATGCCATCTCTGTTCTCCTTTTAACTTATCTTTCCTTTTTCTTTTTCTGTTTTTGAGGATAATACCTTATGGAACAGGATAAGAATTCTTGCCAGGTCTACAATTTTGTCATGTTACAAAATTAGGTTAGTCCGATGAGACCGGCTCCTTATACGAGGTTCATTCTGATGTCTTTGAGGTGTTCGTGAATTTATTGTGTAATGATTTCTTCATTTTTCAGCCACAGTTCATAGATTTGAAATTTTTGGAAGTATTTCATTTTCAAATATACTTACTGTTTGCCCTCTTCTTGCTTATTTTTTAAAAAGGGAAAAGTTTCAAATATATAGAAAAGTATAAAGAATCATATAACAAAATGGTATCCCATGATTTAACCACATAACAATTTTTTAATCTACTCTTTTGCACATAGATGTGTGGGTTATTTTCAATATTTTGCTATCAAAATGAGAAGTGCAAATGATATTGCATGCATTTCTCTTTGGTAACCCTGGAAGAATTTCTCTGACTGTGTGCCTACAACTGGAATTACTGAGACAGAAATAATGCTTATCTTCAATTTTTATCAAATATCACCAAACTTTTCTCCAACATTGTACCCATTTGTCACTCTATCACAGTTTATGAGAATTCACTGCTCCATATCCTTGCCAGTTCTCAGTACTGTCAGACATTAAATTTTTTGCTAACATGATGGCATGAAACAGTACAGCATTATGGTTTTAATTTGCATTTTCTTCCAAAAATATTTTGGCTGTTTTTGTTCCGCTGTTCTTCTAAATAAATTTTAGGGTCAGTTTCTCAATTTCCATAAAAATCTCTATTGAGGTTTTGATGGAATTATATTGATTTATGTATGAATTTTCAAAATGAAAATCTTTCTAATTTGACTCTACCATGGATATAACATTTTTCTTCTTTTATTTTGGTTGTGCTTCAGATTATGTTTTGTAATTTTTTTCCCGATGGGTGCTACTCACCATTTAAAATATTACTCCTATACATTTTATAGTTTTCATTTTTATTAGAAGTGGAATCTTCAAAAAACTACATCATCTAATAGTTACTAAATATATGAATACCACAGATTTAACATATTGCTTTTTTTTTTCACCTTGCAGTGCTGCTAAGCACACTTATAACTTGTATACAGATTTTCTTAAGAGTTTTCTAGGCATAACAACTATGTTATACAGGAAATAATGACATTCATACTTACTTCTTTCCGATTCTTAAATCTTTCTTTTCTTTTACTGGGTTGCTTAGGACTTTTAGGACAAGCCTAAATAGAACCAGTGATGGAAATAGCTTTGTCCTGTGCCTGACTTTAAAGTAAAGCTTCTGACTTTTCATTGTTAAGTCTAATGCTCACTCTGAGCTTCATCTTTTTTAGAGTGATTCAGTTTGTTTTCTAATACTACGTTGCTAATTTGAAAACAAGGTCACAGTTGGGATAAATGGGATAAATAAATTATTTTTTCTTTTCTCCCTATTGAAGTGATTACAATTTTTTCTCTTGTTATCTATTGATATGGTCAGTTATATAAATAGACTTAAAAAAATCACATTTAATCATTCTTACTGTTATAAATAAAAGATTTTTAAAAATATGATGCTAGTTTTGGATTTAAAATGTTTGTTTCCAATTTTGTATCTACAACCATAAGTGAGATTTTTAAATATTTAAAAAAAATTTTTTTTGTTGTGGATGGACATAATATCTTTGTTTTGTTTATTTATTTATTTACGTGGTGCTGAGTATCAAACCCAGTGCCTCACGCATGCGAGGCCAACACCCAACCACTGAGCTACAGCCCTAGCCCCAATATCTTGATTTTTGTATCAAGATTATTCTTTTTTTAAAAAAATTTTTAGTTGTAGTTGGACACAATATCTTTATTTTATTTATTTTTGTGTGGTGCTGAGGATCGAACCCAGGGCTTCGCACGTGCTAGGCAAGTGCTCTACCGCTGAGCCACAACCCCAGCCCAAGATTATTCTTGATACAAGATGAATTGGACACCTGTATTCTTCCTTCAAGTTGGTAAAACAATAAGTATAAGGTTAGAATGATGTTTTTTGAATGTTTAGTGAAATTACCTCTCCTTTGTAAAGACAGTTGAGCTTACGTATTTTCTCATGGTTAAACAGAATCTTTTAATTTATTATTTATTATTATTATGTTTATTAATGCCTTTTCACTTAAATTCCTGTTATGAAGAAAATATATATATATATGGAAATATTCAAATTTCTGTATAATACAACTCCAATTTTTATGCATTAAAATACAGATTATGCATATTGTTTATGACAGTTATCTAATCCAGGATATAATTTTAAATTCTGAGCCCCTGTGTAAATCCTGAACCCCTTAACCTTTGTAATTTCTTATGAAAATATTCAAATCTCTGTGTAATACAACTCCAATTTTTATGTATTAAAATACAGATTACGCCTATTGAATTGAAAATGTTTTGTAAGATTGATTATATTTGTGAGATTGATTACGTAGGTGATATGGTAACAACTACTATTTATTGGGTACCTAATTAGTGTCAGGAAGTTTACTTGTATTTTTTATATTTATTGCTTAAGAAGAAAACATGAGAGATGGCTAGCCATCTTATAAGTGGGGAAGTTGAGGCCTAGGGGATAGATAACATAGAAAAATCTCTTGGGTGGTAAGTGGCAGATTTGAGATTTCAACTGCCTGAACGAAAGCTGGTGTTTTTCTTTTCTTTTTTTTTTTTTTGTGGTACTGAGAATTGAACCCAGGGTATTATGCATGTAAGGCGAGCACTCTACCAACTGAGCTATATCCCCAGCCCCAAGTTGGTGTTCTTTTCAGAACATCTTTAATGGGACATGCACCAGAAAGAATCCGTTTCCATAATAAGTAATAACATTTTTATTAGTGTTACTTTAAATTTTTTTGTTTATTTATTTATTTTTAAATTTTTAATTGTAGATGGACATAATACCTTTATTTTATTTATTTATTAATTTATTATTATTATTTTTAAAATGGACAGAATGCCTTATTTATTTTTATGTGGTGCTGAGGATTGAACCCAGTGCCTTACCCATGCTAGGCAAGCACTCTACTACTGAGCTACAGCCCCAGCCCTACTGTTACTTTTTGATATTGAGATACATAATATAGGACTGTAGGAAAATCGACCATTTAAATATAAATACCACTCCCGCTGTCCTGTACTGTTACATAGCTTGTACACTGCACAACTCCAGGAGGCACCATTTACATGGGCTTCAAAATGAATGGTGCCTCTCTGGATTTGTATGATACGATGGTGTTTAATGATGCAAAATGCACACTTTCATTGTAAGATTCTGAGGAAAAAAGAGGCCCTTCCAGTGGAGATACATTTACCTTATAATTAGTAAAAATTAACACAGTATTGGTCCGAGTTTCAGAATTTCTGTCAGGATATACAACGAATGGAACTTCTTAGGTTCGTATCTGACAATATGTGCTTGTTCCCAGTTTGTTATTTGCTGTTCCCAGTTTGTTATTTCATGAAAAAAAAAAAAAAAAGAGAGAGAAATAAATTTCAGACCTCCAAAGTTTTAGTTAGGCCATGACTGTAATATTAAAGAAAGATGTTTAAAAAGGAAATCCACAAGGTTTTGATGATCCCCTCGTGGAAGAATTCTTGCAATGCATAAGAAGGAAGAAGCAAGTATATTCTATTAAGCCCAGACTTTCTAATTTTTTTTAATGCATTTTAATTTATTGGTTTTTATATAAACAGATAAAGGATATGTGATAAATATAGCAAATCTGACCATCTAGTCATGATGCTAGTTTTGGAAGTAATGAGTCTTCTAATGAAGTGGGCTTTCATATCACAAACACGGGATAGGCACCAGAAGCAGTGGATTTATTTTATTTTCTCCTTGTTTGTTTGTGGCCAGAACGGTGCCCATGATGTTTTCTGTTTTGAATGCAAAACTTCCGTGGTCTGTCTGATCCCCCCTGACCCATCCGTTCTCCTGTGCTTGTTTCTTCACTTTCCACTACAGTTTTACTTTCTTTCCCTAAGATATATTTTTTCCTCCCAAGTCCTTTCTTCACAGCGGTATCCGTTCTCCCTGCTGGCTGTCAGTTCTTTTTCTCCTCTCAAAGTCATTTCAGTCATTGTTCTTTATGCCTCTCAGAGGAATAAAAAAAAGGGCCGGTCTCCGAATTGAAATTATTTCTCTTTGAAGCAAGGAGAATGCAGAGTGTGCTGAAAATCACTTTAACTTAATAGGCTCCCCAAAAGTGAATTCAGTTTTTTTTTCTCTCTATGGCCATTAAAAAATTTATTTACCCTGTCATTTAAACTTTATAATAGATTGCAAAAACTTTTAGCATTTGAAATGACACGAACCCTTGGCACTTTTTCTTTGCAGACTCACCTTTAGGCAGTGTTAGGAAGACGACGTCTCTCTAGCTGCGGTAGAATTTCTGCCTTCTCCAAACAAATGTGTTTCATGCAGTGTTTCTCTTGAGTGGAGAAAAGCTAAAAAGTTAACTTTCCTTCCCTTTGGATTTTAAAAAAGCTTTGCATCTATTCCCAGGGAGAATCTTGAAAATCTTTCTTAAGTAGCATAAATGGATGCACATATGCATGCAGTCCCCAACTTGCACCTTCCAAAAGTTAAATTGTCAGCTCTCTGACTAGGATATGGAGCGCATTTCCCCAGAATAACCATAAAGTGGGCGGTGGTTGTGTCCCTAAAGCTAATGTCAGTACTCTCTCACCAGGCCTAACTCCCATTGATAAGGTTGCTTATACCTGATGGTAATGAAGGTTACCTAGGGGAGGCAGGCAGTATCTGCCAGTGACATCTCCCTGTGGAATCCTTGGGCTCCAGTGTGGAGGGGGAGTGATGAAGAAGAGGTAGAGTCAAGCAGCATAGCGACTTAGAACTTTGAGCTGATTTGGGTTGCTATTTATATAGAGCACAAGACATTACGTATCTTGGGGAAATAGGATAATCTGATGAAACCCAAGCCGCAGAGGAATTTCTATTTGTAGTGAAAATCAGAAGAGGGTATCAAATGATATGGGTCAACGATTCTCAGGCATTTTACCGTAAGTAAAAATGTAAGAGCATTAACATAATTTAGCAAAAATGTAATTGGGGTTCCCTGGGCAACACATTTCTATTCCCAACATTGACCACAAATGCTCCCTGAAGACCACACATTTTTACTGTCTTATTCATATAAAAGAAATCTGAGAGACTATGAAGGATAAATGTAAGGACAGTTTTTTTCAGGCTTCAGTCTTTTCCCCTAGCCTCAGCCCAGACCTCCTTGTGTAGTCTAGACAATATTCCTATATGGATTTTGGATAATAATTTAATCCCGAAAGTATCCTTTCTCCATTGCTTTTTCTTTATCCCTTTCTCTTCCCTTCCTGCATTTCAGTTGACCTTATTTCTCAAAATTTGCTAATCTGAATATCATGCCTGTATGCAAGTTCATTAATGTCTCCATTTATATTTTGTACACTAGACTTAGGGGCTGGTGAACTTACCATATAGCGTTGAATGAAATTGGATGCACATTTTATTTATTTTCTGTGGATCTGAGAGCAGTGGCACTTGAATCTTTTAAAATGATTATAGTAACAGTACTCAGGATTCTTCTTCATGGACCAGGCGTTGGCCTACCTAGAGAGTTCATCCTTGATTCTCAATCTATTTCTCTCATTCTGGATTCAATGTGTCTTTTCATTAGAGAGTTGCATCACAGAGTACCTGCACACTGCTTCAGATGAAATTTTTAAAAATAGGGTCATTAAAGCAAACTTATTATTTTTTATTAATCTTTGATGAGGGGAAAGATCAATGATAAATTATCATCTGAGTCTTATTGGACCATTAAGAATGCCAGGGAAGCAGCAGACAGTTTTATCTCTTTATTCTCACTTTACTGACTTGATGGGAAAGATTTGAAACACCATCAATTATTGAAAATAATGTGGGGTGAGGGGAGAACAGAAGACATGAGAATCAAGAGGAAACCAGAACCAGATGTCATCTTAAAATTAAGGCATTTGAACCCAAGGGATATGGACAGCAGGAGTCTATTGATTTTGGGTCAAGGATTCGGCCATGAACATGATTCAGTTACTTTTCATATGCCTGCTCCATTCTCCTCACTTGACTTCATCTTCCATTTATTATAGATCTTTCTCTACTTTTTCTGCTTACTCATAATTTTGGTTTACTCATAAACTCAGCTGTCACAGTTTCTTCCATCTTATATTTTTCCATGATGATTCACTGGATTTCTTTTTTCTTTCCTGATAGCTGTAATTTTTTTTTTTTTCTTACAAGTTCAAGTTCCTTAGTATAGAGGTTGATTTTTTTTTTTCATGTCAAAGTGCATTGTGGATTGGTGACTAGACCATAGATTGGGTCAGAAGATCACCTTGGTCTCTTGGAAGGTGCTACTCCCTAACTTTGAAACACAGATGGGCTGTCACCATGCAGAGGCTGTGGTCTCAGGGCAGTTTACAACTGAGGGGGCTGCAGGCATCATGGGCAGCAATGATTGACACACTGAGTTACTATCGGCTAATTCCTTCTTTACGTACATAGGATCCAATGTCTAATCTAATGATTGCTGCTATTCACAACAATGACCTAGAATCATAAGATTCTGAAGCTCTTTGACATCACATTAAGTTTAGTAGTTTTGATGTTAAGTGTATTTTACTGTATTCCAATAGTTTGAAAGTTGGTAATTTGTGTCATTATATGGTAAGTCTTAATTATCCCAACTAATTCTATTATCCATTCACACCAATTCTCATCCAAAGTAATCTTTTTGATATTGAGAAATCTTGAAGTTTTAGAGACATGCTCCTCCCACTTCCCTGGACTGTGAAATAATGGGTGATAAAAAACTGCTGCGCATTATCTTATGAATCCTATACTAGGCATATTTTATCTTCTCCTTTAAATTTCTTGGAGGAGCCAAAAAATTCACTCTTTCTGTTTTATCAACAATCATCTGTCAAAATGTATTGCTCATCATGTTAGGAGTAAAAACTCCTCAGCCAAACATTGATCTGTGAAGCAATGATGAACTTTCCCTTAAAAACAAGGTCATACACGGAGGGGTGGTCATGCAGGGAGAATATCTGGAGATTTTTACACTTCAATTCAGTAATGACTCTTCAGGGTGCAAACTATTTAATTATAATGCAATTAAGTTCTAGGAGCAAATACTCCTCAATTCTTACTACCGTGAAGCAAAGTTACCTTGTTTAATCTTAATTAATATTTGCTAATCAACTGTCACTTGAGATAACACAGAAAGGATGAATTGCACAGTAAACAATCTGATTGACTGCTGAGAGATCAACGGAGAAAAAAAGGACCGAGGATCATGTGTTATAGAATTTCAGAAAATTCTTTAAAAAAAGTTGAGTGACTTTATGTGCTGTGCTTATTTCTATTTGGGAAATACAGTTGCTCTTCCTGATATTTATTTTCATAATTTGTAGGATGACCAATGTGATAGAACTGTCTTTAGAATACCAACAAATGGTATTCATTTGGGCTGGAGGGTGGTTAGAAGGGGATCATTGTGATCACCTCTTGTGGACCACGAAGTGTACTTCCTGTATGGATGAAACATTTATAATGCTCATTTTATAGATGAGGAAGTTGGTTGAAATTCTTCCCAATATCACATCATTCCTCAAAGAAAAGCCTAAACTTTAAAATCACGTCTTTTGACATGATTTTGCTTTATTCTGGCTCCTCTCTGATATTCTTCCCCTCCTCAGTATTTCTTAATTAATGATGATTTCTTCAGATGTGTAATGATGGTTTTAGTATCCCAGCAGGTGCAATCAGTGTGGACTGCTGAGGATGGAAGATATGGAAATGCAACACAGCCTTCTAGACTGTTCAAGAACTCTCCATAGCTTGGCTTGAATACAAGGAGTGGTGTGTGCAGATAGTTCTAGGCCCTCCTGCAGTGGCTGCTGACCAGAATGAGGAGAGGGGTTGAGTAAAACACACCATGCTGTGATTTCGAAATGAAGCTCTTCTTCCCGTGGGATATCCATTTCAGTTTCTAAAATTTCTCAGAGCAGCTCACTAATTTTTAATTCTTATTTACAATGTAATCGTTAAAGTGTCTAGTATACAAGAAACCACAGCATAAATAAAGTAGTTCAAGACCAAATAGCTTTAGGACAATGGAAACAAAATACCCTAACAATCCACTAGCTTAGGGACAAAGAACCTTTAATTTCTTCATGTAACATAAGTTAATTAGAACTAAATTCGTAAGGCTAAATACATTCACCACTGTACAGAGTTAAATTTTATTCCACTTTGTAATTCTTAGTTTTACCTTTAATTTTTACTAATCTTAAATTTTAAAGCAAATTTCTAATGACCCTTCAGTAAAGAGTTCTAATTTACATTTTTAGGTTTTGTGTTTAACTACAGAATTTAGAACAATAGGGATCTCAGGAAATCCTGTGGTCTTTAGCTATTAAACTGATATATTGCCAAAGGCAATGACCTTCAACACAGATTTGATAGCATTCAAGGGTGAGGCCAATGATCTAAAAATTGTTAAACAAAATTTAAAAAAGTAAATGTATATATTGGCAGATGAAAAAAAAAACATTAAAACCAACTTGATCTTTGCGCCACTGAAAGAATACTAATATAAATAATAGCAGAATCTGCATTCCACTCAATCACACATGAAACCATCTCTGAGATCATATATTGGGTGACAAAACAATTCTCAACTACTTTTAAGAAACTGAAATTATGCAGAATTTGTTCTATGGTCTCAGCTGAATTAAATAAGTTATTAGCTGCAGCAACAACAACAAAACCTTCAGAATCTTGAAATATTTGGAAGTTAGCAAAGCACTTGACAAAAACCAGTGGATCAAAGATGAAATCAAAAGGGAAACTAGAAAATAGACCTGAATGCTTATGAAACTACAATATGTCAAAAATGTCAGACTTCATCTAGAGCAGCCTTAGTGACCCATTTATATCTTTAAATGTTAGAAAAGAAGAGTGGTTTAAGTTTAGTGATCTTGGCTTCTACCACAAGAAGCTAGAAAAAGAAGAATTCAAAGTAAGCAGAAGGAAGGAAATAATAAAGAGCAGAAATTAATGGAATGGTAAACAGACAAATATCAGATGAAAGTCAATAAAACCCGAAGCTGGTTCTTTGAGAATACCAACAGAATTGCTAAACCTCTGACCAGACTAACCAAGAAAAAGACAAGAAATGTATATTAAGTTTGAAAGAGGGGATATCAGTACAGATCCTACAGACTTGGAAAACAACCGATATTTATGAACAACTTCATGCCAATAAATATGACGACTTAGATGAGTCAGACCAATCCTTGAAAGATATCAACTGCCAAAATGAATTAAAAAGGAAATAGAAAGTCAGAACACATTTATATTTATTAAAGAACTTAAATTCTTAAGTGGAAACTTGCCTCAAAGGAAATCTCAGGTAGACTTACTGATACATTCCATGAAATGTGTAAGAAACAAATATTTCCAACTTTACAAAAACGTCTTCCAAAAAGCTGAAGGTCAAAGTCACTTTTGAAGGTCAATATTACTCTAATATCAAACCAGACATTACAGAGACGGAAAACTACAGATCAATATCCCTCATGAGATATATATGAAAATCATTAACAAAATATTAGTAAATATGTGTGAGAAGGATAAATACATGATGATTATGTGAGGTTTATACGAGAAATGTTAATCCTAATACAGCCAAGTTAGGTAAATGAAACATTTGACACAAAAATTAAAGCAGAGAGACAAAACTACTGCTAAATGCAAGTGAATTAAGCTTAAAATTACTTACTTTTAAATATATAGTTTTGCTAAATGCATAAATCTTCATGAAACAATTCTTGTAGTTTTCTCCCATAAGAAGTTTATGACATATAGTTTTTTTCATATATCTTCTCTTATTTTTCTCAAACCTTCCCATTAGCCCTGGTATTGATTATGATTTGACACAAGTTTTCATAATTGAGAATAAAATGGAAGAGAATAAAAGAAAAAAAATGATAGTTATCATCATTTTTTTCTGGTTTAGAATACTTTGTCTATTTAAAGCCACAAGCTGAACAAATACAAATCTTTTAAAATCGAAAGTATAATGTCTGCTCATGGCATAAGATTTAAGTAATGCAGATAAGCAAAAATTACCAAATTAAAAACAATCTAAAAATCTCATGATTGTGGAAAGCTGTAAATTCTTCATATAACTTCTCTCTGTGCAATTTAATAATAAATCTGTTGATGGAAATTTAATTAAGGAGAATAACATGTGAGCTCTAATCTCAATAATGACTGTAGGATATAGGGCAGGTGACACAATCCCTTTGGGCCTAAGTTTCCTCAAGAATAGAATGTGGGGGCCAGAGTAGACATTCTTCACGGTTCCTTCCAACTTCACATATATACAGAATTCAGAATAAATCTCATGGCTTTTGAAGGCAAGGAAATAAAAGTTAAAGTTCACACCAACCAGAAGGTGGCAGTGTTGTTGAAGAAAAGGCCTAGACTGTCAAACTAGGAAACGCAGGTGGATTGCTCTACATGCTGTTGTACCTTGATAAAATTAGTGCTGTGGCAAATTAGTGACAAACCACTAATTTAGCAGGATTAAGATATCCTGACACCACAGTTACATGTTTTTCTGAGGTTGATAACATCATTACACATGACATGGCTTTTCTGTGAAAGGAGATAGAATCAAATGTGACCACATAAATCTCCCACAAATATAGAAGTCATGCTAAGTTCAGAGACTTCAAGTGGATAATAATTATTGTTATATTAGTTTCAGGTATTTTCGAAAGAGTTTGCCTGGCTATTATTAAGTGACAAGTTCTCCGTATATATTTGCAGTTTGGCATGGATATTTTTAGTGAGGAAAAGTTTTTCATTCTCTGTTTTCCAACTTTTTGAGATGAAGGGATATTCAAGCGTATATATTTTAATGGATTTGTAAGACAGCTTCTCTTTAATACATGATAATGAAATTTAATAATTTAATCTTTGTTCTCTATGTTAAAATACCTAATCAGAGTCAAATGCTATAGGGGGATTAGATATGTTCTTCGTTTTATGACCTATTATTTGTTTACCAGAACACACTAGAAAAATGCCATTTAAGAAAGCAACTGACTGTAAGGGAAATTGTTAAGATTCTGTGCAGACAGAAAAGAATATCTAGTAATATATTTCACTGGGGTCAAGCACAATTCTCCCCCAGAGTTCCTCAGGCTCTTAATCCATTTACTTACTGTAACAAAATGACAGAAACTGGGTAACTTACAAACAACAAGTTTGCTTCTCCCAATTCTGGAGGGTGGGAAGACCAAGATCAAGGTGCCTACAGATTTGGGCTTCCTGGTTCATAGACAGTGACTTCTTGCTGTGTCCTCACATGGTGGAAGCAGTGAGGGACATCCTCTTCTCTGTGCACTAATCCCTCTCACGTGGCTCTGCTCCTGTGGCCTAATTGTGTTTGAGTCCTCACCTCCTAATACTATCACTGTGGAGGTTAGGGTTAAATTTGGAGGGGACACAAACAGACGATAGCAGCCACTTTTAGAAGGATATACCTCTCCCCTTAGCATTTCTGGGAATCTGCTGTATAGAGAAGACGGACTTTGAGACCAAACTGTCCTTCTGCAAAATTTTCAGGACAGATTAAATTATCAAAGAGAATAGAAGAAGCCACACTAAACATAAAGCATGAAAATGCTAGATGAATGCTCACACTGTCACAGAACTCCTGCTTTATCTGGCTTGGTGTCCTCTGCATGAAGTACACAGGCAGTCAGCAGAAACCAACGTGGGCGGGCCTCACTAATGTGGAAGTCAAAGTCCCTTGTCCTCCCTGCGGGGTTCCCACCCTCCGTGGTGTTGATTTGCCTCTCATTTCCAATGACTCTTCAGCGGGAACCCTGGAGTTTCGGAACCCTGGAGTTTCGTTTTAGATAACACCCTCTTTCCTCTTTCACACATCTAGCTCATCTCTTCAGTATTGTTTTACAGAGTCATTTTATACATCTAAACTACTTATTCCACCATCTGTGTAACCTCCTCTACTGTATCACGAGCCACCCCCCACAACCCCACTGCTTCAAATTCTCAGTGTAGCACATGACAGGTGTCTCTTTGCTCTTGCCAGACTTGCTCCTATCTCAGGATTTTGACAGTGGCTGTTCCCTCTGCCTGTAATGCTTTTCCCTCAGATAATCAGGACTCACGTGCTTTGTTCTGTCACTCTCTCTGTGATGACTTCCCTGTGACTCTATCTCTCCTCCCACACCTGCCCCAACCTCTGTCTCCACAGTGATCACCAGCCTCTAACAATGACATCCCCTACTTACTGATTTTGCTTACCCCTTCACCAGAATGTAACCCCTCAGAGGGCAGGACATTTCATTTCTTTTGTTTACCGTTGCATTTTCAGTGCCTACAAGAGCACCCATCTGAAGGAAACCTGCAATAAGTGTTATTGAATGAGGCTATGAATGGATTCATTCAAAGAAATTGTCTCAATGGTTAGAAATTTTTTCTTCTTGCTTTATCATTTTCTCAAATTAAGAAGAAACACATATGCAGAGAAGGAAGTATATAAACTTTAAGAGCATGGAAGACGTTTTAAAAATTTTTTAGAAATAATCTTTCATTTTTCATAATGCACCCAAAGACAATGTAGAGAAAAATATGTGGCAGTGTAAGAACTGAATTTGTACCCTACTGTATAGACTGCACAACAGGATAATTTCCAGTTACAAGCTAAAGCCAACTTCGGTCTTTTTGACTCTTCTCATTGATGCTTTTATTATTCTATGTTCTTACGTTTCTTCTCGTTGTCTGCAGTAATGCTTTGGCTGCCAGATCACTAGGCGACCTTGCCAGGAACAGCCGGCCATTCTTAGTCCCTTCCTTTCTCCACCTGGCCAATCTTCAAAAGTACAAGAAACACAACATCTTCTATAACTCACTAGCCAGTTCTGTAGCTCACTAGGGCCTCTGCTGGGTGCTCATCGAAGTTATATGCTTTAGAGTTATGTGAGTTAAAAATATGCACCTAAAGAAAATTATTTGGATGGCACTTTTATAAACTGGAAAACAGAAAAGCTGATCTCCAGCCAAACTGGAGAACCCTCTTTGCATTATAAATGCTATCCATAAATCAGCCTCATTCCAAGATCATCCCTTCTCTTGAACAGATCTTTTCAATCTCTCCTTCAAATCTTCTCATTCTTTAAGGCTCAATTCAAAGTGTACCCCTGCCTTATTTCTGTCCTTGAATGGAAAGGACTATCTAACTTCTCTCCACTTCTGAAGCATTTCGATTCTATTATCCACATTAAATGGCCGTCTTGGACTTGCAGACGTTTCAGGCCTGCAGGAAGAACGAGACATGTTCACTCATAACAATGACACAAGGTGGGAACTCATCAGTGCCTTTTTATATTATCAGATAAAGTCCTGTGAGCACTGAGAGAGGTGGCTTCATGGTGCAGGTGGTAGGAATGGATTCCGTCTGGGTGGGCAGAGAAAGAGGAGGGACTTACCAGGCTAAGGAATGAGAGCAGACAAAGGCTCAAGAGCAGGAATTCTGAAAGAAACAGTTGCTGGTTCAATGAATAAAGTGAAACAAAATTCAACAAAGGGAGCATGATGAAGTTGGGGCTGGAAAGGTAGGATTTGGGCCAAACCTTGAGTTCTGAGTTCCAGCTAATCATTTAGACCTCTGTTGAGTGCCGCAGTCTGGCTGGGCACAAAATCACAAGCCACTCAAGCAGGAACAAACTTTATTTCCAAAACTCCCACGAATGCCACGCATGCGGCCTTCTCCCAGGACACACTACACCAACAGGAAATCCCTCCTCCGGAATTCCCTCCTACCGCACTTCCCCAACCAATGGGAACTCTCTGGGAGTCCCTGCGAGAGCTCCAAAGTAGCAGGCCCAGACGGACAGCAGGGGTCTAATCTCCAATTGAATGCACATCTTAACATAATCATTATCATCTCATTGGCTTGCTGGCGTCACCTTTCAACCAAAAATGCCATGTGTCATTCCTACTTGGCTATGGCTCTCAGCAATTGAGAATGGAGAACCAATGAAGTTTTGAACAGGAAAGTGGCAGGGCCAGAGAGGTATTTAAAGAAGATAAAATTAATCAGGGTGTACGTGGGCGTGGTTTTAGAGGTAGGTCCATACCATAGACCAGGGGACAGTCGGAATACACAAGTGAAGAGATGACAGAGGTGTGGACTTAATGGCCTCAGTGAGTGAAGGAGATGGCGAATGGACAAGGCTGAGCTAGAAACAAGATCAGACGACCGGTTGGCTGGGGAAAGGGCAGAGGTGCTAGATCCAGCTATTGGGAGGATGGTTTGTTTATGATGGGAGGGTTCTTTATTAATGGGAGGATTTATTTGTTTATTTGGTATATAGGTCTTTCTGTATGCATAATGACAGGTTTTACTGGAAAATGAGGAAACATTGAGTGCAAGGTGCTTTTAGGAGTGCACCAAACAGTGGAAATCCAGTAGGTTATCAATGCCAATTCCTCTAACTTCATGAATATTACCATACAAGCAACTTAAGGCAAGAGATGTCTGAAATCTTTTATTTTTCACCTTTTACTCTCCCATACCCTAGCTCGGTATCAAGTACATTGTAAGTGCTGAATAAATATGTTATTGGCTTTGGAGCTTGGCTTCAGGTGAGAAAGCACCTGTTTAATTCTAAAATTGCTGATGTAAAGCCCCCAAACCTCTAGTTTCCCTCCTAAACTGGCTTGAGGTCTGTAATTCCCTATGCTTGAACCCTTTGGGTTAGGTCAGTACAATGTGGGGGCTCTTTCCATGGAGATATTGACCAATGATGCCTGGGTGGCCGTGCAGGCGGAAGTGTCAAGCCTTTGTTAGTCAATACAGTCCTTAAATTATATTCCTTAGAAGAGAGCTGAACCCTAACATCACTGTGTACCCCATAAATGTGGAGAGTCATTTGGAAATAAATAATAAAGAGAAAAGATGGTTTCTTTTTGAAGGGAGGAAATGAAAAGGGAATTTGTGAAATAGGGTCAAGAACTTGTCTAGTGCAACAGAGAATTCTGGGCCAGAATGAAGCAGGGTGTGGAGGGAAGGTGGAAAGAGCAGAACTGGTCAGGCACAGGCAGCAGACACCCACCACGCTGAATGAACAGGATAATTTAATTCACAGTGTCATCTGGCTTCAGTTAAAAACAATTGAAGTTGCAGCATTATTTACAGTGGAAAGTCTGTGAGGCAGGGAGTCAGGAGACCTCACAGCCCTCTCTTCACTGTTGCTGGGGACAGTCTTTTAACCTTCCAGTGCCTTTTTGTGAGCAAGCTAGTTTAGTGGAAAGATGCTTCAGATCCTGAAAATGTGGCTTCAATCTTGCCTCTTTGGTTTGCTAAGCTGTGTGTCCTCAGAAAACTTACTTAAACTTGCTGATCCTTAGTTTCCATCTTCATAAACTGAAGATATCATTACCTTGCATGTTTTTTAAAGAATAAATGCAATGATGAATTTAAAGTAACTGGTGAATACTGGGAACTTCATAAATATCTTCCTTCCCCCTTTCCTTTTAGTTTTTAAATCTGTGAAATGATTAAACTGGACTAGCTGTCTTGCACACCCCCCCTCCACCCATTGCCCCCCCAACATAAATATTTTTTTACAAATGATTCTATGAATTCTTGAAATCCTTCTTCCCACTTTCCTGCCAAAAGTTTCCAAGAATCATAAATTAATGTTGCCAGGAAAATGAAGCAAATAAATGATTTCCTTCTTCTTTTCTCCCCTACCATGCTGGTGGTCCTCCTGTTACTCTGCCCTTCCTCTCCCTTCCTCTTCGGGAGGCTGGATCTTAGTTTGGATGCAGGTTAAAGCCCAGTAAGGCTAACTCTATTCAGGGCCTTTGTGATAGGAACCCCCAGGGTGGGATTTAGCAGTGGAGGAGAGAGATTGGGCTCAACTCAAGACAGAGGGGAAGTGGCGATTTACAGCCAGGGCTGGTGGATGGAAAATGACCAGTGGAAACCTCAGGGGTCCAGGGGGATCTGGCTAAGCCAACCCCTCAGGTCCTTGCTACAGACAGGGTGAGCAGACATGGGGAAGGCCGGGAGAAGTGGAGCATGGAGCATGGGGTTGGGTTCTTTGTCTTGCGAATTTGAAGAATGAAATCCATGGACACAAAGACCAAAGCTGCAAGATTTATCAGAATAATGGAAAGAAAGAAAGAAAGCAGAGCTCCCCATGTGAGAGGGTCCTAAGGCAGGGCTACTGGAGGGAGGCTATTGTCTAGGGGTTCATATGGATTACAGGGTTAAGCAAGCCAGCCCCGGACCCAGTCCTGGGTAAGGCACTCAGTGAACTCGAGTTCTTCATGCACCCTCTGGTCCAATCAGGTTACTGTGCCATTTTTTGGTGGAGGTCTGGGTGCCATGTAGTAGATGTCTCCCTCTCAGTTCTTCTCTTTCCTTTCTTTTCCTCTGTCTATGCATGAGTCGGCCTGGTCTTGAGGAGGTCTGGCCCGTGTCTGTATTTTCTCAGGCCTGCTATACAGAGACCTTCCCTTGAAGGAGCCCAAGTTTCCTGCCTGTCCATTTTAATGCTTTGTCCTGCTTCAGAAGTAGGGAGTGGGAGGAGACAGAAGAGAATGAGAAACCTGATCAGTATTGAGGACAATCAAATATCAGGGGTGGGGGTGCGCTTCTTGCTAAGGTGAATTAGCAGGGCTCTTGGCTAAAACTAGCTTTTACAAAAAGATGGGCTTTAGAAAGAGTTCAGGAGCCCAACTGAAATTTAGCCAATTTCAATAGTCTACTAAGTCTACTAAGGGCAGATTGTAACTGTGTCTTTCAAGGTGGTACTAAGTGGCCAGGTGTGAAAAGAAGACCACCTTTTTTTTTTTTTTTCCCTTTTTAAAAATTGACCAGTTGGCCAACAGGCTAACACAGATGTTGGCAGGAGAAAAGAAAGTTAAGATTCCTTTGGTGATGGTGATTCAGGATTCATGGAGTGGTGGTGGTGGTGGGGGGCACTGCTTGACCTCCCCTGAGGAAGAATGGAAACGAGTCCTTATGGTAACCTATACAACCACAGATGGCTGACCCACCTATGGGAATAGTTTCCAAACAGAGGTGCTCAGACATTGCCCAGTACAGCAAAATGCAAACTCTTCACCAACCTTCTGAAGGCATACTTGATCCTCCTGGGATGCCCACCTTAAAAGGGGTGAGCTCTTTCCACACCTGATTCTGACTCCTGAGTCCAGCTACTGAGCCTTGGGCTGGAGTGCACTGGGACTTTTCTGTTCTTATTTGAATAGAACCACAGATGTGCTCTCTTGTTCTTTTGATCCAATTCAGGGAAGGCTCCAATCTGAAACCCCTTCTCTGGGGAAGGGGTCTTTGCTCCTGTTTGCTCCGAGAGCCATCAGCAGCACGAAGGATCTCCACCATTTAGGGCTCCAGGTTTGTCCTACTGTTTTCTGGATGAAGCTCATGATGGGATGTAACAAAAGCAAAATACTGCTCCCAAGGAGAGAAGGAAGCAGTCCTCTTTCTCTGTATGCAAATTTGCTATTTAACTCCAGGAACCATGCTTTCCAGGTTCATGCCAGAGCACCAAAAAAGGGAATGTAATTTCATGCTATTTAATCACTCTCTGTTTCAATCAACCAATTAGTCAGAGACCCATCTGAAAAGACTGACAAATAATATTTGATATGATGAAAACTGTATGTCAGCTGGCTGGAAAGAGCCACAAGACCATGTTCCCATACTCCTGTGGTCCTGATTCTAGGCTAAAGTTTTTATTGACTCGAGACAAAAATCTTTCCTAGACAGAGGAATTTTCTGTGCAAAGTATTTCTCCACCACAAAGCTCTGACTCTTATAGCAGCATCAATATTCTATCATCCTTTAAATTAATTTCTCATGGAGCATAATGACACCTACTGCTATTATAAGCCATTTTCATAAAATTGGATAGACTTATTTCTGAGTGCAGAACTGATAAAGGTGATTACCCCCAGGGAATGGGAGCGAAGAATTCACATAGTCACAGTTAGGTTTTATAGGATGAGTTATCAGAGCAGGAAGGCAAGAGAGAGATGGAAAGGTTGAAGGCAGAACTAAAGGACCCTAGGTTTGAACCAGTAAGTGCTCAAAGAGAGTTAATGGATGGGAAATAAGTGGACAGGGATGTTATGCAGGGAGAGAGGTTTCAGTGAGATGAAGAATTAGATACACTTTGTTTTAAAACAGTGAGCAAGTTGGAAAGGGGAGGTTTGGGCTATTCAGTGAAGGAATTCATTGAAGATTTCCAAGGGAGTGAACGAGAAGTCCTAGGCACCTGGATGTTGCTGCCTTATGAGAACAGCTTCAGGAGACAGGCTGGAGAAGTAGGTTGGGGCGTGACTCTGAAGGTCCTGCAGCCTTCCCCAAGGAGAGCTTGAACTTCTGAAGGCTGTTGAGGTCTTCATACTGGCAGGAGTAGACAGCCAGTGCCTTTAGGATCATGTGTGTGAGTGCTTGTCATGAAAGAGAGAAACTCATGTCTGGAAAACCAGGAGCTGTTTCATCAGTTTGTTTGACAGATAAGCAGGCCTGGTCTAAGGCAGGGGCAGAGGCTACGGAAGAGAGGCCATAGAGTTACAAAGCATTTCTGTGATGGAAGTCATGAGCGTTGGTGACTCACTGGAGTGTCAGGGGTGAGAGAAAAAGAGGAAGTGTAGAATTTGCCCAGAGCTTTACACTGGGAGTATCACCCTTGAGATAAGAACAAGAGAGAGAACAAGTGTTGAAGTGGGCGGGGAAATCAGCTTTGGTGGTGGCGTGTGAGGAAAAGCTGTGAAGCCTGAAGGTGGAGGTTGTGTCTGGAGGTTGGGGAAGACTGGGGCCCGAGAGGAAGATTTAAAAACTCATGTGCCGAGGATATGGCAGAGATCACGAAGGAGGAGGCGGCGGTGTGAATGGAGAAAAACTCTAACATGCACACCAACAGAAGCAGAAGGAGTGGTCGGTTAGGGAGCACGAGGACAATGACGGGCCAGAAGACAACCGACAGAAACCAATGCTGCCATAGGCCAGGAAGCGGTGAGGACTGAAAATAGAGAGTTTGCAATGAGAGGGTGACTCAAGCTGTTCCAGGAGAACGTGGAGGCAATGAACCAAGGACTGTCCTCGTACTCAAAGTAGATAGTGAGGACAGAATTTGCATTTGAGAATTTTGGTGATAAAAATAGGTGCACAGCAATAGAAAAGGAGGTCCTACGGTGAAAGTCCTTGGCAGATTCAAGCACCTAAAAGCTTGAAAGTCCTCACAAAGGACTGTGAAAGGATTTGGTAAACATAGTCAATGGGAGAACCTGCCTTATAGTTTGTGTCTTCTTGGACCTCAGTGTGATTGTTATGACTTGGGGTATCTTCATTTGATTTTTAGAATGTCTAAATATGTTTACCAGCAAACTCTATTATATAGCAACTCTGCTGCACATGACTCTTTTACTTTCCTTATTCGACTGCTAACATTTCCTTTTATAATGCAGGGTTGATGTGACGACAGTTCTTGGGCTGCAATCAGGCACAGGCTGGGAGATCCCCCCTCTTCCAGTGGGCTGCTTCCAAGTCTCCCTCAGCTCTTTGAGACCCTCTGAGTGTGGGTGTCTCTGTGCACAAAAGAGCCAGACATATTTAGTCCCTTTGATTGCTCATCTTCTTGAGTCACAGATAGACCCACAAGCCTTCTGTGGAATTACTGCCCTAATCTCTTCGATGAGTGACATGTTAGCTATGAAAACTATTTTCAAGTTATTGTTTTAATAGACCTTTACCATCAGGCTCAAATAAATCATGACTACTTCACACTGGCTGGAAGACAGATTTAGACTTAATGAGAGAGCACAACTAAATCAAAGTATAATACTGGGAAAATTTACCTCCTTTTAATGTCATATTTCTTTCTAAATGGCTGTGATGAGTGGTTTTTTAAGAAGGCTTATGAAAGTAGTAGAGCATTTAAAAAAGTTAAGACTGTATGACAGGTTTCAAAAATATCTGAAAGTCAGTATATATGTTCAAGCTTAATAGTTCCATATCATAATACCCCTAATAGATTTTAAAGATCTTTCTTGGCAATTAAAAAATTAACTAATGCTAAAGAGAGATCAAAAGAACTTAAAACCAAATGAAATGTGTCAAGATTATTAGGTAGAAGCTGGAAATTAATATGTGGGCTGGAGAATAAGGGCAGACTTTTTATTTAAAGCTATCTAGAGTTTAGACAATGGGAAATTCTTAAGGAGGCTGATTTTCCCCTGCAACCAGGGGAAATGATTTTTATAATGGTTAGGAATCTACCTCCTTATGCTTGTGACAAGGTGACCTCTGAAACCAGGGAAGACGGGGAAAACACTAAGTAAAATGATGGATCAGGTAAAACGTGTTTCCAGTACTTTCAGACCCTCCTTCCCGTCTCTCTGAGTGTTCTCTTGAATTCTTTCTGGCCATTTATCCTGCCCAATCCTCTTCTCACGAATAGGTCAGGCGAGGGCAATTTCCAGTTTACAACAAATTTGCCCATCTTTTACCTTCTGAAGGGGATTTATGTTTGAAGTTTTATTTCTAGTTATTGTGTCATAGAAAGATTTTATCTTTTGTCAGATTTCCAAGCATTAGTCCATTTGTGGAAAGGTCTTTGCAGGAAGAAGGGAGCTTCCCAGCATCCTTGATATAATACCATGTAGGTATTATATGCTTCGCATAGCATTCACCAGTGTGGTTTTAACAAGTGGGTTGAAGGCAGGACTAAGTGTTTGTAATGTCTATAAAATAAGCCACATGGGTATTAGTTCAGAGGTAGCTGGGTCCTTTACTCTCATTGCTCAACTTCCTATTAAATCTTCATCACATGAAATCCAGTGTGTGTGTGTTAGTCAGTTTTCCATTACTATAACAAAATACCTGAAGTAATCAAATAAAAAAGAAGAAAGATTGATTTCAACTCACAATTTTGTAGGTTTCAGTCCATAGTAGGTTGGCCCCATTGCTTTTGGGCCTGTAATGAGACAAAACATCATGGTGGGAAAAAGCTCCATGTGATGGAGAAAGCTGATCATCTCATGGCAGTTGGGAAGTGAAAAAATAAAGGAAGAGACCAGGGTCCCCTAATCCTCTTCAAGGGTATGCCCCCAGTTACCTAAGATCTCTTACTAGGTCCCAACTCTTTTTTATTTTTATTTTTTTGTATACTTCAGTATGTTTATTTACAATATGGCAATTTAGAAACAACCTAAAATGTGAAAAATTAGGGATTAGCCAAGTAGATTGTGGCTTCTCCTTAAAATGGAATAATATGCATGTATCAATAAGGATAATGCAGACATAATTGTACACATGGAATGATGTTTACAAAATAGTAAATAGAAAAGGCATTTAAATAGAATAATAGAGTATAATCTCATTTCTGTGTATTTGATCCAAAAGAACGTATAAAGTGTAAAAAGACTTACTTCTGGGTGGGAGATTGGACTTAAAAGTAAATTAAAGCTGGGGGGCAGTGGTGCCTGTCTGTAATCCCAGCATTCAGGAGGCTGAGTCAAGTTCAAGTCAAGAAGTTCAAGGCTGGCCTGCCAGCAGAGTGAGACCCTATCTCAAATTGAAAAAATAAAAGGGGTTGGGGACTTAGTTTGGTGGGTCCCAGTACCAAAAGAAAAAAAAAAGAATTAAAGTTTTCAGCCTATATGAATTTCAGAAAGTGAAATGAATCATTTATACCGTGAAAAGGCTTTGTGTCAGATTTTTCACATCTGAAGAAACGTAACTCCTGCCTATACCTGAGAAGCCCTGCAGATGCTCCTTTCGCTGGATGCATCTTCCAAAGCAGATGGGACTTCTGCTGTGGTTGGGATCTGGAATGGACTTTCAGGGAAGGATGGGATTGAGGGGGTTGGGCCCTGAACTAGGTCCCGCCTTTTAAAGGTCCCCCCACCTCCCAATGGTGCCAGACGTGGGGACCAACCCTTTAACACATGGGCCTTTGGGGACATACCAGGTCCAAACTGTGGCACTCAGTGACTACCCTTTCCCACTTCCCATTAACTCGCTAATGACTCCTTAGATATTAAACCCAGGAGACATTTCTTGGTGCTCCTTGTGTCCTGGCAGCACCGTTTGGCAGGGGCACACACTCTCTCTCTCCTCCTCTGTGGTCCTCATGACGTGGAGCCTCTCTTCAGCAATTCTGCGGCCTCTGCTCACTATGGGCAGGAGCCTTTCTCCTCTTGGCCTCACACCCACAGGCCAGCTGGGCCAGCTCCTGCAGGCCTCCACTTTAACTGCTCCTTCTGCTCTCTTTACATCCAAATCTCACAACGGCCCCTCCTGCCCCGATTGTCTGCTGATGGAAACTTGGGCGTTATCATTGTTTCTTGCCTCTGACTATCAAATCAATTACTGGGGGGCTTCCGTATCCCCTCCCTTCTGGTTTCTGGAACTTGTGTCTCATTTGTGGCACTCACCATCTCCAGCCCGAGGGTCGCCCTCTGCCTCTCCGTCCAGCCAGGCTTGGTGCTGTGACCAGAGGGACCTTTTCACATTTGAAAATAGTTACTTTTTTTTTTTTTTTTGAGGGGAGTACTAGGGATTGAACTCAGGGACACTTGGACACTGAGCCACATCCCCAGGCCTATTTTGTATCTTATTTAGAGACAGGGTCTCACTGAGTTGCTTAGAGCCTGGCTTTTGCTGAGGCTGGCTTTAAACCTGGATCCTCCTGCTTCAGCCTCCAGAGCCGCTGGGATTACAGGCATCTGCCACCACTCCTGGCTGAAAACAGTGACTCCTGTTTTTTTTTTTTTTTTTTGGTCACACTTCTCTGTGTTCCACCTGGTGGATAAACCTGAATTCCATAGCCAGGCATGACTGTTTGATTCCTGTCGGCTGCTCCAGGTTTCCTCCTCGCTTTGGTCCTCCATGCTGTTTAACCCTTTAGCAACACCAATCTTTGGGAGCAGGTCAAACAGGGTGCTGTTTCATGTTCCAGGTTTGGGCAGCTCCTTTTTCCTGGAATGCTCTCTCATATTTCTCTGGATCAGGAAATCTCTTTTGCGTTTTTTCTTTGTGGAGTCTTTTTTTGCCAGACACTTGCAGGCGGGAGTTTCAAAGCTCCCACTGAACCTAAATATACTTCTGATACTTCTTTTATCATATTGGATTGTAATCGTGGCCTATGTGACTTATCTTCCCACTAAGGCACAAGCTTCTTGATGGAAGGGGTTGTGTATTTCCTTAAGTCTCTGTGGTTTCTAGAATGGTCCTTAACATTTTAAGTAGATATATATTCAATGAAAAAATGTGTGATAATTTAAAATGCCCAAAAGTTTTTTTTTCTTTTTTGGAAAAGTGCTGGAACCCTTAAAAAAAGAGGTTTAGCTATTAGGTTCTATGGTCCTTTTTTTTTTAAATTAAAAAAAAAATTTTTTTAATTGGTTATTCAAAACATTACAAAGATTGCAGACTCACATCGGTTACACATCCACATTTTTACATAATGCCATAATAGTAACTGTTGTATTCTGCTACCTTTCCTATATGGTCCTTTCCCTCTGTAGGTATTCTTCATGGGTCTTCTTTAATAGTTATTTGTGGAATCTATACATTTTGTACTTTTTTGCATTGCGCTGTAGTCCCACAGCTTATGGACATTCAAAAAGGCGTTTTCTATCAGAAAAAAATATAAACTACAAAGGGTGGACTGATAAGGAAGAAAAAGCAAACCCCAAATATGGTTCAAGCTACTTTTTTTTTTTTAATGAAAATCACATTTAACTTCATTGTAAAGGTAGGATTTAAAAAAAGTACTGACTAAATTTATCTTATGAGCACTCTGATTTATTTGGTCTTTCCAATAGGATGAGAAAAAGATTTGAAAATTAGTACTTTATCAGAATTATTTCTATTTTGACACTGTTATTTAATTCTTGAGTAAAGCCAGCATAGCATGACAGTCACGGGTTCTGGGAGTTGGGAGGAACTTTAGAAGTCTTTTCTTGATCGTTGTCCCCTAAAAGTTCATGCGTCGAAGATCTGGACTCCATTGGATGACATTGTTGGGAGGTGGCGGAAACTTCCAGAGATGAGGTCTAGTGGAAGAAATTTAGACCTCTGCTCTCTCCTTTTGCTTCCTGTTTGCCATGAGGTGAGCAGCTTTGCTCACATATTCCGACCATGATGTTCTGCCACAGGCCCAAAGGAAACAGGGCCAAGGGACTATGGACTGAAACCTCTAGAATTTTGAGCAAAAACAAGCCTCTACTCCTTTAAGATGATTATCTCAGGTATTTTGTTACAGTGATGAAAATCTAACACTACCACAATAGAAAACATTCATTGAATAGCTACTACCAGACAGGCTCTATATATGTTCATTCATTTCATGAGGTTCACACAATTATCACTGTCCATTTTACAGATGAGGAAACTTAGGCATAGTAAAGTTAAGTAAGTTGTTCAAGATTATGGAAACTAAGTGGGAGAGCCAGGCTTTGAACCTGTTGAGTTCAGTTTGTTCATTTGATGTAGGAGAGAACTAAGACCCTTCACAGGCACACACTTAACTGTAGGTACGAACCGCTCTCCCACTGTGGTTCCGGTAGTACATTAGTGCTTTTTGATTTGTTCAGGGTATGTTACAAATTGGTAGCAGACCATCTCCAGCATCAGCCTTATTCAGTGGCTGTTCATAAAACAAAATCAGTTCTGAATCAGAAAAGAAAAAGTCCACAAACTCTCTCTCTCTCTCTCTCTCTCTCTCTCTCACACACACACACACACACACACACACTCTTGCATTGGCCATTCTTATCAGTGAGTCTCTTTGATCATTGTGGGAATATTGAACAGGCCAGAAAAATCCTACAAGCATCAACGTGTACACTATAACAAGATGCAGGGATATAGAAGATAATTACCTGAGACTTGACTTTTGATGTTTGAAATATATCTTTGATATAAAACTAATTCTGAGTCTGATCTTTCTCTATTTCTGATGCAAGAGCCTTGAATTCCTGAGTCCCTGGCCTCACTCTGAGCAGCAGCCGGCCCAGATGGGACGGCACATGTTCAGTGGCGGTGGTTCTGAGTTGCAAGGCTGTGGAGAAAGAGCTATGGCACTGTTTTCTATGGGGATTACAGAAATAATTGTCACACTGGTTTTTGTATCTTTAAATTAGAAGTTCTTTGTGGTGGTGGGCTATTCTTTTAGCAGCATGTTTCTACTTACTGAAAAGCTTTGCTGAACACAATATACCCACTCTGCTATGTAAATAAAGACATTATTGTTGGAATAATGCAGTTCGGGGGATGCCTCTTCGGGTAGGCCTATCTATCAATCTGGGTTTAGTTGGCTTTCTCAGCCCACCCATTCTAATTACTGCTTTTCACTCTCCCAGAATGGGGATCTGGGAAGGGGATTTGTTACAACTGGGTTATTTAAATGGAATTTTCCAAATATACAGTATCTCCTCCTCAGATCACAAGTTCACTCCCCCATTCCTTCCTGCTTGCTTTAAAAGGCCTTGGCAGGCTATGATTATGAACTGAAGGGCAGGTTTCAAGCACCCTCTATTTATGAGAGGGGTGAGGGCCATCAGAAAGCTGCATGCATTTGGAATTGTTACCCTTTGTTCTAATTTCATTTCAACTTCTGCTGAATTCGAGAGTGAATTCATAAATGCTGGATATCAGATATGCTATCAGTTGTCTGGCCATTTTTTGTGATTGAAGTTTGCCCTGACCTTTTAGTTAATATAGGTAATTTGATGCCATATTCTTAACATTGTGTGTTAGCAAATAATTTCATATAGATTTTTTTTTTTTTTTTTTGGTATGTGCGTGGTGCTAGGAACAGAGCTAGGACCTTCTGCAAGATAGGTGAGTGCCCCATCACTGAGTTACACCACCAGCCCTAGAATCTATTGTTTGAAAAAGACGGTAAGATGCTAAATTCATAGTATGAAGGAAAACACTACCTTGAAAGATGGCACACTCATGATGTTTGTGATCTGTAATAAGGTGATGCCTATCTCTGCAATTTCCTCACCCTGGACCTCATGGCCCAGAAACAGGTACCCAAAAGCTACAAGTGACTGTGATATGGTTTATATCACGCCAGCATAAATTTCTCTGTCTGTTTTCTTACATCTGTGAGGCTGCCAGATGTATTCTCTTGTGAGCAATCTGTAAAGGAGACACTGAGACACTGGAGGCAAATCTTCTTGCTTTATAAAATGGATGGTTCTTTTCGGCCCATTCTCTTCTAAAAGGGGCTACAAACTTTATGTGGATCATAATCCATTTAAGCAGCTATTTGATCGTAATATTTTTCCCATCTCAATCATACTTCCTAAAACTCATTGCTGCCTGCATTTCTAATCTCCTTCTCATGTGGTAAGTTCCTTATAGATTGGCTTCCTGTCCCAATCACATGGATTAATCCAGTGAGCCCTGCTCTGTACTCATGACTTTTAAATGTCTGCCTCATCTCAGGGTATCGAACATTCCCCCAGTCAATTTCTTGTAGGAACCATAATTACAATAATGATCAACAAAGTTATTATTAATAGTAAATGTAAGGGTCTGTAAACAAGTCAAGATGGCGCCTGGCAAAATACCAGAGGGAGTGGTTTGTGAAGTAACGCCAGCGAGCCATTAAGTGTGGAGATTGCTTATTGGTTGACTGCTGTATCTAGTTTATGTTAATTAAGATAAGCTGTGTGGAATGTATATATACCCCTCCTGTCCTGCAATAAACGGCTCCCACTCCTGCTGTATCAATGTACATAAGTTGCTCCCCCCGCCCCTTTATTTTGCTGCAGCTGGACTCCGGCAAGTAAACATAAATCATGTAATATATCATTTGGAACACTATTGCCATTTTAATTCTTGGTACTGCAAAGGCTGTCTTTCTATTTCCAGGTCAATTTCTTCCATCTTTTTGAATGGACTGCTCTTTTCTACAGTCTACTGTCTATAGGCATCTTCCAATTTACTTAGCTTGGAAATTTTTGAATCATTTTGATTCCTTGCTCTCTATCTTTCCCTTGGTGATTATCGTAACGATCTTGGATCTTCCTGTGGAGGGCCTTGCCCCTTGACTCTTTCCTTTTAATTACTTCATGTGACATTTGCGGCTTCCAGTTCTCCCCTACTGTAGCCTGCCCTTCTTGAATGAACTCTGGAATAACTTATGTACATGTCGTTGTCAACCTAAACATCATACAGAAAAGGATTCTCCAAAGATTATATTTATTTGGGAATATGCATGCCATCATGGACGTAAGTGCTTATTCAAAGAGGCCAAGGCAAGGGCAAGTTTTTAAAGATAAAGAGGGTGAAATTCATGGGTGCTACTTGGATAAAAAGGTCACTGATCTCAGAGACCCTGCTGAGGGCCATTACCAAGTAGGAAATTTCCTTGCCAGCATACCCCATGTTAATTTCGCTGTTGACATTGCATGTTAGGTGACCCTGCCCAAGGACGAGGGTGGATCCAGGATTAGGGTGTATCCTGCAGTTTGAGGAAGTATCCCAATCCTTGGGTTTAGGGCGTTCCCGGTTTAAGACAAGTTTAAGGCGTTCCCAGTTTAAGACCTTGGATTTTAGGGAAGTTCGATGTTGAGGATTATTGCTGCTGGAATTAGGGCGTTCCTGCTGCCTAAGCTCCTGTTGAACTCTCGTGAGATTCAGAGAGCATTTTGGGAAATAAGCCTCGTGGAGTAGGTGAATTGGGTGGCAGGAGAACTGGGATTGCGAGAGAACGTGTGTGGAGGCCGGTGTGAGTTCGGGAATAAAGAATTGCTGTTTGAATCTACAAAGCTGTGAGTGGCTCGTGATCTTGTGCCCAGCCAAGACTGCGGCAAGACCCAAGGCCTGGGTTGGCGTCAGGCTCATTGATGAAGGTGCGATAACCTGGCTGGTGTTACATGGGTGGCATCTCATCTGAATTGCTACAGTCTCAAAGAATGTTAAGGACAAACTTTGTTACAAAAATTTATGCACATGTGGAGACATGCAGAACATGGGTGCATGTAGAAGTCCTCTTAGCATAAGCAACTTTCACAGTATCTTCCTTGCCAAAAGTTAAGGATGGATACTGATGGATGAATTTTGAACTTCATAGTCTGTACCTATTTTTTTTTTTTGGTACTGGGGATCGAACTTACGGGTGCTTAACATTGAACCACAGCCCCAGCCCTTTTAAAAATATTTTATTTAGAGACAGGGTCTCCCTAAGTTGCTTAGGGCCTCACTACATCGCTGAGGCTGGCTTTGAACTTGCAATCCTCCTGCCTCAGCCTCCTAGGCCAGCCTCCCAAGCTGCTGTGATTACACTCATGAACCACTCTACCCAGCCTTAGTCTATATCTAACATTATATCCTGTTGCTCCCTTACGATTGCTATGCTTCAGCCAAATATGCCATGACTCATTCTTAAAATTTTAATTTCTTCCTTCCCACATCTGTCTCTCCTTCCTCACCCTGGTCCTCCTCCTTTTCCTCTTTAGCACTCACCAGTTTACCCTACAAACATAAATGAAGACTTCATCACAGCAAGGCATTGTACAGACCCTGGAAATATAAAAAGCAAATCCACAAATCCATGACATCCCCATAGGCTCTGTTCTAGTAAGTGGGTCTAACAGGGTAGAAAAAAAAGGTGTTAATATAATAAATGACATTTACATGTTTTGCTTAAAGAGTTTTTGGAATGCAGAGAGCTAGCAACCAACACTGTGTCATAGAGTGAGAAAGTGTCCTACCAAGAATATGACTCTTCAGCTAAGTACTGGAACCAGATTTTTTCAGATAAACAGGGGAGGATCACTGCAGTCAAAGGGCACAGGCTGCAGTTATGAGACCTTATGATAGAATTTGGAAATGGCAAGATATCAAAAAGCTGGATCTCAAGGGAGATTGGGTGGAGGGGGAAGTGGGTAGACAGGCAAATGATGAAACTTTTTGTATTCTTTCATCCTATGGTAGAGGAAGCAGAGGGTTAAGAGCATTTACAGAATGACAACCCCATTTGTAATTTAGGAAATAATTTTCTGGATCCAATTTTCAGGATGGAAGGGGACTAGCAAACTTGCAATGACTGTTGAGAGTAAAGTAGAATAAGAGATATTTAGGATTTATAGGACTTTGTGACTCATTGGTTCCTGGGGAAAGTGGAGATGAAGAACTAGGGAGAAAATCTGGGCATTGTTGCACAGGGGCTGGTAAGGACATGAGATCACCTTGCAAAGAGAAAGCTTAGGACAGATCATTATCTTCTCTCCTCCGACCCCCCACTACTTTTAAATCAGGGATTGAACCCAGGAGCACTTAACCACTGAGCCACATCCCTAGCCCATTTTAAAATTTTTTTTAAATTTTTTTTTTTTTATTTTGAGACTAGGTTGCTTATAGTTTCACTAAATTGCTGAGGCTGGATTGAAACTTGTGATCCTCCTGCCTCAGCCTCCCAAGCCACTGGGATTACAGGTATGGGCTACCATGCCAGGCTCAGACCCACTTCTTTTTATCCTTCTACTGAGCTCTTTAGTCCAATGTGTACCCTGGCACCAATATATATGACAGATATGAAAACAGGACTTCTGACACAGAAGCTTAGCTGCTTGACCTCCTCTCTTATCTGAGCCCATCAATGGCTGGGGCTCCTGAGGACCATAGGGGAAACCACTGCTGGATGTGTGACAGGGAAAGAGTAAGGTGGGAGGAAATTGTAATTATTGAGCAACTCTCTCGTAGCAGGTACTGGTCTAGGTACTTCTCCTGATGATTGTGATTGTGATTGATGATCCTGAGGATGATAGCTGGTATCAGTAATTTCTCTTTTCTAAGATAATAAAAATTATTGCCAGAAAAATCCTTCCAAAAGCACTTAAAAATTCTCTATTCCATTTGGAACTGGACTACATACTTTTCAAGTCAGAAAGATGCTGAATTTGTTCCACAAAACCAGTTGCTCGAAACGATTTGACTCTAGAAATGTAGTTTTCCTCATGTATGCCTTAAAAAAATAATCTCTTTTGAAAATACAGAGGTTCTAGGTAACCAGTGGTAATAATGTCTATGAGGAATTATTTTGCCAAGACAGGTTCTTTTAGCACATCTGGCAAATCTGTTCTGTTCTTGGTCTCTTATTTTTATGGGCCATAAATGACACATCATAAATGATTCTGAGCTAAGTGTCAGGCTTAGTTTTCAAAAAACTTTCTCTACTGATGTTTCCAGAATTTTTTGAGAACTAAACATTAATAGAAAAAAAATTGTTGGGTACTTTTTAGCAAGTAAGTTATTAATCATCCTGGAATATATTTAATTTTTTTCTTGTGTTACTGCATTCTAATAATGATCTGTATTGTATTCACAGTCATCCTGTAGTTGTCTTGGCTTTGCATTGCTATGCTTTGTCAGAATATAGCAGAAAAGTTTAAAAGTAAAAATTCCTGTAGGAATTGACTCATTCCATGTGTTAAATTTTCAATTAATTATATTTCTAAATCCACCCTTTAAATGCATTAGTTCAATTTATATTTTGTTCCTCCTTTGTGAATATATGATTAATTTTTATGGATTTTTCTTATGAAAATTTGTTTATAATTTTTATCAGAATAATACATTGTGTCTATGATGTATTAAAAGCATAAACAAAGCTTCTCCGTAACTACATTTTGTGCACAGAGATTGTAATGCATTATAAATTGATGCTCATAAAGTTTTAGATTTTAAATTTCTAAACTAACATTTTAAAAACAGAACTTCTGTATCTGAGGAAATGCCCTTCTCTTGTGATAAGCAATGAAACTATTTTAAAATAAATCTTTCACATGGAAATTTAATTATCCACAGCTTGATGGGTTGTTTTAGAAATACCTTTTTTTTTTAATAGTAAAGAAGCATAAACAATCAGCTCACAAAATACTAAAAGCTTTAGGCCTACTTAATCAGTGAATTGGAGGACCTAAGGATTTTTTTTTTCTTGGTGAGATATTTAATGGCTTGCCATTTGCTCTCTTCAATGCTGGGCTTATTGTGACCTGAATTAGGGAGTCTTTTGTGCTTTCACCCCTTAATTTAATTAGATAATGATTTTGCAGTCAGGAGTTCCCTGGAGATAGCAAATTTATTGACACTGTAAATCAACCTCTAGATATAATTTCATGCTGTTCATTTCATTGTTGGTGGATAGAGAGGCCATGCAGAGTAGGGGGCAAATGTTAATTCTGTCAGAAATTAAGTCCTCGGTGGTCTAGGCCTAGTTTGATAGAAATGGCAGAAAGATTGAGCTAGGAGGTCAAGTAAGTGAAGTCCCACAGAGGATCAAGAATATTAAGACATTTCCTAAATACAGGCAAAAAAATGCCCTTCATTTTATATAATTAAGCATGTGAAGGTATGGGGATAGCGAAAACCAACACTATCAAAGATTTTTCAACTAAAACTACAGTTTTAGGGATAAGAATATTTGGGGCCTGAAAGATAACATGCTACAGTAATTTTACTTGGTGTTGGCATTTAGGGTGTCTCATCCATATGGCCAACTATTGAGTTCTGAGTTGGACTTTGCTCCTTTGTATCTTTGAAAATCTTTTTTAGGTATTAACAGAAAAAAGTGTATTACTTCCTATATAATGTTTTGCAACTTTTTTGTTTTGTTTTTTTCACTATAACCTTTTCAGTTAAAAAATGTTCACAGAACACCAATACATAAAAATTCAATTTTACAAAAATACATTTATTTTTTAAGTTCAAATTTTATGATGTTTATTTATAAAATAATTTAGTGAGACTGTGAGGCTACTTGTCTGAACAAGACAAAAGTTGAAGTTTATCTGCAACCAATTATTTTTTGTTTTTTGATTGCGTAGCACTGAAAATAATGGTACACGCAGTTAAGTAATTACAAAGAATAAAATGATCCCTACTTTTAGAATTTCCCTTTAAGGACTTGTGTTGCAATGTCTGACTATGCAGCCAAGGAGAACCAGAAATTTGACAGAGAAACAACAACGATGTCTAGCAAGATGGAGTAACTAGACATAATATTATGAAACAATGGTTTTCAGATATTGGACACCAGGAAGCACAGAGCAGGGATCCCTGAGAGATGGGAAAGACACATGGCATGCCTATGATTAAACCAGTTGGCTGTCTGGTTAGAACCTCCAGGCTGCAGTTCTGGCAGGGTGAATCCAGGGATGGAGCAGCCTTTCTGAGTTGAGGAGGTATAGCTGAGAGTCAGGCAGGACCAATGGGGTTAGAATTTATAAAACACCGTCTTGGAGTACAGACAGCAGCTCAGGCATGTACGAGTCAGAACTATGACGGGGGCTCCCCGTGAGTCATCAGTTGAATATTCTCAGAAATTACGTGAGACAATTAGCCAAGGCCTGGGAAGGCACCAAAAGAGACAATCTCTACACACTGTACAGGCCAAGCACAGTCCGTGTTCCCACCAGCTGGCAGAAGAAGCCTGTATTATTGAAGCTTTGAGTATTCAGCAGGGTGTTCCCTCAAGAGTGGGGCAAGATCCATCCTAAATTAGGGGCTGGTAAGGTCTTTATAGAAGGAGCCAGATGGTAAATATTTTAGGCTTTGTGTGTGACCTATGGCCTCTGTTAATCCTCTTCCTTGTTCTCCTCCTTTTCCTTCTCTATTGTTTCCTTCTTCACACCTCTTTAAAAAATTAGAAATCATTCTTAGCTCATAAGCCATACCAAAAAAAAAAAAAAAAAAAATCACCCATGGTCTGTATTTGGCCCATGGGTCAAAGTTTTCTGACTCTTACCTTAGATTTAAGGTTGTTCTGGTCCTGCCTAATAAAGCTTAAAAGCCAGTAATTTCTCTTTTCTAAGATAATGAAATCAGACAGTGTCCTGTCTACTCAACTGCATTATAAAAACAAATCTCATAGTCATTTAGAAGAATGCAGAAAAAAAAGGAATGCAAAAATATATAGCATACAAGAGAGTAAAATTCGCAGACTGTCATCCAATCAAAAATTTCTAGTCATAAAAAGAAATTAATGAAGAAAAAAAATCAATTGATCAAAACTGACTCAGAAATTACCCAGATTGTAGGATTAGCAGATAAGGACATTAAAATATGTACTATGCACATGTTGTGTTTATTAAGTTACATAAAGATGGACCTGGCTAGGCAGAAATAGAAAAGATGAAAAAAGGCTCATTCTAAGAAAAATATAAACTATGAAAGAAAAAAATGTGCTATGTGAGATCAGTAGCAGATTAAAATTTGCATAAGTTTAGTAAATTTTAAAGACATAGCAATAGAAACTACCCAAAAAGAAACACAGAGGAAAAAAAATACTGCTTGCCCCCACCAAAGAAACAAAAACAGAACAAAATGAGTCAACCATATGAAAGGATTATACAATAAAAAGGGTAATATTTCATGCCAAATTAAGGTTTGCCTCATGAATGCAAGGTTGGTTTAACATTAAAAAAATCAATGTAATTGGCTACATAAGTAGAATGAAAATGAAAAATATCCATATTATCATCTCAGTAGAAATGGAAAAGGCATTTAAGAATAGTCAGCCCTGATTGCTGACTAAAAACTATGAGAAAACTTAAAATGGAACTTCATCAACTTGATAAAGTACATCTATAAAAAACATGCTATTAGTATAGTTACTGGTTAAAATAGAATGCTTTTCTTTTTATTAGGAAGCAAACAAGGAAGTCCACTCTCACTACTTCTATTTAATATTTTCCATTCAGTGGAAAATTACTGAACTACTAGAACTAATACAACAGTTTAATATTCAAAAGCAATAAACAAAAATTGACTGCATTTATCTATACTAATAAAAAACAAGTGGAAATTGAAAAGGAAAAATTGCCATTTCTGATATCATAAAATATGAAATGCTTAAGGATAAATCTAACAAAAAATGTGCAAAATCTCTACATCTGAAATGTATAAGACATTCCTGAAGGAAAATAAGGAAGTATTAAATGAATGGGAGACTTACTGTATTCACACATCAAAGACTCAAAATTTGTTAGGAGCCAATTCTCCCCAAATGCATAGATTCAACAAAATCCCTCATTCCAACAGTTTTTTAAAAACAAATTGGGAAATGAATCCTAAAATTTATATGGAAATGTTATCTAGAACAGCCAAAACAGCTTTGGAAAAGTTCAAAGTTGGGAGACAGACGGATGATAAATCTGCAGTAATCAAGACACTGGGATAACGGTGTAAAGATAGACAAAAAGACCTTTAGGAAAAAAGAGTATGAAGAAACACTCCCACACATCATTTGGCTTTGGAATGCATCCCAGGGAGAACAGCAGCTGATTTGGATTCCAGAGAGATTAACTAAGGTTCTGACCCAGTGATTGTCTGGAGTTGGAGATCTGTTTATGTGTTTCCACAGGGAGAACAGCAGCCGATCTGGATTCCAGAAAGATTAACTAAAGTGATTTCTACAGACCAAAAAGAAGATGATTTGGTTCAAATCCATAACAACTGATATCCAAAACTCCAGTTTGGCTATGCTTACATCTGGCTGAACCAGGATGCTTTTTTCAATATCTATTTTATTATTGCCCTTTCCCACATCATGAAGTTCTATTTTGTTTTTTGAGCTCATACAGACCTAGGTTAATGTTTTGCTGATCAGTTCTATTTTTTGACTATAGAGTTTTTAAACATTGCAATGGAGATTTCAACTGTAAAAAGTTATAAGGCCTTTACTATTATGTTATGTGTTGTATGTTTTATATTATGTGTGCACACTTGTGTTTTGTGTTATATGTTTGAATGTATGTATGTCCATATATCATATATGATGAGCGCTCATGAACAAATGGATCCAAATTTTTTTTTATTCACGTGATTTAAATGGTTTAATTTAAATTGAGTAAACAGCTGTTGAGGATTTTTTAATATATGAACAAAAAAGGAGGTTAACAGATCTGTTTGTTTACTTTCACCTTTCCTTTTCATTATATTTAATAATTCTCTTCAAGACAATGTAAATTGTTAAGAAAATTGTTTTCTTTTAGTGCCTTCTGGAATGTTACATAATTTTTTCTTTAGCCATTATTGCCAGAATTCCTATCTTCATCCCAGTGCTGGTGAAGACAAAGATAAAACCAATCTACAGCTTCTGCAATAGTCATCACTGAACTGCTTGCAGAACTTGCGTGGACTATGTATCACTTGTATGCATTGTGAACTCACCTGTATGCATTGTGAACTATCTGTTGGTCCAGCGACTTGTGGTAGTGTTGGGGTATTTTTGCTGATGATGTCATTGGTGGTACAATTTTTCCAAAAGGAGCCGTCAATTGGCTTGGTGTATCTTCCTCCCTTCTGCTTGTCATGGTCGTTCAGCTAAAATTTGGGGGCCAACAGAGGTGAGGCAAAGAACCTCACCCTCCCCCCCCCACTGGTACAAAGACCTCTCCACAGGTGTGGCTGTATACTGGACCGGTAGTCAGTGACGGGTAAGATCCAATTGCAATGGTACCAACCTAAGACAGGAGGCTGACGCCTTGAGGTCAGCTCATCCGATGACGGGTAAGAACCATATGTACTATTGGACAACCTAAGGCAGGCATGGTCCCTAAGCCACATGCTTGTTGTTTAAACAGAGAGGGGGAGATGTTGAGAGCCACAGCCGAAGGGGCCCCAGTAAACTTCCAGCTGCCAGCAAACTTCCAGCTGCCGGCTGATGATTGGCTCACAGCGGCCCCAGCAACATGTAGCTGATTGGCTCCTCTGCGGTGATGTTCACTGGGCTGTTTCCCTGCCCTTTCAGACCACGGAGCTGCTCATTGGGGGACTTTTTTGGCTCCGCCCACATGACCCAGCCAATCGGCCTCAAGAGCAGGAGGATTGTGGGAGGTGGAGAGGTGGGTGGTTGTGAGAGAGGCTTGTGGGAAGCCGGTGGTGGCAGTTGGGCTCTGAGGGTTTTTCCTGAGGAGCTGTTTTGTTTGGCCTGTGCGGTTCTAAAAATAAAGTTTGTTTCTTTTGACAAGTGGCTCCTGAATCATGCCCAGCCAGACTGCGGCACCAGAGGCCCATGTGATAAAGGCTTAGCTTCCAGCTTGATGCCTTTGGAAGACTGTGGAAACTCTAAGAGGGGGGGTCTTTAGGTCACTGGGGGTGTGCCCTCAAAGGGACTGTAGGACTCTGGACTCTTCCTTGTCTTTGCTTCCTGGCTCCCACAAGGTGAGCAACTTGCTCTACCACATGCTTCCTGCTTTGATGTGATGCCTTGCCACAGGCCCCAAAGCAGTAGGGCCAATTGACTGTGGATGGGAACCTCCAAAACCATGATCCTGAATAAACCTGATCTCTCATGAGTGGATGAACTTAGGTACTTGTAATGGCAACAACAACCTGACCAACATGATGGTCCATTGATTTTCCACAGTTTCCAAGGCAATTCAGTGGGGGAAAGGATGATCCTTTTCACACATGGCACTGGAAAAATTGGATTGTCATATGCAAAATAAGAAAATAAAATTTTTTAAAAATTAGCTTGACTTTTTGCTCATACCATAGTAAAACAATAACTATGGATGGCTCTTAATTTAAGGTGTAAAAAATTCTAAAACCTTTAGAAGAATGTATAAAAGAAAACAAAATGTAGTGGGTTTGAGTTTGGGAAAGAGAGGTTTTTTCTTTTTCTTTTTATTTTTTTAAGGGAAAAAGCAATAAATTGGATATTGGACTCCATGAAAACAAAAAGTATTTGCTCGTCAGAAAACACTGGCCAAAATGAAAATAAAAGTCACAGATAAGGAGAAAATATTGATAACAAATATATCTGACAAAGTCTCATTTGTAGAATATATAAAGAATTTTATTCTCATTGATAAGAAAACATAAGCACAAAAAACTGAAATAAGATTTAAACAAATACTAAAGAATATATACCAATGACATATAAAAATATGAAAAGATGGTCAACATAATTCATTGTTAGGAAAATGCAAATGAAACTCACAGCACACACTCACTAGAATGGTTACAATTTACAAAATCCTCACACTACCAACTGTTGGTGGGAATGTGGAACAAGTGGAATTTTCATTTGCTGCTGGTAGGAATGAAAAATGGTCCAAACTGGTTTGGAAATTTTGGCACTTTCATAAAAACTTTAAACAAAAAAAGTAATAAGTGATCCAATTCTACTGGTAGGTATTTATTAAATGAAAGCATATGTTCTTTCATTCTGGTATTTGCACACAAATGTTTATAACAGCTTTATTTTATTTATGATGGCCCCAAACTGGAAATAATCAAAAGTCCCCTAGGTGAGTGGATGAACAAGCTGTGGGGCTTTCACTCAGTGGTAGAGTACTTGCCCAGTGTGCATAAAGTCCTGGGTTCCATCCCCAAAGCAAACAGGTGGCTGCCTGAGCAATGCAGAGAGGCCCAGGAACAGAATTATGTAGGGATATAAGCACAATTTTGGGGAGAAATGGATTTGTTCATCAACCTGCTTGTGTTGTTTTGTGTGTATCTACGAATGTCACAATTTGTCAAATTGTATACTTCAAATAATTTGGAATTTACAGTATGGTGATTGTACTCAATACAGCTGCTAAGAAAGAATAATTGCAAATATTTTAAAGCTGAATCAGTAGACTTATCTAGCCAATATTCTTTCTTTACCATAAGCATAAGAATCAGATAAGAAGCAACTGAACTGTATAATCAGTACTAAAATGATTTTAATACAATCCTATTACTGTGCTCCATCTTAATGCTTTCACATGTTTTTGCAAAATTGCACATTATGCATTGAGGAGAGCAGATGCACCCATATTATCGCAGAGTGTTTGCACAAAATATTTTCCAAGTACAGACATGCATAGGATTGTATTATTAGAAGAAATATTGTATTACCCCAGAAAATGAAAACATATGTCCAAAGACTCGTACTCAAATATTCATGGACATTCTATTCCTAACAGCTTCGACTAATGAATAGATAAACTAACCATGATAAATCCATATAATAAGCTATATTTAGCACTAAAATTAATGAATTACTGATACATACAATGATATTCATGGATCTGAGAAATGTTTTTCTAAGTGAAAGAGGTTAGACACAGAAAGCTATATTCTGTATAATTCCATGTGTATGAAATACCAGAAAAAGCAAACCAATAGTGACCAAAAGCAAATTAGTGGTTGGTAAGGTTCGGAAGGCAGGAGTTAGACATTGACTGAAAAGAGGCACATGGGAACTTGGGAAGGTAGTGAAAAGAAATATCCTATTCTGTGATTGTTGTGGTGGTAACACAACTGTGTACCTTTGTCAAAACATACCAAGTTGTTTAATTAAGAATGATGAATATAGCCAGGTGTGGTGGTGCATGCCAGTAATCCCAGATACTCGGAAGTCTGAGGCAGGAGGTTAACAAGTTTGAGGCCAGCCTGGGCAACTTGGAGAGACCTTGTCTCAAAACAAAATAAGAACTAGAGGTGTAGCTTAGTGGTAGAGCACTTGCCTCTTGGTTTTGATCCCTTATAGTATGAAACAAAACAAAACCAAAAAATGAGAGTGATGAATATAACAGTATATAAATCAATGAAGCCGGCAGAAAGAGAACATCAATTCTACATTTAAAAGAAATTAGTAGGTATACAAAGAAAGGGTGGGAAAAGCTAAGATCTGAGATTTGAATAAAATGGAAAATAAGTCAGCAGAAGTTAATTAAAGGTCTTTAGTGTGTTAGAAATTTATTTTTAATACATTCAACTGTCCATGTGGACTGGATTATAGTTCTAAAAAGTTACATGTATTTTTAGAAAGGAATTAAAATGTGTGTCAAAACCCTGGAGTATCATTCAATCCAGCTCCTATTTAATATTCTGTTTGTACCTCAGCTCATCCCTTGTTTTGATTGTTATTGTGGTTGTTGCAGTAATTCATGGTTGGGTTATGGAGCTTATTTTTACCCCAGTTTAAAAGTGGTATAATCCTGCTTATTATTTTCCTGTCTGTCACTAAGACATCCTTGGCAGCAAGGGTGTTGTTCTGTGGACAAGGAATAAGTGCATGGTCATTCTCTAGAAAGACCACACAGTGGTGTTGGATTATACCTTCCACGCTGGATTTGAGAAGCCCTAGATGCAAAGCGTCTGGGAAGAGTACAGAGGGTTTGATCTCAACAATCTAGTTTTTAGGATTCAGATGCTTAAATTCTAGTTTGAAGCAAACAATTTTAAGATACCCTATCAAAGTTGTGCTACACTGCTCAAAGTTTACACAACTCACCATATGATAATCTCCTAACTTTACTTAAAACAACATTATAACATTTGGCAAATTCATTTCACTCTTGAAGGTACAATTTCATCAACCATCCCAGCTTAGAGATATAAGTTTTACAAGTAGCTTTAGTATCGGGGTGAGGACGATTCTTCAAATATTTAGGAGCCATGTTATCTGGCTGCCATTCAAGGCATTCTTCTGATGAATCTAACAATTAGAAGCTGAAGAGTGAATAAGTAATTTGTTTATTAATGGAACTATGGGACCAAATATGGGTACTTGGCAATCAAGGTAGATAGCTTCTTGAGGAAGAGGAAGGACATAGAAATGGAGAGAGCCAAGGTAGAAAGGTTAGGTGGTGATGTGAGTGTCCTATCTAACTCTTCCTGTGTCATTCCTGGGTCTCATTCAATATGGGCAAGAAGGAGAGTAAACACTGGTACCAGTACTAACACTGTAGAAATGTGACTCGTGGATCTAGGAATATGTTATCCTTTAGGAGATGCATGGAGGAGACCTTGAGAAGTTTCTATGGTGTTCTCCTATACTTCACAGTGCCATGCATTATTTTATTGTCACAAAGACTAGAGAATCAAAGTGGAAAATTATAGGAGATATGTTCATAAAGATAGGCAGGGAAAGACATGTAGGGCCTTTCAAGTCACTTAAAGTCCCCCACACCCTCACCAGCATGATGGTAAGATGTTCTTTGCAGAGCTTACATTGACTATTACCTGGAAACTAGAACAAAGGGGTTTACCTATGAAGTATAAAGTCAACTGAAATAAAGCAATGCACAAACAGAGAACTGTTCATGTAGTGCTTAAAACAATAGGGTTTTGTCTGTCTCATGCAATAAAAGAACTAAGAAGGTTGTCAGCCCAAGTGCAGTGGCTCAGGGATATTGTCAAGGACCCGGGCTTCTTGCCCTTTCCTATGCATCATTCTTAGCCTGTGGCTTTTATCTCTTAGTTGTAATATGGCTATTTAATTTTTGGATGTCCTGGTCACATTATGGGAAAGCAAACAGAAGAGCAAAGTACTGGAGACATACAGTGATGTCTTTTTGAAAGTCTGTCCTTTTGAAAGGCTCTTCTGAAAATTCTACTTGAGATTATTCTGATTATTTCTCTTTGGTCAAGATTGGGTCAAATGGCTATGCTTAGTTCCAAGAGCAGCTCAGAAGCTGCTGGAAAAAACACAGGGTTCAATTAGTAAGAAAGAGGGGCAGAATGGGTATTGGGTAGACAACTAGAACCATTTACCACAGGGAGTGAGACTGCAACCTCAGGGTCAGGTTTGAAGTCCATTTCTGGAACTACCATGAGAGATGGTGGAGCTTGGACTGGAGTGAGAAGGGGTGAGGGTGCAAGTGCTCAGGTGTATAATGTATATTTATATTTTAAAGAGCCAATACCTTGGTAATGGTCTTGATCTGAGATGCAATGGTAGTGAGCAGTTGTTGGGAGTTGCCACATAGGAGCTGAGTGCCCTGTAGCTTGGAGCCATGGAGATGTGAAGATTGGCTTCCCTGTGGAGAAGCAGAGGGATCCCCACCTCTTCTCAGCAGGGGAGAAGGGCTTTGGGAGTGGGCTGCCTTCTTGTTCCTCTGTAATACTACCCCTGACCTTTTTTTGGATGGAATGTTCTACCAAATGGCTCCCCTCACTAAATAGGGCTTCGGAATGAGCTTCTCTCTCTCTTTTGCCTACCTCTCTTCTTGCTTCCCTTGTGGGAGATGGGGCTGAAATGCCCCAAGAAAAAGGTACTTTCTGGGTCTGTGTGATTATTTAATAGCCAGCCCGATTCACCTGGAGTGACCCTGATGTAGTCACGTGTCACGATAAGCAGTCAAGGATGATTTCCAGATAACCCCTAGTCTACAGGAGAAAAATGATAGTATCATCTACTGAAATAGGGAAACAAACCTAGAGTTCTAACTTAAACAGAGATAACAGCATTGCTCATGTCGGTGGTGGAAGTACTTTGGGCTGATTGCTTAGCAGATCTGTTGTGGCAGATATTCAGAGGGGAGACTGGTTGATGGACATCACTGTTGAACTTTTCAAGCTCCCTATATGTTGCCCCAACTGTAGCCAGGAAGTCTGCCTTTGACACTAGAGACCTTCAATCCATTCAGTTCTCTAATATTTGGATTAATCGGGCTTTTCAAGTAAGAAATATCCTCTTGGGCTTGGGAGCACAGTGAATTTCTCTAAATTAGTCAGGAGGCTGTGTTTCTGAAGAAGATGTAGCCCATGTAAACAGGGTGGGGAACATACTCAGGTACTGTGGCAATGGAAAGGGAAATTGTCACTTTGAAGATTTGAGAGTGAAAAATTCCGTTTGAAACAGTGGAATGAAACTTGCATCTAATTCTGTTGGACATTGCTTCCATAATAATACTAGGACACCACCGTGCCTTTAGGGTCATTAAGATACAGTGGCCTATGAAGCCTGGAGTCAAGTCCCATTTTCTTGACCCACTTTAAGAAATCCTTCAACATACAACTGTATCCCAGCACATGTCTTGTGTTGTGCTGTCAGTGCCTGTGAATTGCTTCTCCTGCTTCTCTCCTCTCCAGTTCCTACTCTCCAGGCTCCCTCCAGCTGTCACCCCCATGTTGCTCCACAGCCTACACAGATTAGATGTGGCCAGGAGGTTTATCCGTGGCTTCAAAACTATGATCAGATGGGGATTAGAATTAACTTATTGTCCTCTAGACTCCACGTTCTGGGGTACCCTTAGATGCCCGAGAGACCCCCTTGATAACTTCTGAATCACAGCTCTATACTAGGTGCAAGGCTTTGAATTCAACTCCTCTCTTCACTCTAACAAGCTATCCTAGGATATCATTGTTTCCTTTGAAGACAGGGCTTGCTGCCCGGATTTCCCAACGACAATCTCCTTCCAGTCTTGCTTCCTTAGAGAGTTGACTGATATTTCTTTTGGTCTTAGCTACAGGTTTTTTTCTTCTTTTTCCTATTGTAAGCGGACGAGTCTCCCAGAACCACACACAATTCCTGCTGACTCTTACATAACCACCCTGAGACTTGTATACTATGTCCCATCCTGTGGACTAGTTCTTGTTCTGAGGTATACCGAACCAGTATTTAAATTTATCTGGCTCTGAGATTCTGTGTTGCAAACTCTTTTACAGATTTTGTAACGTTTCTCTATTCCCACCTCCTGGTTTGTTTTTCCAACTTAGCTGATCTTACTGTTCTTTGAGTGCCCCTCTCTCCCTTGTGATTCCCCTCTTGCTATTCACCTCAGCTGAACAGGGCTTTGTTTTACTTTCTACACTCTAGACTCTATATACCTGATGAGGTCCACCTCAAATGCTAGTTCTATAAAACATACCAACTTCTAGTCCCTGTAGTAAATAGCAGAACAATAAAACCACAATTTAAAAAAAATGGGCAAGGGATCTGACTAAACATTTCTCCAAAAATATTTGCAAATTGTCAATAAATTATATGAAAAGATGCTCAATAATATAGCCATCAAGGAAATGCAAATAAAACTGTAATGAACTACCTTTTCAAACCCACTCTTACCTTCTAAAATGGCTTTAATAAAAAGGCACAATAATAAGTGTTGACAAAAATGTGAAGAAATAGGAACCCTCATGCATTGCTAGTGGGAATGTAAAATGGTGCTGATGTTTTGAAAAAAGAGTTTGGCCTTTCCTCAAATTTTAAACATAGTTACCATATGATGTACTAGGTATATGCCCATGAGAAATATGTCCATATGACCAGTAGTATTATTCATGATAGCTTCAAACACCACAAATGTCTACCAACTGGTAACCGGTAAATGAATAAATAAAATGTGGTGTATTTACATAAGGGAATGAGCGCGCGCACACACACACACACACACACACACACACACACACAGCATACCTATGGAATGGAATGGTATCTTTTTTGACAATAAAAAGAACTGAAATACTGATTCATGCTACAGCATAGCCCTGAAAACATGATGCTAAGTAAAAGAAGCCAATCACAAAGAGCTACACACTGTACAATTCTATCTATATGAAATGTTCTAGAATAGGCAGTCAGAATGTAGACAGAATGTAGTGTTTGCCTAGGACTGAGAGATGAGGGGACTGGGAGAATGATAGATAAGGAGTATGCGATTTCTTTTGTGTTGTTTTAAAATTGATTGTGGAGATAGATACACAACTGTCACTACGTTGAAAGCTATTGGATTGCATATTTTAAGAGGATGAATTTTATAGAAGGTGAAATGTGTCTTAGTAAAGCTGTTAAAAAGAAATCTCACTCTATTCTGCTCTTTCCCACCAACGGGGGGAAAAAGGCTGCTATTGAGTAGTTCTTCGGATGCTGGGTTACACAATCCAATGCACCCTTTAAAGAATGAAGGATTTATTTTTTGCGGTGGCTGAGGATTTTGACTGCTAATGACTCACAGTGGAGTCTTTCTGAAATTACCTTCAGTTGATGAACCTCTAAGGTTACACCTCATCCCACCACTGCCCACATCAAACAACTGCTCAAGTGAGTCCACTGGTTGAGGGAAAAATGTCAGTTGTATGCAGTGCGATGAATAATATCATATGAAGGTCCTAATTAGAGATATTGTGTTGTAGAGATTGGAACAGGGACAGGTGAGAGGGTTGAAGAGTGGTTTGCAATTGAAGAAGCATGTGAACCCTTTGCGGAAGTTCATCCATGTATGGGAAAGAGACAGGTGAAAAGGGATGGAGGATGAAGAAAGTATTTGGTTTTCTTTCTGTAAAGGAGAGAGTTTGAATATAGCACTGGAACACTTCATGAAATACAGAAAAAAAAAGATATTAGAAAATATGAAGGATGGTTTATGTAACTGGTAAAACGAATAAAATAAACCTATATAGAAAGAGAACAATTTCCAACATATATTTTAAAGAGAAAAGCAAGGTGCAAAACAGTGTTATGATGCTAGATAGACCTATATAGGCCTATTTCTGCATGGGTAGACATTTAGATTGCTTCCAAACTTTTTCCCTCTATAATCACTTTGGCAGTTAATATTCATGTCCATATCCTTGCAAACATAGGTGTGCATATCTACAAGATAGATTTCTAGAAATAGAATTGGTCTATAGATGCTCATTTTAAAAATTTTGATTAGACATTATCAGTTTAACTTCCAGAGAAATTGTCTTAGTTGATGTACATCAATATATGGGGGTGTCTGTTTCTGTATAGTTGTTGACATTATGTATTATTAAATCATGTCAAACTAAGAAATAAGAAATCTCTGTCCATTTATATTTTATTTTTGATTAGAAATAGACATTTTAATGTGTATAAATTATATTTGTATTTATTTTTAAATGAACTATCTATTCATGGCTTTGATCATTTTTTCCCCCTATTGGCTTGTGCATATTTTTTCTTAATGATATTCAAGAGCTTCTGGAGGTCATATATAACTTATAATTGGTTATTTGTGTGACTTGGCTTGTGGGGAACCATTTTGATGTGTTAAATTGAAAAATTTTAAAGTTTAATCAATTAAGGTTTTGAACTTTGTAAGTGATTTCATTACTTTGAAATGATTTTAAAATGTATTAAATCTCTGGTAAGTTTCATGGTTTTTCATTATGTTTGAACATGTGAACTGTTAAAATATTTCTTATTGTAAAGAATAAGTAAGGATATAACATTTTCCCCAAATGTCTGTACCATTTATAGAATCACCCATCTACCCTACTACTTGGAAATGCCCTTTATTGAACAATAAACAGCTGACATATATGAACCAATTTCTAGACTTTCTGAACATTTCTATTGTCAAACTATTTTAATTAATTTTTTAAAAATTTATTTATTATTTCTTCTAATTATTCTAATATATGACAGAATGCACTGTGATTCATTGTACACAATTGCAATACATGTTTCATTTCTCTGGTTGTACATGATGTAGCGTCATACATATGTGCAGTCATACATGTACCTAGGGTAATGATGTCCATCTCATTCTACCATCTTTCCTGCCCCCATTCCCCCTTCCCTCCTCACCCTCCCCTTTGCCCAAACACAGTTCCTTCATTTTCCAGTGCCTTTCCCCCCTCATTATGTATCAGCATCCATTTATCAGAGAAAACATTCAGTCTTTGGTTTTTTGGGATTGGCTTACTTTGCTTAGCCTGATATTCTCCAACTCTATCCATTTACCTCCAAATGCCATAATTTTATTTTATTTTAATGCTGAGTAACATTCCTGTGTGTGTGTGTGTGTGTGTGTGTGTGTGTGTATCTATATATCTATATATCACAGTTTCTTAATCCATCCATCTATTGAAGGCCATCTAGGTTGGTTCCATAGTTTAGCTATTGTGAATTGAGCTGCTATAAACATGCATGTGGCTGCATTACTATAATATGATGATTTTAAGTCCTTTAGGTATAGACTGAGGAGTGGGATAGCTGGGTCAAATGGTGGTTCTATTCCAAGTTTTATAAGGAATCTCCATACTGTTTTACAGATCAGTTGCACCAATTTGCAGTCCTACCAGCAACATTTGAGTGTCTTTCCCCCCATATACTCGTCAGCACTTATTGTTGTCTGTATTTTTGGTAACTGACATTATGACAGGTATGAAATGAAATCTTAGAGTAATTTTGATTTGCATTTCCCTAATTACCAGAAAATTGAACATTTTTTCATATATTTGTTGACCAATTGTATACCCTCTTCTGAGACATATCTGTTCAGCTCCTTAGCCCATTTATTGATTGGGTTGTTTGTTTTTTTGATGTTAGGTTTTTTGAGTTCATTATATATTCTGGAGAGTAGTGCTCTATCTGATGTGTGTGTGGCAAAAATGTGCTCCCAAAATGTAAGCTCTCTCTTCACCTCATTTTTTTTTTTTTTTTGCTGAGAAGAAGAATTTTATTTTGAATCCATCCCATTTATTGATTCTTGGTTGTATTTCTTGCACTTTAGGGGTCTTGTTAAGGAAGTTGGGGCCTAATCTGACGTGATAAAGATTTGGGCCTACTTTTTCCTCTGATATAATTCCTAGGTCCTTGATCCACTTTGAGTTGAGTTTTGTGCATGGTGAGAGATAGGGGGTTAGTTTCATTTTGCTGCATATGGCTTTCCAGTTTTCTCAGCACCATTTGATGAAGAGGCTATCTTTTCTCCAATGTATGTTTTTGGAACTTTTGTTTACTAAGATATAACTGTATTTATGTAGGTTTGCCTCTGTGTCTTCTATTCTGTACCATTGGTCTACATATCTATTTAGGTGCCAACACCATGCCAATTTTGTTTCTGTAGCTTTGTAGTATAGTTTAAGGTCAGGTATTGTGATGCCTCCTGCTTCACTCGTCTTGCTAAGGATTGCTTTGGCTATTCTGGGAAAAATAAGATTTTTCCAAATGAACTTCATGATTACTTTTTCTATTTCTTTAAGGAATGATGTTGGGTTTTTAATTGGAATCACATTGACTCTGTATAGAGCTTAGGGTAGTATGGCCATTTTGATTATATTAATTCTGCCTATCCAAGAGCATAGGAGATCTTTCCATCTTTTAAGGTCTTCTTCAATTTCTTTCTTTAGTATTCTGTAGTTTGTATTATAGAGGTCTTTCACCTCTTTTGATTCCCAAATATTTTTTATTTTTTTGAGGCTATTGTGAATGGGGTAGTTTCCTAATTTCTCTTTCAGAGGATTCATCACTGATATATAGTAAACACATTTGATTTATGGGTATTGATTTTTATATCCTGCTATTTTGATAACTTCATTTATTAATTCTAGAAGTTTACTGGTGGAGTTTTTTGGATCCTCTAAGTATTAAATCATGTCCTTGGCACATAATGATAGTTTAGGTTCTTCTTTTCCCATTCATATCCCTTAATTCCCTTTCATCTGTCTAATTGCTCTGACTAGAGTTTCAAGGACTATGTTGAATAGAGTGGTGAAAAATGGCATCCCTGTCTTGTTCCAGTTTTTAGAGGGAATGCTTCCAATTTCTCTCCATTTAGAATGAGATTGGCTTTGGGCTTAGCATAGATAGCTTTTATGATTTTGAGGTATGTTCCTACTGTCCCTAGTTTCTCTAGTGTTTTGAACATGAAAGGATGATGTGTTTTGTCAAATGCTTTCTCTGCATGAATTGAGATGATCATATGATTCTTTAAGTCTATTGATATGATGAATTACATTTATTGATTTTTGTACATTGAATCAACCCTGTGTCCCTGGAATGAGACTCACTTGATCATGGTGCACTATTTTTTAAACATGTTTTTGTATGCGATTTGTCACAATTTTATTGAGAATTTTTGCATCTATGTTCATCAGGGATTTTAGTCTAAAATTTTCTTTTCTTGATATGTCTCTGTCTGGTTTTGCTATCAGGATGATACTAGATTTGTAGAATGAGTTTGGAAATGGTCCCTCCTTTTCTATTTCATGGAAAAATTTGAGGAGTATTGGTATTAATTCTTCTTTGTAGGTCTTATAGAACTCGGCTGGGAATCCATCTGGTCCCAGGTTTTTCATGGTTAGTAGGCTTCGATGATGTCTTCTATGTCTTTGCTTGAAATTGATCTATTTAAATTGTGTATGACCTGTTGACTCAGTTTGGGTTGATCATATGCGTCTAGAAATTTGTCACTGTCTTCAATGTTTTCTATTTCACCAGAGTATGAATTTTCAAAATAGTTTCTAATTGTCTTCTGTATTTCAATAGTGTCTGTCACAATATTTCCTTTTTCATCATGAATTTTAGTAATTTGACTTTTCTCTCTCCTTTTCATTAGGGTGGCTAAAGGTTAATCAATTTTATTTATTTTTTTAAAGAATCAACTTTTTGTTTTGTCAATGTTTTCAATTCTTTCTTTTGTTTCAACTTCATTGATTTTAGCTCTGATTTTAATTATTTCCTGTTTTCTACTGCTTTTGGTGTTGATTTCTTCTTCTTTTTCTAGGGCTTTTTTGTTTCTTTTTCTAGGTCATTTATTTGTTGACTTTTTCTTCTTTTAAGGAATGAACTCCATGCAATGAACTTTCCTCTTTGCACTGTCTTCATAGTGTCCCAGAGATTTTGATATGTTGTATCATTGTTCTCATTTACCTCTAAGAATTTTTAAATTTCCTCTTTGATGTCTTTTGCAACCCATTGTTCATTCAATAGCATGTTATTTAGTCTCCAGGTGTTGGATTAGCTTCTATATTTTTTATTGTATAATTGATTTCTAATTACATTCCATTATGATCTGATAGAATGCAGGGTAGTAGCTCTACTTTTTTGTATTTGCTAAGAGCTGCTTTGTGGGCATAATATATGGTCTATTTTAGAGAAGGATTCATGTGCTACTGAGAAGAAAGTGTATAGACTCATTGAAATATAAAATATTCTGTATATGTCCGTTAAATCTAAGTTATTGATTATCTTATTGAGTTCTATAATTTCATTGTTTAGCTTTAGTTCAGAAGAGCTATCCAGCGCTGAAAGAGCTGTGTTAAAGTCACCCAGAATTATTGTGTTGTGGTCTATTAAACTCTTGAATTTGAGAAGAGTTTGATGAACAAAGATGCTCCATTGTTTGGGCCACATATATTTATGATTCTTTTTAGAGTGAGAGAGAGAGAGAGAGAGAGAGAGAGAGAATTTTTTAAAATATTTATTTTTTAGTATTTGGCGGACACAACATCTTTGTATGTGGTGCTGAGGATCGAACCCAGGCTGCACGCATGCCAGGCGAGCGCGCTACCGCTTGAGCCACATCTCCAGCCCCATATTTATGATTGTTTATCTTGTTGATGTATGGCTCCCTTAATCAGTATGAAATGTCCTTCTTTATCCTTTTTGATTAACTTTCATTTGAAGTCTACTTTATTTGATATGAGGATGGAAACCATTGGTTGTTTCTGCAGTCCATGTGAATGGCATGCTTTCCACCAATCTTTCATCTTCAGTCTGTGGATGTCTTTTCCTACTCATAGGAAGTCTCCTGAAGGCAGCATATTGTTGGGTCTTCTTAAAAATCCAATCTGCCACTTTATATCTTTTGATTGGTGAGTTTAGGCCATTAACATTCAGGGTTATTATTGAGACATGATTTGTATTCCTGATCATTTTTGTTTATTTTTGGTATTAAACTTGACTTGGTTTCTGTTTTGATTCATTTTTCCTTTAGTATAATTCCTCTCTTGCTGATTTTCATTGTTGTTGTTCATTTCTTCCTTATGGAATATTTTGCTGTAGTGCAGGCTTTTGAGTTGTAAATTATTTTAACTTTTGTTCATCATGGAAGATTTTTATTACATTGTCAAATCTGAAGCTTAATTTTGCTGGATATAAGATTCTTGGTTGGCATCCATTTTCTTTCAATAAAGAAAATGTGGTATATATAAACAAGGAAATATTACTCAGTCATAAAGAAGAATGGCTTTATAATATTTGCCATTGAAGACCTGCAACAAAGGAATACACCAGCATGCAGGCATGGAAAGTGCTGGGCCATTTGTTGAGGGTCACACCTTCTCCAGTGTCTCTTCTTGTAATACTCAGAATTCATCTCCCATAGGAACACATATCATCTTCCTCACCTTCTCTTCTAATCACTGCCTCCTGTCCTCCTATTCACCTGTCAAGAACCTAAGTCTAAGAGCCAGATTCAGTTCAGTTTTATCCCTGCAGGGGATGAGGTAGGGCTGGGATGTGCTCAGCCCTAGATGCCAGCTGCCTGCTTGGAAAGGGCGGAGAAATAGGAAAGGCTGAGAATTTTTCTTACATTCTTATTGTTGCAAGAGTCACCTTTTGCTGTTTTTTGAGAATATTCCCAAATAGGAAGTGTAAAGGATATGAAAAAAAGATTTTATTCAAAAATATCTGTTTTCAGAAAATATTTATGGTACTAAAAGTTTTGATCTAGCACAAAATAGCTTAAAAAATGCTTAATCCAAAAAATTCCCAAATTTTCATAGCGCTCTTAGTGTTCTAATAATCACTTCTTAGAATTCTAAGCCAAAAGAAATAGCTGTTTGATTTATTAAGTAGTTCTAAAAAACCTAATGGGTATTTATATGCCAAGAACCTACTAACCTTTGAAAAATAATTCATAAATTTCAAAAATACCTTCATTTTTAGGTAATGGCATGAATAATATGTATGAGCCTTTAGGCACCCAAAATTCTAAGTCCTGGGCATCAGATTGCATACCACCACTTTTGTTTCCCGTTCCACATTTATTTTTTGCATGGTGGTTACTTGTTCCTCAAACCAACAAAACTCAGATTTTGCAAAGATATGGGATCACTGATGTAGCACTATCTAATATTGAAACTGAGAACTACCTCAAGCTAGTAATCCTTGCAATTTCTGTTTGCCTGAATATTTCAAATATTGTGCAGTGGCCTTGTGAGTTTGTTACAGTGGTTTGTGAGTTTATTACAGTGACGGTATCTCAGCATGCAGTTTGAGAACCATGGGCTTAAAGTATAATGAAGGTGTGCATGCAGGAGAGTGCTAGCAGATACATTTCTGTTTATATCTTTTGGGTGCCATGTTGGTTATGGGAGTGCTTCTTACATCCTCTGATTCTCTCGGTACAATTTTATCACTCTACTATAGTATACCATGGGCATAAAACACTGTTTCTCCATATCATTTGTAGATCAAAACACTATTTCTCCATATCATTTGTAGATTTAAGTTCTTTTTCCTCCTCCAGGCAGGAAACAACTTTCTAGAGCCTGAGTTTTATTCTCTACATCAGTTTGGTTTAGGAGAAAAATAATAAGGAAAGGTATCAGTTTGTAGAAGCTTACTCCTTGCTTGTAACTAGAATGTGGGATTGTTTTGTCATTTATGCCAATCAATCTGAATTGCCAAATTAAGACAATGTTGTGATGTCAACGTTAATTTTAGATTTCTGCTACAGATTATTTTTGTAGAGAGTCATGAAAATGAAATAAATATATGAGCATATTTACTAATTCCAGGTCATATACACCTCTAATTCATTTGCTGTTGAGTGATCCAGAAAACCTGTACATGGAAAAAAAAGATCACTTTTATTTAAGCTGTAATTCAGAGAATATCTTCCAATAACTCTTCCTGCTCTGATCATCCATATGCTTAAAATAATATATTACTCCTTTATAGAGACACCAAGTATATTGAAATTAAACATGTATACTTTATGACAGATCATTAGTAGAAAACACAAAACTAAGTCATATGTAATCCAAGTGGGATCTAAGTTTCTTATCTGAGTTGACAAAAAACAAAACAAAAACAAACAAACAAACACAAAACTACACTGTATTTTAATGAATAAGATGTTATGTTATGTAACTTTGCTAAGAGGCTTATATTTCTTTTTATGGTTTCAAAATCTGTCTTGAAGCATTTGTTGGTTAATACAGCAAAACAGATATTTTTATTTATAATTTTACTTGAACATGATTTTTTTCTATTTACTTTCCAATATTACTCTAGCTCACGGGTACTAATTCTTTGAACAAGTAAATAATCCAATTACGTATTATCATTTTTTACGTGTAGAAAAATGTGGAGGATTTTCATTTGTCCAATGCATGCAGTTATGAAATCTGACATCATTGGAATATCTATGTGTTAGCATTTTATAGAGGACAGACTAAGGAGTTTCTACTGACGTGATCTTCCTCACTTAACCTCCTTTAAGCCCTTTGAGATTGTGTTCTGGGCCCATATCTTTGCCTCCAGAGCTCCTTACATGTTGAGCTTGTCTGCTTCACACTGTTCAGGAACCAGAGGCCCCTCAGAGAGACTGCGCTATAAAAGAATGGAAACAAATATTCAGCTCAAATCTTGTACTTCTAACACATAAAATTGGAAGTTCAAGGTGAATGTGGAAGGTTCTTCAAGAATATTGCCTTTCTTAAATAAAATGAAACATAAAGAGAGAGAAGAAGGAAAGAGTGTTCTGTTGTACAATACTCACCAGGGAGACTTTTTGCAAGATATATCTGTATACATAAAGTTTTTAGGATAGTATCCAGCTTGAAGCACTATACAAATGCTAATTATTATCACTATTTCTAATTATTGTTGTTGGCTAAGTTCTACTTCTCTTCAATGCATGAAAAACTGAGATGGCAAGAATTAAGAGGAATGGAAACTAGATTATTTCAAAGTAGTATTTCTACTATGCAGATAATGACGGAAGGAAGATAGATTACTTCAGAATAGAAAGTTTTTCTATATACCCCCCTTCTGAAAACATCCTTTTATTCCCTTACAGAGATAAGTGTCTAATCTAGTAATTATTTTGTAGCAGCTAAAGAACAGCACATTGTTTAGCTGACTAATCTGGGTGCTTCTTCGAAGGTGGGACATGAGAATCAGTCTTACCATGAAGCCCATTTTTTTTGTAACATCCATTTTTGGTACCCCAGGAATAGCATGAGGTGGGGCACAGACCTGTGTCTTGACATTTTCCTTCCCTCAGTCCCCCAACTGTCATCCTCAGAGTAAGAATCTGTATCTGTATTAGTGTAACTGCTTTTCCTGCAGAAGGGAAGTCCTTGAAAGGCACCTGGTTAAGAGCTGCAAAAATAACACAGGCCAGCTTTCTAGTGTGAGATGTCAGTAGTCCCATCTTTATTCCCTGAATCACTGTCTCTCCTTCCTCTCTCCATGGGACCAGAAGTACTGGTCAGTCAATCCTCCTTGGGAAAAGGCCTTTTTCTGCAGTCTGATTCCTACCAACCAGGATCCACAGCTGAAAGAGTCAGTTGGCAGTAACTATTTATTTCAGTGCTTACCTTGAGTTGTCCTAGCTTGGTTTTGATAGCATCTTTAGTGGTGAGCAGCGACCGAAAACACATTCCATTGCTTTACTAGGTAGGCCTAAAAAATCACAGTGCTCTGAGTCTCTTTCTTACCGTTCTTAGCAAAATGCTTGTAGAGCTGAGCATTGGTTGGCTTGTCCATATCACTAGGAACAGTAACGTCTAACCCAGTGGTTTTCAAACCTTAAAAGCCTTTAATACTCTTAAAAATTATTGCATACCCCAAAGGCTTTTGTTTATGTGTGTTATATTTATCATATTAGATATTAAGGTTGTTTTTTTGTGAGATTTGGTTGGTTTTTGTGTTTGTTTTCTCTTTGATTTTTTTTTTTTTTGGTACCAGGGATTGAACCCAAGGGCACTTAACCAGTGAGCCACATACCCATCCACCACTCCCCCCTCTTTTTTTAAGATAGGATCTCACTAAATTACTTAGGGCCTTTCTAAGTAATGGCTTTGAACTTGTGATTCTCCTGCTTCAGGCTCCTGAACCACTGAGATTACAGGCATGCACCACCATGCCCACTTAAGGTAATTCTTTTAAGACACAATAATATACAACTACACATTTCATCACCCCTAGAGCAACAATAGTATCACTGTTCACTTAAGAAGAAAGGCCACTGGGAGCTCTCACACCTAAAGACTTGGACACATCCCCCATCACACACAGAAGAGATGTCTTTTTTAGAACTCCAGTGTTGAATATAAACATTAAAATTGCTTTCACATATTCCCCTCTTTCTAATATATTCTGAGATATTATAAAGTAGATTAAAATACTGGAAATTTTCTAGAAAAGTTGCAAACCTTTTATCTTCTTTCTTGAATAGCTTCTTCCCAGAAGCTTGACAGCCACCTGAAAAATCTCTCCAAATCCAATTTTATCTCAATTCAGTAATATACACCAAATCAGACATCTCTGAAAAATCCTTTTTTTATATTCCATGCACCAGTTCTCAATAAGGACATGAATATTGTCCTAAATTTTAACCTATTTCTAATATTTCACTGGTTACATTAAGAAAATGTTTGAAGGCCTCTATTTTCATGGCCCACCCATTCTCCTCCCATTCATAGCTTTTCTTACAATATCTTGTACCTAAGCAAATGCACATTCCACCCCACATAGCCAGGCTTCATCCATATCTCCTTCCCTTGGGCCTAAAGGAGTATATAATAGCATGGTTTTATGTAAGTGTGCCACAGTCTTGGCTGGGCACAGAATCACGAGCCACCACACAGCTTTGTAGATTCAAACAGCAATTCTTTATTCCCGAACTCACACCGGCCTCCACACACGCTCTGGGGCAATCCCAGTTCTCCTCCGCCCAATTCACCTACTCCACGAGGCTTTTTTTCTAATATTCCATTTGAATCTCATGAGAACTCAACGGGAACAAGCATCAGGAACACCCTAATCCCGGCAGCAATAATCTTCAACCTCCAACTTCCCTAAAACCCCTATTGTCTTAAACCGGGAACGCCCTAAACCCAAGGACCGGGATACTTCCTCAAACCTGATCAGCTCTAAACCCGGATCCGCCTTGGTCCTTGAGCAAGGTCACCTTACATGCAATGTCAACAGCGAAATCCATTTAACATGGGGTACACTAGCAAGGAAATTTTGATGCGTCATTCCTACTTGGCAATGGCCCTCAGCATAAGTGGACATCCAGGGAGAAGAAGCCCTTTGGGCAGGTTTGGAGTATTTGGATAAGGAATTCCAAGATAGCCCAAGTGTTAGTTTAGAGTGAAGGACATGGGCTTTAGGGTAGGCACATGCCCTGGGCCTACTGCCTCTTTACCCTTGTAGGAGGGCCCTGAGAGGAGGACCAGAGAGAAACTCCCCCAAACCTGGTTGCCTAGCTTTGAGGATAATTCTGCTCTATTCTCTGAGTGAGGTAGTTGTAGGTATGTACTGTATAAAAGGATTATAAGGATCCTGGTAGAACTCTGGAAAGCAGTATGGAGATTCCTTAGAAACTTGGAATGGAATCACCATTTGACCCAGCTATCCCACTCCTCAGTCTATACTCAAAGAGCTTAAAATCAGTGTACTACAGTGACACAGCCACATCAGTGTTTATAACAGCTCAATACACAACAGCTAAATGGAACCAATCTAGATGCCCTTCAACAAATGAATGGATAAAGAACTGTGGTATATATACACAATGGAATATTATTCAACATTAAAGAAGAATGAAATTATGGCATTTGCAGGTAAATGGATGGAGTTGGAGAATATCATGCTAAGAAAATAAGCCAATTCCCCCAAACCAAAGGCCAAATGTTTTCTCGGATATGTGGATGTTGATCCATATGGGGGGTGGTGGTGGTGAGGGAAGAATGGAGGAACTTTGGATTGGACAGAGGAGAGTAAGGGGCTGGGTTATGGGGGTAGGAAAGATGGTGGAATGAGATGGACATTATTACCCTATCTACATGTATGATTGCACAAATGGTGTGACTCTGCATCTTGTATAACCAGAGAAATGAAAAGTTGTAACTCCATTTGTGTACAATAAGTCAAATGCATTTGGCTGTCATGTATTTAGAACAAAGAATAGAACAAATAATAATAATAATAAATCCTGGTAGAGATCACAAAAGTAACCAAAACATCCTGAAGGCTCTGCTTGCTTATTTTTACTTTTTTTTTTTCATTCTGGGGATGGAACTCAGGGCCTTGATAGTCAAGCACTCCACCGCTGAGCTACATCCTCAGCCCAAGGCCATTTACTTTGAAAGACCAGATTTTGGTAATTTTATTTCCCAACAACTTAGTTAATAGAAACTGATTTCTCTAAAAATTTTCTTTGGCTTTCGTGGGATTCCCCCCAAAAGTCTATTTATCACTGGAATCACAATGCTGGCTCCAATTGGTTGATGTTACCTTTCCATGAGGCCACCAAGAAGGGTACACTCCTTATAGTGTCCCTCACTATAACCCCAAGGTCCCTGTCAAAGGTACTAAGTATAGATATTCCTAATACCTCCAATTTTTGACATACCAGGTTTATTCTGGCTATCTTTAGAAAGTGAAAAGAATGGCATCTTGTCCAACTCTGTCACATTTTTGTCACCAGAGTCTCCAAACAACTCTATTTATCCTATATTACAAAAAGTCTCCTTCATATAGATCTGTGAATTTCTGGACTTCTTTTCTCTCTAAAACTCAAGCCCTGCTTCACAGATTAAAACAGATACAGACAGCATATCATGTACCCCAATTCATTCACTTACATTCTTTATGTCCTTCATAAAACAAAATCTGCTGTACGTGTAACGGGATGAAAATAGGTCATACGAGGAATGAAGCAGAAAAGGCGTCATCTAGTGTGAAGATGTTAAGTTCAATTTGAAGCCTGGTTTGGGATAAATAAAACCATTTCAAGAAATAATAGCAAAATAATAGCTATGGTATCTAAGTTGCCTGTTGCTTAACAGTGTTCTGAGAAATGCGTCTTTAGGTGGTTTTCTCACTGTGTGAGTGTGGTAGAGCTTACTTACACAAATGAAAATGACTGTGATATCACTAGGAAGCAGAATCTTATGGGACCATCATCCTATCTACGGTCTGTCCTTATGCAGCATTCAACTGTATTTTGTCTTGAAGGAGTAAGAAAAAAATCTGCAGATGGGAAGTGGCAGCTGAGCAGTTAGCCCTCAGAGGTTTCACCTTTGTAATGGAATTCCACCACTTCTGTCAGGGCTTCTGACACCACATTAGCTTCCAGGGATCTAAACTTCCCCTTCAAAGCCCTGGCTCAACTGTGGCCAACCCTTCTGTGTCATTCTGATCCTCAGAAGCAGATGTTTAAACAAGATTAAATGTACAGGAGACGCACTGCGGGGAGTCACAGGTGAGACAGAGTATGAGGAGGAAACGGAAGGAAACTGGAGAGTCTCAGACCATGATCCAGGTCTGACTCCTACAAAGAAGAACAGGAAAAAAAGAAGTGAGTAGAAGAGGGAGAGAACACACACACACACACACACACACACACACACACACACACTCCATTACACTCTCCAGAGCAAAAGATCTGAAAGGTACACTTTTGTGGCCTCCATCTTCTTCCTTTGGATCTCAGATCCAGGATTGCCTTTATTTAATGTTACCCACAGAGCCTGGACATTTGGACCTGTGAAAGGAAACTGCATCTCCAGCTGATGATCTCAGCCAACGTTAAGCATTACGTACTCTCTCCTACCTGCTCCCACACCAGACAGCATTGGTTGATGGTAGCATTCTTTCATGACAGACAAGAAAGGAACCTAAGAATTATATTCAGTACAGTGCGCCAACCAGCTACTCTCCATCTAGTAGAATTGGCATTACTATTATTTACCATCATGATTAAACTTCTCAGGAATTACCCTACCTTGGGCTACATCTTTCTACCAATTTGCACGTTTGTAATATTACCAGTGGAGCATGACCTTTTTTAAATTCAATCTTGTCTTCCTATATGGATTCTCATACTCATACCCTGTTGTTTTTCATCTTTTGGAGACCCTTCTTTCTTATCACTCACTTTTGCTGAGAGCCACAGCGGAGTCTGTACGGCCCCTGGCATTTTGCCAACAGTATTGGCATTACTATCTGCCTCGGCCACTACTTTTGAGTTCTCATGCTATTTTGGAGTTCTCGTGGGGATTCCCGGGGATTCCCCGAGAGTTCCCATTGATTGGGGAAGTGCAGGAGGAGGGATTTCGGGAGGAGATTTTTCCGGTGGCTGGTTCCTGGACGAGTCACATGGCGTTTGGGAGGAGTTGCTGGTGGAGTTCAAAAATAAAGTTTTTTCCTGCTTCAGTGGCTCGTGATTTGTGCCCAGCCAGACTGTGGCATTTGGCGGCCCGTGCGGGGAACGCCTGAAGCTTGGGGGTAAGTGAAATTGCTCACCCCTAAGGAAAGGCGAGAGAATGGGTGACCATTTTAAAAAACAATGTGTTCTTGTTTTGATTTGTTTTGTTTTTGTTTCAAGCTGCCTATCCCTAGAACCTTCTCAGGCAAACTGGGAAAAATGGTTGGCTCAAGGTTTGAAGTTGTTTGCCCCTGAGGAAGAGATAGAAATAGACCACAAATGCACATGTCAAGAAAATAGGAAAATTGATACAACGATTTTTTGCTCCATTTTTGTTTCATTCTGTTTTGGTTTTGTTTTGTGTTATCTTATTGGGTTGTGTTATCTTTATAATAGATTAGAAATTAGTAAAAAACAAACTGAAAGAGTGTTAAGTAAATTGTTAGAGGTTCAGACCATGGAGAAAGACATTTTAGATCAAGCAAAAGAGAAGGTCTCTCAAGCTAGTCAGACAGAGGAAGAAAATTTAAAGAAAGATAGCTTAGAGGAGAAACAGCTATTAGGGAAAAAGCTACAACAGAAGGCTGCTACTAACACTGTTCTATCACCAGAGGGCATAATTCAACCAACAGTTCCACCTATGGAGATAGCTGAGTGGCCCAAACAATCAGCTCAAAAGGTAGAGCTTAATACAGTATTACAAGCTTTTGTGATGTTTAAAGATTCTGTATTTAATTTATTTTCTGATAGTCAGTATATAGTTAATGCTATAGTATCCCTTGAAGATGCTGGTAGGATTTCTACTTCCTCTACTGTTTTCTCTTTATTTTCCACTATACAAAGTCTAATCTGGGACAGAAAAGATCCATTCTTTATAGCACATATTAGGGCACATACAGGATTGCCTGGAGCCCTTAGTTTGGGCAATGATTTAGCAGATAAAACTACACATGACATACATATTTTCTCTACACTAAAAGAAGCTACAAATTTTCATAAAAGGTTCCATGTCAATGCTAATACTTTACAAAAGCGTTTTAAAATAACTAAGGAACAAGCTAGACAAATAATAAAACAATGTCAAAATTGTGTGACCTTTTTACCACAAGTTAATCTTGGAGTCAATCCTAGAGGACTGATACCTAACCATATTTGGCAGATGGATGTCACACACTTGCCAGAATTTGGAAAATTAAAATATTTGCATGTTACAGTTGATACTTCTTCTGGATTTTTGATGGGCTCCCTTCATGCCGGAGAAAAAACTAAAGATGTTATAGCTCATTGCTTACAAAATTTTGCCACTGTGGGTGTTCCTAAACAGTTAAAAACTGATAATGGTCCTGGTTATACTTCTGCCTCTTTTAAACAATTTTGCTCATCATTTGGTATTACTCATATAACAGGAATCCCATACAATCCACAGGGACAAGGCATAGTTGAAAGAGCTCATCAAACTATTAAAATGGGTACTTATTAAAGCAAAAAGAGGGAATTGGAAAGGGGTATATATCCCCCAAAGATAAACTTAAAAATAACCCTTTTTACTCTAAACTTTTTAAATTTGGATTCATCAGGGCTTAGTGCTGCGGAAAGGCATATGTGTCCAAAAAATGTACATAAGCCTAAGGTACTTTGGAAGGATATTCTAACAGGACAATGGAAAGGTCCTGACCCAGTGATTGTCTGGAGTCGGGGTTCTGTTTGCGTGTTTCCACAGGGAGAACAGCAGCCGATTTGGATTCCAGAGAGACTAACCAAAGCGATTTCTACAGACCAAAAAGAAGATGATTTGACTCAAATCCATAACAGCTGATATCCAGAGCTCCAGTTTGTCTATTCTTACATCTGCGACAGTGATTAACCAGGATGCTTTTTTCAATATCTATTTTATTATTGCCTTTTCCCACATCATAAAGTTCTATTTTATTTTTTGAGGTCATACAGACCTAGGTTAATGTTTTTCTGATCAGTTTTAATTTTTGACTGTGGAGTTTTAAACATTGCAATGGAGATTTCACCTGTGTAAGCTACAAGGCTTTTACTATTGTCTTATGTGTTGTACGTTTGTGTGCACACTTGTGTTTGGTGTTGTATGTCTGTGTGTGCGTATGTCCATATTTCATATATGAGGAGTGCTCATGAAAAAATGGATCTGAATTTTTTTTTATTCATGTGATTTTAATGGTTTAATTTAAATTGAGTAAACAGCTGTTGAGGATTGTTTTAATATGTGTACAAATAAGGAGGTTAACAGATCTGTTTGTTTACTTTCACCTTTCCTTTTCATTATATTTAATAATTCTGTTCAGGAGAATGTAAATTGTTCAGAAAATTGTTTTCTTAGTACCTGTTGGAATGTTATAATTTTTTTTTTTTTTAGCATCATTGCCAGAATTCCTATCTTCATTCCAGTGCCGGTGAAGACAAAGATAAAACCAAACTACAGCTTCTTTGGTAGTTATCACAACAAACTGTATAAACTGATGCATCAATGAACAATAACTCAACAAGTGATGCTCAATCAAGAAGTCGATTTACTTTGGGAGGAAATGGACATATTGATGGATTCCTCTGCTTTGAACTGCTTGCAGAACTTGTCTGGACTGGATTCCTCTGCTTTGAACTGCTTGCAGAACTTGCCTGGACTATGTATCACTTGTATGCATTGTGAACTATCTGTTGGTACAGCGAATTGTGGTAGTGCTGGAATATCTTTGCTGATGGTGTCACCGGTGGTACAATTTTTCAAAAGAGCCCTCAATTGGCTTAGTGTCGTGGCATTTTGCATCCTTCTCCCTTCTACTAGTGATGGTCTAAAATTTGGGGGCCAACAGAGGTGAGGCAAAGAACCTCATCCCCCCACTGGCACCAAGGCCAAATTTGGGGCCAACAGAGGTGAGGCAAAGAACCTCACCCCCCCACTGGTGCAAAGGCCTATCCACAAGTATGGCTGTATGCTGGACTGGTAGTCAGTGACGGGTATGATCCAATTGCAGTGGTACCAACCTAAGACAGGAGGCTGACGCCTAGAGGTCAGCTCATCCGATGACGGGTAAAGACCATATGTTGTATTGGACAACCTAACAGGCACTGTCCCTAAGCCACATTGCTTGCATGTTTAATTAAACAGAAGGGAGGAGATGCTGAGAGCCACGGTGGAGTCTGTATGGCCCCTGCCATTTTGCTAACAGTGTTGGTTGACAGGCGAGGCATTACTATCCGCCTCGGCTCCTACTTTTGAGTTCTCATGCTACTTTGGAGTTCTCGTGGGGATTCCCGGGGATTCCCTGAGAGTTCCCATTGATTGGGGAAGTGCAGGAGGAGGGATTTCAGGAGGAGATTTTTCTGGTGGCTGGTTCCTGGACGAGCCTCATGGCATTTGAGAGGAGTTGCTGGTTGAATTCAAAAATAAAGTTTGTTCCTACTTCAGTGGCTCATGATTTGTGCCCAGCCAGACTGCGGCAACTTTAATATCTTGACTTGGATTTAGAGGAAAAACGACAGATCTCCCACACGGGGGGGGGGGGGTGTGGAGAACAAATATCAGTATCTTTAACAAATTAATATAGATGAAAGATAAATTTACTTCCAACCATAAAATGACATATAGATTACTAACACCAATCTCAAACACTTTGGGATGGATTTCTGATTTAGGTTATCCAAGACCATTGTCTTCCCATATTTCCAACAATAAAAACAAATAGAAGAAAATATAATGAAACATCTTCAGTTTCCTTTACCCTGGGCTGAATGATCTGTATAGGATGATCATTAATGGGTATGCATTAGAATCAATATGGTAATTAAAACTAAGAGATATGAAATGTGTGTAAAAGGGTAAGAATGGCAATCAACAGTGAGTTACCACTTCTGAATTAAAGAAAATCAAATTATAGTACTGCTTAATTTTTAGTGCTTTGACAGGGGCCAAAAGTTCTACAGTATCAATGCTGGTAAAATGACAAATTGTTTATAGCAGTTGATTACCTTTTAACAGCTTTTCTTCTTAAAAATTCAAGTCATGTTACGTTATAGAGATCTGCACCCCTGAAAATTCCAGAATATTCTGGGACATAATCATTTATTTCTTTTATCTGAATTTGCAGATCTCTTTAAAAGAAAATAGATAAAGAAGAAAAAGTAAAAAAAAAAAAAAAGAAAAGAAAAAAAGTGAAAATTTTTGTTAAGCCATACAATTTACCTGTGACTATAAGTGCACATAAAAAGTACATATTTCAATAGTGACTACATAACTAAAATGAAAGGTGAACAAGCAGCCCATTTTTTAAAACCCAGAAAAAGCACTATTTTAACCTTCTTTTGGATGTACTAAAATCGCTGTTTTACCACACAAAATGGAAAAAAAATCTAAAGCAAAGACTGTTGGTTCTGTAAAATACGCTGTGTGGGAAAACAGGTGCTTAATGCATTTTTCAACAGAAAAAAAATTCTTATATTTTCTTATGTGTTGAGATGCATATGTTTTCACAGTCTGGATATTGTCATTGTTATTTTTGTGTCACTTTTAATATGTTGAATTCAACAGTAAGAAATAATACCTACATAATGTCTCTCAATTAAAATTTTTCATTTTTTTAAAAAAATAATTTTGTTTTAATAAAAAGATTTTTGCAAACTATTTTTTAATTCTTAAAATATAAGCACTGAGTATATTAAATATTCTCATTTTTACAATTATATAATGAATTCCACAGAGGAAAAAAATACTACCTTATTTTTATTTGTTTCACCATTTTACTAAAGTTTCATTTACCCACTTAAAATTTTTTTCTTATTAGATTTTTTTTCTAAGATATTTGGAAAAGGTCTTTGTTTCATTTTAGCCAATACACTTTAATTATTTGATTACTAGCATGAAAACCCAGATGTATGGTCACATCTCTAAGTCATCTGGTAATCACGTAGTTAGAATCTCAATGGCCACTTCATGTGGGTCTCTATTAACACTGAAACCATAAGGGATAGGAAATAGACCCTGGGGGACATAATTTCCAAAGTCTTTACAACTAAACTAATGCTGAGTCATCTCCTTCTTTTGATATGTCTTTAAAAGTATTATATTAAAAACAAAGGGTAAATAAAAATTCTCTAGGCTGTTTCCTTATACTCTCATATCTTTCCTTCCATGAAGATATCCCTGATCCTAAGTGCTTTTTACATTCTATTCCCATTATTATTCATAGAGGACCCCAAATTCGATTAGGGATGCTAAGTCCTATGACAAAGGGCTTGGTATAGACAGTGTGGTAACCAGTTTTTAAAGTGATTCATTAGCATTAAACTAGAAAGAAAGGAAAGGGGCTGCAAACTTTGGCTTAATCCTGTTGCAACTCCAATATTTGCCCAGTTACAGGGCCATGCAGATCAGCTCAAGATCCTGAAACCCTTGCCACCTAGTCTTTAAATCTATAGTGTTCAAGGGGACCCAAAACAAACCTCTAAAGATAAAAATCAGAGAACCCCCAGCTTTAAGATGGCAACATAAAGACATCAGTGATTCTGTGTCCCTCTGAAATCATCTGAAAACAGAAAGAATAAGAAACAGAATTAGAGAGGACGAACCTCAGTATATTGGAACAAGAGTTACAGTAAAAATTGGACCAATGGACAGAAGAATGTTGAGAAAAGCCACATAAAAATCTATGTGGAAATACTGAAGGAAAAAGAAAGAAAAACAGACAAACAGAAGGCAGAGAATGTACACCAGGAAAATTCCCCATGGAATGACAACATCCTGCCAAACCATTATTTTTCAGGAAATTTAAATATCAAAAATGGCCTCTAAGAAATAAGAGTTCAGAGTATAGTCAGAAGGATTTAAGAAAGAAATACCAAGACCAAAGGACTTCACTGGTTTTTTATTTTTTATTTATTTTCTCTTAATAGGCTGAAAAGAATTAAGAGAAAAAAAATGGAAAAGAAAAAAAATCACCATAGAATTTGCAGCCACCAGATAAGGAAGCATAATATAAAACAAATTAATGGTGGGAGCCCAGGCCCAGGTAAGTCTCAGGACTTCCCACTCTGACCTGCATGACAGCCCAGGCCTAGGGTCACCCCCACACAGAGCAGAGGACCATGGTAAGATTCCCCATTTACCAACATGCTGCTCCCCCTGCAGGCCTCCATCTTGGGACACTGCAGCCATCACCATAGCCCTCCCCACGTAGTAGCCTCCACTTTGAGACAACAGAAAAGTCCTGGAGGCAGCTACAACTCCAAACAGGAAGCCCAAAGCCATTGTAAGGCCCACACTTTTGGCCCCATCCCTGAAAGTGGTTCCATCCGTCTTGGGACACCCTCACTGCTCTCTTGAGTTACCTCCACGATTGTTGCCACCAACTTTAGATGCTGTAGCATCCTTCTTGGGACACTGTCCAGGGACAGCCTAAAACCAAGGTGAGGTACAGGTAATCTGCAGGGACACTACAAGATCATAGAGTAGAACTGTAATACCCCAGATCCACACTGCAAGAAAGGAAGACACATAGACAACATGAAAAAACAAGGGAAGAAAGTGCCCCAAACCAACCAAGATAGTTCAACAATAGAATCCACGGACAGTGCAGTTGCTGAAATGTCAGAGAAAGAGTTCAGGATGTATATAATTAAAATGATCTGTGAATTAAAGAGTGACATAAGAGAACAAATACAAAAATTGATCAGTCTACCAAAGAGATAAGAGAACAAATACAGGCATCCATTAATCACAGCAACAAAGAGATAAGGGAACAAATACAGGTAGCAAAGGATTACTTCAAGAAAGAGATTCTGGAAAAAAATAAACCAATCAGAAATCCTTGAAATGAAGGAAACAATAAACCAAATAAAAAACTCAATAGATGTATAACAATGAGTGTCTTCTTCCACCATCCATGCAATTCCCCTTATCCCTCCCTTTTCCTCCCACCCTTCTTCCCTATGTAGAGATAATCTTCTTCCCATGTTCTTCCTCTCTCCTCCATTTTTAGGGGTGCCTTTTATATCATTGAAGACATTCAGCATTTTTTTTTTTGGGATTGGCTAACTTCACTTAGCATAATCTGCTCTAATGCCATCCATTTCCCTGCAAATGCCATGATCTTATTATTTTTTAGTGCTGAGTAATATTCCATTGTGTATATATGCCACATTTTTTTTATCCATTCATCCATTGAAGGGCATCTAGGTTGGTTCCACAGTCTGGCTATTGTGAATTGTGCTGCTATAAACATTGATGTGGCTATATGCTGTTTTTTGGTCCTTTGGGTATAGTCTGAGAAGAGGAATAGCTGGATCAAATGGTGGTTCCATTCCCAGCTTTCCAAGGAATCTCCATACTGCTTTCCAAATTGGCTGCACCAATTTTCAGTCCCATCAGCAGTGTATAAATGTACCTTTTCCCCTGTATCCTCAAGCTGAAGGTGCAAGGGTGGGAAAAATATACCACTCACGTGGACCACATAAACAAGAAGATAAAGTGGACTTCAAACCAAAGCTAGTGAAAGGATATAAACAAGGACATTTCATATAAGGGAGTCATTCATCAGCAAGACATAACAATTATAAATATCTATGCCCCAAACAACGGGGCATCACTGTATATCAAACAAAACCTTCTTAACTACAAGATTCAAATAGATCACAACACAATAATACTTGGTGACTTTAAGACAACTCTCTCACCACTGGATAGATCTTCTAAACAAAAAATTTAAAAAAGAAACTATAGAACTAAATCAAACAATAGACTTAACAGACATATAGAATATTCCATCCATTAACGGGCGAGTACACTTTGTTCTCAGTAGCACATTTCTTCAAAATAGACCATAATGTTATTCCACAAAGCAAATCTCAACAAAGACAAAAAAATTAGAAATACCCTGCATTCTATCTGACCATAATGGAATGAAATTAGAAATCAATGGTAGAATAAAAAATAGAAGCTACTCCAACACCTGGAGACTAAATAATATGCTATTGAATGACACATGGGTAACAGAAGACATCTGGAAAGAGAAAAAAAAATTCTTAGAGGTCAATGGGAACTTGGATACGACTTGTCAAAATCTCTGGGACACTATGAAGGCAGTGCTAAGAGGAAAGTTCTTTTCATTAAAGTCATTCATTTAAAGAAGAGAAAGTTGACAAATAAATGACCTGGCATTACATCTCAAAGTCCTAGAAAAAGAAGGACAAACCAACAACAAAAGTGGTAGAAGACAGGAAATATTAAAATCAGGGTGGAAATCAATGAATGTGAAACAAAAGAACAATTCAAAAAATTGACAAAACAAAAAGCTGGTCCTTTGAAAAAATAAATAAAATCGACAAACTTTAGCCACCCTAATGAAAAGGAGAAAAAAATCAAACTATTAAAATTTGTGATGAAAAAGGAATTATCATGATGGACACAATTGAAATACAGAAGACAATTAGAAACTATTTTGAAAATTCATACTCCAGTGAAATAGAAAACATTGAAGACATCAACAAATTTCTAGAGGAATATGATCAACCCAAACTGAGTCAAGAGGACATACACAGTTTAAATAGATCAACTTCAAGCAAGGACATAGAAGACATCATTGAAGCCTACCAACCGTGAAAAACCTGGGACCAAACGGATTCACAGCTGAGTTCTACAAGACCTACAAAGAAGAATTAATGCCAGTACTCCTCAAATTATTCTATGAAATAGAAAAAGAGGGAACCCTTCCAAACTCATTCTACAAATCTAGTATCATCCTGATACCCAAACCAGACAAAGATATATCAAGGCAAGAAAATTTCAGACCAATATCCCTGGTGAACATAGATGCAAAAATTCTCAATAAAATTCTGGCAAATTGCAAACAAAAATATATTAAAAATAGTGCACCATGATCAAGTGGGGTTCATTCCAGGGACACAAGGTTGATTCAATGTACAAAAATCAATAAATGTAATTCATCATATCAATAGACTTAAAGATAAGAATCATATGATCATCTCAATTCATGCAGAGAAAGCATTTGACAAAATACAGCATCCTTTCATGTTCAAAACACTAGAGAAACTAGGGACAGTAGGAACATACCTCAAAATCATAAAAGCTATCTATGCTAAGCCCAAGGCCAACCTCATTCTAAAGGGAGAGAAATTGGAAGCATTCCCTCTAAAAACTGGAACAAGACAGGGATGCCATTTTTCACCACTCTATTCAACATAGTCCTTGAAACTCTAGTCAGAGCAATTAGACAGATGAAAGGGAATAAATGGATATGAATGGGAAAAGAAGAACCCAAACTATCACTATTTGCAAGTGACATGATTCAGAGGATCTAAAAAAACTCCACCAGTAAACTTTTAGCATTAATAAATGAATTCAGCAAAATAGCAGGATTTAAAGTCAATACCCATAAATCAAATGTGTTTACTATATATCAGTGATGAATCCTCTGAAAGAGAAATTAGGGAAACTACCCCATTCACAATAGCCTCAAAAAATAATAAATAAATAAATAAATAAATAAATAAATATTTGGGAATTAATTTAACAAAAGAGGTGAAAGACCTCTATAATGCAAACTACAGAATACTAAAGAAAGAAATTGAAGAAGACCTTAAAATATGGAAAGATCTCCTATGCTCTTGGATAGGCAAAATTAATATAATCAAAATGGCCATACTACCCTAAGCTCTATACAGAGTCAATGTGATTCCAATTAAAAACCCAACATCATTCCTTATAGAAATAGAAAAAGTAATCATGAAGTTCATTTGGAAAAATCTTATTTTTCCCAGAATAGCTAAAGTAATCCTTAGCAAGACGAGTGAAGCAGGAGGCATCACAATATCAGACCTTAAACTATACTACAAAGCTATAGGAACAAAAATGGCATGGTGTTGGCACCAACATAGACATGTAGACCAATGGTACAGAATAGAAGACACAGAGGCAAACCTACTTATAAATACAGTTATCTCTTAGTAAACAAAAGTTCCAAAAACATACATTGGAGAAAAGATAGCCTCTTCAACAAATGGTGCTGAGAAAACTGGAAAGCCATATGCAGCAAAATGAAACTAACCCCCTATCTCTCACCATGCACAAAACTCAACTCAAAGTGGATCAAGGACCTAGGAATTATATCAGAGACCCTGTGCTTAACAGAGGAAAAAGTAGGCCCAAATCTTTATCACGTCAGATTAGGGCCTAACTTCCTTAACAAGACCCCTAAAGCACAAGAAATAAAATAAAGAATCAATAAATGGGATGGATTCAAAACTAAAATTCTTTTTCTCAGCAAAAGAAACAATCAATTAGATGAAGAGAGATCATACATTTTGAGAGCACATCAGACAGAGCGCTACTCTCCAAGATATATAAAGAACTCATAAAACTTAACACCCATGAAACAAACACCCCAATCAATGAATGGGCTAAGGAGCTGAACAGACATGTTTCAGAAGAAGATATACAAGTGATCAACAATATATAAATAATGTACAACTTTTCTAGTAATTAGAGAAATGCAAATCAAAACTACTTTGAGATTTCATATCATGCCAGTCAGAATGGCAGTTATTAAGAATACAGACAATAAGTATTGTCAAGGATGTGGGGGAAAAGGCATACTCAAACGTTGCTGGTGGGACTGAAAATTGGTGCAACCAATCTGGAAAACAGTATGGAGATTCCTTAGAAAACTTGGAATTGAACCAGTATTTGACCCAGCTATCCCACTCCTCAAATTAATAAATGAATTTAGGAAAGTAGCAGTGTATGAAATCAATACCCATAAATCAAATGGATTTCTAGACATCCGTGATACCTAAAGGACTTAAAATCAGCATACTGTAGTAACATAGACCATCAATGTTTATGATAGCAAAATTCACAATAGCTAAACTATGGAACCAACCTAGACGCCCTTTAATAGATGAATGGATAAAGAAACTGTGGTATATATACATAATGGAATATTACTTAGCATTAAAAGAGAATGAAACTATGGCATTTGCAGGTAAATGGATGGTGCTGCAGGATATCATGCTAAGCAAAGTAAGTCAGTCCTCCAAATCCAAAGGCTGAGTATTCTCTCTGACTTTTGGATGATGATCCATAATGGTTAGGGGGGACATGGGATGGAGGAACTGTGACTAGGCAAAAGGGAAGGGGGAGGGGTCTGATTTTGGACACCTTCCGCACTCCCTGAAAATTTCCCATCACAGCACACATACCACTCCTTTCCCTCCCACCCCCCCCCCCACCCCCACAAAGCCAGTCCAGCTAAACATCCCAGACTTGGCCTGGAGCTTCCCTTGTCCATCATTTGGCCACTGACTAAAATTTCCTACACTAGGACTCTTCAAAGCACCTCAAGGCCTCTTTACTTGTGAGAAACAGCCATTTATATCCTGAGCAAACTGGGTGCTGGTTGCAGATGTTTGGTCAAGCCCCGCAGCTTGGCTGTGGGTGGAGGGCCAAGCCCCTCAGGGTGTTCACATTTCCACCACCAGGACAAGGAAGCGACCAGGGCAGCTGAGGAGCCCTTGGTGCATTAGTGGAGACAGGGGCAGAGACAGGTGATGGGGTGGGGCAGGCCAGGGCCCTGGCCAGGAGCAGGCTCCTGATGGGGGCAGGGTGAGGGGGCAGGAGCAGGCTCCTGATAGGGCGGGGTGAGGGGGCAGGGCCAGGAGGAGACAGATGAGCAGGAGTGTGTCCAGGGCGCTGGCCAGGAGCTGGCACATGATGCTGGGGTGCAGCAGAGCCAGCTTGCGGAAGGATTTCATGGGTGAGGAGGAAGGAAGTGCTGGGGGTGGTGAGTGGACATCGCTGAGTGTTGGCCCCAAGGTGAGCAGCAGGTCTGAGCTCTAGCCTTAGAAGAGGGTTGGGGTGTGCTGAGGGAATTTAGTTTTGGATTTTAAATACTTGTTATACATATTAAAAACATTGTCCCTCAGGCAATAGCTATGTGATAAAAATGAATATTTACATACCCTAAAATCACAACTTTTATCAGTGTATTATTATATATTTAGGATACATCATAGTTACATATTTATTGATGTGTATTTATACACAGTAGTGGGGTTCATTTTGACGTGATAATATGTTTGCGGTACGTAATTTGCTCTATTTCAGTCCTCAGTGCTTCCTCTTTCCTGCGCCCCCTGCCTACCCCTATTCTCTTCCTCTCCTTTGCTGGTCTTCTTTCCAGTTATTTATTGTCTTTGTTAAAAGTTGGTGCTTTATAGATAAACAATTAACTGTGGGATATTCATATATGTCCATAGCGTGGTTTTGTCGATTTCATTGCACATTTCCTCCCTCTACCGGCCCCTCCTCAACCTCCTGACTATTCCACTGAGCTTCCCCTAGTTTTCACAGAATCTGTACCCTTCCTTACTTTGCTCAAGCTTTTGCAAATGAGAAGAAACTTCAACCCTTGGTTTTCTGGGTTTAGCTTATTTCACTTAGTATCATATTCTCCATTTCCATCCATTTATCAGCAAATGCCAAAATTTCATTGTTCACTATGGCTGGGTAAAACTCCATTGTGTATATAAACTGCATTTTCTTAATCCATTCATCTGTTGATGGGTCCCTGGGCTAGTTTTATAACTTGACCATTTTGTATGGTGCTGCTACAAACATTGATGTGGCTATATTACTACAGATATGCTGAGTTTAGTTCATTTGGATAAGTACTGAGGAGTGGGAGGGCTGGGTCATATGGTTGTTCCATTTCTAGGTTTTTAAAAAAATTTTTTTTAGTTGTCAATGGACTATATTTTATTTATTTATATGTGGTGCTGAGAATCTAACCCAGTGCCTCACACATGCTAAGCAAGTGCTCTACCATTGAGCTACAGCCCTAGCCCCCATTCCTAGTTTTTTAAGGAATAGCCATATTGCTTTCCAAAGTGGTTATACTAATTTGCAGTGTCCTCAAAAATGTATGGCTGTTCCTTTTCTTCCACTACTTTCCTGTATTATCATTTGTATTCTTGATGATTGCCATTCTATCTGGAGTGAGATGAAATAGTTTTGATTTACATTTCCCCAATTGCCAGAGTTGTTCAACACTTTCCATCTACTCATTGGCCATTTGTTTTTCTTCTTTTGAGAAATGCCTGTTTAGTTCTTTTGTCCATCTACTGATTGATTTACTTGTGTGTGTGTCTGTGTTTTAAGCTTTTTGAGTTCTAATATATTCTGGATATTAAACCTTTGTCATAGGTTTACCTAACAAAGGTTTTCTCCATTCTGTAGGCTTGCTCTTTGATTGCCTAATTGTTTCCTTTGCTGTGCAGAAGCTTTTTAATTTGATGCTGTTCCACTTATTGATTCTTTATTTCTTGGGCTTTTAGAGTCTTGTTAAGGAAGTTGGAATCTGTGCCAATGAGTTAGAATGTTGACCCTATGTTTTCTTCTACTGGTTGCAGTTTCTGGTCTAATTTCTTGGTCTTTGATCCACTTTGATTTGACTTTTGTGCTGAGTTTCGTTCTTCTATAATGGATATCCAGTTTTCCTAGCACTATGTGATAAAAGGCTATCTTTCCTCAAACATGTAGTTTTAGCACCTTTGTCAAGTATCAGATGACTGTTACTATGTGGGTGTGTCTTTTATTCTCTTCCATTGGTCTTTATGTCAACTCTGATGGCAATACTCTGTTGTTTTTTTGGTTACTGTAACTCTGTAGTATAATTTCAGATCAGGTGTAGTGATACCACCAGCATCAATCTTCTCTTTCAGGGTTGCTGTGGATATTCTGGGTCTCTTATTCCAAAGGACTTTTTTTTTTTTTTAGTTTTGTGAAGAGTATCTTTGGTATTTTGATGGGGATTACTTTGAATCTGTATGGTGCTTTTGGCAGTATGGCCATTTTAACAATATTAATTTTGCCTGTCCAAGAATACAGGAGGTCTTTTTCCATCTTGTAAGATCTTCTTCAGTTTCTTTCTTCAGCATTTTTTTTCCTTGTAGTTTTCTTTGTGGAGGTCTTTCATCTCCTTGGTTAATTTAGTTTCCCATTTTTTGAGGTTATTGTGAATAGGATAGTTTTCCTAATTTATTTCTCAGCAGATTTATTATTGGAGTATAGGTGACCTATTGATTGGTGCATATTGGTTGTATCCTGCTACTTTGCTGAATTTATCAGCTCTAGAAGGAGTCTGGTGGAGATTTTGGGTCTTCTAGATGCAGAATCATGTCATCAGCAAACAGATAATTTGACTTCTCCTTTTCCTCTTTGTAGTCCTTTAATTTTCTTCTCTTGCCTGGTTACTCTGGTTAGAGTTCCAAGGACTATATAGAGAATGGTGAGAGTGGAGATCCTTGTCTTTTCCAGCTTCTTTTCTGCTCAATATGATGTAGGCTTTGTTTTTGTCATATATTTCTTGTATAATGTTGTGGTAAGTTCCTTTCATACTTAGTTTCTCCAGCATTTTTAACCTGGATGGGTCCTGTATTTTTTCAAAGGCTTTTTCTTCATTTATGGAGATGACCCTATGATTCTTGTCCTTAATTCTGTATGTGGTGCATTACATGTGTCGTTTTGCATATGTTGAACCAACCTTGAATCTCTGGAATGAAACTCACTTGACCATGGTGTATTATCTTCTTGATGTGTTTTTGAATGTAGTTTGGTAATATTTTCTTAAGGATTTTTACATCTCTGTTCATCAGGAGATTGGTCTATAATTTTCTTTTATTGATGTGTCTTTGTCTGGTTCACGTATTATGTTCTACTGGTTTTTGGAATGTGTTTGGGATTGTTCCCTTCCTTCCAATTTCATGGCAAAATTTGAGAAAGACTGGTGTTATAGTCTTTCTGGTACAACTCAGCTGAGAATTCATTCGGACCTGGACTTTTCTTTGTTAAAACGTTTTAATTGCTGTTTCAATTTTATTACATGACATTGGCTCATTTAGTTTTTCTATATCTTTCTGATTAAATTTTGGCAAGTCATATCCCTGTAGAAATTTGTAAAGTGTCTTCTAGATTTTCCAGTTTGTTGGGGGGTATGAATTTTCCAAATAGTTTATAAAGATCCTGTGGATTTCTGTGATGCATGTGGTGCTATCACTTTTCTCATCTCTAATTTTGTTTATTTAGGTCTTTTCTCTCATTTTGTTAGTTTGGCTAAGGATTTATCCATTTTTTTTGTCTTTATAAGAACAACTTCTCTGTTTCATTGACCATTTTTCATTGAAGTGGAGCATAAATTTATTTATTTGAGACCTAATTTTTTTTATCATAGGCAATCAATGCTGTACATTTTCCTCTTAGATTTGCTTTGAGACTGTTCCAAAGATTTTGATGTTGTATCTCTGTTCTTATTTGTATCCTATATATATATATATTTGCTTTCTTGTCTCATTTCTTCTAGGTCTCTTCTTCATTTAAGAGAATATTGTTGGATCTGTATATGTTTATGTGGGTTCTATTATTTTTCTTGATGTTGATTTCAAGTATCATTGCATTATGATCTAAAGGGATGCATGGGATATGTCAATATTTTTGAATTCACTGAGACTTACATTGATGTGGAATATGGTCAATTTGGGCAAAAGGTCCATGAGCTGCTGAGAAGAAAATAAATTCAGTTAATTGGTGTGAAGTATTATGTAGATGTCTATTAGATACACTAAAATGTGTAGTATTATTTAGGTTAGAAATATATTTATTGATTTTATGTTTGGATGACTTATTTATTGGTGCTATGCGTGTGTTGATATCACCTAAATTATAGTACTGGGATCTTAGATTTAATTTCAGGTAACATTTTTTTGATGTAATTAGGTGCACTGCCATTTGATGCTTTTAATGAATTGTTCCCTTTACCAGTATGTAGTGGACTTGTCACCTCTGATTAATTTTTGCTTGAACTCTACTTTGTCAGAAATGAGAATGGCTACTCCTGCTTATTTTCACACTCTACTTGTATGAACTAATTTTTTTTTAAAAAAATCTTTTTATTTTCAGCCTGTGGGTGTTTTTGCTTATGAGATGAGTCTCTTGCAAACAGCATATAATTATATCTTATTTTAAAATACATTCTGTGAATATATGTTTTTTAATTGGGGAGTTGAGATCATCTGCACTTAGTGTTACTATGACAGATTTTTGGGTTGTTGTGGAGAGATTTCCTGCCATCTTGGTTTATTTTCTAAGTTTAATTTGTTCAGTTTTCTATTAGTTGCTCTTCTAGAGAACTTCATCCATTTGAGGGCTTTGGGGTTTGTTTTTGAGCTCTGTGTGTAGTATACTTTTAAGTATTTTTTGTAGTGCTGGCTTAGGGTCATGAATTCCTCTAGTTTATTCTTAACATGGAAAGTTTTTATTTCTACTTTGATTCTGGAAGATAGCTTTGCTGTATATAGCAATATTGGCTCACTATTGTTTTATTTATGAGCTTGGCCTATCTTACTTCAAGCCCTCTTTGATTATAGGATGTGAGTTGATTAGTAAGAAGTGAGCCTTATTGATTTACCTCTAAATGTGACCTGATGTTTTTCTCTTGTAGCTTTTAATATTCTTATTTTCTATTTTAGAAATTTTGATATGATGTATCTTGGAGAGGTTCTTCTTTGATCTTGTCTATTTGGGGTTCTGTGTGTCCTGTATGTGGATTTAGATTTCATTACTAAAGTCAAGAAAATTTTCTCCTATTGATTCACTAAAAAGGTTCTTAATGCCCTTAGCCTGTATCTTCATGTTCTCTTCTATCTCAAAGACTCTGAAATTTGGTCTCTTGATGTTGTCCCAGAGTTCTTATATATTCTGATCATGGTCTTTTATAAGGTTTTTACTTTATTACATACTGAATATTCAATTTCATATACTCCATGTTCAAGACCTGAAGTTCTATTTTCAACATCATCTAGTCTGTTGGTGATACTTTCAGATTTTTAATTTGATTCCTTGTGTCTTTCATTTCATGAGTTCTGAATGGTATATTTTCAGTATTTCTATTTCTTTATTGAAATGGTCTTTCACTTCCTGTATTTGCTCTGAATTCATTCCTTAAATCTTCTTTTACCTCATTGAACACTTTAATATTTAGATTTCTATAGCCTTTCTCTGTAATTTAATCCTCATTTATATCTGTGGGTTAGTGTTTGAGGGATTTTAATTTCTCAGGGAGACTTATTTGTTACTTTATGTTTTTAGAGGTCTTGGACCTGTGCATCTGTTGAGATGGATTCCTCTTCCTTTTATATGTGTGGGTTCTTTGGTGTGTATTTTTTTTTCTATTTTTGTTCTTGGGATTTATGTTTGTTTTTACTGTATATGTCCAGAAGTGAGACCTGAAAGTCCCTTTCAGGCTGTTTCTACTTGGCAACTGGTCATTGGTTTGAGGTTTTTGTCTGTCCTATTCTATGTATTGAATTACTGTTGAAGCTTGAGTAAGGCTAGTTTGTGCATAGAGTGAGGTTTGCTGTCACTTGATTGATTTGTGAGTTCAGTTCAGTAGTAGGATCTCCTTCCTGTGATTTTGTAGTGTCCTAATCACTTTTCTGCCTCTCTTAGAAAAAGGGGGAGCAAGGAATAGAAATCATGGTAGCAACCACTATACAGCCTTAAAAGACATGTCTGGTGCCTACTATTACATCCCTAGTGATGATTGACACCTGAATAGAAATACTGGGGTCAGCCTTTCACATTAGCATCAACAATAAAAAGCCATGAACTGGATCTGACATTAAATAGCAGGTGTTAATTCACTGACTATTATTATGTATTAACAACCATAACAACACGAATGGTGGGGGTAGGATTTATATACGCTAAATAGTTCTATCAGATAGTGAAATTGTAGTTTCTTAGGTGAAGAGAAAATGAGGTAGGAAGGCAAGTGAAAGTTTGAAACATTTAAAAAGTGAACAGAAGGGAAGCAATAGAGAGATATCAGGTGACAGGTATAAAGAATAAAAAATACAAGTAATACAGGAAGAGGGAACAAGACAGTTTGGCTCTAAGAGGGAGTAGAAAGTGAAGAAGGAGTAAAAAGGAGAACAAAAACAGAGGTACAAACAAGTAAAAAAAAATCAAACCAAAACAAATCTATATAAAGTTTTATCTCTTCAAAATCAAAACAAGGCTGAATAACAAAAGGGAGAAGAAAAAAGCAATTAAAGTGAAAGAAAAAAATTAAGTAAATATATTAATATATTATCATGCATATTACATATATAAAATATATTCATTATATTACATATTCAAACCTATCAGTGCAGCAAGAACGTACACATACACACAGAATGGAAAAAGTAAAAATTCAAAATAAAAAAGGGGAAAAATTAGGAAAAATTCTTTAAAGAGAAATAAAGGGCTTCTTCTGTTGAGGTGGTTAAAACTGTTGGCATGGATGGGTGGTCATTGCCTATGCTGTTGAACCATTCTTTGCATTTTATTCTGGGCTCTTACCCCTTAGATCAAGGGCTGGGGTTGTTAAATCTGACATCTTTGTTTTCTCCAAGAAGTTGCTAGCCTTTGGGGCCTGGAGACAAAGTTGGCTGTCAGCTTCCTGTTTCACAGTATAGGGTGGGATAGACTGGGGTCTATTGACAATTGGAATTTTACCTGCACTGTCCAGGTGGATGCCCTCCCTGAGTGAGGCTCATTATGGAGTTTTAAATGAGAAGTTCTGGCAGCTGGGGTTTAGTTCTTGCTTTACTTCAGAACTTTGTCGGAAGGTGTGAGATTAGACCACACCTCCTGTTTCTGGGCAGATGCTCACCTCTGCTGGACGTCTGGGTCTGAGGGACCTTTCAAAAATTCTACTCTCCCCATGGGATATCTAATTCTTTGCAGTTCTCATGTAGTCCATTACCATGGATGTGTGTCATCCTGAGGGGCTTCATCAGACCTGGAAAACAGATGTGCTTTTCTAATCTGCTGTTGGCCTCTTCCCAGTTTCTTGATTGGGCCACATCACAAAGGGAACCCAAGCTTCTCTCCCCTTAGTATTCCTATCCTGGATTGCCCTAGGCACCATCCTTTCTGTGCCTCTCAGGTGACTGCTGGGTCTAGGTGGCTACACCCTTTTGAGCTTCTGACCTTCATCCTCTCCAGGCTGTCCTGTGGCCACTTGCAGATGGTTCCCACTATGATTCTCCACTCATTGGCCAAGAGATTCCAATCGCTTCTCTATCAGCAGCTTCCTCCACTGTCTCTGGGTCACTTAGGATGGGCCTTTCTCTCTATTCCACAAGTTCCCCTAGGTTGATTTTATTCTCCATGCTTTCCTCTTTCAGCCTCCCCTCTGCAGGGGGCTGGAGGCACCGACACTGCTGCCACCAGCTAAGCTGGCACATCTCTAATGTATTATTTCTTATTTTGTGTTCAAAGCTTCTGACGTTCTGTGTCCCCATGCTTATTGTGCTGCCAGTGTTGGATTTCAGTGAATTCCCTGTCACCCACGTTGCTGAGAAGCAGAACTCCAGCTGCTTGAATCTTGACCTGAGGAGCAATTGAAGACTAAACCCTAACCCTCTAATCCGTTATCTTCCATCCTCAATATGACATTTAAATTTTTTTAAAAAATTCTAATTTGTAATATATGACACCAGAATGCATTAGAGTTCATATTACACATATAGAGCACATTTTTCACATCTCTGGTTTTATACAAAGTATATTCACACCATTTGTGTCTTCATACATGTACTTAGGGTAATGATGTCCATCTGATTACACCATCTTTTATACCCCCCAGGTCCCTCCCTTCACCTCTCTCCCCTTTGTCCTATCTAGAGTTTATCTAATCTTCCCATGCTCCCCCTACCAACCCCACTATGAATCAGCCTCAGAGAAAACATTTGGCCTTTGGTGTTTTGGATTGGCTAACTTCACATAGCATTATATTCTTCAACTCCATCCATTTACCTGCAAATGCCATGATTTTATTCTCTTTTATTTCTGAGTACTATTCCATTGTGTGTGTGTATATGTATGTGTATGTGTGTGTGTGTGTGTGTGTGTGTGTGTGTGTGTATCACATTTTCTTTATCGATTCATCTACTGAAGGGCATCCAAGTAGGTTCCACAGTTTAGCTTTTGTGAAATGTGCTGCAATAAACATTGATGTGGCTGTGTCCCTGTAGTATGCTGTTTTTAAGTCCTTTGGGTATAGACCGAGGAGTGGGATAGCTGGGTCAAAAGGTGGTTCCATTCCCAGTTTTCCAAGGAATCTTCATACTGCTTTCCATATTGGCTGCACCGTTTTGCAGTAGCACCAGCAATGTTTGAGTATGCCTTTTCCGCCACATCCTTGCCAAAACTTATTGTTGCTTGTATTCTTAATAGCTGCTATTCTGACTGGAGTCAGATGAAATCTTAGAGTAGTTTGGATTTGCATTTCTCAAATTGCTAGAGGTGTTGAACATTTTTTCATATATTTGTTGATTGATTGTATATCACCTTCTGAGAAGGGTCTGTTCAGTTCCTTGGCCCATTTATTGATTGGGTTATTTGCTTTTTTGGTGTTTAGCTTTCTGAGTTCTATATATACCCTAGAGATTAGTGCTCTATCTGATGTGTGAGGGGTAAAGATTAGCTTCCAAGCTGTAGGCTCTCTATTCACCTCATTGATTGTTTCTGTTGCCGAGAAGAAACTTTTTAGTTTGAGACCATCCCATTAATTAATTATTTTGCCAAAGGAGTCTTATTAAGGAAGTAGGGGCCTAATTTGATATGATGGAGATTGGGGCCTATTTTTTTCTATTAAGTGCAGGGTCTCTTGATTCAATTTGAGTTCAGTTTTGTGCATGGTGAGAGATAGGGGTTTAATTTTATTTTGTTGCGTATGGATTTCCAGTTCTCCCAGTACATTTGTTGAATAGGCTATCTTTTCTCTAATGTGTGTTTTTGGCGCCTTTGTCTAGTATAAGATAACTGTAATTTGGTGAGTTAGTCTCTGTGTTCTTCATTCTGTACCATTGGTCTACATTTCTATTTTGGTGCCAATACCATGCTGTTTTTGTTACTATTGCTCTGTAGAATAGTTTAGATTCTGGTATAGATGCCACCTGCTTCACTCTTCTTTCTAAGGATTGCTTTAGCTATTATGGGTCTCTTATTTTTCTGGATGAATTTAATGATTGCTTTTTCTATTTCAATGAGGAATGTCATTGGGATTTTACTTGGAATTGCATTAAATCTGAATAGTGCTTTTGGTAGTGTGGTCATTTTGGCAATATTAATTCTGCCTATCAGAGAACAAGGGAGATCTTTCCATTTTCTAAGGTCTTCTTTAATTTCTTCCTTTAGTGTTCTGTAGTTTTCATTGTAGAGATCTTTCACTTATTTTGTTAGGTTAATTCCCAAGGATTTTTTTTTTTGAGGCTATTATAAATGGGGTAGTTTTCCTTGTTTCCCTTTCAGAGGATTTGTCACTGACATACAGAAATGCCTTTGATTTATGGGTGTTGATTTTGTATCCTGCTACTTTGCTGAGTTCATTTACTAATTCTAAAAGATTTCTGGTGGAATTTTTTGGGTATTCTAGGTATAGAATCATATTGTCAGAAATAGTGCTATTTTGAGTTCTTCTTTTTCTAACTGTATCCCTTCAATTTCTTTCATCTGTTTAATTGTCTGGCCAGTGTTTCAAGAGCTATGTTAAATAGAAATGGTGAAAGAGGGCAACCCTGTCTTCTTTCAGTTTTTAGAGGGAATGCTTTCAATTAAATTTCTAACCCATTTAGAATGACGTTGGCCTTGGGCTTAGCATAGGTAGCTTTTACAATGTTGAGATATATTCCTGATATCCCTAGTTTTTCTAATGTTTTGTACATGAAAGGGAGCTTTATTATGTCAAATGGTTTTTTCTGTGTCTATTGAGATGATCATATGGTTCTTATTTTTAAATATATTGATGTGATGAATTACATTTATTGATTTCCATATGTTGAACCAACCTTGCATCCCTGGGATGAACCCCACTTGATCATGGTACATGATCTTTTTGATATGTTTTTGTATTTGATTTGCCAGAATTTTATTGAGAATTTTTGCATCTACATTCATTAGAGATATTGGTCTGAAGTTTTCTTTCTTTGATGTGGCTTTGCCTGGTTTTGAAATCAGGGTGATTTTGGCCTCATAGAATGAGTTTGGAAGTGCTGCCTCCTTTTTTTATTTTCTGAAATAAATTGAAGAGGATTGATTTGGTTCTTCTTTAAAGGTATTATAGAACCTGGCTGTGTATCCATCTGGTCCTGGGCTTTTTGTGGCTGGTAGGCTTCTGATAGCGTCTTCTATTTCATCGCTTGAAATTGATCCGTTTAAATTGTGTATATCATCTTGATTTAATTTGGGCAAATCATATAACTATAGAAATTTGTCGATGCCTTCAATATTTTCTATTTTATTGGAGTACAAGTTTTCAAACTAATTTCTAATTCTCTTCTGTATTTCTGAAGTGTCTGTTGTGATGTTTTCTTTTTCATTATGTATGTTAGTAATTTGAGTTTTCTCTCTCCTTCTCTTAATTAGCATGGCTAAGATGGCTAAGGGTCTGTCAATTTTATTTATTTTTTCAAAGAATCAACTTTTTTTGTTAATTTTTTCAATTGTTTCTTTTGTTTCAATCTCATTTCTGATTTTAATTATTTTCTGTCTTCTGCTTTTGGTGTTGATTTGTTCTTTTTTTTTTTAGGGCTTTGGGATTTAATGTTAATTCATTTATTTGTTGACTTTCTCTTCTTTTAAGGAATGAACTCCATGCAATAAACTTTCCTCTTTGTACTGCCTTCTCAGTGTCCCAGAGATTTCAACACATTGTATCAGTGTTCTCATTTATCTCTAAGAATTTTTAATCTCCTCCTTGATGTCTTTTGCAACCCATTGTTCATTCAGTAGCATATTATTTAGTCTCCAAGTGTTGGAGTAGCTTTTATTTCTTATTTTATCATTGATTTCTAATTACATTCCAGTATCTCTACTTTATATTTGCTAAGAGTTGCTTTGTGGCAAAACATATGGTCTATTTTAGAGAAAGAGCCATGTGCTGTGAGAAGAAATTGTATATTTGCTTGAAGGATGAAATAATCTATATATGTCAGTTAAGTCTAAATTATTCATTCTATTATTGAGTTCTATAGTTTCTTTTTTCAGCTTTTGTTTGGATGATCTATCCAGTGGTGAAAGAGGTGTGTTAAAGTCACCCAGAATTATTGTGTTGTCTATTTGATGACTCATTATCTTGAGAAAAGCTTGTTTGATGAAAATAGATGCTCCATTGTTTGGGGCATATAAATTTATCGTTGTTATGTCTTGTTGATGAATCGTTCCTTTAAGCAGTATGAAGTGTCCTTATTTATCCCTTTTGATTAACTTTGGGCTGAAGTCTACTTTATTTGATATGAGGATGCAAACCCCTGCTTGCTTCCGCAGTCCATGTAAGTGGTATGATTTTCCCCAACCTTTCACCTTCAGTCTGTTGGTGTTTTATGTTAGTTGTCCTATGAGATGAGTCTCTTGGAGGCAGCATATTGTTGGGTCTTTTTTTTTTTTTTCAAATCCAATCTGCCAGTCTATGTCTTTTGATTGGTGAGTTTAAACTATTAACATTCAAGGTTATTATTGAGACATGATTTGTATTCCCAGCCACTTTTGTTGAGTTTTGGTGTTTAACTTGATGTGGTTTCTTTTTTTGATTCATTTTTCCTTTAGTGTAATTTCTCTCTTTACTGATTTTCATTATTGTTCTTCATTTCTTCCTCATGGAATATTTTGCCGAGGATGTTCTGTAGTGCAGGCTTTTGAATTGTAAACTCTTTTAACTTTTGCTTATCATGGAAGGTTTTTATTTCATCATCAAATCTAAAGTTTAATGTTGCTTGATATAAGATTCTTGGTTGGCATCCATTTTCTTTTAGAGCTTGATAGACATTGTTCCAGGATCTTCTAGTTTTCAGGGTGTGGGTTGAAAAAATCTTCACATAATCTTATTGGTTTCTCCCTATATGTAATCTGATTCCTTTCTCTTGTGGCTTTTAATATTCTCTCCTTATTCTGTACAATAGGCATTTTCATTATAATGTGCCTTGGTGTGCATCTGTTATAATTTTGTACATTTGGCGTCCTGCAAGCCTCTTGAATTTGTTTTTTCAGTTTGTTCTTTATGTTCAGAAAATTTACTGATATTATTTCATTGAATAGATTGCTCATTCCTTTGGGTTTGAACTCTATTTATTCCTCTAACCCAATAACTCTTAAATTTGGTCTTTTTATGCTATCTCATATTTCTTGAATGTTCTGTTCATGAGCTTTACTATTTTCACTGTGTGGTCTACATTTTTTTTAAGATTATATATTTTGTCTTCATTGTCTGAGGTCCTATCTTCCATGTGGTCTAATCTGTTGGTGATGATTTCAATTGGACTTCTAACTTGGACATATTATTCCTTTCATTTCAAGGATTTCTGTTTGGTTTATTTTTTAGAACCTCCATCTCTCTATTAAAATAATCTTCTGCTTCCTGTATTTGTTTATGTAGCTCCTTGTCAAAATGATCTTTTGCTGCCTGTATTTGCTCTTTTATATCATCCTTAAATTCATAGAACATTTCAATTATGTACATCCTGAACTCCTTTGAGATGAAGGATAATATTATCAGATCCCAATATAAACCATATACACCCTCAAAACAAATGTTTGCTATTAACACATTTACAGTTTGGTCACAATGTACAGAAATGGTGAATTCAATTATTATCTACAGTACTCCATAGGTTTGTAAAAGGGTATACAGTTTCTGATGATGGATGAGGAACTGGGGGTGAGGAGTAGGATGATATGCTGAGGAGGTGAAGGTGAGGATATAGAATTGTTATATCTTAGGAAGTGTGAAGGAGAAATACAAAGAGGAAGATTAGTAGCAGGAGAATGAGAAGATGTAGTTTTGTGTAGACAAGTAAGTGGGAAGACAGTAGAGTACATAAAACAAACACACATATATATTAAGAAAAATAAGGGGCTGGGGATGTGGCTCAAGCGGTAGCGCGCTCGCCTGGCATGCGTGCGGCCCGGGTTCGATCCTCAGTACCACATACCAACAAAGATGTTGTGTCCGCTGAGAACTAAAAAATAAATATTAAAAATTCTCTCTCTCTCTCTCTCTCCTCTCTCCTCTCTCACTCTCTCTTTAAAAAAAAATGTTAAAATAGTAGAAATTGATGGGGAAAAAAGAAAAACAAATATACAACACAACTGTAATAAATTATTCAGCCATCCCAGTCCTTAAAATCCTAATTCATGCAAAGTACTTGGTTGCACATATGTTGGGGATGTGAGGGTAGAGGAATAGAGAGGGAAAGGAAACAAAAATCTTGAAAGAAGAAACAGGGCTTGTTTTTGTTGGAGATCAGTATCTTTGCTGCTTCCCTTTTCATCCAATAGGTGTGGTTGTCAGTTGTTAGCTGGTATCTCGGCCCTCAGGGTGATGAAGGTAATCACGGTGTCACTGTGCAGGGGTAGCGGCTACTGGGGTGAGGTGGGAGTTAGAAACTGGGTACCTGGGCAAGCAGAGTTCCAACCTGGGAGTTGCTCCCACTGAAGATGGTGATGAAGGGGCCCAAGATGGAGGCTCCTGCTTTCAGCAGTGGGGTGTCAGGTCAAGTTGGGGGAGCCAGGCGATTGCCTTGGATGAAGAGTTCAGAGATGAGCTCTGTGACATGAGGACTACTGGGTGCCTGAGCAGAACCATCAGCAGTGTGTGGCTGTGGGCTGACTTCAGAGCCTGTGTGAAGTTCCTGGGTGCAGGCAGGCTATGGCCTGTAGGGGACTTTCTCTGCTGCTGTAGAGTCCCAAGATGGCAGTGACCAGGGGAGCCCCATGTTTCTACAGAGGAGTGGCGGCCATAGTTCCTCCATGTGGGAAGCTGCTGGGTGTCTTGCGTGGGAGTGGTGTGGGCGATTTCTGCTCAAGTGGGTGGCTAAAAGTTCTGTGTCAGTGCTCATGGTTCTGCTTGAGCACGTGGTGGTCCCGCGTGGGCGAGTAGTTGGGAGACCTGCTCTGACGCTGAGGCCTGGGGCCCTCAACGGGTACAGTGATTCCTACACAGGAGCAGAAATATCCCTTGCAGACTAGCAGTATTCTTGCTACTTGAGTCCCAGGTCATGGAGTGACACAGAATGCTGCCTCCCTCGCCCGCTATCTTGGATCCTCCTCTCAATATGACATTTTTAACCAAAGGATGTACAGTTAAAAAGTATGGAGTTAATTCCAAGGTGATAGCAGCCCAAAATCATGTTTAGACTTCTCTCTCTCTCTCTCTCTCTCGCTCTCCCCCCCCCCCCCCCCCAGTACTAGGGATTGAATCCAAGGGGGAAAGCCTCTTCCTGTGAGCTACCTACCCAGTCCTTTTTATTTTGAGACAGGTGTCCTTAAGTTGCTCAGGCTGGACTCCAGCTTGCAATTCTCCTGCCTTGGGCTCCCAAATTACTGGGATTGCAGGCCTGTGCCACCATGCTTGGTTCTTTTCTTCTTCTTTTTACACATAGTCTTCTTTAATTTTTTTTTTTAAATTTGATTCTGGAGATTAAACTGGGGCCTCATACACACTAGGTGAGCACCCTCCCATTGAGCTACCCACCCTCACCCCCACCCCCTAGCCCTCCTCTAGATGGTTCTTAAAGATCAAACCTTTTAGTGGTACAACTACTGAAAGTTGCTTTACTTGCTTTTTATCCCTTTGGTGGTTAGAATTGAACCCAGTGGTGCTTTTACCACTGAGATACATCCACAGCCCTTTAAAAAAATTATTAAAATTAAATTTTTTTTTTTCAGAGAAGGTCTTGCTAAATTGCCCAGACTGGGCTTGAACTTTTGATCCTGTTGCCTCAGCTTCCTGAGTACCTGGAATTACAGGAATGTGTCACCATGCCAAGGAACAATTTGCTTTATAATAACCCCCTCCCTTGAGAATGACATCAGTTCCTTCTGAGGGGAATGTCCCATGCCCTAATTATTTTCTAGTAGGCTCCACTTTTTAAAGATCCATAACTGTCAATAGATCCTGTGATAGAGGTTTGATCCCCAATGTAATAGGGGATTTGATCCCTAAACCTCTATCACAGAATCTATCTTTCTATGTTCCAGTACATAGGAAAATCATAGAATAGGTTATTCTAGATGATATATAAATGAATGGGGTATGGTTGTATTCAATAAAACTGTTTACAAACACAAGTGGCCTATTGGTTTTGGCCTATAGGCTTGCTGTAGTTCACCAATCCCAGGCCTATAGTAATAGACTTTATAGTAATTTCTAAATTGTGTTTGTTGTTAGTGATCAGTGCATATTAAGTGCATGCTTTGTGTCAAGCACTGTGCAAACATATTCCATGTGTAGGCTCATTTGATAGGCTAACTCTAGGAGGTAAGTATTTTGAAAATCCTATTTTATGGGCAAGGAAATGAAGATGTATCTCACAAGCAAACCTGGAATTTTATAGAGTCTTCATTCTTAAAGATTGTATTTCTCCTGGTTAAAAGAGGCTGTGTGTTTTATAAGTATGGCAGCATTTTAAATTTTTATTTCACTACTCATTCTGGTACACTTGGAAACTTAGTTGTTACCATTTCACTTATCCATATTGCTTCTTGAGTCTGCAGTTTATTTTTCTGCAGTTTATGCCCATGATCTTGATAATTTTATTCTGTGTCTTTAAATTTAAATAAAAATCATGATTGCCCATTTTGCATCTGATGCTTATCATGCAGTCATTAATCTTTATATAATATCCATGGCTTATAATAGCATATCTGTTTGTGACTGTGAGCATAAAAGGTCTAATGACTTTGAAGAACACTTAAGTGCAATCTCCAGGAATTCATGAGATAAGTGCTTTTGGAACCACTCAACAAGACTGTACTGGAAGATGCAGAGACAAGATCACTTCTCTCTGCGACAGAGTACTGAAGACAAAAGACCATCCTGGGAATTTAAGAAGGTTTTCTTTCTGTTCTTTTCAAGTATGCATGTGCCAGCTGACAAAACTGGAACAGATCAAAGAGAAGGGCATGACTGACATCTCTTGTGAGAATTTTTTTTTTCTATCACCAAAACATGGTGGCCTCACATCTGAACTCCTGGTGAATCTCACAGGTGCACTGAGATCATGAATCAAGCAAGCGTTAGAAGTCATCAGGAAATAATTTTCATATATACTGAGGCATATTTTCTTTTGAATTAGTGTTTTAATTTAATCAAAAAGTAATCCAGCCATACAGTGTGAAACAGAAAAAGGAATAGTCATTATTTATAGGACCTCTAGAGAGTTTGCAGAGACTGCATGTAGAATGTCATTGTAAAACTGATGTTTTGATAGCTTGTTTTTGAAGTGAAGATGAGTTTAACCAAAGGTCTCAAGGAGCACAATAAACTGTCCTAGTTTTGCTAAATACTCTTGGGTTGTAGCTGTGTTTGTCAGCTTTCCATCACTATAAGAAATACTTGAGAAAATCAACTTGTAAAGAGAAAAGGCTTACTTTGGCTGATGGTTTCAGAAGTTCCAGTCCATGATCCATTGGCACCGTTGGTTTGGACCCATGGTGTCACATCATGGTGAGAGCACATGATAGAGCAAAGACGTTCATGGCGGGGATGTGAAAAAAGAGAGGAAGAGAAAGAGATTGGAGTCCTGTGTCCCTTTTGAGAACCTGTGTACCCTATGATGGGAAAACTTCCCAGTAGGTCCCACCTGTTAAAGTTTCCACACCAGTCTGGGGACTAATCTTTTAATATACAGGCTATTTGTGGACATTTAAGATCCAAACGGCAGCAGTAATTTTCAAGTAATATCTATTGTTTTCCAGTAAGATCAAATAAAAAAAAGTGCAGAATATAGAGCCTGCTAAGGCTCTGTAATAGATCAGGGCAAGGGTACAAGTGAATATTTGTTCCCTAAATGTTTTTCTGGATCAAGCAAATAGCTGATTAAAAAAAGGATGTCATTTAAGGGAGAAGTTTCTGCCATTTTTCCTGTTGCTGTCTTTTTTATTCACTTAGAGCACATCTCCAAAATTATGGGAGTTTGTTAAGCATTATAACCATTTCAACTTTTGAATGTATACAAAAATTATTTTACCCTATTCTCTTTACGTCCTACATAGGTTTGACTACCAAAATTGATATCACCATTTTTTTGCCCACATGTAATTAGATCACTAAAATTAATATAATTCTTGTGAGCATCAAAATAAAGAATCAGAGAATGTCAGGGATGAAAGGAACTTTAGATTTTATTTAGGGCAGGATTTCTTGTCCTCAGCACCATTGACATTTTTTTTTGTACTTCTATTTTCACAGCAGTTTTATTCATGATTATTAGGCAAACCACCAACACATTTCTTTGAAATACTAAAGAATAAACAACTGGTGTATAGTCAGTCACACAAGGGAATACAAATTAGCTATAAAATTTTAGTTACCTATTTAGAAAACAAAATGGATACATTTCGAAATGATTAGGATAAATGAAATAACTTAGATACTAAAGACAATATTCTCTTATTACATTTATAAGAAATTCTAGAAAGAGTCTGATTAGAATGAAAGAGGTTTAACCAGAGCTCAGGGGCTAGAGGCAGGAGACGGCCGAGGGGCAGAGTCTCAGTGGGTGAAGATAATGTTTTTACATTCTTGCTTGTTGGGTATACATTGTCAAAGCTCACCAGGTTGTATGTTTATAATTAGCACCACTGACATTTTGGAGTGGATCATTCTTTATTGGGAGGTGGGTGGTGCAGGGAGTGTGTGCAGGGGGGGGCAGTCCTGTGAATGTGGGATGTTTGACAGTATCCCTCATCTTTGCCTACTAGGGGCAAGTAGCATAGCTCCTCCACAGCAAGGTACTAGGTGTGACAATAAAAAGTCTCCAGCTATTTTCATAAGCTCCCTTGATTGGGGGCAAAACAACCCTCAGCTGAGAACCTCAGATTTAATGCAACCTCTTTTTTTTTTTTTTTTTTTTGTAAAATTATGTCAATGTCCTACCCAGGTTTCCTGATTTAAGAGATTTGTTCTTAAATAGCATAGCGAGGTCCAGTACACTAGAGGTAAGAGAAAACAAAGAATGGAATTATGAATATAATTTAAAGCCTGGCCTTAAATAGAGTAGATGCAACATTTTCACTTCATGAGCTTTTTGCTTGCTTGCTTGCTTTGTCCTTTCTATGACTTTTAATTCTTTTTCTAGGGTCTTCAGATTATACTATAGATTCATTGCTTCTAAAAAAATCACTAAACATATTGTTTAATTCAGCTGATCCCACATATATAGTGTGTATAAAATTACATATATATGATGTGCATGTAATTACAAATACATGATGTTTCTTACATATATATGATGTGTATGTGTATAATGTTACCCATGTGTATAATGTTACCTTGAGTAGCTGGGACTACAGTGTGTGCCACTATACGTGGCTTATTTATTTATTTTATAGCAAGACTTCCTCAGTGAAGCAAGCAGTATGTTGATTCTTAATATACACACCTCTCTTCTCACTAACCTGTAATGAAGAGTTCCCAGACCAGCACTGATCCCCAGTCTCCTGTTTAGAAGCACCAGCATATATGATCCTGGTCCCTGAGGAGCTCCCCATCCAGTGCTCTGCCTGCTAATCTGCTTGGATGTACCCCATCTTGCAGTTCTGTTCTCTGCCTGACATAACCACAGAGCAAACTGTATTATTATCTTGGCTAAGTACATTCCATAATTCTACATCAAGTCTCTTGAACTTTATGCTTTTATCTTCACAAAGTGTCCTAGTAAAAGAGAAATTTTGAGACAAAAATCTTCTGAATACAATAGCAATTCTATTCAACACTGAAAAATTCCAGATATATAATTTATGTGAGGAGTGGGGAGACAGAAGGGATGGGGTACTTCCAGCAAGAGTGTTCAGGCAGAGAGAAAGATGGTGCAGACTCCAAGGCAAGGAAGAGCTTGGAGCCTTCCAGAGTGGGAAAAAGTTCACTGAATCTGAGGCTAAAGTTCAGGGCAGAAATTGGAAGAGTAAGGAGAAGGCAGATGGTGGAGGACTTGTATGCTAAATTAAGTACTTTTGATTTTATCACAAGGACATTGGAAAGCCAAGGCATAAAATTAACAGATTTAACAAAGACTGTCTACCAAGTATCTATTTCTATGATTTGAAGGTTTCTAAACTTTTTGTTTCTGGATCATAGAATCTGCCTTAAAAGTGACCTAGGAGAGAAAAAGCTAAATCATAATTACAAGGATCTTAAGACAATTCTATTTTATATATGTGTATTTGTGGAATGTTAAGCTAAATGGAGATAAATGTCAAATCACAATGTCATACAAGATGATATTTAGTTCAGAGTCTAATGGCCAGGAAGAAAAAAAAATCTAGGAGTATGACCAGGTCTTCTAAGCAGGAGAGAAAAGAAGCAGTTTCTAAGTTCAACTTAGATAGCTGGTGACCACATTAACTTTGCTTAGCATTTCAATAAATAACCTTAGATCTGATTAGAGCATGCACACTTGGAAAACAGTCTCAGTTCTGGAGAAAGCTGATGCTGGTTCAATTTTTGTTCTGCTGATGGAACAATCTGTCCCTGTTATGGTGCCCTGATACCTCGACAAAATAGAAAGATTGCAAGCTGTACAGTTGGAAAACCAACAAAGTCAAGCTGTCCTGACTTTTCTAGTTTAGCCTTTGGATTTTCAACTTAGCCATAAATGGGGAGATGTTTAACACAGGAGGAGGTCCATATTGCTACCCCCAAAATGTGGAATGCTTATTACTTTTTCCAGCTTTAATTAAACATATGATTGTTCTATGCAATAGGAAGAGAGTGTGGCCAGTGAATCAGAGGATGACTAAAATAATAGCATGGTGTCCTTTGATGTAAAACCATAGCGTTTATATAACAGCGGGATCTGGCAAAAAATAACTCCTGTCATTGTTTTGAAGGATAAGCCTAAAGTTTGACTCCATTCTACTGTACTTCATGTGGATAACCAATATGATGAGATTATTAGCAGTAAATCAATTTAGGACTTACCCCTGAAGCCATCAGACAAAATTCTTTTTTTTTCGTATCTTGAACTAATAAACCAGAATCTAGTATTTTATGCATGCTTCTCTTCAGAGTTTGAAAAGCAGGAAATATTTTATTGTAATTTAGAAAAATGTTCTTTTCGGATCGTTTTTGGACAAGTATATGGTAAGAGTACTATTCAGAAGATTTAAAAATAAATGTTAAGTATTTGGCACAATATTTTGAGATGCTTTAGTTAAACTCAAAGAACTTATGTGAATTTTCACATTAAAATATCAAATTCTTTTCAAATGAGACTTTGGGGAAAATTATCTTGATCACATTGGGTTTGGTAATAATGCCATTTATTCAATGTGCTTTATTCTCTGTTTTTAAAAGCACTAATTTTGATTCTGAGAAAATTAAGAAAGGCAGTGTGCTAAAAGCAATTTTCCTTTTATGCAAAAAATAAAAGCCTTACTAATTTTTGAACTTAGTTTTGCATTCCAAGTGTGAAGTTTTTTCAAGACCTGCACATTTTGTTTTTCTGTTTTGGAGAGTAAAGGGGTAGTTGTTAAGCCACAATTGGAACTTTCAGCGATATTACAGTTCTTTTACACTGTTCTTGAAAATAATAGGGCAACTTTCTGCACTTGGAATAGAACAAAGAGATTTTAAGTGTAAAAGTGTGAGGGTAGAAATATTATAAAGGCATTCTTCTGAACTGTGTTAAAAGAAGAGTGGAGGAATCAGCAATGGAAGAAACATATCTTTTAATATGGGCTAGAAAGAGAATGTTTATCCTGAGAAAGACTTTGGTGGACTTGGGTGTTTAGAATTACCTACCTTTGCCGGGAATAAAGGAATGACCCTTGTAGTTGGATATTTGATTTATTATTCATGCTTTCTCTTATATCAATGGATAGTCTTTACCAGCTATTTTTTTTTTTTTAGAGGAACGTCTAGTGATTGGTTTGTTTGTTTTGCTTGATCACCAGGTTGAACACTAAATGTGCATCGATTAAGTACACTAATAATAGTAGTTAGAAAACCCAGTAAATAGTTCTTCCCCAAACTGAAATATTTTGGTCATCATCTTTGGTTTTTGTATCGTGCTGAACTAGGAGTATCAATTTTGATTCTGTCTGAATTTAACATTACTCCAGGTAGTCAGGTCTATGTTTTTTTTTTTTTTTTTTTGTGTGTGTGTATGATTTTTATTCTGCTTTCTACTCCAATAGGTACTTCAGATCTCCTGAAATAAGTGTTCTGGCCTGTTTTTCTGTTCTTTCCATTTCTCAGGCATCTCACAGTTTTCAGTGTGTAGCCCGCACAGTGAGTGCCGAACTAGCCAACTAGCAACCTGTGTACCGTGGACATGATCCTTCCTGTCTCTAGGCCCATCCTGACTGGACTGGAATATGAGGGATGGACTGAAGCAGTGTGTCACAGTGGGGATTATCTTAGATGGGGTTCTGTGGAAACAGACCCAAGGGGGATTTGAGAGGAGAATTTGACTGAGGTGTTCACAGGACGTGCCTTTTCTAATGAAGTTGGGAGGACTGATAGAGAAGCTTTCCTGCAATAGGATAACTGAGGCCTTTCAATCCACCCTACAGGAAGCTATAGGGATAAGAAGGTCCTGTAGAATTGTCTCAGTCCTTTGTTTTCTTATCAGCTGTCACCACGGGTACCTCCTGGGTGGAGGAAGACTCTCAGGCAAGGCTGTTCTAGGTGGCTATGCCTGATCAGGAACACAAATGAGCCACAAGCTAATGGTGTTCCCAGTAACGGAGTGGGTGCATGGGACTTGAAGAAGGGATAGAGCATCAGTTTCTGCTTATGGTACTTTCAGCACAGCAATTCTTTGTTATGTTGAAATATTCAGGCCCCACAGGCATACAGCATGGCTGTCCCTCACCTACCAGGACCATTAAACACTCTCTCACATTTTCAAATAACATTTCAAACTCTGTTTGAGAACCACTGGGTGAAGGGTGACTCACTCTGCTATAACTCTTATATTGTTTCTGGGTGAGCAAGTGTAGTGTGGATTTGAGAACCACGTGATAAACTCATTGTGACTCAAATAATGCTGTGACTCAAATATAAACAGTTCTGTGGAATGACTGTCAAAGGGCATGAAGATTTTTAAAGAGTGTTGTGGGCATTGCCTTATAAAGCCACTGGACCAATTTATATTCTCACTAGCAATCAAAAAATCATTTTTTTAAAAAAACCCTTTTATCTCTATTAATTTGAATCTCTGTAAATTTCACTGATATTGAGGAAGAGGTCCCAGAAGGTAGATAAGGAAGGGGGCTGTGTATAACACAAGTTATGCTGCTGTGCCTATTTTTATCCAAGTTTCATTAATGCTTTGAAGAACTGCTCTGACAACATGAGAAAGAGCCAGGCAAAAGGGAGCAGGAAAATTGCTTGGCACTTTATCTATAATTCATATTTAAGAAAATTATTGTGACTCAAAGCACTTAAGAGATAAGCAATTATTGGGAAGAACATGGGAATATTTTAAATTTTGACTCTGCGATTCAAACTCTCTTGGAGGTAACCCCTTATTCCAACTTAATAAGTTTAGATTAGTTCAATTTTATCCTTTTAATATCTACTAACAGTTCAAAAGGAAATATCTGCTGTTAGTTTAGCCTTGTTCCCAAGGACCAGCTGGTGCTGGGTTTGGCATCTTCTTTGGAGAAAGACTCAATGAGTGTGGAGACTAAAATAACAAACTTGTTTTGAGACTGAGTGCTTCAAGAACATGATTGGAGACTTAAAAATTAATTGCCAAAGTATACAACTATCATTTATGAACAGAAGAACCTATAGTTTTCCACATTTACACAAAATTCTTGATGTAGTTAATTTCAGGATCCTTGTTTCCCTGTTTATTTTGCCTTTCTTTAATTATGATTTGCACAGTAAAAAAGTCTCTCATCTCATTTTAGTGTTAGTAGACACCGTCATATTTTTCTACATTGCTACAAAATGAGCCAACCAATCAGCAGCATGCATTAGTTACCAACATTGAGTTGCCCATATTTCTTTAAAAACAAATTGACTTAGGAAGAAGCTTATAATTTTTCTTCAGAAATTCTGTATATTGTATGAGCTGTATCTCTTAATATTACATTTTTAGAAATAACTAATCAATTATTTTAAATATGAAAAAAATATCAAGAAGATTGGTATATTTTGCTGTAACAGCAAAAACCAATATTATCCTACAAAACAGATTGGTTTTCTGTAATTAATGCTTATAGGCCTATTAAAAAGATGGATGTTTTAATCTACATTATTTGCTTGTAAGAAGTTTAAATAATTATTACAAGGGTAAAACACATTTATTAAGGAAAAATCAGGATATATGGAACAAGGAAGAAAAAATATTCATAGACAATCAAGCTAACCTGAAGTTTATATTCCCTGTTCTTTTCTTTTTTGTGTACACGTTTCCACTTTAAAAAATTGTATGGTAAAAACTGTATTATGAAATTGTATGCATAAATTGATATGCCATAAATATTTATACCATAACCTGTTTTAATAATATGTCATGAACAGCTTTCTAAGTATCCATCCACTTTATTTTTCTAAACGAATGAATATATTTTATAATATGGAAACATCATAATTTGACCAATGAACTGAGGAATATTTATATTGTTTAAAAGATGTCATTGAAAAGTATTTTTCCATAAATATATTTGTACACAACTGAGTCCTTGTTAGACTACATACTTGGAAACTTTTCTAGCAGCAGATTACGATGTTGAAGGCACAGTTTGTGTTTGATGAAGATTGTTACATTTGCTTTTCAGAAGAGTCATACAAGTTTATTGTCTCCAGTAACCAACCAACTGAACCCATGCTCTAGTAGCACTGAACATAAATAGTCATATTGACTTTTTAGACAGGGTGAGTAAAAATTATGAGTATTGCTTTGTTATCTTTTTGTTATTAGTGAGTTTGAGGGTCTTTAAGTTACTGGCCATTTGCATTTATTTCATGAATTGTCTGTATGTCTTTTGATTCTTGAAATTTTCCCCCTATATATTTATATTACTCTTGTATAGTTGAAAAGTCTCCCTTTCAGGGTGGGCAGTGGCTGTGCTCCTCCTCCAGTTGGTGTGACGTGTCTACCACGCCTGCGGACCACTGGGCCTGTTCTGCCAGTTGGTCGCAGGTCTGCCTACCTTGCGGGCTCGGGCGGCGGCTCTGCTGGGCCCCTACTGCAGTTGGGGTGAAGTGATACCACGCCAGCAGGTCGCTAGGCCTGTTCTGGGCGCTGGCGGCGGCCCTGCTCTGCCCCTACTCCCTTTGGTGTGACGTGTCTACCACGCTGGCAGGCTGCTGGGCCCGTTCAGCCGATCAGCCGGTGGTGTGCCTACCTTGCGGGCTTGGGCGGCAGCTCTGCTCACCCCCACCACAGTTGGGGTGAAGTGATACCACGCTGGCGGGTCGCTGGGGCTGTTCCGGACGCGGGCTGCAGCTCTGCTCTGCTCCTCTGGCCCCCACAGCACTCAGCAGGATCCAGACCGAGAAGCAGTCTCCGCGGGTTCCTCAGCCCTGGGTCAGAGCAGCTCCGGGAGCCAGAACTCGGCCGCTCCGGGCTCGGTGCATGCCCCGACAGGAGCAGGCCCCAAGAAGCAGTTTCCGAGGGTTCTTCAGCCCTGGGCCAGAGCAGTTCCGGGAGCCAGAATTCGGCCGCCTCGGGCTCCGTGTATGTTCTGATAGGAGCAGGCCCCAAGAAGCAGTTTCCCGGGTTCTTTAGCACTGCGCCTGAGTAATTTGTCTGTGAGACGCAGGCGAATCTTTTGATTCTTTTAAACCCTCTTAATGGTTCAGCAGTATTTGATAGTGGTTAAAGATATTGGCTTTTTGTTATATGTGCTGCAGATAGTTTTCTCAATGATTTTATTTCTTTTAACATTATGATGTATTTCCTTGAGCAAAAGTTATAACTTTAAATGTGAAATCTTTTATTTTATTTTAGTTGTGGTTGGACACAATACCTTTTATTTATTTTTATGTGATGCTGAGGATCGAACCCAGCACCCTGCTTGTGCTAGGCGAGCGCTCTACTGCTAAGCCCCAACCCCAGCTCCTAAATGTGAAATCTTTTAAAAATTTTTTTCTGTATGATTTCTGGATTTTAAGTCATGCTTACAATAGTCTCAAGCTGAAAGGAAGTATTCTAATTTTGAAAAGAAGCAATTGGACATTTATATATAAAAGTTTATTTTTCTGTGGAGTTTATTTGTGTTGTTTATCTTGTGTGTTATGATATGAGGTAGAATACTTTTCCCAAATGGAAGTTATTGTCTCAATTATTTTATAATTTGTTTCCATTTATTTTGAAATCATCCTTTTATTATCTACTTAGGTCCTCATTATCTGTTGATATTTTTGGATTATTTACTGTCCTTCATATATATGTATATATATATATACACACACACACACACATACATATATGTTCCATCTATATATATATTTGCAGTGGATTAAAGAAAGATAACCTAGTGTCTAGGACTCATTTCAGGCAGAATACACTCTCTGCCCACTGCCGTCTGCTTTTGCACTTGCTTTTGGTTCTGATACACTGCCAACCCCTATGCCTGCCATTTGCTCCCTGTAACCTGGGGAAATGCCTTCATATCTTTGACTTCTGATTCCTGCAGTTGTAGGATAGAAATACTAATAGATAATCATAGAACCACCTCAACTGGATTGTTGTATCTGACATATTAGCTATTATTAGAATTGAGTTTTCCTATGAAGTAATTTTCCACCTATCAGAAAAATTCCACAATGGTCACTCTGGACTATTTTCAGAACCCATGATAGCAAGATGTGTGGGGCACCTGCCCAGTCTTTGTCTTTGCCTTCTGATATAATGACTTCCACAGCCTTTTTAAAGTCAGAATTAATAATCGATGACATAAACTTCTTTCAACAACATGCATAAGCCCATGCAATCCTTCTGGATGATAGATTTTAGAATCTATATTTTATAGTTCAAAACCCAAACCAAAGTTCAACAAACAAACAAACAAGTAACTAGAAGAAGAAAATCCAGACGGTTTGAGTGGTTATACAGCTAACACATCTAGGAAGGGTACCAGTCAGGATTCTAATTCAGGTTTTTGATTTTATGTAATTCTTAAAATAGTGAAACTTTTCAACATTTTATCCTCTGGGTACTTGGCCTTTTGTCTTGAGGTAAAAAAAGCATGCATTTAAATATTTAAAAACTATGATATCATTTCTGTTCTTCATTGTAAATTCATTCATTGTAAATTTGGGAGTGAAGATATGAGTTTGGTAAATACACCTGGACTTCTTGCCCATTATTGCAACAATTTGTTTCTTATGTTCTTTTGGGGATTTTCTGTAATTCCTGTTAATCTCTGAAAAGCCTGAAAACTTAACCAACATCTTTAACTACTTGGCTTTTCTTGGAAATACCTGGCAGTCTGGTCTTTTCCCACTGATGAAGAGCTAAATAAAACTACCTAGAAAATGGAATGCTCAAAAGCTTTTCTGATTTTATTTCAACCTCGATGACATTCCTTCTTGTTTTATTACCAGTTTGGTAAGAAGAGTTGAACTAAAATAAATTGCCAGATGCAAGCAGTATAGTAATTGCTCAAAAGGTGAAAACTTGGAGGCTTCTGCATTTGAGCTAACCTGGTTGCTAGCCAGCTTTGCATTTTCAGAAAATTTCCAAGACACTCAAGTCTTGCCCTTCTTCAGTTTTCTGATCCATCACTCTATTCTGCGGGTCACAAATATTTACAAAACCAGAAGAATACATCCGTGTTCATTCAGAAGTCCAGGATTCCTGAAATCTTTTTTAGAGTGTCCCTAGAGTGATATAATATTGAAAAGTTACAAGTCAGTGTTGTTGGTGAATTATGACCAAGGTCATGGAAAACACATTGCTTTTTCTAGCGGTTGCATGATTATCAGGCCTTTGATGATAAATCTGCGCCCACTGAAAATGCAGTTAACTTACCTTGGTGGTTTTGATTTATTAGCCTTGCAGTGGACAAGGTTGCCCATTTGTTAGTGCTTGTTTTATATGTGAATAGCTTGGAAGCATATAAATTTGAGGCATAGCTTAAAGTTGATTTAAGTATTTCATATTTCATAGGAAGCACCTGATCAGAGCAGTTTGGCTTCTGATATTTCAATTGTGATGCTTATAGTTTTTACAATAGCAAGGACACGTCATTTGCATTTTAGATCATCTCTATTCATGAATGGGGTTGAGGTTTCAGAGAACTACTAAAAACAGGAAATTATTAGTGAACAATCAGATTCATTTGAGGGGTAAAAATTAAATGGTTTAAATAGAGGACACCGAAGAACCAGTGACTGATAATATGTATTCTGTTTGTCTTCCCTTTGAGCTTTTCTTAAAAATAGACATATGGCCCTGAGTGCTTTTATTAAAAATTATGGATAATTTTAATTGTACAGAATCTTCTATCATTGGTCTGGAATGGCATCAAGAATATTTTTTTCCTGAATTTAGACAAATTCTTTTATTTTAATAAAAAGAAATACTTTATGTTGTTTACATTACTCTTAATTCAAACAGTTGAAACTTTTGGGCCTTTGTATATAGAGTTCATTTATAAAGAATGCCTCGTCATCTAATTAGTGACTCGCTTGAATAGATGAATGAGATTCCCACTGTCCCTACCTACTATCTAGTGAAACCACAGCCAAGGGAAGGGGCTTGGCTGAATCAGTGGGGAAAGAAGACCCTGTTGAGCTTGACTCTAGTCTGGCACGGTGAAGAATATTTTTAAAAGAAAGAGTGCCACTAGAGTAAAAGCTTAATGAACGTGGGCTTTGAGTTCCAAAATGTACAATAAGTTCCAGAGTTAGGTTGACCATAGAGGCAGTTTTATGTTAGTCCAAGCCTTCTCTCCTCCCTCATTATTGCAACCCAAGGCATAATATATTAGTAGGAGCTTTGGGGTGTTAGTTCTTTGAGTTTCTCCACCTCCACAGTATTGTGATTTTGGACTGGATACTTTGTTGTCTGGCGCAAGGGTGTTTTGCATCATTGCTGGCTTCTGTCCACTAGGCACCTGGAGCACTACCACTGGTTTTGGTTGTCAAAACCGCATCCAAGGCCGGGCATGCCTGTAATCCCAGTGGCTCCGGAGGCTGAGACAGGTGAATTGCAAGTTCAAAGCCAAACTCACCAACGGCCAGGTGCTTGCTTAGCAACTCAGTGAGACCCTGTCTCTAAATAAAATACAAAATAGTGCTGGGGATGTGGCTCAGTGGCTGAGTATCTCTGAGTTTAATCCCTAATACCCCCCAAAACAAACAAACAAATAAAACTTAGAGGAGTAAAAGTCTACTTTGGACTCATGCTTTCAGAGGTTTCAGTTCATGGTTTTCTGACTTAATTTTAAATTAAGTCAGAGATTTAAAATTTTTCTGGCCTAAGTTGAGGAAGAACATCATGGTGGAAGATGTGGTGGAAGAAAGCTGCTCAGCTTTTATCAATCAGGAATCAGAGATAGTGAGTGCAAGAAGCCAGGGACAAAACAGATAATCCCCAAGGCACACCTCCCATGTTGACCCACCTCCTCCAGCCAAGCCTCACCTGCCTACACTTACCATCCAGGTAGTACACTAAAATTCTTAATCTATCAAATATATCAATCCACTGATTAGGTCACAGCTCTCATTATCTAATCCTTTCACTTCTGAACATTCGTGCATTAGCGCAGGAACTTTCTGGGGACAACTCATGTCCAAACCATAATACTGGGTATTGCCACATTTCCCTGGGGTGATTGGGTGAAAGCACCCCAATTATCACTGCTATATAGTAACAATACTGGAAAGAGAGAAGAGCGACCAACAACAAGGTGTCCATATTGAAGACATCACAGCTTGTCTATTAAATGAAGTGCAAATTGCATTATTTAATCCACTTGCAGAGTTAAGTCCAGCAGAGCTAAGTCTTGCAAGTTTAAACCAGAGAGGGCACTGTGAACACTGGATAGTTTGGTGTTATATTTTAATACAGCTTGAAGAATTATCAAGACTTTTGAGGTGATATACTCCTTAACATTTGTAAGTACTTTAGTTTTTAATCATGCATGGACAACTATGGTTTTATATGATTATGCAGTGCTAAATATTTTAAGAAATAAAAAGAAATAAGGGTCATCCTCCAGTCAAACTGTTTTTTGGTTCTTTTAGGTCTTACATGTTAAAAGTAGAGTCTTGGGGCTGGGTTGTGGCTCAGCAGTAGAGTGCTTGCTTGAACGTGTGACACACTGGGTTCGATCCTCAGCACCACATAAAAATAAATAAACAAAATAAAGATATTGTGTCCATCTACAACTAAAAAAAAATTGAAAAAAAAAGTAGAGTCTTGGTTATTTTTTACTGTGCTCTATGGTCAAGTTGGGTGCTCCTCACAAGGGAGACCAGCCTGGAATAGAGCTGAACTCTGGAATAGGACAACTCTTATTAAAGGCAGTGGGATTGTTATCTATCATCTAACGCATCAGAAAGAAATGTTCCAATTCTAGAATTCTTTGGGTGCCCAATGAAGACAGGCATATGTGAGAATTAAGACATAGCCTAAGGTTGAAAAGAGAAAACTATTTGAATTTTTTGTGACTTATTTGGAATTGGTCTTAAAAATTAAGACAATGTAAAGTTGGATAATTAAAGATTAAAAAAATTAAAAGCTTAGATACTCTTAAACAATTGAGATCATTATGATTTTGGGGAATTGAATTTGTTTCTGGAAGTTCTGTTGGAGCTAAGACAAAAAGGTAAGTAAGTAGTATTAATTGGCTTTAGTAGTTATTCATAATCTGGTTTTTATTTATTTACTTTTATTTTTTGTGGATACTAGGAGTTGAATCCAGGGCTTAGCACACGCTAGGCAAGCACTATACTGCTGAACTACATTTCCAGCCCTTTAAGAGATTTTTATTTTGAGATATAGTCTGGCTAAACTGCTTGGGCTGGCCTCAGTTTCCTCAGTAGATGGTACTATAGATGTGTGCCACTGCACCTGGCTCATAATTTGTTTTCTTAAAAAGGCCTCAAAACTTTCTTTAAAGCACACCTTTCTTCTTATGGAAAAATATATGATTTTTCCTCTTAGAATCTGAAAACATTATGTTTATGGAGTTTTTGCTTATAGACATTAAGGTAACATTTCTTTCTTTCTTTTATCTATCTACCTATCATTTATCTATAGATAGATAGATAGATAGATAGATAGATAGTTATATCTTGACAATGTTTTCTGTTTTACAAGGATATGAGAATGTTGTCCATTAGCTCTTAGTATTCTATGCTGTATAGGAAGAAAAGCAAATTACTTTAGAATGAAAAAATTAAGGTGGAGGTTACTAATTTACCTCATTGCCTATATAAATCAAAGTCCCTTTGGTTGATGTCGTATTTTAACTGTCATTGTAACTGTCATGCACCCCGAATTATATTCTACTTCCATCTAGTTTTGTGAGTTGATTTTCTTATTTGGGCTACTTAAATATTCTTTTTAATGATTGAAATATTTTGACAGATTAAATATATTTTAGTACTATTGCTCACATGTTAATGACTATTGTCAACAAAGGCCACTTCTTTTAGAGATTTCTTATAGGATATAATAAAATCGTGCCCATTTCAAAGAATGGGATATTCTCTTGTCATTTTTTTCCCTAAAATAAACAGTCACTAAATCATGTTGTTTAAAGGTAGATTTTTAGAGTGCTCTTGGACACACTTAATCTCTTTAGACTGAATTAGAGATTAAATGTGACATTGGAAAAGTCATAGACTTTTAGCTTGTATATAATTTATATTCCAAAGGGGTAATATGAAGGATCTTTGTCAGCATTATACGTTTTTCACTCTTGATAGTCTCTGTCCTTTGGGTCAAATGCTAATGATAGACCCAAGAGATACATCAAAGAAATTATTCAGAGGAATTATTCTTAACTCTTCCTGAGTGAGATGGAATAGAGGTGAATGGTGATTTTGGAATAATCTTTCTGGGCACCTGATTGATAATTGCCATTTGTTATGAAAAAGTTGTTATGGAATTCTGAAAACATACTGAAAATATGAATTCTGAAAACATACTAAAAATGTCAGTCCTGAAAATATAATAAAAATATCAGTGTTTTCTTTTAGGGTGATTAAATGTACATAGACCACCTTGTCCATCTTGAAGTAATTACCATATAGACTTAATTAAGATAATTAGCTTGATAAAGACTGTTTCAGAACAGACTGTGAAAACAATTCTGATGGTAAGAAGTCATTTTCTAGAACTGTTTCCAATACAGCATGACTAATTATATGTTTTCAAGGGGAGGAAGTTACAAATCTCCAATGTGATTTTTAATAAGGAACTACCAACATAAATTATTGTTTGAAATGAGATTACTTAACCAGTATCTGATGGAAATTTGCACTTCAATATTTCCTCTTGGAATGTCTTGCTCACCCATCTTGTGGAGAAGCTCTCTGTCTGCTTTCTTGGTTTCACGCCATGGAGCAGCCAGGAACATGACCTCCTCTGTTCTGCCATCTTGGATCTCCTCACGTCTTCTAATTTTAAGACATAATTCTCTATATCTGAGAAAACTGGTAGTGTGCACAGGTTTTATTCTCACAAGTATTAAAGAGCCTAAAACCTACATTCCACTTGATTTTTGGTATCTCAAGCTTATCAGGAGAGTCTCTTGCTTATTTTTAGAAATGTAAAATAATTCAGAAGATTGTTTTCAGCTGATCCTATCATTTAGCCAACTCCTTCATGAAGCCCTGGATCTCAGCATGCTCCTAATGAACTGCAGATTTCCAAATCTTGGGATGTTTGTAATGAAGCTTTGGGATTCTATAAATGGATCAGAGAAGGTTTTGTACTTTATCAAGTTGTGAGAAAATCCAAGAGGCAGTCTGTGTTAAAGATGGTAAAATAATAATTTTGGTACTTGCTGGTCCCATTGGCTTTTTCTAATGCAATGACATTGTTCTGGACTAAACAATGAAAGAGCTCTTTAGGGGCATTTCTTTTTGATGGATGGTTCAGTTGTTCCATTTCTTTATGAAGATACTTGGATTAACACAAAATTCGAGTAATTTAAGTAGAGTAGGAGAAGACATCTAGGTATCCAGCCATTTCTCAAATAACTTTTATTCCACCCTCTGTATTTTAGTTTTCTATCTCCCTACCCATCTCTATTCTCAGTTCTAGAGAAACTGGTATTGCCACTTTCTGGGTGTTTTGGGGAATCTCTTGTACAACTAGTCAATAGTTGACTTTTCTCCCTACCCACTTAAGATTGAGCTTTGTTGGGTTGAGTAATTCAGTTACTTTTTAATCCACCTACTTTCTAGCTTTCAAAATGGAGTCACCATTGTGTCATCTACTGTTCTTCCCATTCTTTCCAGATCACAATTTTTTAAAAAAGAAAGCCAAATTACACTTGTTTGTTCAATATCTTACATTACCTTGGAAAACTCTTTGATGTATGTTTGAGTCAGAAATTTAGTTTCTTTCAGAAGCCAGATTTTAAGTTCATGGTGCACCAGAATATGTAGAAAGTTTACTTAGCTGAGAAGAGAGATTTATTGTTTTTGAGTTAAAAGAAAAACAATAATTAAACATTTTTTTCCTCTGAAGTACAGATACCACAACTAAGAAGCCTTTCTTGCATATAATAACTTTCTATCCCAGTACCCACTCCCCATGTAAATTTTGAAAATTAAGATGAAGTGTGATCTTTCAGTGCAGTGAAAAAGTCCACCATGTGCTAAGTATATCTTTTAATACAGTAGAAAAGTTTATCAAGGACTAAGTATGGTCTGACAAGATGCTTATAAATCTGAGATATTAATATAATTGACTCATAACCAGGAATAGATTGTTGTTTTTTTTTTGTAATTATTACAACAGAGTGAAATACTAGAAGCTTTTATCATGACCACAGAGGCAGGTGTCATGATCTGGGGAGAACAAAATTTGTAATTAGCCAGAGCAGAGGATTCACTTCAATTTATGTGTCTCAAACAAGAGGCAAACCATAAACAGTTCTCTGAATTTTCTGCCTGGGGATAAGGCAGAAAAAATAATGCATGGCCAATCAAAGCAAGAAGTTAGTTGTAATTACTTCTAGTCTATTTTACCACCGAGGATATGTGAGCATTTTAATTATCAATATTATTCCAAAATGGTTAGATGATATGTAGCTAAATTTTAAGAGGATACTCTGTCAATACTGTTTGAGGAATAGGGGTTTTGCTCTCACTTAAGGAGTGTGTGTGTGTGTGTGTGTGTGTGTGTGTATGTGTGTGTGTGTGTGTAAGGCAGAAGGTGGAACTGATGAAAGAATGAACTTTAGTATGAAGCTTGGAGAGCCTCCTTTTCCTTTATGTTCTCATTTGCATCTTTGCAACATGGGGTTATATATCATGTATTTCTGGTGCTCATCTGCATCCTCCAATTAAAAGTTAAAAACATGTAATGAATCTAAAAAGGATATCTGTAGGGTCACTTCAACACAATAAAGGATTTACCCTTTGTCCTATTGATATTTGGTATTTGAGGATGGCTCTTAGAAATTTGACTCCAAGTTAAAAGAAGCATTTATATTTCTCAGTTCACCCAGAGGAGTAATAAACCATACTTTGACTTCTGAAGTCCGTTTCAAAGTCAAATGCCTTCCTTTGAGAGTACTTTCCTGATCACTTATAAAACTAGAAAAGGGCATTTCAGTCAATGCTTTATTCTCCTAGTTAGGAATGGAGGCTGAGTACTGGCCACCAACAGGGATAATTTAAGAGATCCTCAAAAGGCCCTTCTATCAAAACACATCTCTCTGAATGAAGCCCATATATTTCTTTTTACTTTTTGGAACTGTTTAAAATTCTGCTTATTCCAGATTCACTTACATTACGGTGTCTTCTTAAAAAAAAAAAAAAAAGTATCCCAGGGCGGGTTAAGTAGTCTATTAATCAATCATTCACAGTCCAATGTGGCTTAGTTTAATTAAATTGCTTTCCTCCAGTTAATGGAAGTTTTGATGAGGGTCAGGAAGAGAGAGGGAAGTAATTTAGTCCCTGGGGTTCTTCAATGTAAGGCAAGCCTAAGCTGAAAGTGTGGAAGTGGGCTCCCTCTTGACATAGGAAGGGTAGCATGAAGGCTCTGGATACCTGGGACCGGGGTGGAGGAGAAACGAAACTTAGGAGAGGAGTGAAAAAAAAAAAAGAGAATTGGGCAAATGCCAAAGGTAAACTTGGCAATGTTTGGGCCAGTCCTTTCTCTGTCATAAAAACCCTTGATTTAATACTGTTGGCCACTGTGTAAAAGAGTTTCCTATTTCTTTTTGGAGTTTGTGTTGTATTTTGTTTAACGTAACATCTTAATATTTTGGGAAGGAGAATATAGACTCTATAAAACAAACGTGTATTAGAGCAATGCCAAAAACATATATAATGCTAGTATATTTTATTTCACTAAGCAACGAATAAATAATCGGGGTAATGAGATTAATTGTTGTCACAAGCAAGGCGGAGAGTCAGAATTATTCAATAAAACAGTTCTGCAACTCTTGATTGAGGGAAATCACTAGATTGTTTTCAGAGATGTGATTTTTTTCTTTGTTTTGCTACATGACAAGGATAATGTAATTTACTTATCTGTGGTAGGCTTGAAAAATATTTTATCTTATGCAATTTTTAAAAGCTTGCTCTAAATTATAAAGCCTTTGATCTATTTAGGGATTATTAAGCTTGTTTTTCTGTACAACAGCATTTAGGAATAGAAAAGCAAGCTAAGTTTATCATTACATAACATAATGGGAAGTTGGCAGCTATAGTAGAGTCCAGGTACCACCTACCAGTTTGAGTGTTTATCTTAATTGCAGCTTTATTATCTAATTAGGGCCAAATGATGTCATTCATACAAACTTGGTAAAAGTAAACTTGGAGGGTTGGAAGCCACCACTTTGTATGTAATAGTTCCATTGATCATGTGATTTATCACCTTTTCCAAATGTAGGCATTTTTAAGAGCATTCAAGAAGTATTATATGCAATTAGTATATAATTTTTAAATTACTTAATTTAAAAAATCTGTATGTGTTGATCCGTAAACTGACTTCTTATGTTGGTATGGAGACTTCGACATTCTAATACCTATGAGCAGAAAATGGTTAGCAGTTAGGTGAATAACTGGAGGGAGAGTGAGGGGGAGAAAGAAAAACAAGTAATTAATTAGACTCTAGGTATTTACTAGGGGATAGGGATAAATGAAGATCTTTATCTATGAAATATTCTTAGCAGACTATATCTCATCTGTCTCACTTACTTGTGGTAACCAACTCTACAGATTTGAAAGATTTCCAGAGCATGTCCTGATGGAAAATGTCAATGACAGTTGTGTAATTATCAGATTATGAAATGGAAATGCTTTATGATCAAAATGGCTCTAAGCAATGGGTCCCATGCATCACTTTGATAATGCCTGTGTGTTAGACTTGACCAGAGTGCCTCCTAAAGTGGCAAGGAACAAGCAGAAGGTTGTGCTGCTGATCTTAGACTTCTCCGGACTTTTCCTGTGTATCAAGATTACTTTAACCTTTCAAAAGCAGTAAAGTTGGATATTGCAGAAGAGCTCCCATTTTAATGCATTTTATTGGCAAACTTATTGTTTTGGGGTCATAGCCAATAAAACTGTTCTATTTGAAGACAATTTTCGAAGATAAAAATCTTGAAAACAATTAGAATAAATATGTCCGTATGTATTAAGCTAACCAAGCAGAAAAATAACTGTAAGTGAAATAACTATTTTTGGTAAGTGAAGTATTCATGTTCTAGAGATGTACTAAAGTAATTCTTAGCCTGTTTTTATTCCAGTGATAGTAGTATTTATCTGAAAATTTTATTTTTCAACATAGTTGTTTTATTTTTAGTTTTTTTTCCCCCACAAAATTGAACTCATTGACACCTACACTGATTCTTCCCCATGATTATTTTTAACTGAGAAAATAACTCTGGATAGGTGCTGAGGTGCCTGGTAAAGGCATGGCAAGTGTTGCTAAATAAAAATGTCCTTAGTTATTTTTTCTCTCTTTTTCTAGCACTGGGGATTGAATAGAGGAGTGGTTTTATCACTGATTTATGTCCCCAACATTTTATAAATTTTTAATTTCAAGACAGGATTTTGCTACGTTGCCAAGGTTGGACTTGACCTTGTGATCCTCCTGCCTCAGTCTCCCAAGTAGCTGGGATTACAGGCATTTGCCACTGTTCTTATTTTAAAAAAATAAAATATGGTACTATTTCAACCCAAATATGTTCAAAGGTATTTGTTTGCTACCTTTTAACCTTCATTTAGAGTAACTTCTTTTGATAAATATTTTTATAAGACTCCTCATCAAATTTCTTTTTGTTTATAATTCCTGTGAATATTTCATAAATTTTAGATGTTGCAAAGTCACAGCCTTCCAAATTTCACTAGTCTGATAGAGGATATATATTCATCCTCTCTTAAAAATAAGAGCTCTACCAAGAGTTCTTCTAAGTTGAGAAATGTGAAACACAAATAGATTTTCAAAATATAAATCCTGTATGTCTTTTTTTTTTTTGTACTGGGATTGAATTCAGGGGCACTGAACCTCCGAACCTGAGCTGCACGCATGCCAGGCGAGCGTGCTACTGCTTGAGCCATATCCCCAGTCCTATCTTTTAAGCCTTCATCATTTAACTTGTTAATTTCCCTCCTTTGCTTTTGCAGGGATGCAAGTATATTTTCCTCTTTCCAAGCTGTTTTCAAAAATTGAAATTTACTAAAACTTCAAGGCTTAAAGATTTTTGTTCCTCTATTCATTGGCAACTTTGATTAAAAGTATCCAACAAATATTGACAAGAGTATAATCAGAATTTAAAGCATTTGCTTATGAAAGTTTATGGCCATATTGTAAAGATTGATTCATAAAATATTCAAAAGTAATATTTCTCAAAATTCAATTGAGTAGCCAAAAAAAAGAGAATACACACATTGCCATACTAAGGTATATAGTATATACATGTGAAAAAATTAACAATAGCTTTTCACAAAACACCTCTAGATTAGTACCTTTATTATTTCTAGACACTCAATATTTTGCATATTTTGACAATTGAATTTTCTATTTCATTTGGCAGATAATCAAAGCTTGTTTCAATACAATTATATATTATGTGTGTACCACGGTCAGCTCCAAGTACGTTTTTCCAGTCTTAATTTAGCATGGTCACTGTTTTTAATCTTGTCATTGTGCTCTATCAAAATTTGTATTATTATCACAGAACAAATAATTGTCAACACTGCATTTTTATCTGGTGTTACATGCTTATTTGCAAAAATGTCAGATGTTTCACCTTTGGATGAGCATTCATGAGATTTAATTTTAGTGCGTAAATTAGATGAAAAACAAAATCAAACCATTATAGGTGTTAAGTTCTTTTTTTTTTTCACTCATGGCAACTGATGATATTGGTAGGAAACTGGAAATACTTGAACATTTACAAATTCTTGTTATGCTAACAGATCTAACACTTTAATAGCTGTTACGCTTGTGTGATGAGAAAATTTAGAAATAAAAATGTGCAAAATTATTTTATTTTTATTTTTTTCCATCTTTTTATTGTGCATTAAAATTGTACACAATGATGGGACTTGTTGTTACATATTCATGCATGCACATGATATAACAGTACAATTTGGCTAATGTTGTTCCCCATTATTTCCCTTTCCTACTCCTCTTCCCTCCTTCTTTTTCTTCTCTCGCTTCCATGTATGAGAGAAAATATTTCACCCTTGACTTTATGATTTTGGCTTATTTCACTTCACATAATCTTCTCAAGTTCCATCCATTTTCCTTCAAATGACATAAATACATTCTTCTTTATGGCTTAAATAAAACTCATATATATTTCTTTATCCATTTATCTATGATGGACACCTAGTTTGGCCTGCCATGAATTTTGTTGCTGTAAATATGGGTAAATATGTAGATATTGCTATAATGGGCTGACTTTTAATACTTTAGGATAAGTACAGAGTAGTAGTACATTTGGGTCATATCAAAATTTTATTCCTAATCTTTTGAGGAAACTCCATACTGATATTCATAGTGGAGATATTTACAATCCCACCAACTGTGTAGAGCTTTCCTTTTTCTTTACATCTTATCCAGCATTTATTTTATACACACACACACACACACACACACACACACACACACAGGGAACTGAACTCAGGGGCACTCACCCACTGAGCCACATCCGCAGCCCTGTTTTGTATTTTATTTAGAGACAGGGTACAGGGTCTCACTGAGTTGCTTAGCACTTTACTGTTGCTGAGCTTTGAACTTGTGATCTTCCTGCCTCAGCCTCCTGAGTTGCTGGGATATTATTTATATTCTTGATAACTCCCATTCTAACTGGATAGTGAGGAAATCCCAGTGAAGTTTCAATTCGCATTTCCCTATTGCTAACGATGTTGGACATTTTTTTCCCATATATTTCTTGGCTATTTGTATTTCTTTTTTTGAGACACATCTGTTTAGTTTATTTGCTCATTTATTAATTGGACTTTTTTTGGGGGTTAAATTTTTTATATATATGCATATGTATATATTCTGGATATTAATCCTCTATCAGAAAAGTAGCTATCAAAGGTCTCTATTTTGTATTTTCTATCTTCAAACTCTTAATTATTTTCTTTGTGAAGAAGAAACTTTTAAAATATTAACCCATTTATTAATTTTTGTTGTTATTTATTGAGTTTTAGGAGTCCTAATGAGAAAGTTGTTGCCTATGTCTATATATTGGAGTGTTGATCTTACTCCCCCAGCCTAAGAATTAGTTTTTGATCTAATTTCTAGGCCTTTAACCCATTTTGAGTTAACTTTCGTGCAGGGTGAGAGATAAGAATCTAGTCTCGTTCTTCCACATATGGATAACCAGTTTTCCAGCAGCACCATTTTTATTAAAGGTTGTCTTTTATCTAATTTATTTTTTGGCACCTTTGTCAAAGATCAGGCAACTCTATCTGTGTTTGTCTCTCTGTATACTATTCTGTTTTTCCAAGAGTAGCATGAAGTTTTTGTTATTAGAACTCTGTAGTGTAATTTGAAGTCAGGTATTGTGAAATCAGTATTTCTTTTTTTTCTTTTCTTTTTTTTTTTTTTTTCTTTAAGAATTGCTTTGGCTTGTCTGGAACTTTGATTCTTCAAATTGAATTTTAGTACTGTTATTTCTATTTTGATAGGTACTGAATTGAATCTATATATTTCTTTTGGTACTATGCACATTTTAGCAATCTTAATATTCTATTAATATTAATTCTGGAGAGTTCTTTCTGTATGTGTTCCTACGTTCCTGGTGTGGTCGGTGGTCACTTGGCTACCTCAATTGTTGGGGTGGGGGTGTGTGTAGAGACACAGTGTCAAATCAACACAAGGACACTGGGGGCTGGTAAGAGAGCTGGCTGATGAGAAACCGGAGTCAATCTTCAACAAGCTCAGTCGACATTCAGCAAGCTCAAGCTCATTTATTTTTGGAATGCATACAGCTGTTATAGGGTTCGGGTAGGGCGTGCCCGCCAATCACACAGAAGCACCTTAACATCTATAAGCTAATCATCTCATGCCTAATGTAACCACACCATGAGGAAGTGCTAAATATTGCTCTCATGATGGAAGGCAGTCTGGAAGGGTCTTTGTCCCTAAGGGAGGGGGGCTATGAATTGTGGGGTTACATGCCCTGAAGCACTTGACTCTCAGTTTCCTGACCTGGTAGTCTGGTAGCTTGGCAATGCTGACCATAAGTGCTGAGGATGTGGTTTCACAGACAGCTCGCTAGAGCAGAGCGCCCCGTCTTGCAGGTGTTCCTCTCAGGCCTGTACAAGCGTAGGTTTTCCTAGCTCTGAGCTGCTCGTAGCTACTAGCTGTGAACCAAAAGTTATTCCAACATCTTTCCATCTTGAGTCTTCTTCAGTGTTCCATTGTATAGGTCTTTTACCTCAGTTGTTAGATTCATTCCTCGGTATTGTATTTTTTTTTTTTTTTGAGGTTACTGTGAATGGAATTGTTTTCATGATTTATTTCTCATCATATTCATTCTTGGAGTATCGAAAAGCTACAGATTTTTGTATGTGGATTTTGTAAGCTGGTACTTTGTTGAACTTATTTATTGGCTCTAGCATTTTTTTGGTGGAACTTTTTGGATTTTGTGAGTATAGGATCATATGAAATGCAAACAGTGATAATATGACTTATTTTCCCCCTATTTTATATCTTCTCCCATTGCTCTGAGTAGGATTCTTAGTAATATATTAAACAGGAGTGGTGAGAGTGGAGATCCTTGTCTTGTTCTGAGTTTTAAAGGAATGCCTTCAATTTTTCTCAATTCACTATTTTACTTTGGGTTTTTCATATATAATATTTATAAGTATTGACCTTAGTTCTTCTTTAAAGGTGTGATAGAATTCAGCTGAGAATCCATCTGGTCTTGGGCTTTTCTTTATTGGAAGGGTTTCTATTAGTTTCTGTATCATTGCTAGTTTTTGGTCTGTTTAGTTTTCTCTTCTTCTTTATTAAATTTTGGCAGGTTGTATGTGTCTAGAAATATGTCCATCCACTTCATCTAGATTTTTCAATTTATTGGAGTACAAGTTTTCAAAATAGTACCTAATGATCCTCTGGTTTATGTGATGTCTGTAATGATTTCTATTTTTTCATACCTAGTTTTATTGATTTGGATCTTTCTTTTTGTTTATTTGACTAAATGTTTATATGTTGTTTACCTTTTCAAAGAGTTATTTCTTGATCCTTTATATTGTTTCTTTATTTGCTATTTAATTGATTTAATCTTAATTATTTCTTTCTATTTCTACTTATTTTAGAATTGGTTTGTTCTGTTTTTTCAAAGGCCTTGCAATGCAGCATTAGGTTGTTTATTTGAGATTTCTGATTTTCTTATGTAGGCACTCATAGTATATTTTGCCTACTCATAGTGTATTTTACTCCAAGTGTATCTTTTTTTAATTGATTAAAAAATAAATGACAGTGGAATGCATTATAATTCTTTTTTGGGCTATTGTAATTATTATTTTTTCTTTTTTTTATTGGTTGTTCAAAACATTACATAGTTCTTGATATATCATATTTCACACTTTGATTCAAGTGGGTTATGAACTCCCATTTTTACCCCGTATACAGATTGCAGAATCACATCAGTTACACTTCCATTGATTTACATATTGACATACTCATGTCTGTTGTATTCTGCTGCCTTTCCTATCCTCTACTATCCCCCCTCCCCTCCCCTCCCCTCTTCTCTCTCTACCCCCTCTACTGTAATTCATTTCTCCCCCTTGTATTATTTTTCCCTTTCCCCTCACTTCCTCTTATATGTAATTTTGTATAACCCTGAGGGTCTCCTTCCATTTCCATGCAATTTCCCTTCTCTCTCCCTTTCCCTCCCACCTCTCATCCCTGTTTAATGTTAGTCTTCTTCACATGCTCTTCTTCCCTACTCTGTTCTTAACTTTCCCTACTCTGTTCCTTATATCAAAGAAGACATTTGGCATTTGTTTTTTAGGGATTGGCTAGCTTCACTTAGCATAATCTGCTCTAATGCCATCCATTTCCCTCCAAATTCTATGATTTTGTCATTTTTTAATGCAGAGTAATACTCCATTGTGTATAAATGCCACATTTTTTTTTTATCCATTCGTCTATTGAAGGGCATCTAGGTTGCTTCCACAGTCTTGCTATTGTGAATTGTACTGCTATGAACATCGATGTAGCAGTGTCCCTGTAGCATGCTCTTTTTAGGTCTTTAGAGAATAGACCCACAAGGGGAATAGCTGGGTCAAATGGTGGTTCCATTCCCAGCTTTCCAAGAAATCTCCAAACTGCTTTCCAAATTGGCTACACCAATTTGCATTCCCACCAACAATGTACAAGTGTACCCTTTTCCCCACATCCTCGCCAGCACTTGTTGTTGTTTGACTTCCTAATGGCTGCCAATCTTACTGGAGTGAGATGGTATCTTAGGGTGGTTTTGATTTGCATTTCTCTGACTGCTAGAGATGGTGAGCATTTTTTCATGTACTTGTTGATTGATTGTATGTCCTCCTCTGAGAAGTGTCTGTTTAGGTCCTTGGCCCATTTGTTGATTGGGTTATTTGTTATCTTATTGTCTAATTTTTTGAGTTCTTTGTATACTCTGGATATTAGGGCTCTATCTGAAGTGTGAGGAGTAAAGATTTGTTCCCATGATGTAGGCTCCCTATTTACCTCTCTTATTGTTTCTTTTGCTGAGAAAAAAAACTTTTTAGTTTGAGCAAGTCCCATTTGTTGATTCTAGATATTAACTCTTGTGCTATGGGTGTCCTATTGAGGAATTTGGAGCCCGACCCCACAGTATGTAGGTCGTAGCCAACTTTTTCTTCTATCAGATGCCTTGTCTCTGATTTGATATCAAGCTCCTTGATCCACTTTGAGTTAACTTTTGTGCATGGCGATAGAAAGGGATTCAGTTTCATTTTGTTGCATATGGCTTTCCAGTTTTCCCAGCACCATTTGTTGAAGATGCTATCCTTCCTCCATTGCATGCTTTTAGCCCCTTTATCAAATATAAGAAAGTTGTAGTTTTGTGGGTTGGTTTCTGTGTCCTCTATTCTGTACCATTGGTCCACCCGCCTGATATACAGGAATGCCTTTGATTTATGCATGTTGATTTTATATCCTGCCACTTTGCTGAATTCATTTATTAGCTCTAATTGTTTCTTTGTAGACCCTTTTGGGTCTGCTAGGTATAGAATCATGTCATCTGCAAATAGTGATAATTTAAGTTCTTCTTTTCCTATTTTTATGCATTTAATTTCTTTTGTCTGTCTAATTGCTCTGGCCAGTGTTTCAAGAACTATGTTGAACAGAAGTGGTGAGAGAGGGCATCCCTGTCTTGTTCCAGATTTTAGAGGGAATGCCTTCAATTTTTGTCCAATCAGAATGATGCTAGCCTGAGGCTTAGCATAGATTGCTTTTACAATGTTGAGGTATGTTCCTGTTATCCCTAGTGTTTCTAGAGTTTTGCACATAAAGGGATGCTGTACTTTGTCGAATGCTTTTTCCGCATCTATAGAGATGATCATATGGTTCTTATTTTTAAGTCTATTGATGTGGTGAATAACATTTATTGATTTCCATATATTGAACCAGCCTTGTATCCCAGGGATGAATCCTACTTGATCATGGTGCACAATTTTTTTGATATGTTTTTGTATCTGATTCGCCAGAATTTTATTGAGGATTTTTGCATCTAGGTTCATTAGAGATATAGGTCTGTAGTTTTCTTTCTTTGAAGTGTCTTTATCTGGTTTAGGAATCAGGGTGATGTTGGCCTCGTAGAATGAATTTGAAAGTTCTCCCTCTTTTTCTATTTCCTGAAATAGCTTGAAAAGTATTGGTATTAGTTCCTCTTTAAAGGTTTTGTAAAACTCTGCTGTATACCCATCCGGTCCTGGGCTTTTCTTAGTTGGTAATCTTTAGATGGTTTCTTCTATTTCCTCAATTGATATTGGTCTGTTTGGTTGTCTATATCCTCCTGACTCAATCTGGGCAGATCATATGACTTAAGAAATTTATTGATGCCTTCACTATCTTCTATTTTATTGGAGTATAAGGATTCAAAATAATTTCTGATTATCTTCTGTATTTCTGAAGTATCTGTTGTGATATTGCCTTTTTCATTCTGTATGCTAGTAATTTGAGTTCTCTCTCTTCTTCTCTTCATTAGCATGGCTAAGGGTCTGTCGATCTTATTTATTTTTTCAAAGAACCAACTTTTAGTTTTATCAATTTTTTCAATTGTTTCTTTTGTTTCGATTTCATTAATTTCAGCTCTGATTTTAATTATTTCTTGCCTTCTCCTTCTTTTGCTGTTGTTTTGCTCTTCTTTTTCTAGGATTTTGAGATGAAGTATGAGATCATTTATTTGTTGGTTTTTTCTTTTTTTAAGAAATGAACTCCAAGCAATGAATTTTCCTCTTAGAACTGCTTTCAATGTGTCCCATAGATTCCGATATGTTGTGTGTGTGTTTTCATTTATCTCTAAGAATTTTTTAATTTCCTCCTTGATGTCTTCTATAACCCATTGATCATTCAGTAACCTATTGTTCATTCTCCAAGTGATGCATGATTTTTCCTTCCTTCTTTTATCATTGATTTTCAGTTTCATTCCATTATGATCAGATAAGATGCATGGTATTATCTCTACTCCTTTATATTGTCTAAGAGTTGCCCTGTGACATAATATATGATCTATTTTTGAGAAGGATCCATGTGTTGCTGAGAAAAAAGTGTAACTGCTTGATGTTGGGTGGTATATTCTATATATGTCAATTAAGTCTAGGTTATTAATTGTGTTATTGAGTTCTATAGTTTCCTTATTCAACTTTTGTTTGGAAGATCTGTCCAGTGGTGAGAGAGGTGTGTTGAAGTCTCCCATGATTATTGTATGGTGGTCTATCAGACTCTTGAACTTGAGAAGAGTTTGTTTGATGAACATAGCTGCACCATTGTTTGGGGCATATATATTTATGATTGTTATGTCTTGTTGGTGTATGGTTCCCTTGAGCAGTATGTAGTGTCCCTCTTTATCCCTTTTGATTAACTTGCTTGAAATCTATTTTATTTGATATGAGTATGGACACTCCTGCTTGTTTCCGAAGTCCATATGAGTGATATGATTTTTCCCAACCTTTCACCTTCAGTCTATGTATGTCTTTTCCTATCAAATGCGTCTCCTGTAGGCAGCATATTGTTGGGTCATGTTTTGTGATCCATTCTACTAGCCTGTGTCTCTTAATTGGTGAGTTTAAACCATTAACATTTAGGGTTATTATTGAGATATGGGTTATCCTTCCACCCATATTTGTTTATTTATGTTAGTGAACATGGTTTGTTTTCCTCTTTGATTATTTTCCCCCCTTTACTGTCCTACCTCCCACTGTTGGTTTTCATTGTTATTTTCCATTTCCTCTTCCTGTAATGTTTTGCCGAGGACTTTTTGGAGAGATGGTTTTCTAGCTGCAAATTCTTTTAACTTTTGTTTATCGTGGAAGGTTTTAATTTCATCTTCCATCCTGAAGCTTAATTTTGCTGGAATCACAATTCTTGGTTGGAACCCATTTCTTTCAGTGTTTGAAATATGTTATTCCAGGATCTTCCAGCTTTCAAAGTCTGTGTTGAGAGATCAGCTGTTATCCTGATTGGTTTACCCCTAAATGTAATCTGCTTCCTTTCTCTTGTAGCTTTTAAAATTCTCTCCTTATTCTGTATGTTGGGCATCTTCATTATAATGTGTCTAGGTGTGGATCTCTTATGATTTTGCACATTCGGCGTCCTGTAGGCTTCTAGGATTTGGGATTCTGTCGTTCTTCAAGTGTGGGAAGTTTTCTCGAATTATTTCATTGAATAGATTGCTCATTCCTTTGGTTTGGACCTCTATACCTTCCTGTATCCCAATGACTCTTAAGTTTGGTCTCTTTATGTTATCCCATATTTCTTGGATGTTCTGCTCATGGTTTCTTAACAGTCTTGCTGAGCTGTCTATGTTCTTTTCAAGTTGAAATACTTTGTCTTCATTGTCTGATGTTCTATCTTCTAAGTGTTCTACTCTGCTGGTAGTATTCTCAATTGAGTTTTTAAGTTGGTTTATTGCTTCCTGCATTTCTAGGATTTCTGTTTGTTTTTTATAACCTCTATCTCCCTGTATAGTTGATCTTTTGCTTCCTGGATTTGTTTATGTAATTCATTGTTGAAGTGATCTTTCATTGTCTGATTTTGCTGTCTAATGTCTTCCTTGAGACTCCAGATCATCTGAAGCATGTATATCCTGACTTCTTTATCTGACATTGCATCTGCTGCAGATATTACCTCTTCTAAAGTTGAGTTGACCTGCATTGCTTGTGGTCCTTTCTTTCCTTGTCTCTTCATACTGTTCGCATTTCTTTCTGCTTGCTGAAACTGTTGTGTTATTGAATTTTCCCCCTATATATTTGTATTACTCTTGTATAGTTGCAAAGTCTCCTGCGCAGGCACGGGCAGGGGCTCTGCTCCTCCTCCAATTGGGGCAATGTGCCTACCACACCGGCAGGCCGCTGGGCCTGTTCTGCCGGTGGTAGCAGGTGCGCCTACCTTGGAGGTGCGGGCGGCGGCTCTGCCCCTCTGCGGGCCACTGGGCCTGTCCTGTCGGTGGTCGCAGTTCTGCTTACTTTGTAGGCGCGGGCAGCGGCTCTGCCCCTCTGAAGGCCACTGGGCCTGTTCTGCCGGTGGGTTGCAGGTTCACCTACCTTGCAGGCACAGGCGGCGGCTCTGCCACTCCGTGGGTCGCTGGGCCTGTTCTGTCGGTGGTCACAGTTCCGCCTACCTTGCAGGTGCGGGGGGGCAGCTCTGCCCCTCTGCAGGCCACTGGGCCTGTTCTGCCAGTGGGTCACAGGTCCACCTACCTTGCAGGCGCGGGAGGCGACTCTGCCCTTCTGCAGGCCACTGGGACTGTTCTGTTGGTGGGTCGCAGGTACGCCTACCTTGCAGGCGCGGGAGGCGGCTCTGCCCTTCTGCAGGCCACTGGGACTGTTCTGTTGGTGGTTCACAGGTCTGCCTACCTTGCAGGCAAGTGGGGCGGCTCTGACCCTCTGCGGGTTCCTGGGCCTATTCTGCCGGTGGGTCGCAGGTCCGCCTACCTTGCAGGTGTGGTTGGCAGCTCTGTCCCTCCGCGGGCCACAGGGCCTGTTCTGTCGGTGGTCACAGTTTCGCCTACCTTGCAGGCGCAGGGGGAGGGGGCGGCTCTGCTCCTCAGCAGGCCGCTGGGCCTATTCTGCAGGTGGGTTGCAGGTCCGCCTAAATTGCAGGCGTGGCTGGCAGCTCTGCCCCTCCGTGCGCTACTGGGCCTGTTCTGTTGATGGTCACAGTTCCGCTTACCTTGCTGGCGCGGGGGGAGGGGGCAGCTCTGCCCCTCAGCAGGCTGCTGGGCCTGTTCTGCTGGTGGGTCGCAGGTCCGCCTACCTTGCAGGCTTGTGGGGTGGCTCTGCCACTCTGCAGGTTGCTGGGCCTACTCTGCTGGTGGGTCGCAGGTCCGCCTACTTTGTAGGCGTGGTTGGCAGCTCTTCCCCTCCGCAGGGGACTGAGCCTGTTCTGTTGGTGGTCACAATTCCGCCTACCTTGTTGGTGCGGGGGGAGGGGCAGCTCTGCCCCTCAGCAGGCCGCTGGGCCTGTTTTGCTGGTGGGTCGCAGGTCCGCCTACCTTGCAGGCGCATGGGGAGGCTCTGCCACTCTGCAGGTTGCTGGGCCTACTCTCGCATTATAATTCTTATTACATGTATACAGCACAATTTTTCATATCTCTGGTTGTATATAAAGTATGTTGATACCAATTTGCATCTTTATACATGTACTTTGGATAATGATGTCTATCACACTAAATCTCCTTTTAGTGTTTCTGGTTTTGATTTCTAATTTAATTCCATCGATATCAGATAAAATGCATAAAATTTTATACATACACACACACACACACACACACACACATATGTATATATATAATTGCCTTTGCTGAGAGTTGCTTAGTGGAGTAAAATACGGTCTATTTGGAGAAGTCTCCATGAGTAGCTGAGAAAAAAGTGGATTTGGCTGTTGAATGAAATATTTTATAAATATTTGTTGTGTATTTGATGTATATTTTTTAGGTCTGAAATGTCTTTACTGAATTTATTTTTGTTGAAATCACCCAGTAATATTGTACTGGGATCTATTCAAGTCTTTGAGTAGTGTGTTTTATGTAATTAGATGCACTGACATTGGGGATATAAATATTTACTATCATTGTATCTCATTGTTGTATTATTTTCATTACCAGTATGAATGACCTTCTTTGTTTCTTATTAATTATGGCATGCGGCTTGCTCTGTCATATATGAGAATAGCTACTCCTGCTTGTTTTCAGGCTTCCTTTGCATGGTATATCTATTACTGTCCTTTCATTTTCAGCCTGTGGTGGTTGTTGCTGGTAGGTGAGTCTCTTACAAACAACATATAGTTGGGTGTTGTTTTTTATCCATGCTGCCAGCTGCCTATGCCTTTTAATATGAGACTTGAGTCCATTTTTATTCAATGTTATATAGAGAAATATTTATTAACTCCTGCAATTTTCATTTATTTCTAATGCTTAATTTGGTCCTGTTTCTCATTTTATAAGCTATTTTTTTTGGGGGGGGGAGGATACTAGGGATCGAACTCCAGGACATTCAACCACTGAGCCACATCCAAACATATTTTTATATTTTATTCGGAGACAACATCTCACTGAGTTGCTTAGCACCTCATTGTTGCTGAGGCTGGCTTTGAACTGGTGATCTTCCTGTCTCAGCCTTCCAAGATGTTATTAGTTATTCTTTAAGTGAGCTTTGTCCATTTGGGATATACTAGGTTTTGTTTTTGCTTTATTCTATATGTGGTATTTCCTTAAGTGCTTTCTGTAGTTCTGGCCGTTGTGAATTCTTTTTGTTTCTGCTTATTCTGGAAGGTTTTATTTCTTCTTTGATTCTTAGGACAGTGTTGTTTGATATAGCAATTGTGGCTGGCTATTATTTTCATCCAGTGCTAGGCACCCATTATTCCAAACCATCCTGGATTTGTGTTTGTTCTAAGAAATCAAAAGTAATTCTGATTACTTACCTCTAAATGTGACTTGACTTTTTCTCTTGAGACTTTAAAAATTCTATTTTTCTTCTGTATGTTAGGCATTTTAATTATAAGGGATTATGGAGAGGCTGTTTTTGATCCTCTCTTTTTGGGGTTCTGAATGCATCCTGTATATCTGGATGTCTATCTCATCTTCAAAGTTTCTAAAACTTCCCATTATTTCCCTGAAGAGTTTATCAATGCCATTATCCTGAATCTCCCAAACCTCTTTAATCCCAGTGGTTCCTAAATTTGATCTTTTCATGTTTTCTCAAAGTTCTTGTATATTCTGGTCTTGTTTACTTATTTTCTTTTTTCTAATACTTCCTGAATGTTCAAGGTTGGCTGCCACAGTCTGGCTGGGCATAATTCAGGAGCCACTTGTCAAAAGAAATGAACTTTATTTTTAGAACACACACACCAAACCACACAGCTCCTCAGGAAAAACCTTCAGAGCCCAACTGCCACTGCGGGCTTCCCACAAGCCTCTCAACCTCCTCCACTCCTCCTGCTCTTGAGGCTGATTGGCTGGGTCGTGTGGGCAGAGCCAAAAAAAGTCCCCCAATGAGCAGCTCCGTGGTCTGAAAGGGCGGGGAAACAGCCCAATGAGCATCACCGCAGAGGAGCCAATCAGTTGGCAGCTAGAAGTTTGCTGGGGCCACGGTGAGCCAATCAGCTGGAATTTTGCTGGGGCCCCTTCGGGTGTGGCTCTCAACAATGGAGTTCTTTTATCTCTCTCCTTACCACAAAATCAGTAATCCTCTTTTATAATCATTGGAAATTATAGACCAATGAACTCTGCACATCTCAGAAATCTCAGTCTTTTTCTTAGCTTTATTAATACCACCTGCACTCTGCTTTTTTTTCTAATTTCCTACTTCATTTGCTTTTTGTCACTATATTCTTTTTCTACACTTTTCAGTTCATTTCAGTATTATTTGGGAGAAAAGCAAATGTTTGTGTTCAATCATCCATCCTGTCTCAGCAGTAGCATTCATTTAAAGTGTTATATTAAATTTCAATGCTTTTGGTCTTTTTGTGTTTCATATACTTTTAGGAGAATTGAATTTAGGTTTTAAGTGCCTCATAGGTTTCTTTCCCCCTTCTTTATTCTTCATAGATTCTATCATGGACTGAGTTAATGAACAGTGTGACCCAGTAAATACTTGTTGAATGGGTAATTGTTTTCCCCTGTGATTCTGGGGATTGAACCCAGGGCCTTGTGCATGCTAGACAAGCACTGTAACAACTGAGCTATCTCCCCAGCCTCTAAATGGCTAATTTTTAAAATTCACTGGTCTAAACCATAAGTATTACAATACAACATGTGAAAGTTTTGTTGTTTCAAATTTGTGTTCTGGCAAAAGTAAAATAACTAAAAACAATTCATCCGTATTTCGAACAATGTATGCTTAGAATGAATATTGCTTAAAGCAATGTTTGGTTTTTCCTGATCTTATAGTTACGAAGCAGGAAAGGACTGAGGGAGTGGGATAGAAGCTGGCAAAATTAGTAGAGAGACTCTAGGAGGGGTAAAGTAAATGACTGAAACCATGGGGGAAAGAGATGTCTAGAAGTAAAGAATAAGAAATTAATAAAAATTCATCATCTGCCTCCTTCCTTTAGCGTAGAAGAAAATTTGAGGTGGCTCTGACCCTGAACACTTAAAATCAAGATTACAACAGAAAATAGATCTCAGTTTCTCTAGAAGATCTTAGGTTTAAAATGCTATGGACTCCTGTTTTCCTTGGTCAGAAGGTAGCTGTGCACTAACTAAGCCAGTGGAGTGCTTACGTGAATTAGCAAAGGGATGCAAATCTCTCTTAACACTTCTTTATTAAGCCAAAATACCATCGCGGGATTTGTGATGACCTCATAGATAAACAAATGTGAAGTTTAATTTTCTAAGTCATCACAAGTGTCAGACCAAGGATGTAGACAATTTATGAATAGTTCCAGGACAATCTACTGCATGTGCACATTGCATGGCTGATAAAAGGCCCGGGGCCTGGTGTAGAGCCTGCTTTAGCATCATGGTTGAAAACTTTTGAAAGCCTTTGTTCTCCTGAGTACTTTGGAGACTGTTTCAAGGCTTCACTATAATTTTGCAGCATCACTTGTATTTTCCATAATTTTGTTTGATTGTTTGCTTTTCTCATCTCTGGGAATGCTCTAGTAAAATGAAAACAGTAAGCACAGAAACAGAAAAGCAGTCAGTTACAATTTCTTTTTATAAACACATGGAATTGCAAAGAAGGTAACTGAAGATGTGTTAAAGCTAAAAGATTACTTATATGCTAAGTTTTTCTATTGTTTGAAAATCACCTATAATAAATTTCAGGACCAATTGGACAAAAAAGTATTTTTAAAAATCTTCTTTTCCCCAAGATGATCTAGCTTTCTAGTGACGAGTTGGCCTACACTTGTAACTTTATGAAAATTACAATACAACTCTTTTAATTATGACACTCTGTGGATTAACATAATATGAAGTGCTCCTGGCTGAAAATTTTATATTTAATTTTAATCTTGCAGAATTACACTATAATTGTATAAATAGTCTTACACTATCAAAAGTAGGTTTAAAAATGCATATTTTATTTTTACATATGGTAAAATTTTCTCAAGTGAATTAAAATACTGCTAATCTTTCACTGAATATAAATATGGGTTCCCCTCTGATGCAATTAATGTAACCTATACTGTTCAGTAGAGAACAGAAATGTTAAATCACACATAAAAAGTGGCTAAGAGTATTTCATTACCAAACCAATTCTGCAATTTCCATAGACTTATGGAAAATGTTATTCACCTCCTGGGGAAAACCTTTGGCAGAGAGCTGAATTTTGCTTGGCATCCTGTTTGCATCAATTTGGTCTCTGGTTAGCTTGTTCTTGATGTCAGTTGTGTATACACACTTTCTTCATGTGTTGAAGGAAAAACAATTTTAGTTCTCAACCCATATTTATTTTTCTACTGGTATTTAATTTCTGTGTTGAGTTTAAGATTTAGGATTCCAGTGTGATAGCTTAAATGTGTACTGTTTGCAATGATGACTGTTTCCAAGTGATCATATGGGATCTTGGAGCTTTGCTGCTTATTCTGTTATTACAGGCTCTTCATCTAAACATCGAGATGGTATAAAATAAGGACATTGTGTAAAACAAGGTTATGTTTCTGATGTACAGTGAACCTTTTGGAATTCTCCATCATTCAATAGTATAGCTGTAGAAAACTCATTAAAATAACTTCCAGGTTAAAAATGATAGTTAATGAAAGAAAGCTGGAGAAAAACAACAAAAGACAGTAATGAAATTTGTCAGTGAACTGTGTTACCTACAAAAATGGTTTATGTGTAATGAAATAGGCTGCATCAGTGCCAGTGTTGACTCTTTAATTGGGATTTTTAATTGCAAAATTATTTGTACCTTAGATTATGTTGCTTTATAATTACTGAAGTTTTGATTTTCTGTGATCACCAATGCTCTTTCTAAAATGATGTCAATGACCTAACATATAGGAGGATACTAATGTGTGTAAATTCATATTTGTTTCATGTTAGTATTGAGATGATGAACTTAAAGATATAAAGAACACTAAAATTGAATGGTTGAGTTCAGTCACCAGACTCTCGACTAGGTGTCCATTAAATTGATACTAGAGGGATGTGAGTATTCGAGTTTTTCCTTGGTATTTGGCTTGACCCTTGAGTTATCTCAGAATAGAATTTGTAGTTACTTACCTTTGGCATTGAGGCTTCAGTTTATTTTCTGGGAAGAATTTTATGCAAGGACCCTCCACTTCATCTTTAACCCTTAATTGAACAAGCAGGCCATCATTTTCTAATCACCATCTTAAATCATCTCATGAGTTATTCAATCCCACAGACATTTTAAAGTTTCTTGCATCAGAAAACATGTTTCAAGATCTTCATTCTCTAGTAACAGATTCAATGTAGAGTTTGTACTTAGGTGATTTTATTGACAAGATTTTTTTGTGGGTACTTGGGATTGAATCCAGGGCACTTTATCACTGAACTCCATCCCCAGTCACTTTTATTTATTTATTCATTTTTTTATTTTGAGACAGAGTCTTGATAAATTATCAAGGCTGACCTTGAACTTATGATCCTCCTGCCTGAGCTTCCACACTCACTGGGATTACAAATGTGTAACACCACATCCAATCTGGAAAAGACTTTAATTAAATAAAAACATTATTCATCTTGTGTTTTAGGGTTCCCCAGAGACATAGAACCAATAGGATACCCACAGATACGTACGGACATGAAAGAGTTTTATTATACGAATAGGCTTCTCACTTTTATGGAGAAGTTATACTGTGTGCTGTCTGAAGCATTAGTACCAGGAGAGCTCATGGTGACACCCATAGTCCAAAGGCTTGAGACCTGGGTGGAGGGAGGACACAGGTGTAAATTCAGAGTCCAGAAGCCTGAAAAGCAGCAGGACATCTGAATGAGGGCAGGAAAAGATGGACATCCCAGTTCAGGAAGCAAATGAATTGCCCTCTTTCACCTTTTGATTCTATTTGAGCCCTCAACCTGACTGAATGATACCAACTCAAATTTGTGAAGATGATTCTTTACTCAGTCTAGTGATTCAAATGCTTCTCTCTTATGGAAACATCCTCACAGACACACTTGGAAACAATATTTTACCAGTTACCTGGCCATCTCTTAGCTCCATTAAGTGGACACAATTGCTTAACCATTAAACTTTCCTTCCTAATGTAAATTGTATATTTGAGACCCAGTGGTAGGCAGTGAGAGGAAATGAGCATTTGCCTTTGATTTCTATGTGATTTTTAAAATCTTCACAAGCTATGGTTTGGCTAGACCATTATTATTCTTATTATAAAAATGAAAAAATGAAGACTCAAAAGACTAGGCAGCCAGCCCCAAATTTCATGGGTGGTAATAGAATTTGAAACTAGGTCTTTCTGACGCTGAAGACCTTGATGTGAGCTACTAACATATACCAAACCCTCTGTAGACAGTGATCCCTGGGAGTTATTATAATTAAATTGTACATTGGTTCTGTAGGTTTAGTGATACGTAAAAATAGACACAGTTTCCCCTCTTACATTTATAGTCTCATTGGAGAAGATTGATAATATAAAATATTCATAATACTGAAAATAAAACCACAACTATAATAAATGCTCTCAGGGAAGAGGACAGAGCTCTCTGGGCATGAGTAATGCCAGTTGGAGAAACCTGAGCAGAGATAGGAAGGAAGCATAGGAATTACCTACGAGGCGATGATGGAGGAGCATTCCAAGGAAGAGCAAAGGTCCTGAAGGAGGAGAAAGCAAGATGCTTTGGAGATAAAAATGAAGGCAGTAAAGGCCAAGTAGAAATCAAAGTAATCAGTTAGTTCTGGGAGTCAGGGGAAGATAAAACTGGGGAGGAATGAACCGACTAAATCAGGAAATCCGTGGTGAGTGTTAAAAAGTTTTTTTTTTCTCTTTATAAAAATAGTGTAAAACCATGAAAAGTTTAAATCAGATTATGGCATGATTGGGTTTTGATGAATGGAGGTGAGCATTTATCAGAATATCATGCAGTTAAGCTCTTCAGTGACTGCAAAAGATAGGGTGGACATTTCCATTATCAGTGTTACGACAAAGCCCGAGTTGGGGTTTTTGTTCCCCCTTTGTTTGCTGTTTGCTAACATTTTCGTAAACTTCTCTGATTTCAGCTGAGGTAATGTGTGTGAATATTCTTTGTGGAACTGTAAAATGCTGTATGTCAGGCACCATTATAAGCTGTAGCTTGTATTCAGTACCAATCCAAGGTAATTATTCTTATCCAGTTTGTGTGTGTGTGTGTTGTGTTTGTGTGTGTGTGTGTGTGTGTGTGTGTGTGTGTGTTATTTTTCCTTTTGACATCTCCAATTCCCTTCTAGTAAAGAACACAGATTCACTACTTGGTAGCTGAACGGAAGAGACAAGAAAGGGCCATACGTTGAGAAGGCAGCCTTGATGATGGTGTGGAGGCGTACATGTGGAGGCTGGGAAGCAGGAGTCATGTATTACAGAGGGTGATGCATGAATATTGGAACCATACTGAAGAGAAGGAGGCAACCACAGGTCGTTAGTATTAAACTAATGGCCTGATAATTTTTGTTCTCCATTTTGCCCTGGAATGTTAAACAAGAGCTGCAGGAACATACACTCATGTAGTAAATTTCTAAACAGTTTCAGTTCTGGCACAGAGCGTACAAACAGTGTGTTGCCCTTGGATGTTATTTATGCTCCCTAGGCTACTTGTGAAAGGCCAGCATTCAGGTGATAGGTGTCAAGAGGTCACTGGCAAACTACTCTCACCCCAGTGAGTGGGTGAGGTGTGGGACCAGAGGAGTCTGGAAATAGTCAATGGTTAGCAACATGAAGGCAACTGTGACGTCCACATCCATGTTCCCGAGCACAATGTTTAGAAACCAACAGATGCTTAATAAGTATTTACTGGAATAGTGAATGAATGAAGTGAAGTTGATTTAGAGGTTAGGGATGTACAGGAAAATGAACTCAGGAACAAGGCAGCCTTGTAACTGCAATATGAGTGGGGGTTTATTTTAACGAATAAAGCAACAATCCAATTGTTAGTCCCAGAAAATGAAGTCAACCAGGACCAATAGCAAGCCTGATTCATTGCAGAATTGCTAGTCTGGGGTCTTTAAATTCAGGATTAGAAATCTTCATGCAGGGTCGAACTTGTGGTTGGGTGATAAGTGGGACAAGTTTAAAGGTTAGAAGACCAAAGGAATGAGTCAGTATAGTAGCTGTTCTCTCTAAATTGATTTTCTGGATGAATCTGCAAAAGTGTGTTTTTTAAAAAAACTGTTTTCGTTTTCTTATTGTTTTATTTTGTTTTTAGCTTGTATTAGATATTTTTATTTCTGCTATGAGCTGTACTCAGGTTTAGTGAATAGCTCTGAATCTAAACAAAATTTTCTATTTTTTGTTTTCACCTCCTGTTAATGGTGTGTAACATGAATGTTTTGTTTATGAACCTTGTTGCTTTCTTCTGACAGGTTTTATCCTTTGGAAAACTGGTAGTTTCTGATAGAAACTGTGTATTGTAGCACATGAGATCTGGAAATCCCTAAATTAAATAATATTAGTATTACAAGCTCTGTACATGGATGTGGCTATTAGCCTTGGATAATGAAAACCAAAGTTTCTGGTATTAGATATTATTTCTGACTCCAGTGAGTCATCTTCCACCTAACTTTAATGTTTGTTGAATGCTTCATAGCCTACAGCGTATTTTTCCATTATCTCACATTTATCCTTATAAGAACCAAGTGAAGTAGGTGCTATCATTCATATTTGACAGTTGAGGAAAATAAGGCTTAAGAAGATAAGGAACTTATCTAAGAGCCATGAAGAATTTACCTAGAATTTGGACTCAAATTCTGTATGATAATATACCTTTCCAAAGCACTACCTGACCTCATTACATTCTGTGCCTTTGGTGATGAAAAAATGCTTGTTTAGATTTTTATATAATTCTTTGGGAAGATAAATCCAAAACCCATCTTACTGAGACAGTGGGTTTATATCATTACTATAGTAGACATTTGTTGTTGTTTTTTTTCCCTGAACACCATTGTTTCTGCTTCTTTCAGTAAGATTTCTCTGTTGCTCCTGATATGCCAACCATTTTTAGTACGTGTGTTTTGGATATATCTCCAGGGATGGGTATAAAACAAGGCAGACCAAGGAGAATATCATGTGCCTTTGTCCAAAGTGTTTGATTGGGTCAGAATGGAGATGTAACCAGGCCCAGGACCAGGCTCTCTAAGCTAAAGGCAATCAATCCATGGGTCTTTGTTAAAATTAAGGTACAAACCTAGACCTGAGGGAAGCCATCTTTTCACCAATAGGGATCTTGCTTGGGATGGAACTAACAGAAAGGTAATAAGGGCCAAGAGATGAATACAGAGAAACTGAATCCCAACAAATTATTTAAGCCCTTCGATCTACACATGCCAGGAACAAGTTTCACTTTGGACTTTTTAATGATATGAGCTTATTAATTCCCCTTTGTTGAGTTAAAATTTTACATTACTTTCTAAAACTTGCAATAGGAAAAGATCTCAATTAATAGTTTTCTCTGCGGAAGGCAGACAACATAAAATTATTAAGTGGTGAATATTAAACAGTAACAGCAGAGGAAATAATAACTGTTACCAAATGCCAACTCATATATGATAAGAATGACTCTCTGGTAGTATAGTTGGTCTAAAGTAACAGTGATTTAGGAATAGTTGTGGAGCTAACTAATTTGATGAGGTTTTTTTTTTTTTTAGTATTTTCGTTTCTTTTTTTCTTTTTTTTACAGTAAAATATTCTACTTTTTAGTTAAGGAAGGCACTTTCCAACACTCACGTGTCCATATGATACGCATCTCTTGATCTGAAATTTCACCCTTTTCATTGTCATATGATTGATAAATGACTGGAGCAGATATTTGCCTGAGGAGGTTCAAATGTCTCAGGCCACATGTCATGACACACTGACAGGCTTATCACCACAGCCAGTTCTTCAATAGAGGACAAATGTGGACACTGACCCAAAGCCTCATCTCCAGCCTAAAATGACTGAATGTGAACCAAACAACTCTGCTAAAAACACATGCATCCTGCGATGGAGCTCCTAGGAGTCCAGGGATTCTGCAGGATGTTTGCTGATGAACAATTTGGAGTGTAAAGACAAGACCTATGGGGTTTCATTTGGTTCACTGTATTCCATTTCCAGCAGAGAAACCAAGTAGAAAAAAAAAATATGGTGCCATTGAAATCATCAAAGTAGACAAAAAATATGGTGCCAATGAAATAATCTTTCCTTATTAGCATTTTCTGTCTGATTTATAATCATCTATAATGTTTGGTTACACCAAAAAATTTTTCTTGGGGAAAATGCAATTGGTTAAATTGGATTTATTCAAATAGATAAATGATAATAGAACAGTTGGCATTTTCACTGGGTAAATAATATAAATTTACTAGACATTTAGGACTTAAAAAATGTCTAAATATAGCTTGCCAATTTAAGAGACACTTAAAAATGTCTATAGGAGATGAATTTTAAGATGATACACCTGAGAATTTTTCACATATACTGAAATCAACTTACTGATTTGATTTCCTTGTTTAAAAAGTGAAACCACAGAGGGTAATCACTCTTAAGGACGTGGTGAGGAATGTGATTTCCATTGCCTCTACAGTAACATATTTAAAGAACACTTTGAAATTCTATAGATAGATTTTGGAAGGCAGATTGAAGGGTTTTTTTTTTTTTTTTGGAGAATATAAACAGAGCACTCTTGTGCAGTGTATAGTCTTAATGATACAATAAGGCCAATTTGATCACATTGTTCTCTACATTTAATTGACTGCTTTTAAGATGTCTTTTTCTTGTTTTATTTTGTAGGAAGAAATACTTGACTCTCTTTCAGGACATGTGTAATCTCACCTGCTTTCCCTTTTGAAGATAAATTGTCTTTTACTTCATATCATCTTGTGTGGATGTCACTCTCTGCACTGATGTTTTCCAACAATTATATGAGTTGATTAAGATGGCTTTTCTGAGATACCCCACTTATTTTTTTTTTTAGTTGTAGATGGACAAATACCTTTATTTTGTTTATTGATTTTTATGTGGTGCTGAGGATTGAACCCACTGCCTCACACATGTGAAGCAAGTTCTCTGCCTCTAAGCCACAACCCCAGCTCCTCACTCTTTGTTTATTTATTTATTTATTTATTTTCTGATTCCTCCTGTCGTTACAGTGGGGTATGGATATCATCCAATCAGATCCATTAAGCCATTTTCTTCACCACCTGGCCAGTCACTCACTCCTTAACACCTTGTAATTTGGCTTGTCCATCTGCACCTTAGAGAAGCTGTCCTGATCTCCCAATGACTTAACCGAGTGGCCTGTTCTCGGCTCTCTTGAGTTGGAACCTTTCTGCTGAATGTAGCTCTGTGGAACACATACAAATACTCTTCCTCATTGATTTTATGACATTGCACACTTACTTGATTCTTCAACCTTTATTCTTTTCTAAAATAATAATGTTTTAGGGGCTGGGCATGTGGCTCAAGCGGTAGCGCGCCTCGCCTGGCATGCGTGTGGCCCAGGTTCCATCCTCAGCACCACATACAAACAAAGATGTTGTGTCCGCCAAAAACAAACTAAAAAATAAATATAAAAAAAATCCTCTCTCTCTCTCTCTCTTTAAAAAAAAAATAATGTTTATTATTGTAGTGGGGCACTTTGTAGAGTTGATTTGCATCAATTTCATATAAAGCTACTAGGAATGAAGCTGCAAAGTGCCTGAAATCCTTACTCAGAAATGGCCTCCCTACTTAAATGAACATTCTCTATATTACAGATGGTTCAAGTGATAGATGCAGAGATAGAAATAGCTTAATTAAATGGAATTATGCCTCCTGCTCCTTCAGGCAGGCAGGCTAAGGATGGTCCCAGTTTTTTCTGACTCTTGGTGTTTACATATGCCACCAGTGAAGCCATCCCACCCAGGAAATTTCTTTCTGGGAATGTTTGAAACTGCACTTTGAATACCTTTGATAGATACCATACCATTTCAGTTATCATTTTATTTTTGAGTCAGCTTTGGTAGTTCGTGTTTTCCAAGAAATTTAATTTCATCTAAATTGCTTATTGACATAAAGTTGATAAAATATTCCTTCGAAATTATTTTGATTTCTCTGAAAACTTTAGTGATATCTCATCCCCAATCCATATTTGTAAGCTGTCTCTTCTTCTTGTTCATCAGTGCAGTAGAATTTTATCAATTTTACCGATGTTCCCAAAGAAGGAGTTTTTGATTTCATTGATTTTTCTCCATTTTTTTCTATATTATTGGTTTTCTCTGAAATCTTTATTATTGTTTGATTTTGTCCTGCTTATTTGGATTTATTCTTTTTTTCTAGTTTTTGTTTTATTTTTAATGTGGAAGCTGAAGTTGTATTTTGTAGGACTTTATGCTTTCATAATATGGATATTTAGTACCTGTTTCTATACTAGTGTTACTTTAACTGAATCCCATATGTTTTTTTAAATGTATTTATTTATTTAAATTTTGAATCCTACAAAATTTTAATATATGGTGGATATATGTGCATATAGTTCACAAACTTTTTCTAATTTCTTTTGATTTCTTTTTTGACCTTTGAGTTATTTAGAGGAGTGTTACATAGTTTACAGTATTTTGCTTCTATAAGATGTTAACAATGCCACAGTACATTGTTATTATATTTGCTTTAAACAGCCAATTAATTTTTAAGTTGATTTAAACCTTTGAAAGTTTTCCACCTGTATTTCTATTATTGCTTTCTATATTTCTGTTTTTATTATCTAATTTATTGCTAGTATTGTTAGAGAACATACTTTATATAATTTGTATTCTTTTAAATGTTTCTTATTATTTTCCTTTTATGTGGTTCATCTCAATAATTGTTCTGAGTACAATTATTGAGAATGGATCACATAAGAGGAAATTGTTCGTAGGAGTATCCTATAAATGACAATTAGATTAAGTTGGTAGATGTGTTTATGTGTTCATTTGTACTAATTTTATGTCAACTTGGTATATTAATTACTTAAATGTGGTGTTGAAATCTTTAACTATACTTTTTTTGTTTTATGGATTTTTCTTAGCTCTATGAATTTTTGCTTCATGTATTTTGAAGCTATATTTTTAGGTATGTACTTGTTATAGAATATTATGTCCTCTTAATGAATTGACCTTGTCATCAGTATAAAAAGACTCTTTTATCTCTGATAATATTTCCTGTATAAAGTCTACTTTGTATGTTATTAATGTAACCTTTTCAATATTTTTAAAATGAGTGTAAAATGGCATATATTTTCTCTCATATATCTTTTAAATTATTTTCCTCTGTTATTAAAATTAATTAATTAATTATTTTGGGGTACTAGGGATAAAACGTAGGGGCTTTTGAACACTGAGCCACATCCCCCATCCCTTTTTATTATTTATTGTGAGACAGGGTCTCATTAGGTTGCTTAGGGCTTCACTGAGGAGCTGCATTGCTGAGCGGAGCTGAGGATGAGTTGATGGGCACTGCTCTTTTTACTCAGTATTGCTTTGGCTATTCAGGGTCTCTTACTCTTAGAAATTTAGGACTGTTTTTCTAGTTCTGGGAAGAATGCCATTGGTATTTTGATGAGTATTGCAATGAGTCTGCATAACACCTTTGGTAATATGTCCATTTGAATACATTAATTCTGACTATCCAAGAACATGGGAGGTCTTTGCATGTTCTAAGATCTTCCTCAGTTTCTTTCTTCATTTCTCTACAGTTTTTATTGTGGTAATCTTTCATCTCCTTGTTTACAGTAATTCCCAAGTATTTTATTTTATTTTTTGAAGTTACTAACTTATTTTATTTTTTTGAAGTTATTAACTTGTAATTGGGATAGATTTCCTGATTTCTTCTTCACCAGATTCATTATAGGAGTTATTAATTTATGGATGTTGATGTTGTATCCTGATGAATTTTTCAACTCTAGAAGTTGTTTGGTGGAGTATTTGGGTTCTTCTAGATATAGGATAGTGTCATTGGCAAATAATAATCTGACTTCCTCTTTTTCTGTTTGTATCGCTTTAACTTTCTCTCTTACCTGATTACTCTGACTAGAGTTTCAAGGACTGCACTGAATAGGAGTGGTGAGAATGACATCCTGTCTTATTCCTGATTTTGGAGGAAATGCTTTCAGCTTTTCTTTGTTCAGTATGCTGTTGGGTTTGTTTTTTTAATCATATACATCCTTTATAATCTTGAGGTAAGTTCCTTCCATACCTGGTTTCTCTAGCATTTTTAACATGAATGGATCCTGAATCTTGCCAAAGACCTTTTCTGAGTCTATGGAGATGATCCTATGATTATTGTCCTTAATTCTATTTATGTGGTGAATTACATTTATTGTCTTCCACATGTTGAACCACCTTACATCCCTGGAATGAAATGCACTTGATCATGTTGTATGATCTTCTTTATGTGTTTTTGAGTGCAATTTGCTAATATTTTGTTAAGGATTTTTACATATCTGTTCATCAGGAAATTGGTCTTTAGTTTTCTTTTCTCATTGTGTCTTTGTTTGGTTTTGGTATTTGTGTTCTACGGGTTTTATAGAATATATTTGGGATTCTTCCCTTCCTTTCAATTTCATGGCATAATATGAGAGAGACTAGTGCTATTTTTTCTTTAAAGGTCTTGTACAACTCAGCTGAAAATCCATTTGGTCCTGGGATTTTCTTTTTTAAGGATTTTTAACTTTTTATTTATTTATTATTTTTAGTTATACATGATACTAGAATATATTTTTGACATTATACATACATGGAGTATAACTTCCCATTCTGTGGTTGTACATGATGTGGGGTTAAACTGGTTGTGGTATTCATATATGAAAACAGGAAAGTCTATGTCCAACTCAATCTGCTGTCTTTCCTGTTCCCATCCCTCCTATCTTCCCCCATTCCCTCCTATCCAATCATTCCCTCCACTGCCCACTCCCAGGCCTATTGTGAGTTAGCATCTGCATATTAGAGAGAATATACAGCCTTTGGGTTTGGGTACTGGGCTTATTTCACTTAGCATGATAGCTTCCAGTTCCATCCATTTACCTGCAAATGTCATAATTTCATTCTTCTTTATGGCTGAGTAATGTTCCATTGTGTGTATCTTTATCCATTCATCTATTGAGAGACACCTAGGAGGGTTCTGTAGTCTAGCTATTGTGAATTGAGCTGCTATAAACTTTGATGTGGTTGTATCACTATAGTATACTGATTGTATAAACCAAGGAGTGGGATAGCTGGATCAAATGGTGGTTCTCTTCCCAATTTTCTGAGGAATCTCCATACTGCTTTCCATAGTAGTTGCACCAATTTGCAGTCCCACCAGCCATTTATGAGTGTGCCTTTTTCACCACATCTTTGCCAGCATTTGTTGTTTAGGCTCTTTCTTCATCCTCTTGACTGTTTCCTTTGCTGTGAAGAAGCTTTTTAGTTTGATATAATCCCATTTATTGATTTTTTTAAATTCTACTTCTTGTTCTTTAGGAGTCTTTGTTGAGGAAGTCAGGGCCTAAGTCAACATGATGGAGATTTGGGCCTACTATTTCCTTCAAGCAGGCACAGAGTATCTGGTAAAATGTCTATGTCTTTGATCTACTTAGAGTTGAGGTTTGTGCAGGGTGAGAGATAGGGATCTAATTTTATTTTATTACATATGGTTTCCAGTTTTCCCAGCATCCCATTTGTTGAAGAGGCTATCTTTTCTCCAATGTATGTTTATGGTGCCTCTGTCTAGTATGAGATAACTGTGCTTATATGGGATTGTCTCTGTGTCTTCTATTCTGTACCATTGGTCTACATGTCCTTTCTGGTGCCAATACCATGCTGTTTTTGTTATTATAGCTCTGTAGTATAATTTACGGTCTGGTTTTGTGATGCCTCCTGCTTCACTTTCTTGATGAGGATTGCTTTGGCTGTTCTGGATCTCTTATTTTTCCAAATGAATTTCATGACTGCTTTTTCTATTTCTATGAAGAACATCATTGGAATCTTAATAGGAATTGCATTAAACTGTAGAACACTTTTGGTGATATTGCCATTTTGACAATATTCATTTGACCTATCCAAGAACATGGGGAAAATTTCCATGTTCTAAGGTCCTCTTCAATTTCTTTCTTTAGTATTCTGTAGTTTTCATTGTAGAAGTCTTTTACCTCTTTTGATTCATTCCCAAAATATTTTATTTTCTTTGAGGCTATTGTGAATAGGATAGTTTTTCTAATTTACTAATTTTTAAATATTTTTTAGTGGACATAATACCTTTATTTTATTTTTATGTCGTGCTGAGGATCAAACCCAGTGCTTCATGCATAAGCACTCTACTTCTGAGCCCCAGCCCCAGCCCCTCATTACATGATTTCTGAGACTTGACATGTTTCATATATTAGGTTCATTTATTTAGTTGATCCAGTTAGTGGGGAAATCCAGTCTTTGTTATTTCTTCTCAGAATTAGAAGTCTTAAACATTATCACATATTTTTGAAACATAAAATAATACAATCAGTTTTACTTAAACTTAACACAGTCAAAATATTCTAGAGTGATACTGACAAACAACAGAAATTTGGCTCGATGTTACTTCACTTAAGCCAGGAGTCAGGAAACTTCAGTGAGCAGGACAAAACCTGATCATGGCCTGTTTTAATACAGTTGAGGGCCAAAATTGATATTTATGTTTTTAAAGAATTGGGAAACAAACAAAGAATAATAAATAAAAAATATTGTACAGAGTCTAAGAAACCTGCAATATTTCCTATTTGACCATTTAAGAAAAGATTTGCAAAATAATTTCTAAGACGTTTAAGGTAAAAAAAAAATATTATGGAAAATAATTAAATTGTTTAGGTAATGAAGAAGAAAAAGATTTCATGCTTCAATTTGAGATAATATTAATTTTCTCCCTTACGTGAATTACAAGGAAGTAATTACTCTTTCACTTCTTCCAGCTACCTTTCCACAAATCTTTAAGTTTTGTTGGTTATATCATTTTCTTTGCCAAAGCTTAAAGCAATGAAATAATATTTTAAAGTCAATGCCTGTGGTGGTTTAAATAGATTTAAATTGATTTAATGCCTATCAACACTTACTTTATTCATCAGTTGTCTTTTCACTTCTGAGTTCCTTATTTAATCTATTTCTTGATAGGCAGGATTTCACTTTTTCTGAATCTACTGTAGAAATCATAATTTTAATGATTTTTGTGTGCCTATTAAAATTGATTGGATTTCAAAGGAAAAGTTGGACGAATATAAAATTCTAAGCTCACACTCTCTTTAGAATATTTAAGTCATTTCTTCTTTTTCTTCTGGCAAATGCTATGATGAAGTATGAAGTCAGCTTAATTCCCCTGAGTGAAAAAAAGGTTATTATTTTCCTTGCTGGATCTTTAAAAATTGGGAAGTTATGGTCTATTATATCCCTGAATGCTTTTTCTGTTCAGTTTGTTATGTAGAATTTAGCCTTATATTAGATTATTTTGTTTATTCTTCATAGTTGTTAATTTCTTCTATGTCTTAGTGTGTTCACTTTGCTTTTAATTCATTCATTAACATATCTACCTATTTATTTATTCAATAAAATGTTTCACATATATAGGGTAACAAAATGAAGTCTGTGCCCTCTTATGGCTTATATTCTAGTACATGGGGAAATACAATAAGCAAATACACTTTAGATGGAGATCTGTGAGTAGTGATAATTCACAACAGGGAGAAAAGAACACTGTGCCAGTTTGACTCTCACCCCAGATGTAAAATTCTGCCATCTAGGACATTATCAGCAAGTCAACCTGGACACTGAGCTAACTTTTCGTGTTAATAGAAGAACTAATTTCTAAAGTTTTATTTTTAATTGAGTCTTGAACTTATTTACCTAATATACCTGCTTCCTACACCCTGTGTAGGAGTAGGCTTTTTAAATTACTTTTAATTTTCTTCTAGGAAATGAAATGTATACCTACTTTCCTTTCTTATATTTCTTTCCAGTGCAATAAGACTCTTTTCATTCCTTTCATCAGAAAATTTCAGTGCAGCTTCATTTAAAGGTCTTTTTTCCTAAAGAAAAATATATATTTAAGAGTTACTCTAGCTGATTAATGCATACAAGTAATAGGAGGAATAAATTCTGGGGTTCTGTTGCACAGTAGGTGAACTATAGTTATTAATAATGTATCTTGTGTTTGAACAGAAAAAATGATAAATGTTTGAAATATGAATATGCAGTTAGCCTAATTTGATCACTACACAATTTATACATGTACTGAAACATCCCTTTATACCCCCTAAATATGTATAATTTTTTATATATCAATTGAGAGTAAAATAAACTTTAAAAAACATCATCATTCCATGAAGGCCAAAGATTAGCTTGGTGTCCACATTGGGTTGTTGATGATGTCCTGGATCATGAGACTCCTTAAATAGGATGGTGGCCACACACTCCCAATGTGTGTGAGTGTGTGTGAATGTGTTGTGTGTGTGTGTGTGTGTGTGTGTGTTTAATTGAATTTTGAAATCTTCATGCTGAGACTCATTTAAGAATCACTGAGCTGTATTGCCAGACTGATCTTCCAATGCAAATGTGCAAAAGTTAGGCAGTATTTACTTGTTCTAACATAGGTTCTGTTTCAATACAGCTAAAAATATTTATAACATGTCTAATTATTACTTTTCTTTTAATGTCAACTTTCAACAGTAAGTTTCAAATATTTTATGTTGTAAATTTAATTTTGTCATTTTCCTTTGTATTGACATCAGACGAGATGACTGAAATCTAGTAAGTATCTCATGAGCATTAAGAATGTGTTATTTTGGGTACTCTCAATAACTTCCATCTTTCTCTCAAATTCAATTGGATTTTTATGGCTTATACTTTCCATCACTAGGAATCTGGATTTTTCATATTTTCACACATTTTTGTGAAATAATGAAGTGATACAATAAAAATTCAAATATCTTTATAAACACCATCATATAAAGATAATGATCCTACTAAACCTGACCTATTGCCTCGTAGGCAGTGCTAATTCAGTGTTTGAGAGTTAGTGTAAAGTTGTCAATATGTATTTCAGGATATTCAAAAATCAAATGCACATTTGGAGTCTGTGTAGCAGAATCTTTAAATGATTGCTTTCTCTGAGTGAATGAATGGCTGCCTGTTCATTTAATTCTTTATCTGTTTCATTTCCCAGTTTTGACTTTCCAAACCTACACTTCTATTTCACATGTAAGTGGTTGAGTTTCATTTTTTAGTCGGTTTATCTAATTTTTCTGGCACTATTTGTTTCAAAGACTCTACTTCCATTGAATTCTTTTTGCATATTTGTCAAACTTGGACCTGAATTTTGTGGATCTATTTATGTGTTCCGCATTCCCTTCCAGGGCTCTGTGTGTTTATACCAGTGCCTCATGTCTTGGTCACTGTATAATAAGTCTTGAACTTGGGTACACTGATTCCTACCATTTAAAAAAGTTCTTTTTCTTTTTTTTTCTTTTTTTTTTTTTAGCAATTCCAAGTTACTTTTTCACATACATTTTAGAAGAATCTTGTGTATCCATATAAAAATATCCACTAGGGTATTTATAGAAATTGTTTTAAAAGCGTCTCAGTTTGGGGAGAATTGACATCTTCCCCATGTGTTATGGTTTGGATATGAGGTGTTGCCCCAAAGCTTCTGTGTTAATGCAGAAATATTCAGAGGTAAAATGACTAGATTCTGGGAGCTGTAACCTAATCAGTCTATCCTAGTTTGAATGGACTGACTGGGTGGAACTGTATAGGTAGGTGGGGTGTGGCTGGAGGAAGTGGATCAATCACTGCTCTAGAAGGGTGCATCGTCCCCTGTGTCTCCTCCCTCTTCCCTCTCTCTACTTGAATGGAGTAGTGCTCTCTCACCATGTCCTCAGCCATGAAGCAGTGGACTCGGCTGGATCATGGAGTAAACCTCTGGAACTGTGAGTCCAAATAGACATTTCTTGGGCTGGGGTAGTGGCTCAGTGGTAGAGCCTTTGCCTGGCACATGTGAGGCACTGGGTTCGAGCCTCAGCACTGTATAAAGATAAATAATAATAAAATAAAGGTATTGTGTCCGTCTACAACTAAAACTATTTTTTAAAATGGACATTTCTTCCTCTAAGTTGTTCTTGTCAGGTATTTTGGTCATAGAGATGCAAAGCTGATTGACACATTGTGCTCTACTGTTCCAATCCATGACCATGGAATTTCTCTCCATTTACTTAGATCTTTGTCTTCTTTGGGCAGCGTTGTGTAGTTATCATTATATAAGTTCTGTACATAGTTTTTTTGTATATTTACATTTGAATATTTTATTTGCTTTTTAGGTGATTGTAAATGGTATGGTGTTTTTACATTTTGTATCTGTGGGTTCATTTGTATGTATAGGTTCATTGCATTATAGAAATATACTCGTTTATCTTGTATAATGCTGTACTGAACTCACTCATTGGTTCTAACAGGTTTTTGGTGGATTCCTTGTGATGTTTTATTGTAGCCAGTCTTACCATCTGCAAATAGTGACAGTTTTATTTCTTCCTTTGGAATCTGGATACCTTTTATTTCCTTACCTTGTTTTGCTGCAGTGTCTAGAATTTTTATTATCCATTAAACAGAGTGATGAGGATGGGAATTCTTGATGAGTTCTCCCTCTTAGATAAAAAAACATTCAGTATTCAGCATTAAGCATAATGTCAACTATATATTTTTTGTAGATGCACTCTATTAAACTGAGGAAATTTTGTATTTGTTCTTCTAAGAGTGTTTACTAAGAATGGGTGTTGAAGTTTGTCAAAAGCTTCAATCAATGCAATCGGGCTATTTTTCTTCTTGAGTTGTTAATATAGTGGATTGAATTTCTTGATTTTTGAATGTTGACCCATCATTGGATCCCTGGAAAAAAATTCCACTTGGTCATGGTGTATAATTTTAAAAATGCTAGCTGAATTTCATTTACCACTATTCTGTTAAGGATCTGTGTCTATGTTCATGGGGGTCATGAGTTGGGGTACGTTGTGGTTGTTTGGTATTATCCTTGTCTGGTTTTACTGATTTGGTAAAATGAACTTATAAGTGGTTCTTTCTCTATTTGCATTCTGGAAGAAATTTCAAGAATTTATGTTAATTCTTTTTTAAACAAGTAAGTAATATTTCCCAGGAAAACCATCTAGGTCTGATGTTTTCTTTTGGGGGAATTTAAAGATTACCATCTCAATCTGCTTAATAGTTATAAAGTTATACAAATGACCTCTTTCTGAGAAAAAGAAAGATGGTGAAGTAGAGGAAGCTGCTTTTCAGGCTGCTGTATGGTGTGAGACCAAGGCAGCAGATAGACAGCTTCTCAGAGAGGAGGGTGAAAGAGGGATTTCACTGGGATTTAATACTGGACACAGAACAGCTTGGGAACTCAGAAGGTTGGATACAATAAAATCAAGAAGCAAGCCCACCACAGGTGGTGGCTGCCTGAGCTGACCCACCATGGACAGAGGAAGGGGGACCAGAGGAAGCCACATTTCAGGTAGCAATGAGGTATGGCTTGGTGCTGGGAAATCTGAGATTGAAAATGTCACTTGTCAATTATCAAGAATGCAAGTAACAATAAATGTTGGCAAGGGTGTGGGGGGAAATGTTCTCTTATACATTGTCGGTGGGACTGCCTACAGGATCTGCCCTCATGGTATGTGCTGCAGAAGCGGTACCTTAGGATCGCATGGGTCTGGTAGAAGGGTCAAATCGCAAACTGTACACCAAATTGCACCTCAAACTGGTGAGAAGGGACATTGAGTCTTATATCAAACAACTTCAATCAATTTTAGGCCACTCCAACTGGTAACTCAGAACACAATAACAGGAAGGAGTAACATCCCCATCCCTTGTTCTATCAGTACTTTACTTAAGAATGATTGGTAAGAAAGACTATTGGACATAGACAGTAACCACCCATTATGGACAAATATTTTGACCACTTAGGTGGAAAAGGTCTCTTCAGTCTAAACTAAGATATTGGATTTTTAAAAACACACACATACACACACACAAATATAAATAAATCATTTTTTTCTTATTCCTTCCATGTGTGTGCATGTGCATGCAGGCACACATGCATGCCTGTGAATTCTGGCTGTCCCAATTCTTTCGGGAACATCTATACATACACTTAATTTGTCTTCTTTTCTCTCATATTTAGCATTTTAAAAATGTAATTATCTTTTTTCAATGGTTGTCTTGTGAGAGTTAGGGTTCCTTGGATTGTGCATCATAGTTTGATTTTGTATTATTTTTACGTGTTTATTTCTCTTTCAATCGTATCTTCTCTTGCTATCATCCTAATTCTATTGTTCTTTCTCCCTCTCTCCCAGGACTGTGCTGCTTCTATTTTTTCCCCTCCCTCTGTATAAACATTGCCTGCTACTGCTCTTCTGCATTCTCTGTTCAGTTTCTGAAATTGTAAATCTTTTCTAAGTTCCTAACACATTTTCTTTTTCTCCAGTTAACTGTATCTATACCATCATTGAGAACCAAATGGCTTATATAAACTATGCCCCCACCATTAACGCTATTACAATCACTACCACTGTGGACGACATAGTTGATACCTGCTATTTGCTAACTCAAGGTTTGTTTCTGCTGCTGAACCCACCATTGCTGTTTATTGGTGGCAATTAATGTTGAAGACATCATAGTAGGATCCGGCAATTTACTTTAACACTGTTTACTGTTTGCAACGGTTTTTACTATTGTTTATCTTGCCCCCATTCTGTGAGGTACTGGGAATGCACATAGACATTAAAAGTTGACAAGTAGAGATTTTGCTGCAGAACTAAGTGATTCCTCAAATTACTCCCAATTCAAAGAAGGAAGGAAACCAAAAACTTCGGACCATTAACAAGAACCCAAGAAGGAACAACCAGGGAGGGAACTTAGGTCCCACCACTTGGCATTTATTCTTACATCAAAAATAGAAATCCCAGAATGAATAAGACAACTACACGCAAAAAGGCAAACATAAAAAAAGAGGTAGAGGAATCCACTTCAATTCCTGTGCAAGATCAAGACTTCTGAAACATGAGAAAACAGGCAAACAAATGTCTCTCCAAAAAAAAAAATCTCCCCCAACAAAGTAACCCACTGATAGTGAGGTAGATGAAAACCCAGAGAAAGACTATATTTTTTTAAAAAAACTGATTATTAAAGTGTTCAAGAAGATCAAAGCAAAGAATTAAGAGAGCAATTAAAGGAGATGAAATACCATTATAATAAAGAAACAAATCATGAAAAGAAACTAAGCAGAGCTCCTAGAAATAAAAACAAGATCAATCAAATTACAAACTCATTTGAAGGCATCACTAACAGACTAGTTACCAGAGTTACTGAAACTTCTCCTGTATCAGAAACGAGATAAATATCCACATAGAGCAGGCTTACAGAACCACAACTAGACACAACCAAATGAGAAGCTTGCCAAGATATATCAAAGTCAAGAGATATCAAAATAAAAAAAGGAAAGAATATTAAAAGCCAAAAGAGAAACATCAGTTCATATTTAGAGGCAAATCAATAAGGTTCACTTCGAATTTCTCTGCTCAGACCCTGAAATCAAGGAGGGCCTGGAATGAAATATTCCAAATCCTAAAAGAAAACAACTGTTTGCCAGGATTGGTTACTATGTCCACAAAACCCAGTTTCAAATTGGAGGGGGAAATAAAAACATTCCATGACAAGAATAAACTAAAAGAATTCATGAGCACCAAACCAGCACTGAAAGAATACTCAAAGATAAACTTTTATTTTTTAGTTTTTTATTTATTTTTCTTTTAATTTGTTATATATGACAACAGAATGCATTACAATTCATATTACACATATACAGCACAGTTTTTCATATCTCTCTGGTTGTACACAAAGTAGAGTCACATCCTTCATGTCTTCATACATGTACTTAGGGTCAGGATGACCATCTCATTCCACCGTCCTTTCTATCACAGCCCTCCCTTCCCCTCCCTCCCCTTTTCCCCTTCACCCTATCTAGAGTTCATTTAATTCTCCCAGCCTCCCCTTAACACAGAGGAAATAAAAAGCAATTCCCAAAGCCCACAAATGGGAAATTCAATAGAATAATAATCCACTAAATGAGAAGATGGGATAAAATACAGCAAAACCACAAAATGACAGGAAACCACAAACACTTATCCCTACTAACACTGAATGTTAATGGTCTCAACTCCTCAGTTAAAAGACACAGATTAGCAGAATGGATCAAAACCCAAAGTCCAACCATATGCTGAGACCCATCTTACAGGAAAATACACTCACAGGCTGAAGGTAAAAGGATGGCAAAAAATATTCCAGGTGTGTGATTGAAGACAACAAGTAGTTCATCTCAAATCTGACAAAGCAGATTCCAAGCAAAAATTAATCAGAAGAGACAAAGACATTTCATCCTAGTAAAGGCAACAATCCATCAAGAAGGTATAATCATAGTAAACATTTATGTCTCAAATGTCAATGTACCTAATTACATGGAAAAAAAATACTCTATGACATTAAATTCCACATAAACCCCAACACAGTAATACTGGGGGAATTTAAATACACCCTTATCATGAATAGGTCATCAAAGGAAAAAATCAACAAAGATATTTCCAACCTGAACAATACTGTAACTCAAATGCACATCATGGACATCTACAGAATATTCTATTCACAAAGAGCTGAATTTATCTTTTTCTCAGCTGCTCATGGAACTTTTCCCAAAATAGATCATATTCTAGGCCATAAAGCACATTTTAGCAAATATTAAAAAAGATATAATTTCATGCATCCTATCAGATCATAATGGAAATCAACAGCAGGAAAAATATAGAAACCCACAAACACATGGAGATTGAACAATAATTCTCTCTTAAATGAAGAATGGATCAAAGAAGAAATGAGAACCAAAATAAAGAAATTCTTAGCAATAAACAAGAACAAACACACATCATATCAAAATTTCTGGGACAGTATGAAAACAGTTCTAAGGGGTACATTTATAGCACTGAGTACCTATATTAAAAAATTAGGGAGATCCTAAATAAATAAGCAGGGCACCACCTCAAGGCCTCAGAAAAAGAACAAACGCACCCTGAAACCAGCAGAAGAGAGGAAATAATTAAGATGAGAGCTGAAATCAGGAAATTGAAAATAAGAAAACAATACACAGGATCAAAGTAATGAAGAGTTGGTTCTTTGGGGGTGGGGCTGTAGCTCAGTGGCAGAGCACTTGCCTAACACATGTGAGGCACTAGATACTCAACACCACATAAAAATAAACAAAGTAAAGGCATTCTGTCCATCTACAACTATAAAAATTTTTAAACAAATGTATTCTGTGAAAAGATAAATAAAATTGACAAATTCTTAGCCAAATTAACCAAAAGAAAGGATGAGAAGAAGGAAACCAACAAGATCAGGGATGAAAAAGGATATATCAACACAGACCCCTCTGAAATCCAAAAGATTATCCAATCCTATTTTGAAAATTCATCCTGCAATAAATTGAAAAATCGAGAAGACCTGGACAGATTTCTGGACACATATGACCTGCCTGTATTGAACCAGGAAGATATAGAAATCCTAAACAGACCAATATCAAGTAATTAAATTGAAACAGCAATTAAAATTCCTCAAAAAAAAGTCCTGGACCCAATGGATTCTTAGTTGAGTTCTACAAGACCTTTACAGAATAACTAACACTACTGTTTCTCAAATTATTCCACAAAATTGAAGGAGAGGGAACACTCTGAAGCTAATATAACCCTGGTACCAAAACAAGACAAAGGTGCATCAAGGGGAAAAAAAAAACTACAGACCAGTATCTTTGATGAACATAGACGTGAAAATCCTAAGTAAAATATTAGCAAATTTCATTTAAAAAATACATCAAGAAGATATCAACATGATCAAGTGGTTTTCATTCCAGGGATGCAAGGTTGGTTCAACATGCACAAATCAATAAATGTAATCCAACACTTAAACAGAATGAAGGACAAAAATCAAAAGAAGAAGTAAAGACCTTTGATAAAATCCAACACCTATTCATGTTAAAAATGCTGGAGTAACTAGAGACTGAAGGAACTTACCTCAACAGCACAAAGGCCATTTATGACAAACCCAAAGCCAACATCATACTACATGGAGACAAACTAAAAGCATTTCTTCTACAACCGGGAGCAAGACAAGGCTGTCCACTCTCACCACTCCTTTTCAACACAGACCTTGAGACATTAGCCAGAAAAATCAGGCAAGAGAAAGAAATCAAAGAGATACAAATAGGAAAAGAAGAAGCCAAACTATCCCTGTTTGCCGATGATATGATCCTATAACTAGAAGACTAGTTATAGGATAACTCCACCAGAAGACTTCAAATGCTTATAAATGAATTTAGCAAAGTAGAAGGAGACAAGATCAGCATTCATGCATCACTAACTTTCCTGTATTTCATTAGTGATTCAGTTGAGGAAGAAAACAACAAAACAATCCCATTTACAATCACTTCAACAAACAAACAAATAAACAAAAACCTTGGGAATTAACCTAACCATGGAGGTAAAAGAGCTGTACATTGAAAGTTGTAGAATACTGAAGAAAGAAATTAAATTGTCTATTTCACTTAGAAGACGGAAAGAGATCCCATGTTCTTGAATGTTGTGAGCCTACTTTGTGTACAACCAGAGAAGTGGAAAATGGTGCTCCAGTAGTGTTCAATGAATTGAACAGAATCATGTATAACTGATGAGAACTGCTATTATGCATAACTCATGAGAACAAATAAATTTTTAAAAATGCAAAAGAACTCAAAAGAAGAAACACAAATGGCCAATAAGTATATGAAAAAATTGTTCAACATCTCTAGCAAGCAGGGAAAAATGCAAATCAAACTACACTAAGATTTCATCTCACTCCATTCAGAATGGCGTTGATCAAGAATACAAACAACAATAAATGCTGGTGAGGTTGTGGGGAAAAAGGAACACCTGTACATTGTTGACTAGTACCACCACTCTGGAAAGCAGTTTGTGGATTCCTCAAAAAAGGGATGGAACCATCATGTGACCCATGTATCCCACTCCTAAGTATTTTCCAAAAAGTTGGATAATTGGCGTTCTACAACAACACAGCCACATCCATGTTTATAGCAGCACAATCCTCCACAATAGCTAGATTATAGAATCAACTCAGATGCCTGTAAGTAGATGAATGGATTAAGAAATTATGGTATGCACACACACACACACACATATGCATACACACAATGGAGTTCTACTCAGCCATTAAAAAGAATGAAATTATGGCCAGTAAATGGAAGGAAATAGAGAAAATCATGCTAAGTGAAATTAGCTGAATTTAGACAATAAATGTTTCCTCTTATGTGGAAGCTAGAGTTAATAAAGCAAGGGGAGAGGGAAGGATAAGATTACCAAAGGAACCAATCAAATAATAGACAAACAAAACAATTTATCTGTTTCTTATTAGGTTCATTATGGTAGTTATACTTTGGGAGGCATTGTGTATTTCACTTAAGTTTTCATATTTATGTACATTGAGTTATTTGAAGTATTTCCTTATTCTTTTGATGTCTGCAGGATCCAAAGTGATATCCTAATTCATTTCTGATATTAGTGATATGTATTCTGTTTTTTTTCTTTTTTCTTTGTCAGTTATTCAAGTAGCTTGTTGATTATATTTAACTTTTCAAAGAACTGATTTTTTTTTTCTCTTCATTGTTCTTTTCCTAGGTTCTGGAGATGGAAGCTTTAATTTTCAGAATCCATTTTCTAATATAAATCTTTATAGAATTTCCTTCTCAACAATTCTTCAGTTGTATATGTCTCTTCTAGCCATTCGAAATATACGTTTTTATTAACTTTAGCTACCTTAATATGGTATAGAATACTAGGACTTAATCCTTCTAACTAACTATATTTTTCTATTTAGTTGTGTCTCATAAATTTTAATATGTTGAGAATCCATGAGAATCCATTTTAATCTACTCAGTGTATTATTAACCCAATACACAACAGTATTGGGTACTGTTCTACCTTTCCCAACCTCTGGGATACATGTATACAACATATAATGATATATAATGATCAAAATTAGTGTAGTTATCATTTCTATCTTCCAAACAATTATTGTTTCTTTGTATTAGGAACATTGAAAATCTTATCTTCTAGCTATTTAAAATATACAATAATTTTTTTTGTTTTGTTTTTGGTACCGGGGATTGAACTCAGGAGCACTTGACCACCGAGCCACATCCTGAGCCCTATTTTGTATTTTATTTAGAGACAGGGTATCACTGAGTTGCTTAGTGTGTCTCAGTTGCTGAGGCTGACTTTGAACTTGCAATTCTCCTATCTCAGCCTCCCGAGCTGCTGGATTACAGGTGTGCACCACTGCACCTAAATGAAATATACAATAAATTTTTATTAACTTTAGTTCCCTTACCATGGCATAAAATGCTAGGACTCAATCCTATCAACTATACTTTTGTACACATTAATAAACCCTTCTCTCTTCTCCTTACTGTTCTACCCTTCCCAACCTCTGCTCATCACTATTCCTCTGTTTCTATGAGATCATTTTTTTTATCTCTCTCACATAAATGAAGCTTTGAGGCAGTTGTTTTTCTATTCCTGGCTTATTTTACTTAACATAATATCATCCAGTTCTATCCATTATGCCCCAAATGACCGGATTTAATTCTTTCTTATAGCCTAATGACATTCTGTTTATATGTATCACATTTTCTTTACCCATCCCTGCTTTGATGGACAATGTGATTGATTCCAGATCTTGACTAACATGAATAGTGTTACAATAAACACGGGAATTCAGTTACCTCTTTGGCATACTGATTTTCTTCTCTTGGATACATATACATTAGTGGGATTTCTGTATTATATGATAGTTGTATTTCTAGTTTTTTTGAGAAAACTTTGTGTTGTTTTTCATTATAGCTACACTAATTTACATTACATTCTTGACAGTGTATTAGAGTTCATCTTTATCTGCATCATTGTCACCATTTTTAAAATCCTTTTGATAATAGTCATAGGAATTGGGGTAAAATATTTCATTGTAGTTTTGATTTTCATTTCCTGATCATTAGTGATGTTGAATGTTTTCATATACTTTTTTGCCATTTGCATATTTCCTTTTAAGAGATGTCTATTCATATCATTTGTCCATTTTAAGGGATTAATAGATATTTTTGCTCATGAGTTCTTTATATTTTTTATGTATCCTATGTATTATTCCCTTGTCAGATGGATGGTTTACAATTTTTATTCCCATTCTACAGAATTTCTATCTTCAATCTGTTGTTTCCTTCCTTCACAAAAACTTAATTATTTTGATATAGTCCCACTTGTCTGGTTTGGCTTTTGTTGCCTGTGCTTTGCAGCTCTTGTCTGAAACAGCTTTCCCTCTACCAAGGTCTTAAGTATTTCCTTTATGTTTTCTTCTAGTAGCTTCATAGTTTAAGGATTTGCACTTATGCCTTTGAGTTGATATTTTGAATTGATTTTTGTATATGGTGAGATGTGGGGATTCAGTTTCATTCTTCTTCATAAGGATATCCAGTTTTCCCAGCATAACTTATTGAAGAGACTGTCCTTCAATAAGTTATGCTTATTGAAGGACATGTTCTTTGCACATTCATTGGAAATCAAAATTGTTTGGCTATGCATATGTGGATTTATTTCGGGGTTCTCTGTTTCATTCTATTAGTGTATGTAACATGTATCTATTTTTATGCTAGGGTCATGATGGGTTTTCTTTCTTCCTTATTATCATTGTTGTTGTTGTTGTTATTATTATTATTATTACAGTATTAGGAATTGAATTTACAGCCTTCCACATGCTAGGCAAGCACTCTACCACTGGACTGTATTCCCAGCCCTTCAGTTTTGATTATTACAGGATTTGTAACATGATTTGAAGTTAGTTGTTCTGGTGCTTTGATCATTTGAGGACTTTTGTGGTTTCATGTGAATTATAAGGTTTTTTTTTTCTATTTATGTGAAGGATGACATTGGGATTTGGATAATAATTGTATTGAATCTGTAAATTGCTCTGGTTATCCTGGACATTTTAACAGTGTTCTTCTATGTATGAACATGGATGTCTTTCCTTTTTGTATGTGGTATGTGTTCTTTAATTTATTTGAGAAGAACTATGTAGTTTCCATTGTAGAGATCTTGATCCTCTGTCATTAACTTTATTCCAAGGTGTTTTGTTTTATTTTACTCGTTATTATTGAAAATGTATTGTTTTCTTGATTTCTTCTTCGGTGTATAGAAATGCTACTGGTTTGTATGTGTTGATTTTGTATCCTGCAACTTAATTGAATTCGTTTTTTTTTTTTTGTAGTTTTTACAACTTTTTGGTGGTCTTTAGATTTTCCACATATGAGATCATGCCATCTGCAAACCAGATTCATATCATAATTTGCCATCCTTTTTTACAATTTGGACCCTCTATTCCTTTCTCTTCTTACCCAGTTTCTCGGACAAGGACTTCCAGCTCTATGTGGAGTAAGAGTGGTGAAATAGCCATCCTTGTGAAGCAAGAATTAAAGACAGGCAGTCAGTGTAGAGAGGCAAGTAGGTGGAATGGAGAAAATGGAGGCCGATTTGAGTATGAGAAGTTGGAGACTGACCCTGGAAGATTGGAGTGTTAATGCCTCCAGAGCATTTTTTTTTTGTTTGTTTTTATTGGTTGTTCACAACATTACAAAGCTCTTGACATATAATATTTCATACATTAGATTGAAGTGGGTTATGAACTCCCAATTTTACCCCAAATGCAGATTGCAGAATCATGTCGGTTACACATCCACAATTTTACATAATGCCCTATTAGTAATTGTTGTATTCTGCTACCTTTCCTATACCCTACTATCCCACCTCCCTTTCCCTCACATCTTCTCTCTCTACCCCCATCTACTGTAATTCATTTCTCTCCTTGTTTATTTTCCCATTCCCCTCACAACCTCTTATATGTAATTTTGTATAGCAATGAGGGTCTCCCTTCATTTCCATGCAATTTCCCTTTTCTCTCCCTTTCCCTCCCATCTCATGACTCTGTTTAATGTTAATCTTTTCTTCCTGCTCTTCCTCCCTGCTCTGTTCATAGTTGCTCTCATTATATCAAAGAAGACATTTGGTATTTGTTTTTTAGGGATTGGCTAGCTTCACTAAGCATAATCTGCTCTAGTGCCATCCAATTCCCTGCAAATTCTATGATTTTGTCATTTTTTAGTGCTGCGTAATATTCTACGATGTATAAATGCAACATTTTTTTTATCCATTCATCTATTGAAGGGCATCTGGGTTGGTTCCACAGTCTAGCTATTGTGAATTGTGCTGCTATGAACATCAATGTGGCAGTATCCCTCTAGCATGCTCTTTTAAGGTCTTCAGGGAATAGTCCGAGAAGGGCAATAGCAGGGTCAAATGGTGGTTCCATTCCCAGCATTCCCAGGAATCTCCATACTGCTTTCCAAATTGGCCGCACCAATTTGCAGTCCCACCAACAGTGTACAAGTGTACCCTTTTCTCCACATCCTCGCCAGCACTTGTTGTTTGACTTCATAGTGGCTGCCAATCTTACTGGAGTGAGATGGTATCTTAGGGTGGTTTTGATTTGCATTTCTCTGACTGCTAGAGATGGTGAGCATTTTTTCATGTACTTGTTGATTGATTGTATGTCCTCCTCTGAGAAGTGTCTGTTCAGGTCCTTGGCCCATTTGTTGATTGGGTTATTTGTTATCTTATTGTCTAATTTTTTGAGTTCTTTGTATACTCTGGATATTAGGGCTCTATCTGAAGTGTGAGGAGTAAAAATTTGTTCCCAGGATGTAGGCTCCCTATTTACCTCTCTTATTGTTTCTCTTGCTGAGAAAAAACTTTTTAGTTTAAGGAAGTCCCATTTGTTGATTCTTGTTATTAACTCTTGTGCTATGGGTGTCCTATTAAGGAATTTGGAGCCTGACCCCACAATATGTAGATCGGAGCCAACTTTTTCTTCTATCAGATGCAGAGTCTCTGATTTGATATCAAGCTCCTTGATCCATTTTGAGTTAACTTTTGTGCATGGCGAGAGAAAGGGATTCAGTTTCATTTTGTTGCATATGGATTTCCAGTTTTCCCAACACCATTTGTTGGAGATGCTATCCTTCCTCCATTGCATGCTTTTAGCCCCTTTATCAAATATAAGATAGTTGTAACTTTGTGGATTAGTCTCTGTGTCCTCTATTCTATACCATTGGTCCACCCGCCTGTTTTGGTACCAGTACCATGCTGTTTTTGTCACTATTGCTCTGTAATATAGTTTGAAATCTGGTATCCCTATACCGCCTGATTCACACTTCCTGTTTAGAATTGCTTTTGCTATTCTGGGTCTTTTATTTTTCCATATGAATTTCATGATTGCTTTATCTATTTCTACAAGAAATGCCTTTGGGGTTTTGATTGGCATTGCATTAAACCTATAGAGAACTTTTGGTAATATCGCCACTTTGATGATGTTAGTTCTGCCTATCCATGAACAGGGTATATTTTTCCATCTTCTAAGATCTTCTTCTACTTCTCTCTTTAGGGTTCTGTAGTTTTCATTGTATAAATCTTTCACCTCTTTTGTTAGGTTGATTCCCAAGTATTTTATTTTTTTTTTTGAGGATATTGTGAATGGAGTGTTTTTCCTCATTTCCGTTTCAGAAGTTTTGTCGCTGATATACAGAAATGCCTTTGATTTATGCGTGTTGATTTTATATCCTGCCACTTTGCTGAATTTATTTATTAGTTCTAGTAGTTTCTTTGTAACCCTTTTGGGTCTTCTAGGTATAGAATCATGTCATCTGCAAATAGTGATAATTTAAGTTCTTCTTTTCCTATTTTTATGCCTTTAATTTCTTTCATCTGTCTAATTGCTCTGGCCAGTGTTTCGAGAACTATATTGAATAGAAGTGGTGATAGAGGGCATCCCTGTCTTGTTCCGGATTTTAGAGGGAATGCCTTTAACTTTTGTCCATTCAGAATGATGCTAGCCTGAGGCTTAGCATAGATAGCTTTTACAATGTCAAGGTAAGTTCCTGTTATCCCTAGTTTTTCTAATGTTTTGAACATAAAGGGATGCTGTACTTTGTCGAATGCTTTCTCTGCGTCTATCAAGATGATCATATAGTTCTTATCTTTAAGTCTATTGATGTGGTGAATAACATTTATTGATTTCCATATATTGAACCATCCTTGCATCCCAGGGATGAATCCTACTTGATCATGGTGCACAATTTTTTTGATGTGTTTTTGTATTCGATTCGCCAGAATTTTATTGAGGATTTTTGCATCTAGGTTCATTAGAGATATTGGTCTGTAGTTTTCTTTGTTTGAGGTGTCTTTGTCTGGTTTCGGAATCAGGGTGATGTTGGCCTCATAGAATGAATTTGGAAGAGCTCCCTCTTTTTCTATTTCCTGAAATAACTTGAAAAGTATTGGTATTAATTCTTCTTTAAAGGTTTTGTAAAACTCCACTGTATACCCATCCGGTCCTGGGCTTTTCTTGGTTGGTAGTCTTTTGATGGCTTCTTCAATTTCATCCATTGATATTGGTCTGTTCAAATTGTGTGTATCCTCCTGACTCAGTCTGGGCAAATCATATGACTTAAGAAATTTATCGATGTCTTCACTATCTTCTATTTTATTGGAATATAGGTTTTCAAAATAATTTCTAATTGTCTTCTGTATTTCTGTAGCATCTGTTGTGATATTGCCTTTTTTATCCCGTATGTTAGTAATTTGAGTTCTCTCTCTTCTTCTCTTCGTTAGCATGGCTAAAGGTCTGTCGATCTTATTTATTTTTTCGAAGAACCAACTTTTAGTTTTGTTAATTTTTTCAATAGTTTCTTTTGTTTCAATTTCATTGATTTCTGCTCTGATTTTAATTATTTCTTGCCTTCTGCTACATTTGCTGTTGTTTTGCTCTTCATTTTCTAGGGCTTTGAGATGAAGTGTGAGCTCATTTATTTGTTGGTTTTTTCTTTTTTTGAGGAATGACCACCAGGCGATGAATTTCCCTCTTAAAACTGCTTTCATTGTGTCCCATAGATTCCGATATGTTGTGTCTGTATTTTCATTTATCTCTAAGAATTTTTTGATTTCCTCCTTTATGTCTTCTGTAACCCATTGATCATTCAATAACATATTGTTCATTTTCCATGTGATGTAGGATTTTTCCTTCCTTCTTTTATCATTGATTTCCAGTTTCATTCCATTATGATCAGATGAAATGCATGGTATTATCTCCACCCCTTTATATTTACTGAGGGTTGCCCTATGGCATAATATATGGTCTATTTTTGAGAAGGATCCATGTGCTGCTGAGAAAAAAAGTGTATCCATCTGATGATGGTTGATATATTCTATATATATCAGTTAAGTCTAGGTTATTGATTGTGATATTGAGTTCTATAGTTTCTTTATTCAACTTTTGTTTGGAGGATCTGTCCAATGGTGAGAGAGGTGTGTTGAAGTCACCCATAATTATTGTGTTGTGGTCTATTTGATTCTTGAACTTGAGGAGAATTTGTTTTATGAATGTCACAGCACCATTATTTGGTGCATAAATATTGATAATTATTATGTCTTGTTGGTGAATGGTTCCTTTTAACAGTATATAATGTCCTTCTTTATCCCTTTTGATTAACTTAGTCTTGAAGTCGATTTTATTCGATATGAGGATGGCCACCCCTGCTTGCCTACGAGGACTGTGTGCATGGTATATTTTTTCCCATCCTTTCACCTTCAGCCTGTGTATGTCTTTTCCAATCAGATGTGTCTCCTGGAGGCAGCATATTGTTGGATTTGTTTTTTCAATCCATGATACCAGCCTATGTCACTTTATTGGAGAGTTTAAGCCATTAACATTCAGAGTTACTATTGATATATGGTTTGTACTTCCATCCATGTTTGATTATTTATCATTTTTTAAAAAAATTTAGTTTGTTTCTCCATGATTATCTTTCCCCTCGCCCTCTGTCTTTACCGAGGCACTTCCTACTGATGGTTTTGGTTATTGTTTTTCATTTCTTCCTCGTGTAGTTTTTTGCTCAAAATGCTTTGCAATGCAGGTTTTCTGGCTGCAAATTCTTTTAACTTTTGTTTATCATGAAAGATTTTTATTTCGTTGTCATACCTGAAGCTTAATTTTGCTGGATACAGAATTCTTGGTTGGCATCCATTGTCTTTCAGTGTTTGAAATACATTGTTCCATGACCTTCTTGCTTTCAGTGTCTGTGATGAAAAATCTGTTGTTAACCTTATTGGTTTACCCCTGAATGTAATCTGTCTCCTTTATCTTGTAGCTTTTAATATTTTCTCTTTGTTCCGTATTGGATATCTTCATAACAATGTGTCTTGGCGTTGGTCTACTGTGATTTTGTGTGCTCGGTGTCCTGTATGCATCTTCAATTTGTATATCTGTTTCCTTTTTTATTTCTGGAAAGTTTTCTGTAATTATTTCATTCAGCAGGTTACTCATTCCCTTGGTTTGAATCTCTGTACCTTCTTCTATCCCGATGACTCGTAAGTTTGGTTTTTTTATGTTATCCCATAACTCTTGGATGTTTTTCTCGTGATTTTTTACCAGCCTTTCTGAGTTGGCTAGACTGTTTTCAAGATGATATATTTTGCCTTCATTATCTGATGTTCTGGCTTCTACTTGCTCCACTCTGTTAGTGATACTCTCAATTGAGTTTTTAATTTGGTTTATCGTTTCCTTCATTTCTAGAATTATTGTTTGATTATTTTTTATAATCTCTATCTCCTGATAAAGATGCTTAACTTCTTCTTTTATCTGTTTATGTAATTCATTCTCAATGTGTTCTTTCGCTGCTTGAATTTGCTGTCTTGTATCCTCTTTAAGGTTCCATTCCATCTGTCTAAGGTGTTCCTTGAGTTTTTTATATGACCATTTTTCTGATGACTCTAGGTCCTCCTGAATATTTTTAGGCTGTCCTGTATTGTTTGTACTCCTTTTCTTCCTTGTTTTTTGAAGCTGCTCATGTTGCTTCTTTTTCTGTTTGACTGCTGAGTTACTGTTTACTCCTATAGATTTATTTGATGCTTGGGAGGAAAGGTATTAGAAGGGAAGGGAAGAAGTCACTAAAGAGAATGAGAGTAAGCAGGTAGAATTCAAGGAAAGGGGGAATAAGAAAATTGAAAAGAAATGAAAAGACAAAAGATGAAAAAAAATAGAAAATAAAAAAAGAAAAAACAATTAAAAAAATAATAAAAAAATTAAAATTAAAATTAAAAGAGAAAAAATTGAAAAAAAAATTTTAAAAAAATTTAAAAAACAAGAAAGAAAAATGAAAATGAAAGAAAAACCCAAATCAAAAAAAAAAAAAAAGAGAAAAAAGAATAATAAATGCAGTCTTAGAGTTTGATTAACTTCTCTTCCAGTAGGTGGCGCTGTGCCCACCAGGCCAAGTTTCTCCTGTCAATACGCGGGAACCAATCGCTGTGCAGCAGCTCCTCCTCCCAGACTGGGCGAGTCTCCAATCCTGAATGCCTAGAGCCTCCTCTTGTGTCTAGTCACTTCCCCACTTTTCCTCTAGCCAGGCCCCTCTCATGGGTGCCGCTCACCACAATACTGGCTACACGCCAGGTCTGCTGCTCCCGGGAGCCCTGTTTTCATGAACGACTGGGCACACTCTCCCTGTTTGCCAGGTTTACCTGCCTACACTACACCTCCCAGAAAGTTGTTAATGAAGCACCCCCTGAACAGACAGGGAGCTGCTAATTAATGCCCCTGGGATGCTGCTCCCTTTCTGTCCAGATTATTCCAGTTGGTCCTTCCCCCTGTCCATCTTCTTCTCACCTTTTGGCCATCCCACCAGCAACTCCTGGACCTAGTCATGTACCTAGAAGGAGAGAGAGAATGGGGAAGAGAGCAGGGGAACAAAAAAAGTCTAAAATATATAAAAGGGGCAGGATGCTCTCCCTTCTTGGGATACCAGGATACCAGCTATGGCCCCTTCTCCCTCCCAGGAGAAGTCTGTATTACTACTTTTTAAATAAAATCAGTTTTACATGCTTGCCTCAGAGCTTCTGTAAAGCTCAAACTTCAACATTTGAGGAAGTAGGACTCGTCACCGGTCACCGGTGGTATCACTTCTTTTCATTGTAGTTCTTTCCTAGAAGGAGAGCTTTTGACATTTCCCCATTCAGTGGGATGTTTGCTGTGGGTTTGTCATATGTAACCTTATTGTGTTGGGGTGTTTATCAATTAGATGTACACATCACTCAAAATATAGTCGTTACCGTCTGACATGTGGACATAGCTGTTACATCTGACATGAGAGTAAATTGAAAACTGAATGAGGGCAGGAATAATTGTCTATCTTTGTGTCACCATCCCTGACAAGTAGAGCGTCTTTCATTTACGATGCACTTAACCCTTAAATTAATGACAATTTAAAAAATAGATACTTGAACCTGCATAGATAGTGTTTCCTGGTGAACAAACATCATTACTATATCTGAATTTAAAATAGGTGAACTGGAGAAACTCAAAGCTCTATAATATGCTACCTTTTTTTAACTTGTGCAAGCAGAGGATAATTTAAGACATGCAACTGCTAAAGAATTGTAAAATATATCCTTAGCATCATTAATCTGGTTAACAGCCTAGTTAAAATTGCTATATAATATATAGCTCATGACCTGTGCTGGCCAACAGAAGTCCAGGAAGAACACTAGAAGTTTGGGGATTATGAGGTGATAGTTATTATATTATCAGATTATTTAGTAGATTTTTGTAGCTTTGGGGATTCATTTTTTTGTTGTCTCTTGATTGACGTATTCAGGTTCTGCTGAACTTCTATGAATGGCTTATTTGGTTATTATAGATTATTACAGATTTTAGTTTGTTGATGTTAAACACCTCATGCATTAGTTTTTGTTTTTCTTTTTAATCTGGTTAATACACATCCTGGGCCAAGTCTTGAGGCATTCATTTTTAGAGAAGAACGAGATACTTCTTTCAGAGATGATCTTATATTTAATCATTTGCAAGAACTTGGGTAAATTCAAGAGTTCTATCTCTCGGAAACCTTAAAGTTGGGTGTCGTGTGAATGTTCACAAAAAAAGAGGCATACTGCAAAACGAAATAAAATAATTGAGTAGCTTCATTGCCTAAAGAAACTTCTTGGATTTTTTTCCCCCTTGGCAAAAGAACCCAAGAAAAAATGCTGGCTTCTTTCCAGCATCATTAAATGGCAATAAGTAGTCAGGCCCATGAAGCTGTCTAATAGTGTGGAAGTGATGACTCGGTGGTGAGAAGAGACAGTGTCTTCTAATTATTGCAGCCTCTTAACTTTCTAAATTAAAAATATATATGTATTTCTAACCTTTCTTTTATATATACATTCCTCGAGGAAAAGGGAGAAAAATCAGTTTCTTTCTTTTTTTTTTACTTCCTCTTTCTGAATGTATGTTTTTAAGGAATTAGAGACTTTTGGTTTTATTGCAAAACTTGTCACTGCTTCAGGTTTGCAAGTTGAGGAGGTGACATGTATTACAGAGTTAGCCAACTTGTTCAGCTAATTATACTCTTGCTATATTGGAACAAAACTGAGAAGAAAAGCTATTTAAATGCGTCTTGTGTTTTTTTTTTCCTAACACTCACTTTCTAGTTCTAATAAGAAAAAAAATGGCCATCACTCTCCAGATTGCTTCTATAGTTGAGTAGCATTACATACTGTGGCATTCAGAAAAACCGTGTTTTTGAATTATGACTGATTTTTATAAAAATAAATTAGCTGAAACATTAGTCGGCATTTCTTCCTGCTTACACACACACACACACACACACACACACACACACACACACACAGATGTAAAAGTTTTAAAAATAGAAAGTAGAATGTTGGTTACCAGGTACTAACCCTGGGAAAGGGGGAAATGGGACATTGCTTAATGTATGTAGAATTTCTGTTGTGCACAGTGGAAAAGCTTTGGAGATTTGGTTCACAACAATGGAGACATGCTTTATATTATTAGGCTTTTTACATACAAATGGTGAATTTTGTGCTAGGTGTTCTTTTACTATAATCAAAAAACAATTTTTTTAATATTTATTTTTTTTTTAGTTCTCAGCGGACACAACATCTTTATTGGTATCAAAAAACAATTTTTAAAAAACATTTTATACATTTATTTACTGCAATAACGATTCAGCACATATTGTTTCAACCTGATTTTTTAGTTATCAGTCTACCACAAATTCTTTCGTGTCAGTAAATATTCATCCAGAGTGTAATTTTTATTGCTAAAAATCCCATGTTAATAAATCTTTATGTATAATAACACACAAGTCTGAACTATCTTAACAGATTTTGTAGGTTTAGGAAATGTAGAAATGGCTTTCATTTTTTTAACTGTTTATTTTCATTTGTTCTTTTTATTTTTTATTTATTTTTTTAATGAGTGGAATACTATTCTAAGTTTGACTTCAATTTTAAACAAATCATTATAAAAAGATACGTGAGAAGAGGAAAAAAATCAATCAGTCCCAGTAAACAAGGCTGACAAACATTATTTCCCTCTGCAGACAAGATGGATGTATACACAATGGAATATTACTCAGGCATAAAGAATAATAAAATTGTGGCATTTGCTGGTAAATGGATGGAACTAGAGACTATCATGCTAAATGAAATAAGCCAATCCCCCCCCAAAACAAAGGCTGAATGTTCTCTCTGATATGTGGATGCTAACATGATATAGAGTGGAGGTTAGTTCTTTGAATTAGACAAAGGCAAATGAAGGGAAGAGGGGGGATGGGAATGGGAAGGTCAGTAGAATGAATTGGACATAACTTTCCTATGTCCCTGTAGGAATACATGGCCAGAATAACTCCACATCATGCTCAACTACAAGAATGGGAAGTTACATTCCATATGTGTATAAGGTGTCAAAATATATTCTACTGTCATATATATCTACAAAGAACAACTGGAAGGAATGGAAAAGTGATGTCCAATTCATTCTAGTGTCCTTCCCATTCCCATCCCTCCCTTCCCTTCATTTACCTTTGTCTAGTTTTATGAACTTACCCCCAATCTACATCATGCGTTAGCATTCACATATCAGAGAGAACATTCAGCCTTTGTTTTGGGGCCATTGATTACTTCACTTAGCATAATAGTCTCTAGTTCCATCCGTTTACCAGAAAATGCCACAATTTCATTCTTTATGCCTAAGTAATATTCCATTGTGTATACAGACCACATCTTCTTTATCCATTCATCTATTAAAGGGCACCTAAGTTGGTTCCACAGCTTGGCTATTATGAATTGAACTGCTATAAACATTGTTGTAGCTGCTTCATTGTAGTATGCTGATTTTAAGTCCTTTGTGTATATACCAAGGTGTGGCATAACTGGATCAAATGGTAGTTCCATTCCAAGTTTTCTGAGGAATCTCCATACTGCTTCCCAAAGTGAAAACCACATTTTTTTACATGGTCAATGTATTCTATTTTCTGTAAATAAATTTTCTGGATGAGGAACTTAACATTATTCTTAAATTTAGAATAGTGAAGTGTGGAGATATTAACATTCATTCATCCTGGAGTGAACAACATTAACATTTATTTTGGAACTCATGGTGGAGGAGGACACAGGGTCATTTTTATAACGTGTATTCAATTATGGTAACATTGGAACTTTGAGTTAGGGCTAGATGAGCTCAGCACTTTCTATTCATAGTGTTACAAAGTTGGCATTTCAGGGAAGCCTAGAAGATTACTGTTCTAAAATCTTAATTGTAAAGTTAGTTAACAACCCAAAAATGCCAAATGCAAAGGGAAATAGGTAATAGGGATGGCGTTAAGGGAGTGTACTCATAATACCAGTTTACCACTTTGGCCAGTGGTATTCAGTAAGCTCATGCATGAAATCATGTTTTAAACTTCTAATATGCACTGGAATGAGCTCTGCTCTGCCCCCTCCACCTCTAGGGGGAGTACTAACGAACAATCTGGGGGCTGTGGATAATCACTAACTGGCTATTAATGATGGCACATTAGCTTTATCTTACAGTTTGATGTAAAAAGAAATGTGAGCAATGTGGATTTCAACCTTGAGTACTGTTAACATCACATCATGCCAGATTTGAAGAGATCGTTAGAGAATAGTTTAAATGCCCATCTGATGCCTAGCTCTTCTTAGACAAGATTAAGAAGGATATATTTAAAAACAATAACAGATGTCAACGTGGTTGTCATGCAGGTTCTTTTGCACGAAAGGGGGAACTTGCTGCCTGATGAGATATTCCATTTCATTCTTAGCTAGCTTTGAGCATTAGTTATTTCTTCACTAGATTACACAAAACCCATGTCCACTAAAATTCAGATAAGCAATATCTGGGGTTTAAAGAGTTCTCCTTACAGCATGCTTTCAAGTTTTTTTTTTTTAAATCTTACTTGCTGTCCTTAAATGTTCCATTTCTAAATATGTTTTTTTTTTAAAGTGCCTGCAATATGAGAATCAAGATGATGTGTGGCTCTTACAAGTTTATAAGACTTTTACTAATATTATGAGACTGTGTACTAGCTCAGTTTTTAGACATTTTTTTCTGTTTGAATTATTAATTATAATATTAGTAATCTGAAAAGGATGAAAACACAGAAAAAAGACCTATGCTACAAACCTGTGTTAGAATGTTATTTTTAGAAAAAATTTTTGCTTTATGTTTCTCTTATTCGAATTGATCACTTTATTGCCAAGACTCTAAAATGGTAGATCTCTTATCACTCTTATTCCTTCTTAAGTTCTTGTGGTTATGTGTATTGTTTTCTGTTTATAAAAATGACATATTATTTAAAAATCTGGAAATTACATCAAATTTTAAAGAAATATATTACAGATAATATATTTATGGGTATGTTATCCATGAATAACCATTCATTATTTTGCAATTTCTGTTTTTCTGAATGATGAGTGAATGTGTATGTCCTTACGTATGCAAAGTATGTGATAGAGTAGGGATTAAATTATAAACACATTATGTATATTATTTGTTCTGTCAGTATTATATTTTGAATGTTTTTCAGTCATTGAACATTTAAAAATGTTTAAGCTTTATATAATATTCCATTTATTTGTAAACTTAACAGCTCTATTGTCGGACTTTTAAGTTGTTCATGTTTTTATGATTATAAATGCTCTCATAGTGGACATATTTGCATACAAATGAATATCTTTGCATCCATGACAATTTTCTTAATGCAGATTTTCCTAAAGGCTCAGAGGAGTCTCTTTAAAAGGGAGGGTTACCATCTAGTTAATCACCCAAACTTTTACTAGAACACCTTCAGCAGAACAAATACTGAACTATGTGGAACTGAGTTAGTAGGTGCAAAGAAAAACTTAACAGATTGAAATGGGACATAGGGTCATCCTACTAAAGAAATACTATTATTTTTCTTCAAAATTCTTCCAATGTTACCTCCTATTAGGATAAAAAATAAATCTCTTATCATGGTCTATTTTTAATAAAGATAATAAAAGTGTCATCATAACAATTCATTAGCAAGCCCAAGAACTTATGCTTTTTTATTCACTCGAGTTTGTTCCCGAGTGAGAGTAAAACTACTGTAAACATAGAATCTACAAGGTGATTTTATTATAAAATTGTGAAATAGATCTGAACACACCACATTTCAAAGAATCACTATGAAGAAGTACATACCAAATAACTTAGCAACAAATAAATAATAAAGATTTTAATGAAAAATTTTATTATACTGTGAGTCTTATCAGATAAAAATGCAAGGAATTCCATTATATTGTGGAATATTTTTGAAAGGCTAAATTTGCTAGCTTGTAACAGGAGGGAAATTTAAGAGATCCTATGACATAATTATTTTCAGGGGATCTTTGTCTTTTAGTCTTTTGTTTTAATCAGCTTTTTCACCTCTGTGACTAAAAGACCCAGCCAGAACAACTGTAGAGGAGGGAAGGTGATTTTATTATAAATTCTTAGGGGCTCATGATCTCAGAGGTCTTAGTCCATAGACAGCAGGCTCCATTCCTTGGGACTTGAGGTGAAGATTGAGGTGGAAGAGTGTGGCAGAGGGAAGCAACTCACATGATGATCAAGAAGGAGAGAGAGAGAGAGAGAGAGAGAGAGAGAGAGAGAGAGAGAGAGAGACTGACTCTCTACTCACTATCCCAAAGTCACGCCCCAATTCCCACCTCCTCCAGCCACACCCCACCACTTCAGTTACCACTCAGTTCATCCCTATCAGGGGGCTAATTTACTGATTGGGTTAAGGCACAGTTCAATCATGTCTCCTATGAACCTTCTTGCATTGACTCACATGTGAGCTTTTGGAGGACATCTCACACCCAAACCTTTAACATCCTTATTCTTTTGTTTTAATTTTACTTGCTTCCTATGATTAGACATTGTGTTTGTCAGGAGCAAATATTTAAATGATAATTCTAGGTCAAAATAGATAAGTACGTAGAACATTTTAAAAAACAGATTTCAAAGTGGTTGTCAGGAGGTTCTTGGCATAAAATAATATTCAGTTTATTAAACAGATAGCAGTTTTCCCTGATGATCTCACCAAAAATAATCATGTTATTTATAGGAAGTGCATAATTGTTGATAGATATCCTTGTTCTAATTTTAATATAATTATGGAATTCTTTTATTATTTAAGGTATGTAAAAAGTGAAAAAATCTAAATCATAAAGTTAGAGGTACAATAGTAAGAGAACTGGAGAAATTAGAGTTTTTCTTCACTTGCAATCTGGATGCCTTTTATTTTACTTTCTTCACCTACTGCACTGGTTTGAATGCACTGCTGTAAAGAAGAGATGATTCCAGCCATCCTTGCCTTGCTCTTGATTTCAGGAGGAAATTGTTTAGTGTTATGTCATTTTTTATAAAATTTTCATAGTTGTTCTTTGCCAGGTCAGGAATATTCCCTTCTATTCATAGCTTACAAAGAGGTTTTGTTTGTTTGTTTATAATATTAAGAGCACATATTAGACTTTGTCATGTTTTTCTGAATATTGAGATGATCATATGTTTTTTACCTTTTAGTTTGTTAATATGGTGAATTATGCTTATAGATATCTGATTGTTAAACCAACTTGTGTTATGGGGTAAACTATTTTATCATGATCATATCCTTATTGCCCCTTTTTATTTTCCATGCAAAGTTTTATTTGCTGATATTTTGTGAAAGTTTTTTACTTTCATATTCATGAAGGTTAGTATCTATAGGTTTTGTTTTATTAGTTTTGATAATTTTTATGTCTTTAATCCATGCCTCATAAGAGTTGTTGCCTCAGGAAAGTAGTTACTCTTTCCAATTTTCTGGAAGAGCCTGTGTAGAATCAATATTGTATTTTCTGTAAATATTTGGTGGAATTCATGAGTAAAGTTGTCTGTGTCTGGAGTTTTGTTTGTTAAAAAAGTTTTAACTACATGATCAATTTTAACAATAGATAGAGGGATCCAGGCACAGTGGCATACACCTGTTATCCCAGCAACTTGGGAGACTGAGGCACATGGATCACAAGTTCAAGGCCAGACTGTGTAACTTGGGGAGACCCTGTCTTATCCATGTTGCTTGATATAGTATTATGTATTCTTACTTTTGTCTATTTTTATATTACTGTTTTATCTATTTTTATATTAATATATTAATTATTGATATAAAAGATATTAAAGTTCTCAACTATACTTGTAGAATTATCTTTGCAATTATTTATATATATGTATATGCACATATTTGTAAAAATATATATGTAAAATATATACATATATGTAAAAAACAAATATATGTGTAAAAACAAATATATATGTAAATATATATTTTATATGTAAATAAAAATAAATATATATGTAAAATATATATATTATATAGTTTTTACTTAAAGCAGTTGGAAGCTCTGTTATTATGCCCATTAACCTTGAGGATTGTTTTACCTTCTTGATGAGTTGACCATTTTATCATTATAGAGTGACATTTTCATCCCTTATAATATTCTTTGCTCCGAAATAGACTTTACTATTAATATAATCACTCTATCTCTTTTTTTTTAATTAGTGTAACATGGTCTATAGTGTTTTTTTTTTTTTTTTTTTTTTTTTTGGTACGGGGGATTGCACTAAGGTACACTCAACCACTGAGCCACATCCCCAGCCCAATTTTTTTTCCTTTATTTTTTTTTATTGGTTGTTCAAAACATTACAAAGCTCTTGACACATACATTAGATTCAAGTGGGTTATGAACTCCCATTTTTACCCCAAATACAGATTGCAGAATCACATCGGTTACACATCCACATTTTTTCATGATGCCCTATTAGTAACTGTTGTATTCTGCTACCTTTCCTATCCTCTACTATCCCCGCTGCTTTCCCCTCCCATCTTCTCTCTCTACCCCATCTACTGTAATTCATTTCTCTCCTTGTTTATTTTCCCATTCCCCTCACAACCTCTTATATGTAATTTTGTATAACAATGAGGTCTCCTTCCATTTCCATGCAATTTCCCTTTTCTCTCCCTTTCCCTCCCACCTCATGTCTCTGTTTTAATCTTTTCCTCCTGCTCTTCCTCCATGCTCTGTTCTTAGTTGCTCATATTATCTCACTGAGTTGCTTAGGGCCTGGCCTCGTTGCTGAGGCTGGCTTTGAATTCATAATCCTCCTGTCTCAGCCTTCCAAGCCACTGGGATTACAGGCATGAGCCACTGCGCCTGGCCATGGTCTATGTTTTGTGTGCTCTTTTATCTGTACAGCACCACATGTTTTGGATGATCTAGGCTTGGTGTGGATTGGTCTCTAATCTCACTTTGCACTTTTGAGGAACTTGGGCTGTATTTTCTCTCCCCCCATGTGCACACCATACTTGGTCAGAATGGTTGGTCTTTTCATTTGCACAGATATAGAGAAGGGCTTATTCAAATCTGAAAATCCATGGGTTTTATCTGGCAAACTTGAGTTTATGATTCCTGATGGACTAATTTGTGGGATATATCCAGCAGGTGTCTAACTATATATTCTGGACCTCAGGAGGTATTTGGATACATGGGTGCAGATAAATTTCACTAAGAGACCTTTTTAGAATGAGAAAGGGATTTAGGATGAAAGCTGGTCAAGAATGGACAGATGATAGACCCAACCTGATCTCTTCTTAAAATTGGGCATCTCGCCACAAAGTCATGAAAAGATAATTTTGGCTTTACTGTAAATTACTGCAAATTCTGAACCTGCTCGGAATGCCTGCCAGTGCCTTGAACTCACCCATGCCTGGCTCTCTGACCAGATAGCAGCCCTCTCTGAAACTTTATTGACGCCTCACAAATCTTGGCCTTCCCTGGCCAGACAATGACCCTCTCTGAGGCTCTAATGGTCCTCATAAATTCTGATGTTGGGGCCAGCAAAAAATGTAAACTACCATTAGTGTGATGCTTGTCAGAGTTCTTTATCTGTAACCCTCCTTTGTGTAACTTTCTGGGCTATAAAGCTGGGCTGCAGGAAAGTTGGGGTGCTGTCTTGTTCCCGCCGTTTTGGGAGGGAGAGGCAGCCCGGCTGGTCGAAATAATAAGCTTGCTTTAATTTGATTTTAATTGGAGTCAGTGGTCTTTTCTTGCGTCCTGGTCTAACACAGACATGTAGTGAGAAAGTCTAAAGTTAGGTAAGTTCTAATGTAGGGTTAATAAAACTTCTTTATATTTAAATACAAACACCAATAAATCTTTATAATGGGAGATTATTTGCAAATTTTACTATATGATCTGTAGAGGTTTTAATATTCCTTTGAAAGACATTTGATCTAATGTAATATGTCAAATAATTTAAATTATCTCTAAATATTTTTTTTCTATATTTAGTTTCAGCTGCAGCAGAGAATTTAATTATTCTGGTGGACAAGTTACATAAAATGCCTCAAAGGCTCAAGTTTGTCAGCTGTTTTGTTCATCATTCTTAGTGCCAAGTAATTCCACAGAGTATTCACACATCTTAATCCCTCAGTAAGTATGTGATTCAATTGCCAAGTCTCATGAGTATTCTCCCTAATGATCCTTGGTCCCTATTTAAGAGCTCCTATTTAACCTCACCCTGATTAGGGTGGGGAAAATATTGGGATAATCTTATTACAGACAGAAACGTCACAGGCTGGATTCTGCATGGTGGGACTCTTGGCAGCAAACATTAATGTTCCTGAGAGGTGTGTAGGCTGTTCAGAAAATTGATCCTAAATAAGTTTCGATTTTAAATTCCAGATGTGCTTCTCCAAAAATGTTTAAAGAGAGGCAATGATATTTGACATAATATCTCTGCTTAACTGCTTTTTTTTCTTATTGACTGTTGGTTATTTGTGCAATTTATTAGGCTTTATATCCCCATCCAAAGTTGGGATAGAAAATGATTTTATCTAGTAAATATACTTTCAGATTCTAACTCTGATTTTATTATCGGCAGAGATAGTAATGTGGGGAAGGTCACTGGATGCTGCAGTTAATCCAATCTCTAAATCACTGAAGGCTCCAGAGTGATATGAAACTGTTTCTGCTTATGTCATGATTGGCCATGGTTTAATATACCCATCTTTCACATTTTAAAAAATGAAATAATAGCTTAATTTTAAGCAAAATATAAGATGTGTGAAAACAACCTTATCTCCAGTTGAGTTATCTTTCCGGGAACTTACACTGGTGATAAATTTCACTGGGGCTGTGACTTTCGGTGAGACATGGGACTGGTTGTCACACTTATTTCACACAGATTTTTTTTTCCTCTGTAGGCCCATAGGCCTATATAAAATTAGGCCAGACATCTAAGTTAAAAATGGTAAATACTATAAACTATTAAACTGACATTTTTAGTACATGTATGTTTACAAAAGTCCATTCTAGAATTTTTAAAATGTATTCATAATCCCACTTAACCTTTCTGTTCATTCTTTTATATTTTTAAATGCTATTTACACATAAGGACTGGTTCTTCATACCATTATAATTTTCCTTAGGAAATACTAATGATCAGCAGTAGTGATGACACAGCTCAGCAGATCATTTAGTTTGGAACCAAAATGCATATTTGCAGTATTGGAAATTTCACACTCACCAACAGTGTAGGAAAGATGTGAGACAAGATGCACCCTAGACACTGCGGAAAAGAGCACAAGATATTGCCCTCTGTGACTATTCTAGCCTCCTGCATGGATGGGATTTGCTATTTACTGTCATCTCCTTGAGAAGTGATTTTGTGTGATTTCTAAAATAATAGGAACTGACTAATTAAATATAATTAAAAGAAAAATATATTATGGAGGTATTTTGAAATGAATACAGATCTTTGAAAAATTGAGCTATAGAGTAAGAATTTCAATAAAACAACAAAAATGTATGTGTCAAGTTTTCTCAGGCAAAGATGTTACCCAGTTGAAAATTCATGAATGACAGTGTCTGAGGATACCTAACTCCATTAAGATTTTTATGATAGTTACTATAAAAAATACATACAGTGCCATTTTGGTGATGACAGGTGATTTTTGTTTATAAAAATCATCTTATTAGTATTTACTTCTTAGTCCCTCTTTTAAAAGATATGAATAATGCATATAGTTTTGTATCATAATTGGATTTATGTTTTTACAAAATGTGATCCTTCTCTGTATATTATTTTGAAAACATAATATTTGTTATTGTTAGAAATATCACTAGATAAAATTATTTCAGTTAGTCCCTAGGTAAAGAAAAAATATGTTTACTACTATTAGGTTAAGCATTAATTCTGCGCCCCTCCTTTTTTTCCTATCTTTTCCCATTAAGTTAGAAAGAGAAGCAATAGTGACAATGAATTTAGAAATAAAAAAAGCTATATGTAGTGAATTTCTTAATTTACAAACTTGAGAACCAAATCCTGTGCCGTTGAGGACCCAGGGAATTTTCTGTTTTCATTAACTATCTTTGTTATGCAAAGGTTCTTTCATAACAATTCTGCCATTTGCGGGGTGATGATTTCAAAATAGTAAATGTTTAGCACATCAGGGGAATACAGTGCAGGTTGAGCATCTCTAATCTGAAAATCTGAAATCCAAAATGCTCTAAAATTCACGACTTTTTGAGCGCCAACACAAGACAATAGGTGGAAAATTCCACACTACAAAACTTAATTTTCATGTACAAAATTATTAAAAATATTGAACAAAATTACATCCAGACCCTGGCTAGTAAGTGTGTATGATACATAAATTATTCCATGCTTAAACTTGTTCCCAACCCCTGATTTTATTATATGTATGCAAATATTCCAAAAATTAAAAAAAAAAATTAGAGATCGGAAACACTTCGGGTTCCAAGCATTTTGGATAAAGGATATTCAACCTGTAGAGAGAAAACCAAGAGCTCTTGATCCTCTTTTCTCTCATCTTCAACAGTACTTTATCTTTGATTTCCCTGTGTAGCTCTCACAGAGATTTTGGTTTGCTCCGTGTCTGCCTCCTGCTTCACAGGTGCTGACTATTATTACTGGAGGCATTTCCTTCAGAGGCAGACTTTCCTGAGGAACTCGGACCTTCACTCTTGGTTTTCCCGATCCCAGCATTAGCCAGCCCATCGGTTCCGTAAATGTATTAGTCACATTCTAAACTTTACAAGGCTATTTTATGAAGAAATAGATTTTGGTATTTTTTATCTGTTTAAATGATTTTAAAGTGATTTGGGAGAAGAAAACATTATTATTATTATTTTTTCTATATGTAGTGGCTCTCAGCTCTGCCTTATCATTTTCTGGGTTGGTGGCTGACCCAAACATCTCTCTAGGGCCCTCTTACTGATCTTTCCTGATTTTTGCAACATCCAGATTGACACAAATGTTGAATCTTGTTATTTTTGTTAAGAAACTTCTCACAGGGATGGCAAATATTGATCCAGCTATGATGTCTGTAGTGCCTGCTCCTGCAGTGGGGGTATTGTAGCATCCTGAGTTCAGTCCAGATTTGCTTGGTACCCAAGTACTTGACCCCAGCACTTTGCTCATAAGGTCAATTTGGACTTTGCTTTTACTTCAGAAACATTCATCCTTTCCCTGGCAAATAAAGGCACTTTCTTCCTCTTTATCTGCCGGGCCACTGAGTACTTTCTGCTCTCAGTCATTTCTCCTTACTGCAGAGATTCCTCCAGCTCCTGAGGAGGCATTGCATCTTCCTGTGGGAGTTTTTGCTTGTTCATTTCATAGTGAATGGCAGGATGCCCAGTGTGTAAGAGCTGGAGTTTTTGAGTAGGTGGGGTCTGGGCTGAATCCTGGCTTAGCCATCTGTAGTTCTTTGGCCAAGAGCAAACTCAAATGCCCTTAAGAATTGAGATTATTATTACTAAAACCAGAGCTATTATGTGTATCTTCAACAAGATAATGAGTTAAAGGGCCTAGCATAGAGAGTCCTACCCTGAGGGCTTCCTATCCCAGTTTCTCATATTTTATGAACCTATGTGAGATTATCTCTCATCTTCCAATTTAGGGGAGAAGCATCTCCCTTCAGGAATTTGTGCTTCTCTACATTTCTTTTTCTCCTTAGAACCTCTTAAAAATCATGTCTTTTTCATGTATTTTGGTATGCTTCCTCAACTCTACATGCAAAAATACAATACTCTGCAACTATTGCAAATGTTTATTTTGCCAAATCTGGATTTGATGCCTGCTTGTCTGACTTTTCAACTAACAGCTTAGTAGGCATTCTAGGTGTTTTTGCTTGTTCTCTCTGATGTCATATAAATCACGCTGGCCTGTACACTAGTCAGCATAATGTACTGTCTATGCTATTGCTTTCTGGTGATGACAGTGATGATGATAAACTATATAGAGAGGAAGCCATAATATTTTTAGGATGAAGGCCAATGTTAGATTAGATCTAAGTTTTAATCTCACTCATTGAATATACTGCTTGGCCTTTGTTGTCTAAATTCATTTGGAGTTAGGGGAGCACAGTCCTTGCTGTGAATGTGTATGCTTGTGTGTGTGCACATGCATATATATACATGTGTGTGCACCCCATGTAAATATGTATTTAAATTTAACACTTTTACTAAAGCTACTACTAAAAATGGCAGCATGGTGACTGATTAACATCTCTAGAAACCTCTAATAAGAGTGATTTGAAAAAAAGTCATATAAATAAAATATTGGGGATTTGTCTTTTAAAGGCTATTAAGATCTGTGCAGAATACGATTCCTGAGCTACAACTGAATAGGCTTTTAAAAATTTTATCTAAACTAAACATTCTTTTTTCAAATTCATCATGTGAAACTCTATCTGAAACATTAAATAGCAAAGCAGTTGAGAGTAAGTCCCCTGCTGATGTTGATTGCCATTTAGAAAGGGCCAGAGGAGCAGAGTTTATAGGAGCTAGATGCTGTTATAATATAGAAATGCTACAACTCTGGTTGACAATGCTTCCATCTTCTTAAGGAAGGGGCTGCATGAGTAAGAAAGTCCTGTCAGTTAGCTCTGTAGTACTGCCTCACAGAGGGTGGCATTAAATGTTTGATTACTCATTTATATTTGGCCCAGTTTGCTCTGAAGCCTGCTGGTGAGGTAGCACGGTGGTTAGAGTATGCAGTCTGGATCTCCAGACTGGATTCTAGTGTCATCTTTCAAGCTACCCTCCTGATACAGCTCCATGTCCCTGTCACTGGGGAGAAGACAGCAGAGGCTGTCTTCAAAGAATCTTTGTCTTAATTCGATTTTGTTCTATTTATTACTTTTAAATTCACATATGCTTCAAATTTCCTGATCAATGAAGAACTTCCACATTTTTAAGCTTTTAGATATAATTTTAAAAATCCACCATGAAATTTTCTTAATATTTTACTTAACATTATCTTACTGTATCTTATTTTTATTACTTCTTATTTGCTACACTGATAAATGATTTTTAAATATTTTTTTAAATATATATTTTTTAGTTGTCACAGTGGACCTTTAGTTTTACTTATTTATTTATATGTGGTGCTGAGAATTGAACCCAGTGCCTCACACATGCTAGGTAACCACACTGCCACTGAGTCTGTACTTGTTGCTCACAAACTGGTATTTATTTCTTTATATATGGTACTAGTAATTTAACCCAGGGCCTCAGAAATACTAGGCAAATGGTGCACCACTGAGCTGCACATCTAGCCCTGTGGTTTTTATTTTTTTGATTGACTATCTAATTTTCCCTATACTGTTTTGACATATCTCAGAAATCTGCCAAATATAAGAAAGTAAATATACATCTATAAAAATATATAAATCTAATGCTCTGACTTCCCTGGTTAATGTCTACATTTTTCAGTTTAATAAAAATTAAATAATCAGTGTTCCATGCCTGCAAGCTGTTTCCTAGCATATGTAATCAAGAACCCTGGAAAGTAGTGTCATGAGGGATTCTTCTCTGGAGGAAGATTGGCTGTGCTTTTTTAATGAATACCTTGATTTCTATTAATGAGCTATTCACATGTATAAAAGAACAATGAAATTCACTCTCAGTCTTCTGCTATATTATTTTAATTTTCTTTAAATAGTCCTTAATAAAGGCCTTGTAGTCTACATTGATTTTATTTTATGTAATGCTAGCTTTTTACTTAGAAGGAAAGTTCTTAGAGGGAAGAGCTAGCTCACGGGTACCTGATGCACTAAGCATTGCCTCTCCCAATAGTGTACATCATGCTCTTCTCTGGAATCTTTTTCCTGTTCTCTATTATTTTTCCATGTAAGACCTAGAATCTTTGCGTGGTCTTGGAGGTTTGGACCTTCCTTACTATGCTGCCTTACTTGGCCTGTCTGTCTTCAGCCTGGCCTTTAGTCCCGGGTATTGCATATTTGTCTCACTTTTCCTTCCTCTGCCCCTTCCTCCCTTCCTTCCTTTTTTGCAGCCCCTAGAACCTAGGCCTTTGTATACTGTGTTATTATTTACAAATGATCAGCTTTTGTTGAAGGCCTCTGCTGTGCCATTTTTTGGCAGTTTTTTTTATATTACTGATTTTTTTCTCATAGTTATTAGTTTCTTTCTTTTACTTTCTTTGCATTTAACACACACACACATTTATATATATATATTTGCTTATCTATTAAGGTTGAATGTTTATTGTAAATATTTGTTATTGTTTTAATAAATACATTTAAGGCAATGAATTTGCTTCTTAATACTACTTTGCCTGCTTTCCACAGATATGACATGTTGCATTTTTTTCTTTTTAAAGTTTTAATTTTTATTGGTTCTTTTTAGTTGTACATGACAGTTGAATCTATTTTGATATATTTATGCATGGAATATATCTTATTTTAATTAGGATCCCAGTTTTGTGGATGTACATGATGGTGAGATTCACTGCAGTGTATTCATATATGTATGCCGTGACGCATGACTAAGTCATTCAGGTGAATTTGGGTTGGCACGGAATAATTACACACAAACAGAAAATCCTTTCTCTTTGGATTCTGTGATGGCTCTCGACCTTAGGGGTCTGTTGGAAAGAGAGAGAACCACCTGAATTCTTTATTCTTATATAGGGGGGATACACAAATGGAAGTTCCATGAAATGTTCTTTCCAAAAAAGGTCAGGTTTAGTATTACAAAAGAACAAGAAGGCAGCCCACTCTATTGGGTAACGCCTACTCTCAAAGCTTTGCTCCTCTGCTGAGTGAAGATGAAGATCCTCCTGCTTCCTGGTCAGGGAAGCCAGTCTCCACATTTCCATTGCTCAAAGCTAGGAGGTGCTCAGCTCCTATGTGGCAGGCCCTGACATATTTCCTCTTTCTTAATATATAAAGGCAATTAGGGAATTATTTCTTCCAGTCACTGGATTCTTAGTCCAAGGTCTTCATGACCTACAATTGAGACACAAAAGGAATTAGTAGAAAAACATATCCAATAAAGTATCATATAGAATGTTCCAACACATTTTTAGGATTAAAGTCATTTAATTCACTTCAAAAGACCCAGGTTGTTATTATTACTCTGCCAAACACTCATCAGGTTTTTAATCTTTTCCCAATTTTATTGGGAAGCATTGTGTTTGGCCATAGTAACACAGACATATTTAATTGGCATGGCATTTAAACCTTTCTTCAAACCATAGAGCAGAGAGCTCCTTTGTATTATTCATTGCAGTGGCTTCTAGAGTGTTCAACTTAGTTCTAATCCTTCCATCAGTATTCATCTGACCATGGAGGATCTTGGAAGTAATTTAAGACAAATTATTAAGAAAATTCACATGTTGTAGGTTTTGAGACATAGCCACCATGGTTATAATTATATTTTAAGTAGTCACTTCAAGGATCATGAGATCAAGAGCTTGCCTAGGTCTGGTTAATTGGCATGCACCTGTTTCAAGCCTGAATGTCAATTTCAGCATGCCACGGTTCCAAAATGCTAGCTGACAATATGACAAAGAAATGTTGATGAAGGATAAATGTCCTTTTCCTCTATTATAAATAGTTATACAATTAGGCAAGTTGCATTTTTACATGCTATTTATCATCCTTTCTCTTAATTCTCACATTTAAGGAATCTCTTAGGTCTGTTAGTAATGCAAAAATTCTGGAGGCAGAAGTTAAGCATCAGACATCCTTTTGGATGCCATCTCACTGAGGGTTAAGCCTTCTGCAATTGTCCTTGTCAATTCTAGGAAACCAGTCTGTAAATAACTGACCTATTTAGGAAAATATTTTAGCAGTCTATTTTGACAATTGTCCAGATATATAGTCTTAATTTCTAAGGACCAACATATATCATAGAATCAACATAGGTAGCTGACCATTATAGTCTATATAATTAATCTAATTACATGGGTAACTAGATTTTCCAGTCCACATTGTAAAGTACATTAAAAGTGGACTTGAGAAATTGGGTCCACAGAAGTCTCTTCATAATTTTTTACTTACCTTACAAGCTTGTGAAACCTGAATGGCTGTAAACTCTGCAGCTGGGAGATTTACCTTCTTGTGTCTGGGTTTTCAGCCTTTCCATGATGACCGGTTTAAACTCTTTTGAAATTTGATTTAACTTACTAAATCATGTTCAGCAGCAGTAAGACTGTCAGTATCAAAATTAAGAAAAATTTTAAAAATATTTTGTAAGATCTAGTGTGTGTACATGGGGTCCTGTTTCCCCCCTTTCTTTATTTGATAAAATTAAATAGAGCCATAGTATTATTAGTATAAGTTATAGACAGTAGTACAAATATTTAAATAATAAGAAGAGGTTTATTATCTCTATCTGGTCATAAAATTTGACTAAGGTCATCTACTAGTTATGTTGAGTTTAACATTCATGAATTGGAAAGGGACCATGCTAAATAGAAACTTAGCCTTTACTAAATATATGGCTTGATTTTGACTTTAACAGGATTACCAATAATGAATATAATAAGTTGTATATAAAAATTTGTACTTTGAAATTAGCTCTAGATGAATTTTAAATAATTATCTTAATTTGGAAAGAAGTGAGACAGAGTTTTTAATTTAGGAGTTGTGGCCTTCACTAGGGGCATGAGAAATATATAGAGAGACATCTTTCCAGAATAGAAAATACATGTGTTTAATAAACATAGGAAAGATATTTTGTTTTTTAACATTAATAAAAAATGAAGTAGAGAAATGGATAGCCCTCTATGTACTTATCTATAAAAAACTGTTATTATTGTTATAAAGCTTCATGTTGGTTTAAGTATGGGGAGTTACTACCTTAAAAATCAATGGGTAAAAACAAGTCAACAGTATTGTTTAAGACAGTGATCTAATTTAGAATTTTATATGGTATTGAGTTAGCAGTGACATATTGAGGGATTTATTTCAAAATAACCTTTATGTATAAAGAAACAGTTGTATAAACATCTTTAATAATTTTACTTAATGTAGCAAGATTAGTTTTAATAATTATGTATGATTTATGACTTTACTAATTTTAAAAATACCACCGTATGATGTGGGGCATTACCTTGTCTTTAGTTAAGATAGAGAATGGGTTTATTACATTTGAAGCTTTCTATTGAGATACACTATTGGCTGTTGAGCTGATTTATTTATGGCTGTCTGTCTAGTATTTTAGGGGTGACTATTTTGAGGGTTATTTTTCTCAGTGACAAACTGTTGAAAGGGGCTTGAAGTAAGGCCTTGTTTCAATGTTTAGAGGCTTCCAAAATCTGTTTATAATTTTGAAGAGGAGTAAAATTTTTACCCAGGTAGCTTATTTCTCTGGGGGTAAGATTAGCAGTTTAGTTCTTTTTGTCTCTACGTTTCCCTTTCTTCTGTTTGGTCTTCATTTAACTATGGTGTAACATCCAAACTTGGCTGGGACTATGTGTTGAGAGCCACAGCCGAAGGGGCCCCAGCAAACTTCCAGCTGCCAGCAAACTTCCAGCTGCCAGCTGATGATTGGCTCACAGCGGCCCCAGCAACATCTAGCTGATTGGCTCCTCTGTGGTGATGCTCATTGGAGATGCTCATTGAGCTGTTTCCCCACCCTTTCAGACTGCCAGCTGATGATTGGCTCACAGTGGCCCCAGCAACATCTAGTTGATTGGCTCCTCTGCGGTGATGCTCATTGGGCTGTTTCCCTGCCCTTTCAGACCATGGAGCTGCTCATTGGGGGACTTCTTTGGCTCTGCCCATGTGACCCAGCCAATCGGCCTCAAGAGCAGGAGGATTGTGGGAGGTGGGGAGGCTTGTGTTTGTGGGAGAGGCTTGTGGGAAGCTGGTGGTGGCAGGTGGGCTCTGAAGGTTTTTCCTGAGGAGCTGTTTTGTTTGGCGTGTGTGGTTCTAAAATAAAGTTAGTTTCTTTTGACAAGTGGCTCCTGAATTGTGCCCAGCTAGACTGCAGCAACTATGTTGACCTTGTAAATCCCTTGGAATGTCTAGGGCAAACTGGATGATAAACTCATCTTTTGAAAATTAGTGGCCCCCTATAAATCCAGGGTGTTGTACTGTCTTTTTGAGCCTCTCCATGAAAATAGTAGAATTTTTCTAAAGGCTTACTAAAATTATTTTTAGGTATTTTGTTTATCTGTTGGATATTAATCTGTTTTGGGGAGTTGTCTGTGCTTCAGACAAACTATTACATTTGTCCCTATTCTGTGTTATTGGGACATGGTTAAGATAAATCTTTTTAAAAATTATTTTAGGGTGTTATTTTACCTAAAAATCTAAATAAGTGCTAGCATATATCTTTCTAGGTGAGGTTAGACATTTGGCATAAATTTTAAAACAGTACAATACATGTATTTGGATCTTTAAAAAACTCTCTCTGAATTTGTTTTGGTCTTTATCAAGTCTGAGACGTCTCCTTTGATCTTTGTTTCCAGTAGGCAATGTTTAAAGGCCTTCTCTGATGACAGTAATTGAGGCTAGATATAAAAGTGAGACATCTTTTATTAATCATTGTAATTTCCCAGTATATAGACTAGATGAGCCATTTTGATGTTACATGTAAAATGGATAAACTAAAGGTACTTGTAATCCCTTCCTGAAAGAAGATCTTAAAATATCCTTATATTTTACAATATTATTTTTTAAATGGGTTAGTGTCTCTCAGTTGTCTTTAAAAAATGTCATTAAGGCTATTTCCCAGGATAGGGAGTAGCATACAAGTCTTATCATATATTTTATGGAGAATAGGTCCAGTCAGAGAACCCTATATCATGAAAATGAATTTCCTATAAAGTTTGCAACTTTATTATTTAACACTAACATATGCAAGATTAGCAGTAATTATTGGAATCAATTAAGTCTTAGTCTTAAAATAGAAGTTTCAAAATTGGAACTCAAAGCAATATTGAAAGACATTTATTGTTTAGCCAAAGATATGTGAATTTTATTCACTAAAAATTTAGTCCTTGTTCAAATAGCAAAAATCGTTACGTATAAGCTTAATGATAATTAAGTTCTGTCATGTCAGAATATGGACAAAAATCTTAGCTTACTTCAGTATATTAGTATCAGGGGAATATGCTGAAATATCCTAGAATCGGTCAGTTTATATAGTTAATCTAGTCATATATAAATCTATTTTCAAACTATCTTAATTTCCTATATCATTTTCTAGACAATCATATAAGGATTTCCCTATTCAGAAAAAATTCTTTCATTATTAAAATTTAGAATATAAAGACCTTTTCTTTTATCTAGAGATGATTTCTTTCTTCCTCTGCGGATTCTTCCAATTTTTTATTCTCTCCGCAGAAGTATTTCCTTCTGTCTCCTTTTAGAATTCTTCCTTGGTTATATTTGGAAGAATTCCTATAAATCTTAGAATCTAGATAATTGTTATTTTTTTAATAAGAAGAGATACTTTAAATAAAATGCCTTTTGGACACCTCTGTTTACAAAATTGTATCTATCATTTCATTTGATGGTTATATTTTGATTTTATTATTCAAGTATCTCTTGAATTAAGTATTTTATAGTAAATTACATTTATCTTAAATATTTTAGCTATAAAAAGTAGAGCATCAGATAAATGCATGTATAAAAGGTATGAATTACATGCTTCCTGTTGAGGGAAAACAATTAGAAGCAAATAGGCACATATATGTTAATTATCATATAAATTAAAGTATATTATAGATTATTTAAATACCTGGAAAAATATTCATTAAGAATAAAGGTATAGCTTACAATTACGTATATCTTATGAAACCATGTGGTTCTTAAAATATTTAGATCCATTTTTAACTTATTGATTAGGAGTGCACTTTTTATATCTTGGTGACGTCACATGATGTGGTTAAAATAAGATCCTTATGTACATTTTATTTATTTCTTGTAATTATATAGTGTCTCCATGGGGCAAAATTGCGACGTATGCAGTTGAGGGGAGAAATAAAGAATGTCCATGTGCTTCTGCCCCTTTCAATGCTTTATTCACTCAAATTACTCAATACAATTTCACTCTATAGGTTCTTAATCAAGAAAACGACAATTCTTAATTGTAGGCATAATCAATTCACAGCAAACTATTCTAGATTAATTAATTCACAGCAAACAATTCTAGATTAATTCTAAGCACTGCAAAACACACTTAGTCATGACAGGCTAATGACAGACATTTCCTCTGCATGCTAAGTTCAAAAGTCTGAAGCCTTAGGTTTTAAGTCCAGCAGATGCACACTCACTCAGACAGCGGTGACCAGGTCCGGAACCAAGGCAGGCTTTTCCTGCCATTGAGTGGATGAACAGTTGAGAAGAGGGTTGAAGGGAGAAGTTGTGGCTCTCACCGAGGCTGTAGAGTTTGAGAGCAGTGAGGATCACACAGAGGATCAGGAACAATGACAAGTAATGGGATGCCAGGTCCTCATCAGGCTCTCCAGCTCAAGTGCATCCTTGTTTCGGCTGGCTGAATCCCTGTTCATCAGCTCTATTATTTATACTAAATTTGGGGGCTTTTGACGCCCCTTTCAATCCTTATCAGCTACCACCCGGATTTCTCAATGACATCATTTACCCTGGGGTCAAAAACATCTGGTCTGGTGGTCTCCACCCTGATTTTCTCGCCTTTCCCTCTCATCAGGTGAGGACAGCCTGCCAGGGGCTTCACTCTGTTTATCAGGGAGAGGGGAAGTAATGTGTCTGAGGCCATACAGGAGGGCTCTGTCAGTGTGCCTGGTGAGACTGCAGGTTTCAAACTGGAATTTTAAAAATGGAGTTGCTTAGGCTCAGGCCTAAGGCCATCCTAACACATAGTTAGAAATGAAAAGAATAAGGATTTCTTGACCATTATGAAAATACTGTGTAAACATTTTTGGTGCCAGCTTGTTTTCACGATGGTCAAATTCATCCAAATATAGTTTCTAAAAAGAAAGTTAAATTGTGAACAAAGGTATGCATAGTATCTTTTATTCCTGGGATCATTTTTGCAATTTTTTAAAAAAACAATATAGTCATAGAGAAAATATTAGGTTATTTAGCTTTGAGAACATGTCAGGATTGGAGTAGCAATGTAGAAACCTGTCACACCTGATTTTGCCTGAAAAGGAAATATCTTTCTTAGTGGGAATGTATTAAAATCATGAAGGAATTTTTTTTTTTTTAACAGCTGGGCACAGGTCTTGTAATGGTTGTCAGCCTTTGTGAGAAAGAAGTATGATAATAGCTGAAAGGCAGAGCCTGAAGCCCTGCTTAAGTGACAGTGGGAAGGACCAATGGGAAGCCCAGGGAAAATGCAGGAGGTAGGACTCATCCTCCATGTTGCCCCGAGACTTCTTCCATGTAGAAGCCTGGAACCAGAACATAACCCAAAGTTTTGCTTGAAATTTTAGAATTTTTACCCCATGCATTTTCTCTTCTGACCATAGCAGTTCTGGTTGAGGTTCCGCTGTGCCTGGTAATACATGTCCGTGGTTTGGTGCTGTCCAGTCTGTGCTCTTGTGAGTGGTTGTCAAGGTGATAGACCAGTGTGGAGCCAGGAGGCATGGCTGCTGCGACTAGCTGCAGCCACTGCTGCCATGGGCCCCTGGGGCTGACTTGGCCTCTCATGCCTGTGATTGTCCCCCCAGGTTGGGCTTTGAGTCTGGGAAGAAGATACAAGCGGGTGAGTCCCAGGAGTGAGCTGTGGGAACTTTGGTGGTGCCCGCTGCCACGCGGTTGCCCAAGGCAGGGTCCTGTTCAGGGCAAGTACTCCCAGAGCTTCCCCAGTTGGTCACACTGCGTTGGATATGTCTGCCTTTCCCCGCAGGGGGTCCCTCTGCGACTGCATCACACACGGGCTTGTCCCACCAGTTGTCTTGGACCCATGGTGTTGTGGGCCATCTTGTGGCTGCCCGGAGTGGGGTGGCAACCAGCCAACTGTCTTCTGTCGACCAGGGCAAACACCCCTCTCCTCAAGCCACCACGAGTCCCCATAATTTCCCCAGCTGTCCTTATCCTGCCCCAATCATGGCACAGAGCCCGTTGTGCTCCCATCTCTTATACTTCCCCTTAGTAGTGCATCCTCCTGTGAGCATCTCAAAATCTTTTAACTTAAAAAATGGGCCCCTCAGCAGACACTGGTGCTGTTACCAAATCTTTAGGCAGTTTGCATGTGGCATTTAGACTGGGTTTTCCAAGGAGTAAAAATACTGCTAGGGGTGCACAGAGTCATAGGGAGTGGTCAAAACCTTACATCTGTCCCAGAACAATAGTTGGGTCAAGGTCATTTTGATCCTGGTAAGACAAAAATGTAGTGAAGAGATTTAGTATAAATTGAGTATTTTCAAAAAAACAATAGAAAAATAAAATCCACTTCTCTATAGATAAAGAATCCTCTGTATCAAGTCTCACTATAAAAAAAATCATTTCTCCTTTTTTCCTCACTCTCCAAGCACAGGTTTCTAGCACATAAACCCCCAAAACTTTACCTTATTTTTCAAAGTACAAAAATTCACAAAAGAAATCTAAGAAAGACCCATCAAAGCACTTTTCCCTTGGGAGAGGATTCTTTGTGCCTAATTAGGGTCTCTAGAATTGCAAAATAATTTTTTTCTCTTTCTAAAGATGAAAAATTCCCAGATGTTTTGAGTTTAACATCACATTTTTTTTTCTTCTGTCTAATTCACTTATTTTCTACAAATCAACCCACAATACTTTGAAAGCCTAAGCACGCTTAACTTCTGGAGAGAAATTCCAGACCCACTAAATTTGTAAAATTCCCTGTTCAGGCACCACCTGCCTCTATAAGCAACTAAATCATTCAGGATCACTGCAGGTGAATTTGGGTTGGCACAAAATAATTACACACAGACAGAAAATCCTTGTTCCTTGGATTCTGTGATGGCTCTCAACCTTAGAGGTCTGTTGGAAAGAGAGAGCACCACCTGAATTCTTTATTCCTATATAGGGGGGTATTCTTGATAATTGCCATTTTGGTTGAAATGAGATGAAATCTCAATGTAGTTTTAATTTGCATATCTCTAGTAATGCTAGAGATATTGAATTTTTTTCATATATTTATTGACTGTTTGTATTTCTTCTTTTGAATAGTGTCTGTTTAGTTCTTTGCCATTTATTGACAGGGTTATTTGTTTCTTTGATGCTAAACTTTTTGAGTTCTTTGTATATCCTGGAAATTAACACCCTATCTGAGAGGTGTGAGTGGCAAAGATTTTCTCCCATTTTGTAGGCTTTATTTTTATGCTCTTTGTGAAGAAGCTTTTTGATACCATCACTTGTAGTGATTTGTTATATTTTCACTTATTCCCAGATTTAAATATTTCATAATATTTACAGTTTTTACAGAAAGGTACAGATATTTCCATTATATCTTCTGCCCTCAGAGATACACTATCAATATCCCCACCAGACTGATGGATTTGTTACAGTTAATGACCCTACACTGACATCTCATTGTTACTCAGTGTCTGTAGTTTACATGAGGGTTCACTCTTGGTGTTACACATTCTGTATGTTTGAACAATTGTACAAAGACATGTGTTTACCACTATACAGTGTATTTTCACTTAACTAAAAATCCTCTGTGCTCTATTAATCTCTCTCTCCTCCTTTACCTTTGGCAACCAGTGATCTTTTTACTGTTTCCATATCTTTGTGTTTTCAAGAATGTTATATAATTGTGGTCATGTACTATATTGCTTTTCCAGTTTGGCTTCTTTCACTTATCAGTATTAATTGAAGTATCTTCCTTGTTTTCTCATGTCTTGATAGCTCATTTCCTTTTAGGGCTGAATAATATTCCAACCTATTGAAGACAATCTTGAATGTTTCTGTTTTAGCCATTTTAAATAGAGCTCCTGTAAATTTATGTGTGGGCTTTCAAGTGGACATAAGTTTTCAACTCTTATAGTAAATATCAAGGAGTGAAGCTGCTGGACTTATAATATGGTAAGAATATATTTAGTTTTTGGTGGTATCAATAATCTATATTTTGGCCCCTCTAATAGGTATATAGTGTATGTCACTGTTGTTTTAATTTGTATTTCCCTGATGACATATAATATAGAGCATCTTTTCATATGCTTATTTTCCATTTACATATCTTTTTTTTTTTTTAAATTGAAGTGTCTGTTAAAATCTTTGGCAAATTTTAAAATGGGATTGTTTGTTTTCTTATTGTGTAGTTTTAAGCTCTTTGTATATTTTTGAATAATAGTCTTTTATCAGATATGTCTTTTGAAAACATTTTCTCCTAGACTATGGCTTATCTTTTTCTCTAGGTAGTGTCTTTTACAGAGAAGTTTTAAATTTTAATAAAATCCAGCTTAGCTTATCGATATTTTTCATAGATCATGCCTTTGGTGTTGTACAAAAAAGAAATCATTGCTGAACCAAAGTCATCTAGACTTTTCCCTAAGTCATCTAGAGAGAGTTTTCTAGTTTTGCATTTTGCATTTAGGTTGGTGACCCAGTTTGAGATAGCTTTTGAGTATGGAGTAAATTCTGTGTCTAGATTCATTTTTGCACCTCAGTGTCCAGTTGTTACAGAACCATCTGTTGAAAAAGACTTTTTCTTTTGTTTTGCCTATGCTCCATTATCAAAGCTCAGTTGACTGTTTTTATGTGGATCTCTTTCTGGCCTGCTTCATTCTGCTGATGTATTTATGTATTCCTTCATCCAAACTACACTGTCTTGATGACGGCAGCTTTACAATAAGTCTTGAAGTAGAGTAGTTCAGCGTTATGTTGACTACTGATCGTGCTTTAATCAATAAGTTATTGAGGAGTACACTTTTAATGAGCTATCTTTATAGCTAATTTTTGACAATTGCATTATTCAAATATCTACTGAGACATTTCATGTGGTTTAGCATATGGGCACTTTAAGAAAGAGTCCCCTAAATGCTTAAAAAGAGCGTGTATTCTCGATTTGTGCAAGATGATAAAAATATATATTAAACAAAAAATGCATTTGATGTCAATATGACTCCTTACTAATTTGTGCACATTTGACTTATAGTTATATATTCCTCAGATGTCTTAAAATATTATTTTTCTTCTGTCAACTATCATTGACAACAAGATTCTTCTACCAAAGTCCTCATCCCTTTCTAGAGTGCCTGTTTTTACTCTGTGAGAATTCTAATCATTTATTTATTTATCCATTATTCTTCAAGTATTTAGTGATTGCCAGTAAGTGGTCTAGGCACTGGGGATACATCATTGACAAAGAAGTAAAAAATACCGCACTAATAGACCTTACTCTCCAAGAGGCAAATACATAAGCTAAGAGAAGACTAACTGCTGTAATAAATTACACTCCCAATTATCAGTGGCTCAATTCCTTGCAATTTTATTTATTTATTTAATCAAACTATTTCATTTAATCAGTCTCCTCTAGGCAGATTATTAAAAATTACAGACTTCTTTTACTTTGTGGCTCTGCTGTCTCCAACGCTGTCCCAGAATCACCTCCATTACTGCAGCCAGAGAGGAAAAAGAGTGTGGAGGATTGTGGAGGATGTGTTTAGGACCAGTGGAACTGCCTGTGGAACTTACTGTTTTAGCCCACCTTCTCGCAGCCAGAACTCAGTCACTTGTCCATATTTAACTTCAAGAGTTCCTGGAAAACGTGGTCCACTTGTGGGCCCTACAGTAAGAGAAAGTCATTTTGGAATCAGCTAGCAATCTTCATCATGGAGAGATCGATAATAAATAAAGAAAACACAAAATATGTTAAAAGCATCAGGTTTAAGGGGGAAAGTAAATCAGAGAGTAGGATGTGGAACATTGTAGTTGTAGACAGATGGCTGATGAAGGGTGCATTTGAATGTATACTTAGAAGAAGTAGAGGGTTGTTACCTTGCTGGGATCTGAAGGAAGGGTACCAGAAGAAAAGAAATATCAAATGTAAATATTTGGGAGCATTCCTGGTCTGACCAGAGCATCAAGGAAAGCTTTGTGGTTCCAGGAGAGGAATTAAGGAATTAAGGTTAGGAAAAGTGAGGTCAGAGACAAGGGAGGGCCATAGGAGGTATTGCAAGACTTCCATTTGTGCTGAGTAATATTGGAATCCGTGGATGCTTTCTGAACAAAGGGTATGATCTGACTTCTGTTTTAATGTGAGAATTCTGGTTACTGGGTTGAGAATAGACTGCAGATAGTGTGTAGAGTTAGGCTGGTTTGGAGGCTACTCTAATCATCTAGGTGAGAGACTGGTGGTTTGCACTAGAGTGTTAATAGTAAAGACAGTGTGAAGCTTTCAGTTCTGATAGAGTTTTAAGGTAGACCTGGCAGGATTTGCTAAGGAATAGGATCTGTGATGTGTAAAAAGAGAATATTCAAGGATGAGCGTTGGGCCTCGGTAACTGGATGAATGGAGATGTTATTTGTTGAGGCTGGGAAGATTGTTGGAGGAGAATCAGAGACTTGGTTTTGATATAAAAACTTTGAGATGGTTTTGTAACCTACAAATGGAAACATGAAATAGCCAAGGAGAGAGAGAGCCAGGCTGAAAAAAAAAATCTATGTTGCCAGTGTTAACACAGAGATGATATTTAAGTGGGGCTAGATGAAATCTAGGTAAATGTATGTGGTGGAATAGAAAAGCAGTTCCAGGTCAGAGCCTGGGGAATTCTGATGCAGGGGGGTCAGTGAAATAAGAAGGAACCAGCAAAAGAGATGGAGATGGATGTTACAGAAGGTAAGAGGAAAGGACAGCACAAGTTCCCAGGAGCCAGAGGAGGAAATCCATCAATAAGGAGACAATGGTAAAATGTCTCAATGGAGGTTATCAATGACCTCAATAAAAGGATGGCAGGTGTGTTCTCCAAGCAGCTGACTCTGAGATGGAGGTGAACAAAAGGTTATTAAGTGAGTGCTCTTGGAATCCCCATCTTGTGCAAAAGAGAAGGAAGCAGAGGGAGAGATGGTCTGTGATGTGGTCTAGTGAAGGCTTCGGCAGATGCCATCGGAGCTCTGATGTGAAGGTGACCCTTCAGAATAGTCTTGTGTTGGGACAGGGTGTCCAGGCCCACACAAACCCCTTGTTGACTAGTGATTGAAAGAGGGGTGCCCAGGAAAGGGGCATGATTTTGGACAAGGCAATTCCTTAGCCGGTGCCTTTCTGAGGAGTATTCATCCAAGAGGACTGTGGGAGCATTTCTAGGAGCTGGGGAGTTCATTCTTCTAGGGGGCTCTGGCGATGTCTCTCAGTGTTCTCAGAAGTGGTTTAGATGGAGTAGCAAAGGCAAAATCCTGAAGGGATCAAGTTCAAAGGAGAAGGGTAAGACAGAAACCAGAGGCAAGGAGCCTCGATAGTTTCCTCATTTCTGTTGCTCACTAGCAAGTGTCTGGCTGTGGATTTATTTTTATTCTTCTTGCTTGGCATCAGGAATATATTCCAGTCTCAAAATTCCCATCATTTTCTAATACTGACATTTCAACTTTTGCTTTTCTTTTAGTTCCTCCTATTCCCACCTCAAACTTCCTTTATATACATGTTGGAATTTTTCAATCTTCTTCTTTATATATTATAATTCTTTTTTCATCTATTTTCCTTTTTCCTGGTTTCTGGAAAATTCCTCAGTGTTATCTTCTGATTTACTAGTTTTCTTACACTGTGTCCAATCTAGATTTTATTCCATATATTGAACTTAAACATTTTTTAAAGGTTCTGATTTTCTTTGTTTCAAGGGTTCTGATTTGTTTTTTTTCATATACATATTTTATTTCTGACTATTTTGCATCATATTTTAATTATTATTTTTTAGGCATATTATTTCCTCTTCTGTCTCTATGTGGAGTCTTAACTTACTGTAAATTCTTTTTCTTATTCTTTTATTGTTTTAATTTCCTATGGAGTGAATTACTATTCCAATTGTTGACATTATTGGCTGTCTTTCCTGGTGCTAGTTTTGGACATGTGTTTTGTAATTTTAAAGCTATTTAATAGTTTTTCAGGCTGTGTATAGTAGGAAATTTTATTATATTTTGCATTTTATTTGCCTTCACACTCACCACTTTCTGACTCTCAGTACTATAGTTGTCACCAGATTTCCCCGTTTAGAATTGGGTCCCTTACTGGTTCCTTGTGGCTCTTGCCCCTTTGCCTTCACATCCTGCTTCTAATCAGTGGCTAGTGAGGCTCGGGCCTGGTGGTCAAATGTTTCTCTGCCTCTCCAAACATGGAATTTATTTATTTATTATTTTATTAGTTGATTGTATTTTTTTAAATAAATGACAGCGGAAATGCATCACAATTCTTATTACACATATAGAGCACAATTTTTCATATCTCCATTTGTATATAAAGTATGTTGACACCAATTCATGTCTTCATACATGTACTTTGGATAATGATGCCCATCACATTCCACCATCCTTATAAACATGGAATTTATGATGAGCTCAGCTTCCAGCGATAGTTGGAAGTTGTTCTTTTCTACTCATCCGGTGGTTTTAACAGAGCCTGGCCCCCGAGTCTCACCTCATGTGGGGATTGTGGTGAGTTCCGGTTATCCCCTGGGAGCTGAGCTCCAGTTGCCTCTCCTGCTTCGGGGAGCTGGGGCAGCCTCCACGGTGAGTTCCATCTCCATTCTGCATTTATTTTCTGTCTTTGGTCCTTGAAGATGACTAAAAGTACATCCCTACCTTAGTCCTGTCTCATTTCTTAGGGAAAAGCTTACTCTTCCTCTTTTCTTCTGTTTTAAACTTTCACAGAGCTCATATCTAGTAATAAACCTAAGTGTAGGGTTTTTTATGATGTCCTCTCCTGCATGCCATGACCTTGGCGTTCCTTCAGTTGCTGTTTATTTATGTTGACCAGCATGGCCTCATGGTACTGTCCTTCCGTCTCTGTGTTCTCCTCTGTTTCTGGGATACTCCCACCCTCCTCCAGACTGCTGCTTGTTCTGTTTTCTCTGTGTTAACAACTGGCAACATAGATGTTTTTCAGCCTGGCTGTTTCCATTTGTAGGTTACAAAACCATCTCAAAGTTTTCATATCAAAACCAAGTCTCTGATTCTCCTCCAACAATCTTCCCAACCTCGACAAATAACATCTCCATTTATCCAGTTACTGAGGCCCAACGTTCATCCTTGAATATTCTCTTTTTTGCACATTCTATATCTATTCCTTAGCAAATTCTGCCAGGTCTACCTTCAAACTCTTATCAAGTTTTCACTCTTTATTGTTATTTACAAGGTGTTAATGGCCTCTATTTAACCCGTTCTCCTATTTGGTTTTATATATCCTCTGTTAAAAAACAAAACAAGCAAACAAAAAAATTCTGAAATTTACCTTTCCAACATGGAAAGAGACCCAAGAAGAAGGGAAAGATATGAAAGTGAGTGCTCTCTGGGGTCAGGCCTGGGCATTGTGTCACGTCTTTTACATTTAATTCATTTGGCCTGACCACAGGGCTTTGAGCTTAATTATTATTAACATCTATATTTTATCTGAAAAACCTTAGCCAGGCAAGTTAATTAGCTGGGATCAAGAACTCAATTTGATATAATTCAGGACCCTTACTTTTAAAACCAAGAATATCCTTGGAAAACCAGAGTAAGCTGGTTACCCAAAGCCTAAGGTCAGTGACTAGTAGGTAAAGAACCCTGGGCAGGAACCCAGACCCATCTGAGCATAGAGTCTTTCTTCTCCCAGTGATGCTTTATTGTCTTCATCAGACAAATATGGGGGAAAAAGCTTGATTGAGAGAGTAGGTAAAAGATAAAGGCATGAAAAATTCACAGAGGGCAAATAACCATTTCCAGAAAGAAATTTTGTCTGGGGTAATTGTGTATTATCAGAAGTCAGGAGACCAGAAGTCTGGTTCTAGTTCATTCACAAACCCAGTGTAAATTTAAAATCACATCCCTGTGTTGCTCTTTCTATACCTTTAATCCGAGGGGCTAACCAGATGACTCCTAAGATGCTTTCCAATTTTAAATGATATTATTTGAAGCTGTCCCTTAAATATAAATTTTCCAAAACCATTTCAAAGCCTGTAAAATTAGTTTTCTCAAGGTCACCGAGAAAAAAGAAAACTGAAAATAGAAGTCAGGATTTGCAATATTTCATAATGTGCTCAATTTCTAGATCTGGCTCTTTAACATCAGTTGGTATTTTTGCACAAGGCATAATTCTATTGAAGCGGTTTAGCAGTGTTGGCCTTTAATTTATTTTATTTAATTTGTTACAATTAACTTTATAGTGTTTTCATTGTTGTCTTTAAATGTTTACACAGTGTCCCAAACATCTCAGCAGGGGACTGCTTTATAAATCAAGTTTTCACTCTTTATTGTTATTTATAAGATGTTAATGGCTTCTATTTAAGGTTCCTGTGATTAATAGCTGAGAGAATGTAGTTTTATACCAACCCTGTTTTCATCTGTGAAAATCACAAGGAAAAGAGAGTCATAACATGCCACAGTTATCACTGAAGGCATAACACCACATGCGTGATTTGGGGATTTTCATAAGCCATTTGGAAAACAATTTGCTACAGTGGAGTGACTAGGACACAAGGCACTAGTACCCTTGTTTGTTCTTGGACACATGTGTTCTTACTGATGGGTTTCTAACCAAATTCTCAGAAATAAAATTTTATAAGATATAGCTTCTAATATTTTAACATTTGATGCAAGAAAAGCTGTACTTTCTCTGTTACTTCCACTCTGGCCCTTTCTCCCGGCATCTGAAAGCTGAATTCAAAGACTGAAATGGGAATTTGGGGTGAGAAAAGTGTGAAATAATGTGAACTTTTTTCAGACTAGTTTTTGGTTTGTGTGAGTATGTGTGTGTTTCTCTAGCACTCACTCAGGACCAAAGTAATGAGCTTCTTATCTCATTTCTATAATTGTGGTCTTTCTATCAAGATAACTAGATGGATAAAATTTAACAAGCAAAGTCCATTAGCCACAGTGCAAAAATTCATGATAGGTTATAAGGACATTTCAGTAGTAGTCTTAGAAAGCCTAGAAAGTTGTAAAACTTTAGGATTTCCTTGCAGGAATTCAAATCAATTTTTTTATGGAGTATTTATTACGTGGCTTACTATGTACTTGATCTTAAGGAAGACATAAAGGAAATTTTAAAAACTAGTTTCTTCCCTGGTAGGGCTTATAATCTAGCACCGATATTGATGGCTTTTAGCAAAGATCTATGCTTCATATTTGTTTTGGTAGCAAAAAGAAGAGAAATGTAATGACTAAGGTAGTATTTTCAGTTTTAATGTGTCACATTGAAAAATTAATGTACTATATATTAATATTGTTATTAAGTAAATTATAATTGATGTATGACATTTTAGAAAACTGCACAGTTCCTATAAGTGTGCAGCTTTATGCATATTTACAAAGTGAACACATCATGAAACCACCATCCCATAGAGAGAGAGCAATAACAGACCCTGGTGAACTCACCTGATATATTACACTCCCCAGAGATTGCCATTGTCTTGTTTTCTATTGTTATTAATATAGTAACACTAGACACAAGATTCTGCTTATGTTTTAACTTTATTTTAGCTAATGTCCCTAGGGCTTCTTTCTTTCAAGGGTATGTGTGAGATCATTTATATCTGTGTACAGCAATTCATTCTCATGGCTATAAAATATCCATTGAGCAAATAAAATGACAATTATTTACCATTATTTTGCTGTCAGTGGACCTTTGTTTTGCTTCTAGTATTTAGATGTTATATCCATCTCATATGTGTCGTTTAGTAAATGCTATTAAGACTTTGTGCTGGGATTCAGAGGATTGGGTCTTAGTTATAGATTTGGTTTTTGAAGACAATGCCAATTAGTTTCCCAAAGATTACAAATGTATACTCCTTGAGATAGTAAATGAGTATTTCAGTAGCTCTGTGTCCTCATGGACTCTTGATTTTTTAAAAAATATTTTTAGTTGTAGATGGACACATGCCTTTATTTTATTCATTTATTTTTATGTGGTTCTGAGGATCGAACCCAGTGTCTCATACTTGTGAGGGAAGTGCTTCACCACTGAGCTACAACCCCAGCCCTACTCTTGATGTTTTTAAAAAGCCATTTGTTTGGGTGTGAGATGGTTGTGGTTTTATTTTGTGTGTCTTGGATGACAAATGGGTTTTGAGTATCTTTTCACATGCTTATTTCTCTTTGGAACGCCCACTTACAAAGTGACTATTCCAGTCTTTTGCCTATTTTTATATTAAGTTATCTATCTTTTTCATTGATTTGTAAAAGTTATGAATTGGTGTGAATATACTTTGTATAGAAACAGAGATATGAAAACTTGTGCTCTATATGTGCAAAAAGAATTGTAATGCATTCCGCTGTCATATATAAATAAAAAAAGAAATCATGCAAAAAATTTATTTGCATTGTATATGCTATGTTTGTGTGTATTATTTTGAATGATAAGGGGACTAAAATTCAGTTTTCAAGTACCTTGAACAGTTAAATCTCTTAACTCAGGAATGGTTCCACCTATGACACTAATTGTGTGCACCCCTGTACCCCCACCAAGTTATTCCCCTTAGCCACTGTGGAATGATAGACTAATCTCCCCAACCCCAGCCCACCATTACCTGTTGATGATCTTTGATTCTCAGTGATCTTTAGGGTACATGTTCATTACTGACAAATCATATTTTATGTGTTGCTCTATCAAACACTAAAATAAGATCGCAGAAAAACTGCATGGCTTATTGAATATGGCTCTGAAGGTTCAGTTTTCTTTCACTCATTTAGAGAGGTAAAGTTGAAAAGGATATTTTTTAACTAAGCAGCGTCTTTGAGAGAATTTTAAAGCATCGTGGGAGAATGTTCTTAGTTAAGCACCTCTTTCTTAATGAATTGATAATTGAAATAAAGTGAATTCTTTTGTGATTTAAAGATTTAAATTTTTTTTTTGTATGAGTAGGAGTATTTGGGGGTATCTCAGTTAATGTGTGTCTATGCTTGACCACAGTGGAATAGACAATAACATCTGTTTTATGAAACCATTAAGTCTGATAGCTGGAAAGCACCGGTGAGGGTGAGAGAACTTCTCTGTGTTGGGGTTGGGATTAGCTGGGAGTAAGAATCGGCTCAGGGGCGGCTTTGTGACCCTCTCCAATCAGAACAGCTGTGCATTCTGTTCATCAGTTCTCACTGCCTTCTGAGAATTCCCTTACACCTGGGCTGAAGCTGTGATTGTCACACCTTGTGTCTATTTTAAAGTCCTCCCCTTACAGTTGAGGAGGTAGGACTTAGAAGTTAAGTGGTCTGGCCCAGATCACACCTTTGGTTGTGGCAGAAGTGGGACTGAAATCTGAGTTTTCTCTTGCCATGTGGTTTGTGTTAAGTGGGACTGGGCAGCCCAAAGATTCGTTATCTCCCTTTCCTTCCCACCTCCTTGCTCTGGATAAGAAATTAACCAGAGTTACTCAGAGGATCAGAGGATGGTGTCTGCCTCAGGAAAAAGGTGTTATTCAATATTTGCTGATGTTGCTCCCAGCCCCTGGGCTCCCATCTGATACTCATGGTCACAAATTGATACAGTATCATCTTTCCATCTCATTTTATAGCCCTCTGAATATAATCCGCTCAAATTTTGACTGTGTTATTATAAATCTTTCATTCTCTTGTCATCTAGTGTACCTTTACCCATTTTAGGCACCTGCTGTTGGCCCTGTTTTATTGGTCCTAGCGGATACTTGTTCTGTTTGGGTTTTTGTTATTGTTTGGGTGTGTGGTGGTCTCCAAAACTTCATATGTGAGACAACGCAAGAACATTCAGAGGTGAATGGTTAGATTATGACAGTAGTAACTTAATCAGTGGATTAATTCATTCATGTGGATTAGCTGGGTATTAACTGTAGGCAAGTAATGGCTGGAGGAGGTGGATCACTGGGGTTTTGTCCTTGGTGAATGAATGCTCTCTCCTTCCTGTTTGCCAGGCCCAGAGCTGTTTTCCCCCACCCAGCCCTCCTACCACAATGTTCTGCCTCACCTTAGGGACAGAGCTGTGGAGCCAGCCATCTATGGACCGAGACCTCCAAAACCATAACCAAATTAAACCTTTCTTCCTCTACATTGTTCTTGTCAGGTCTTTTGGTCACAGCAACATGAAGCTGACTAAAGCAGTTTAGTTCCTTGCTCTCTTTCTCTTTTCTTCTTCCCAATGTTTGATACCATCAGATCTTCTGGTCAGAGGGACAGAGAGAGAGAAGCCAGTCAGGAAGCCAATCTGGAAAATGGCTGACTTAAGCGTCCTTGTTGACTTGAAGAATCTGTGGGCTAGCTCAATGAATAAATCTTTTTTCTCTCTAAAAAAAAATTAAATAAATAAAATAAAGTAGAGGGAGGCTCATACTTCATACAGGAAACAGAGATAAGGACAGATCCTGGGAGGGAGGTTCCAGAAGCCACAACTCGAGAGCAGTGGCAAGAGCTGCAACAAGAGACATGAGATCCATACGGATTTCCTTGGTATTCTGCTCCAGAGCTACAAAGGAAATGGGAAAGTTGAGAGGGACAGAGGAGAGGCAGGAACCTGGACCATGCAGTAGATTTCTGGGATTTGGCACCACTGCTTTTCAGCATAGTGTATAAAAGCAGTGTGGTAATAGGGTTTAACATCTAATGGGGTCTGGGGGATCCTTTCTCCCAACAACTTTATTATGCAAATGATGAAATGAGGCCAAGACAGATCAAACTAGGGCCCTTGAATCAGCTCTGGGTGGAATTGTGGAATGACAGCTCTGTGCTTTTCATCCATATTTACTCAGTGGCAGGAAATATGAGGCTAGGGTTTATTCTCATTGCAGTCAAAAGCCATGGAAGGGAAATGATCTGATTCACATTAAGAAGGTTGACTCCAGCTGTGTGAAGAATGAATAGGGAAGGGGTGGAAAGAGAGCAGTTAGGAGGCTGTTTCAGGGGTCTGGGTATGAAGCAATTGTATCTGGAAGATGCAGGTGTATTTTGAAGTTCATCTATCTAGAAAACTTGGTGGATGGTGTGGGAAGTGAAAATTAGAAGGAATCAAAGGTTCATGACTTGAACAACTAGGTAGATATATGGACAGTTTCTCAAGAAATAGGAAGGAGGGAAAGTGTGATTGAAGGTTAGGAGGGTTGTGGGAAGGAACAATGAGGAGAAAGTTTGAGGTTGAAAATAAAGATTTGCTCTCATTTGCTCTAATATCAAATGCTGAAACTGCCTGTCCATCCCTGGAGCATGGTTCATTTCTCTGCATTCTGCTGCAAACCACAGGGCAGTTCTTTGCCACCAGGATACTTAATTCATAAAGGATTCTGTGTTAGCTTTCTGTTGCTGTGACAAAATACCTGAGATAATCAGATAATCAACATATAAAGAGGAAAGATTTATTTTATGCTTTCAGAGGTTTCTCTTCATGGTTACTTGGCTCTGGAGAGAGGGGGTGGAGGGGAGAAAGAAGGAGGAGAAAGAGAAGGAGAATAGGGAGAGAAGGAGGAGGATAAAAGAGAGAGAAAGGAGCTGTCATCCCAATATTTATCTCCTTCAAAGGCATGCTTCCAATGACCTAGCTTCCTCCTACCAGGCCCCACCTCCTATAGGTTCCATCATTCCCAACAGTGCCATGGAGTGGGGACCAAGTCCTCAACATGTGGGACATTTTGGAGGACATTTAAGATGCAAATTATAGTAGACACTATGATAAAGTCTTATCAGTTGTCTAGTTTAGGAAGGTCAAGCTAATAAGATAAAATACAAAATGTTTTTCTCTTCTGCTTGTCTTTACCCACATAAAAATGGAATTAGAAATTCTTAGCATCCTTGTAACCCAGTTTAGGAGAGCCTTAAGTTGCATCTACTGGAAGAGAAAGGTGAAGGGACATTTTTCTAAATGTGCTGAAAGAGGCATGAGGAGGAAGGGCATCCCTGACCAGCGTGCTGTTGCCATAATTACTCATTCCACAAATGTTTTATGAGGCACTTCTGCATGCTGGGCCCCATTCCAGGCACTGGGAGTATAGCAGGGAGGAAAACAGTCCTTGCCCTTATGGAAGCAACATTCCAGAACAGTGGATATGTCAAAAAATGTCCCCAAATGGATTAGTTCATTGTCCGTAACAGCAGCAGGAAGTCTAACCCTGTTTCAGACACAGGCGCTGCTTGCTGTCCCCAGGACCACAGGTGTTCTCAGCCCTGCATCTGCTATGCTATGCTGTTTCTTTTACCTGCCTTCTGTGTTCCTCTTAGGGGAGAGCAGTCTCACCTACTCAGGACTGATTTTTAGTGCCACAGGCATGTGCTGGCTTGTGTCTGGTTGATGCCCTTGCTTGCACTACTGCCCCTGGGCCCTGCCTTCCAGGTGTGGCTCAGTCCCTCTTGATGCATTACACTTTCAGCCCTTGCTGGTGTCATTGACCTTTGAACTTGTGCTGCTCAGGGGTTTATAGCACCTACTTCCCAGGGCTCAGAGACTTTCTTATGACATCTGGAGTATAGTTGTATCTTGATTTTAAAGCTTGACCATAATTTTGCCTTTTCTTCCAAAATAGATGAAAAGCCCTTTCAATTCAGATACCAGATATGCATTTATTTATGGATCAGTGCATCAGGAGGGGCTCAGAATCTCATAACTGTCTGCATGGTCTTAAAGTGGAGAGGGACCCTGTGTCCTGACAGTCTGGGTCACTGTGATCATCTATCTCTAAGCAATTCTACCCTTTGTATCCTTCTTCCATCCCCATCTCTTGTCAAGGAGTTTCGCCCATCACCTTGGGTTTGTGAGGGCATTACTATGACAGCACCCCTTAGGATGCTGGACTAGTTTTCTGCCTTAGAAGGACAGTGGGATGTCTTGCTGCCAGACAGTTTAATACAGGATGACACTCCTGGCACACCGAATTAAGGTAAAGGAGCCAACAGCCCCAGAGAAGAGTCCATTTCTATGGAGATTAATACAAGACGATGACAGAGCACATTTTTAATTTATTTTTTCTTGTGTTTAAATGTAAGAAGACACTAATTAAGCCAAACTGGGAGATGACTTCTGATGGTTAATTGCTGAGGGAGGTGCTGTATTTTAATTTATCCAGGTTTACTTGCCAAACCAGACAAGGTATATGTTCTGTGCCCTTGCCCATGGTATGATGCTGATGATTTGAGAATTAATCATTTTGGATGTCTTAGATTTGTTATTTTAAAACTATAACTACAGTAATTTCCCTTCTTTGGGGACGAAGCTGCAGCAAAGTGTTGTAGTCCTTTAACTAAGAGTTAGACTTTCCTAGGTCAAAACTGGCTTATGTGTTTACTCAAATAATACCCAAATTATTGAGCAGGTTTTGAGTACTCCCCCCATAATTTGTTGGTTGAATCAGACAACTGAATCTTCTACTGAAAGGTTGAGAACAATAAGCTTCATGGGACTTTTTAAAGCATTTAATATCCCTGTTTGTAATTATAAAGCCACGTGAGTATGTAGTAGTATATATCAATGTAATGACTCCCTGGCTATAGAGACCACATTTGATGTGTTTTGGATGAAACTATGAAGGTAATGCCAATCTAAACTGTAGGAGCAAGGGCTCAGCTCTGTGAACTCATTACTCTGCCCTGTTTTTGAGCACCTCCAGAATCCCAACACTGAGCTGGGGTGCAAGGCAGGAGCTCACTCCTCTGGACATTTGAATCTTTGGGAAACTTCAAAAAATGCACCTGCCTAGGCTTCACTCTAAACTTTGATACTTTATTAAAACCTTTTCAGTTGATTTTGATGTTCATCAAGTTGAGGACTATTGGTATAAAGTCTAATTTTGTTTCCAAGGCAATTAAAATCTCTTTGGGAATATTGGTCTTTTGTATATAGCAGTCACTTTGTCTTTTTATCTTCTTACACAAGTGCATATAAATTTTAAGGGAGGTGCATGGACAACACAGCTGGAGGCCCAGGTGACTGACATAACCCTCTGCTCAAAGGCAGGAACTCATAAGGTGTGTGCCAGGTATTAATTGGATTTAAGTTGGAAAATAATGAAACATCTGAGGCAGTCTACCTTTATAAAGAAAAGAGACTTATTTAGCTTACAATTTTGGAGGGTAAATGGGTGCTAGCTTTGGCCCAGCTCAGGTGAGGGCCCTCTTGGTTGAATCACATCCTGGTGGAAGTGCACATGTGAAAGCAAGAGATCACATCCTAGAAACAGGAAGCCACAGAGGAGGAGTGCCAGGATCCCTTCAGATGGCATGCCTCCAGTAGAACTAAGGACCTCTCCCCAGGCTGCACGGTAGGAGGCCATCCCCACAGGAAGGACCCAGCTTTCAGCTCTTGAACCTTAGCGGGACACAAAACAGGCTATTCGGAACCAGTAAGGTGCAGAGCCCTACCTGATGGTGGCATTAATGTTATTGCCATTGAAGGTTTTAGAGCAGAAGAATGAAGTGTAAAAGGTGTTCATTGTTCATCCTCTTTATTTGTGAGTGAAAAGAAATAACTAAAAATAAACATTCCTCATCACTGACTGACTTAATGTAACTGTGTTTAAGGACTTGGAGATCATCCTTCAGAAAGATCGCCCTCACCGCCTGTGATGGCTTCTGCAGAGACTGAGCCTGAAAAAGAGAAATGTGAGTATTGATGCTTACCTAATTACTTGATGCATGGCGCATGGCACTTCAATTGTTCTAAATAATCTTGTCTTTAATTAATAGCTCTCTGAGTTCTATATTTGCACACTTTACATTACTTTTATTTAAATATCACCAACTTCTGAGAGATTTGTAGCAACTTTTAGTTTAGTATGTTGTCCAGTGTGTTATTCGCCAGTCAATATGCAGTGCTTGAGATATGGCAGCGAAAGTAAGAAAATGAATATTTAATTTAATATCTTAAATTGAAAATGGATAATTCAGTTATTGGAAAACTTTTAAGTGTGTTTGAAGCCTATCTTAAGTATATGAATGAATCTGAATTTTCAAGTGAATATTTTATAAAATCAACATACAGATGAAATATTTCTGATAAAAATTTAGCATCTGAATTGATATGTTGTATGTGAAAAACACATACAGGATTTCGAAATAGAACCAAAAAACAATGTAAAATATCTCATTAATTTTGAATATTGATTAATGTTGAGAGCATATTTGGACATATTTTATTAAAATGTAATATTTTAAATTTTTTTGGAATATTGAATATTGATTAATGTTGGCAATATATTAGGGCATATTTTATTAAAATATATTTTATTAAAATATAATAATAGCTATGTTATTAAAATTAATTTGAATTTTTACTTATTTTTTCACTTATTTTTAGTATTTTAGAAAATTTTAAATTACATACAAATTACATATGCAGCTCACATTATTATTTTTTTCTATCTTCATTGGGGTATCACGGATGAATAAAATTTGTAGATGTTTAAGGTGTTCAGCATGATGACATGATGTTTAGCTATGTGTACCCATTGTGAAATTATTACCACAGTCAAGTTAATTAACATATCTGTTGCCTCACATAGTTGTGTGTGTGTGTGTGTGTGTAGAATACTTTGGTTTACTCTCATCAAATTTCAAATATAGAATCCATTATGAACATTATATTCCTTTTAGAATTGATCTTGATTCGGCAAACAATCCTAAATTTAGGGCTAGGTAGCATGCCTGAGAAACCTGGAGTGCTGGGCATAAAGCTGAGACTATTACTCTTCTGTTAGAGCCTCCATTAGTGTATGGTACCGCCACCTGGCATTTGCTAACAATGTAGTGCTGTGAGGATCACTTCTGATATTTCTCCATTTGGAGAATACAGCAAAATTTTAAAGCTAGAAAGGGTGGGAAGGGAAGAAGATCCAGGAAGCAGAGGAGGAATGTTCTCAGTTTCATTTTGCCTTCAGGTCATGCCCACAATTACTTAAATCATATTGAAAGTCACAATGCTATGAGCTTGGAATTCCCCTACATTTTCTTAGCAGCCTGCCCCCAGTCTGAGAAATAACAGAGATTTTATTTATTTATTTATTTATTTGGTGGGGGGGGGGGATGTAAAATCTATCTAGGTAGGCAGGGAACCTGTTGATCATTTTTGTTGCCAAGAAGGTAAGATACATTGCTAAAGATGACCAGGGAAATAGGAGGGAGAGTAAGGAAAAATGCGTCTCAGATGCCCTCAATGTGGAACTGAAGAGTTGGATCTTGAATGTATTGTGAGAAAAATATGGTTCAATATGTGATTTAGGACATTACTATATGCCCCTTGAAATTTGAGTTTCACTTGTTTATCTTTTTTTGAAAAGAAATAATTCATGTCTTGTTTTTCATTTTTGAACTCAGGGGCACTTGCCCACTGAGCCACATCCCCATCCTATTTTCTATTTTATTTAGAGACAGGGTCTCACTGAGTTGCTTAGCACCTCACTTTTGCTGAGGCAGGTTTTGAACTTGTGAACCTCCTGTCTCAGCCTCCTGAGCCATTGGCCTAGCCTCATATCTTCTTTTACATGTGAAAAGAATTGTATATAAATTATTTGATTTGAAGTTTTAATTCAAAGAGCTTCTATTCACTTTCCAGCTTCTACAACTCTTTACCCTAGAAATATGGCTAGTGATCTTAGTTTCAGCTTCTCTTCTGTCTGGCTTATCCCTGCTTCCACTTCTCCCCTCTCCATAGCTCCTCCTGCCCCTACACCAGGATAATTCTGACCTCTTCTACCCTCTGAGCCAGCTAAAAACACAGGTTCTTTTTGAAGATGTCTTTGAAAAGAGATCTTTGTGTTTATGCACTTATACCCAAAGTTTTGTTGATTTGTTTTTTACCTGTTGGGTGTATGTTATTTTTAGCCAAGAAATTCTTTTCTGCAAAATACAAGTTTGAAAGAGCTCACATATGTAAAACAGAGATGGTCTGAGCTGCTCTGATTGAAAGAAGGAAGAGCCCCCAAGGCACATGAAATTAATGAAGCACAAACTTAAAACCACAGCCTTATCCTGGATTTGATTCACTGTGTTACTTCTCTTGGGATATTTCTGATTTACCTTATCTCTAATAATGCAACGTAAAGTGTTATCTCTTTAAAGAGAAATTTCTACATTAGTGAGCTGGCTGGTAGTGATTTACACTGTCCTCTATTATACCATGTTTCTTGCTGAAGTTCATTTCTTAACAATTTTTTTTTTTGCACTAGACTGTTAAGCACCTAGAGGGTAAAAATAGCTAGCTATCTTTATCTTACATATTTTGGGTCATTTAGCACTAAAAAGCACTTAACCCTAACTAGGTGCTTAATGAATATATCTTGAACCCAGCTCCCATTGTACCTGAGGGGAAGCTTTTCTAACACCTGTGAAATCAGTCAGGCATTTACTCTGATAACACACACTTTGATGGCCTTATCCATGTGGCCATACACCTTTGGTTAGGGTTATCTTCTTAGCAAATTTTTGTGAAACACTCTGGAGAACACAGTCTTTTAATGGGAAGAATGGAAACCCTCTGAATGTGTCCAGTTATTTGTTATGGTTATGAAAAACACATGCTTGCAAGCCCCTGGGTCTTTTTGGATATAGACAAGATTTGCTGAATGATTATAATCAAGAAATGGCTCATTCCCTGTCAGAGTTTCCATGACTACATTTTCTTTCTGTATCTTCAGTTCAAAGATTTACTGGAACTATACAGAGCCCTTAAAACAGTTGATGAACTATCATTGCAATAACATTAAATGGATGATATATGAAGAATGAGTTTTCCTTCAAAGAGAAAATAAATGTAAGAAATTATTTTAGGCTATTGAAAACTTTAGGATTAGAAGTACTCACATTTTCTTTCTCTGTGGAAACATTAATATATTAATATTTGCACTCATTTTTAAGTCAGCTTAATATAATCATTTTGGTGTCTTCATGAACTTTATTATTAAGCATTTGTTATTGCTTATGATGATTTATTCTCTCTCTCTCTCTCTCTCTCTCTCTCTCTCTCTCTCTTGTGCTGGGCATTGAACCCAGGGCCTTTCACATGCTAGGCAATTGCTGTTTCAGAGTTATATCATTGGTTTGGGGATTTAGTAATTTGAAGAATCCCAAGGATGAAGAGATTTTATTATCTGTGAACACATTTATTCATTAGTTTTATATAAGAAGAACTGTGATATGAGTTTATGCAAACTAAATTAGAAAAATAATCTTAAAATAATCATTCTGGTGATCTGTATTTACAGATAAACAAAGGATTAAGTGTAGTTGTCTTAATGGAGAAGGAGCAGACATTGGTGACTTCCTTTTAATACTTTCAGTTAAAATGTGAACTTGAATGCATAAAAGCTGCAAACTAGGGCTGGGGATATGGCTCAGTTGGTAGAGTGCTTGCCTCTCATGCACAAGGGCCTGGGTTCAATCCCCAGCACGTGAGGGGGAAAAAAAACACAAAACTGCAAGCTTAATGCTCATCCCATTGTGAACAAAGAAACAGAAGAGCTTCCCAACAGGATGGATCCTCACGATCAGAGTTGTTTAATTTCTCATCATTTTAGATTCAATTGTTGGATATTTACATATCTGTTTTAGTCAGTTTTTTTTTTGTTGTTGTTGTTGTTGCTGTGACTAAAGGATCTGACCAGAACAATTGTAGGGGAAGAAGGTTCATTTGGAGGCTTGTAGTTTCAGAGGTCTTAGCTCATAGAAGGCCGGTTCCATTCCTTGGGGCTCCAGGTGAGGCTGAACTTCATGGCAGGAAAGTGTGGCCGAGGGAAGCAGCTCACACCATGATCAGAAAGCAGAGAGAGAAGAAAATTCTACTCTCCAGATACAAAATATATACCCCCCTAGCCACGCCCCCAATGAACCTCCTCCTCCAGCCACACCCCATCACTTCAGTTACCACTCAGTTAATCCCTATCAAGGGATCAATTCACCGATTGAGTTAAGACTCTTAGAACACAATCGTTTCTCCACTGAACCTTCTTGCATTGTCTCACATGTGAGCTTTTGGGGGACACCTCACATTTAAGCCATGTCTATATCCTTGAACATTATGAAGAAACAACCCTGACATTGCCCTTGCTAAGCCATGGCAATATGAATTATCTTGTGCCACCTTGGGAATTTAACCCTTCAGGACTTTAGTTTTGGTACTGGAGATTGAACTCGGGGCCTTCAACACTGAGCAACACCCCTAGTCCCTTTTTCATATTTTAGAGACAGGGTCTCTCTGAGTTGCTGAGGCTGGCTTTGAACTTGTGATCCTCCTGCCTCAGCCTCTGAGCTGCTAGGAAGTACAGTGCACCACTGCTCCTGCTTCAAGGAGGAGTGGTGCACTGTACCTAATTTTTGATGTCAGAAGAAAATCTGAACAGCTGCCTCAGCACCCAAAATGACAACAAGGATTCAGGGTCGCCTGCCTGGGATCAGCGTGTCCACCTGCTGTCTGTGGAGCTGCTTAGAGAACTGTGCACAATTGCTACACTCTGACCATGGCTGTCTGTCTCTGTTCTTTTATGAACAATATTAAGGCCTCGTTCCATTCAAGACTCTGGTGCCTGCTGTATGGGTTCGCTGAGGCAGGACCTCAAAGAGTCAGAATCTGGCTGGTTGGCCCCAAGAAGGCCATCAGGGTTGTCAGAGTGGAGCTGAGTTTCTCCATGGTTCATAGAGGACCAGTGGCCCTTTGGGGTGGGGAAATTAGGCACACAGATCAACAGAGCCCAGCTAGGAAGAAAATGGCATCTTGGGAATTGAACTCCTCTGTCAACAGCTAATTTTTACTTACTACTGGGAAAATCAGAACAGCTGCATCAGCACATTAAATGACATCAAGGGTGCCGGAGTGCAGGCTTAAAATGCAAATGTCAGTGAAATGTGAGCATATCACCAGAGTGGCCAGCCAAGTCTCAGAGGAGTCTCCAGTGCCCTAGCAGGGAGTAAATGGCATCAGGAAAAGTGGCAGATGTGTGGAAAAAAAGCAGCATGTGACTCGGAAGACCAAAGCCTCTGCAGGCTCGCAGTGCAGCTGTGTGGCTTCAGAAGTCACTAATGCCCTCTGCCTCTCAGAGCTTTGCCTGTAAATGAAGACCAGATCATCTCTAAGTTCTTGGAGGAAATGATAGTTGTTTTTATAAAGCTATATTTTAAAAAAATGGTGACTTAACATTTCATTATATAGCTTGTCCTGTGCATGACTCATGACCATATTGCAATTAATTGTAATTAAAATAATTGTTAGGGAGGTTTGATTACTAAGAAGGGAATGGAAAGAGGAAAGGAGTGTTGTGAGAGGAAGAAAAAGAGGACGAGCTGTGGAGCCACACCTGGGAATAGCTCACTGTCTCTACTCCAGGAAGGAAGTATTCTGGATAGAGGCCTCCTCAGAGCGGAGTTGGATTTTAGTTGAAACTTGATGAAACTGACGTTCTCCTTTCTGAACTCTTGTATATTCCATATGAGGACAGTGTATCTTATGGCTCCAAGTTGTGAAATGCATATAGATTTTGTGGTTTGCACGTGAGTTTGTGCTGCATTGTATTGTTTATTTTTATTTTTATTTATTTTTTAATTTAATTTTATTTTTTTATTGGTTGTTCACAACATTACAAAGCTCTTGACATATCATATTTCATACATTAGATTCAAGTGGGTTATGAACTCCCAATTTTTACCCCAAATGCAGTGCATTGTATTGTTAATGACTTAAAAGCACTTCCTAAGTAGGAGTGGATTTAGGGAGGGGCTGGAGAGCTAGGGAGGTATTGTTCTTCCTCGAAGACTGTAGAGGGACATCTCCAAGGCTGTGTGTGCTGTTGGGTCACCTTTGGTACGCTGCCTATTCTAACCAAGCACTTGTGTGGTAGATTGAGTGACCACTTCTTCTTCTTCTTTATTGTTGGGTTCTCCCCTAGGATCAATTCCTCAGGACCTCAGCTGCTTGTGGCCTGCAAGTCTACACAATGAAAAGCAAGGGTTATTTTGAGCAGGAATGAAGAGAGTTTTGCCCCAATACTTTGTTATTTCAAACTTATAGTAAACTTGAAAGAATTTTGATTCAACACCCATATATCTACTACCCAGTTGTTACATTAATATTTTACTGTACTTGATTGAACATGGATTTATCCATTAATCAATGTGTATATCAGTTAGAATTCAATATTTGTAGTTTCTCCATAACTATAGAGTATTTAACTCTATAACTTTTATGTAAAAAATATGTAAACAATACAGAAATCTTAAGTGTCCATTTATTGAGTTATGATAATTATATATGCCTTGTTCCTATCAAGTGATAGAATACCATCATTATCTCAGAAAAAACTTTTCTTGTTCCTTTTCAGTTAATCCTTGATACTTCACACAGTAGAATCACTGTTCTTTCTATCATAGATTAGTTTTGTCTGCTGGAGAGCTTCATATGAGTGGAACTACACAAAATGCATTTTTTTTTGTAAAGCTGCTTTAACATGGTATAATGTTTTTTGAGATTTTTCTGTGTTCTTGTGCATGTGAGTAATTTGGTTCTTTTTATTGTTAAGTGGTTTTTGATTGTATAAGTATACCACAATGTGTTTATCCATTCTCTTGTTGATACACATCTGGGTCCTTTCCAACTTGGAATTATGAGTAAAGCTGTCGTGAACATTCTTGTAGGAGTCTTTTGTTAACATGTTTTCATTCTCTCTGGTAAATATCTGGGAGTGGAATTGCTGGGTCACAGGATGAGTAGTTATTTTGGTTTTCAAAAAACTGTCATACCTTTTTCCAAACTGATGACCCAGTTTTATGTTTCCACCAGAACAAGAGAGTCTCATTAGCTCCATAGCATGAACAACATTCTGAGTTATTCATCTTGTTAATTTTAGTCATTCTGGTGGGTGTGGAAGTATCTTATTATGTTTTGTATCTGCATAAAGATTGAATTTTTAATTAATTAAAATTTGAGCCTATGAGAAGAAGAGCCCTAAAAGAGGTCGAGTTATAGATAGGAGGAGCCCACTGGATAGATGAAGAAGAAGCTAATATCAGCAGGTAACATGTTTAAATTTTACTGAGTTGAGATTAGGAGGAGGAAGCCAAGAAATAGAAATATCAGGAACAGCTATTATACAGGAAATATATGGGGAGAAAATCTTAAACAAAAGTAAACGAGAATGATATTGACTGTACATGCTGTAGAAATCTATATGTAGCCTGGGTTAAAAAGAATTAAGAAATTTAGATAAATAGAAATGAGCTATCACTACCATGTTACTTATCTGTTGGTATGTATAGTTTTACTTCACGGCAATTCCTATCCTATAAACTTATGGAAGCATCTTATTTTGCAGCTAAATTTTTTTCAACAAGTTTTTAGGTAAATATTCTTGAAGAAATGTTCAGCCACATGCATTAGTCATCAAGTATAGAAAATACAGATTAATAACTTTTGTGTCCAAAACATGTGGTATCTTCTATAAAGTAATATTTAAAGAACTTCCATACAGATGTATATTTTAATTTTGTGTGTATTAATATTTTTTTCCTGAGCTTTAATATTTTTTATTGGTTTTTTTTAGTCATACATGAGAGTAGAGTACGTTTTTATATAGTTATATGTGCATGAAGTATATCTTATTCTAATTAGGGGCCCAGTCTTGTGGATGTACATTATGGTGGGAGGGACACTGTGGTGGATCATATAAGTACATGGGAAAGTTATGTCAGGGTCTTTCCACTGTCTTTCCTCTTCCTATCCTCACTCCCTCTGTTCACTGAGCTTTAATAATTTAGGATAATCTCTCTCATCACTGTGACCACTGCAAACTGAGTTTTCATTTTAAGTAGCAAAATATTAAGTAATCATTGTATTGACTTCTTTTGTATCCATTTATAATGTTCATTTATAAAGTTTACTTTTTTATTGGTTGTTCACAACATTACAAAGCTCTTGACATATCATATTTCATACATTAGATTGAAGTGGGTTATGAACTCCCAATTTTACCCCAAATGCAGATTGCAGAATCACGTCGGTTACACATCCACAATTTTACATAATGCCCTATTAGTAACTGTTGTATTCTGCTACCTTTCCTATCCCCTATTATCCCCCCTCCCCTTCCCTCACATCTTCTCTCTCTACCCCATCTACTGTAATTCATTTCTCTCCTTGTTTATTTTCCCATTCCCCTCACAACCTCTTATATGTAATTTTGTATAGCAATGAGGGTCTCCCTTCATTTCCATGCAATTTCCCTTTTCTCTCTAAAGTTTACTTTTTATATGTCTTATGAGAGTCATACCTGTCCCCCAAATTTAATCTCACAGTTTCATCATTTTGATGGAGATAGTTCAAGTAACTACTTAAAAAAAAAAAAATAAGTGTTTCTCTGTTTCTCTTTCAGGTCCTACATCAGAGATCATCCAGCAAGATTTTTTTCAAGAAGCAAAAACTCTCATTGCTGAACATTATCAAAGAATAAATGAGGTTAGTGCTTTGTATTTATCTATCATTGTTTTTTAGGAAACTATTTTTGTATACTACAATGGGTTATTCCAAGAATTGCATGAACCATAATATGTGATAGGTTCAGAATAGAAGAGAAAATAAAACCATCAGTAGCTATGAAAGTCGATTTCAGATGGCATTTAAAAATAGGATTTTTCAGTCATACAAGTTTTTAATTATATACACGTGTATTGAGTTTGCACATTTAATACAATTTTGGATGTTTTCTTTTGGTGAATTATAACAAGATTATTTGAATTTGTTATCTCAAGTAAACACTTCTCTAAACACTGTGTAGATGAAGATAAAGTGAGAAACATACTGGGAGATGCATCTTACTTTGTGTTTGTCCATAGCAAGACATGCTTACCTGTGTCTTCATCCAGGTCACTTTGCATTAGAATAGTCTGCTTGCCACTCTGATAGCATCTCCAGGAACAAGCATTATGCCTGGCTCAATAAATATTTGCTGAATGGCATAGATCTGGAAGATGAGAAGAAGCAGGGAAAGGGAGAGCCAAGAGAAGAGGAAGGTCAGCATGGGATGACATTTTGGAGAAAAGCATCCACAGAGCACTTGGGAAATCTGGAGAAGGGGCAGCTGTTGTGACAATTGGATCTTTGAGAGGCAGGTGGGGGAAGGGGATCTTAGAATGGTGTACTATATGCCTTTTTCTGGTTTGAATACTTAAAAAATATTTTACAGATTTTTAAATGAAGATATTAAATGTTTTATAATGCTTATTTTGGTAGGAAGGAGGGCTGTAATTTTTACTTATGTTTCTTTTGGATGGTTCTCTATGCTGACATGGGCCATAGGTGGTTTTAATCTTACAATCAACATTGTTATTAACACCACTTATCAATTTTTTCCTTTAACACATTTAAAATAATTTTTAATTGTATTGGTTTTGCTGGGAGGAGCATGTGATGAAAGCTTCATAGTGTTCATTTCGACACACATGCCTTTGGAAACATGACCTGTGTCAGGAATTTTATCTGACTATAAAAGCATAAGGTTGCCTAGCCAAACAATGCCAGCATACTGTAGTAGCCTTTTTGTTGGCATCTTGAGTTGGAAATGATTTGAAATGGCAATGATTTGACTTCTTCCAAGGTTGGGAGCAGAGAGTTATTGCTCTATCCATAGACCAATTATAATTATTCAGGTAATTATCCATCAAAGGCCTGGAGCTATATTAGTTTTTTTATTCAAGTTGGTCAAAATGAACATAGAATTAGGTGAATAAAAGACTCTGAAATACATATTCTATTATCAGTATGGTTTTCTTGAGAGCCTACTTTCACGTCTGTTCAATTATTTCCAGTTTAGCAGAAAAAGAGATTTGGGGATTGTTGGGAGTCGCCCCGGCTGGGAAGACTAATTTCCCCATCCCCCGAGAAGAGCCTCCAATGGTGAGCCCTGCTGGCTCACATGATCCTTACCCACCAATCAGACTAGCCCTACTGGCTCACATGATCCTTACCCTCCAATCAGAAAGCACCCCATGCCAACTGTCAAACCCTTCAACCATTAAACTGTCATAACTGTCAAACCACCCCCGGCTCTATAAATATGCAGAGCTGTTCCTCAATAAACGGGCATTTTCTCTGATGACGAGCCTTGTTTGTTCTTTCAGGGATGCTAGCATTTTATGGACATTTAAAAGTTCCTTAAAGGTGGTCGAAAGAATTAAATTCTTATATGTCTATTTGAAAACTCCTATTTTAAAATAGACTTTGAACCTGTATTTTAAAATATCACATTTGAAGGGAAAGTTACTATTTTAAAAATTAACATTTCTTTTGAAGTGGGATATAAATCTCATACTTGTGAAGGGCTTTTGGAGAGTTACATAGAATAACACTTGATTTAGCTGATTATTATCATGTGCTTGATAGTGAATGCTTGGTATAGTGAGGTAGTTTGTAAAATGCATTTGGTGAAGACACAATTTTGTTTATTGATTAAAATTTAATGTATTACCAAATTATTAATTTGTTATTACAGTATGTTATACATTTTATTAATTTGTTGATGAAAATTATGAATTTTGTAAATCATGAATACTAAAGTCAATTGAAAATTTTTTTTTTTGTTTTACTTATAGAATAAAATTCGAGGTCCTTCTATAAATGTTTTTAGAAACAAACATCAAAAACTGAAATCCAGCAAATACATACCTTTAAAGATTAAAAAAACGGAGTCATTTGACGTGGTCCAAGAACACCGGACAGCACTGAGAAGTATTGGTTTCTCCAAGGAGCTTTCCAAAGGTGAAACTTTAGAGGAGCCCTCGATACCACAAACTTCTTCCCAGGAGCCACATGTCTCTAAAATGAAAGAAAAATACCAGTGTATAGATATTTTTACAAAAGGTAAGTTTGGGGTGGAGTTAAGCAATTCAGCAACCAGTAGAAGGAACTATTGACTTCTCCTGTGCTTGTAACAGAATTTCCTTGTTCGGACAATCTCTAAACTTTAAATTTGAGCCATGAAAGATAGGGAGGTGTGATTAATAGAGCTGCCAATCTCTGGGACCACCAGAAAATGAAGAGAGCATCTTTATGGGAAAAGGACCAGACTGGCTGGCGTGTCTTCTAGCAGTGATGTTCTTTCTAGTGCAGATCCTTAGAGACTGTTTATTTTACTGTAACTAAAGCAGTCATCAGATTATAGGCCTGAATTCTGCTATCAAATGAGGTAGGTGAGGCAGGCAACTTATAAATAATACATATAATATAAATACAAGTGTGCTCCCCCAAAACACAACAAATTTTTTTTTAAGCTGTAACGTTTCCCCCTTAAGACAAGATATATACCCCCTATCAGAAACTTAGTAAATTAGAAAGTGGAGTTCTATTCAAGGAAAGTGTTACTTGCCTGAGTCATTACTGACTTAAATAAATTAACTTTTCTTTTTCTTTTTTTTTAAACATTTTAGTTGTATATGAACAGCATGCCTTTATTTTATTTATTTGTTTTTTTGTGGTGCTGAGGGTCGAACCCAGTGCCTCACACATGCTAGGCAAGTGCTCTACCACTGAGCTACAGCCCCAGTCCCATAAAGGAACTTTTCATAGTATGTTTCTAGTTATGGCTTTCAAGCCCTCATGTTAATTTTCTCCTCTTAGTTATATTTGTAAACATGCTCATTCATTCATTCATTCATTCATTTGTATCTTTTTCACTCTACAAAAAGTGCCTGCTCTGTGCCAAGCACTATGTTAGGAACTGAAGAAATTAAAATTAAAAGGCTCAGACAGTTGTGTGGGTTAAACACAGGGTGATCCTTGCCGTAATAGAGGTAAATGCAGAGTGTTATGGAGACATCAAGCAGAAACCAAGAAAGGCCAGAATGACAATTTATTGGAGTAGATCTCATGAGAAATGGTTTTAAGGAGAAGTTTGTTGAGAGGTAGGATAGGGACCCAGAGGACACATTAAACATTTAGAGCAAAGCATATTAAAGTTCTAAAGGGTAAGAAATCATGATATTTTGGGAACAAAGTGATGTGGTAAGAAATGAAGTTGGGAGGAGCAGTAGGGCTAGGTTTGAGGGAACATAAGCAGGACTAGGAATTGAATCTATGTTTCATGAAAAACCAGAGATGACTTTGAAGCTGTGGTAAAGGAAGGGGTCAGGTGTGACCCATTATTTCTGTCAGGAAAATAAAACTGGCAGCAGAGGCTACGGAGAGAATGGCACCGGAGAGTTAAGTGGGAAGGCTGGCTGAGACACAGAGACGGGGCAGGTAAGAGAGGAGGGCTCTCTCCCAGGGACACAGTGAAACATGGCGCTTAGAGAGGAGATGGCATGTAAGTGCTGGAACACTAGTCCTGAGTGACTTGCTGTGGCAAAATTGCTCTTTGGTCAGATAAGTTTCAAAAAAATACCTATTATTTTCCCCTCTTGAACATTCATATTGATCATTAATATATTAAAACCTCTGGAAAATACTGCAAAAAAGAAATTAGTTTACTGTTTTCATTTGACCAAAAAATACCATTGTTTTTCATATTATGCCAATTAATGTTCTTGAGTCTGTTTTTTAATATATATTTTGGTAAATTCAGACTTAGAGAACTATTTTAGGATGATTTAATTATTATTTTTTGGAAGATCAACTGGTTGTATAATGAAAATTAAGATGTTGAGAAAGATGTTGAGGTTTCTAGACTGTGAAACTAGACAGATATCATTGAATTGAAACAGGGAATCAGTGGGTGTTTTAGTCTGTTTCTGCTGCTATAACAAAATACTTGAGACTGGGTAATATGTAAATGGTCTAAGTTTATTTCTCACAGTAATGGAGGCTGGGAAGTCAAAGATCAAGGCACAAAAAATTGGTAAGTGGTAAGGGCCTGCTCTCTGCTTCAAAGATGGTGCTTCAACATTGCATCCTCTGGAGGGAATGTCCCTTACATAGTTGGAGGGATGGAAGAGAAGAGGGCTAGGCTGCTCTCTGAAGCATCTTTTATGAAGGCATTAGTCTTATCCATGAAAGTGGAGCCCTTATGACCTAATTATTTCCTAGGAACCCCGCTTCCTAACACTATTGCACTGGGTCTTAGATTCCAGGAATAATTTTGGAAGGACACAAACCTTCAGGCCAAATCAGAGAAAATCAGATATTGGATAGACAGGGAAAGGATTGGGAGAAGGATTGGGACTTTTACTTTAGACCTGTTTAGTAGCTATGTGTATGAGATAGTCATTAGGAGGTTGGAAAGGAGATCTGGCACTTAAGAGAAGACTGAAGATGTGTGTATATAGGAAGGTCCATTATCATGCTGAGACTTTGAGGTTCGTGTATGTGTTCTCCAATAGCCATTTATTAAATATTTGATGTATAAGGAACAAAAGATATGCTACTTGCTCTTAAGAGTTCAAATTTGATGGTCATGATTGCATACTGTGGGATGAAGGAGGACAGGTAATTAAAATATACCAAATTGATAATTATGTATAGAAACAAATCTGTTGCTTTGAAATCAATTGGGGGATACCTCTTTCAGTTTAGGAGCCAGAGACAGGTTCCCAGGAAATTTAACATCTTTGGTAAATTTTGAAGTATGAATAATTAACTCAAGAAAGAAGAAAACCCCCATCTAGTTAGAGGTCTTAGCATCTACCTGATGATAGAATTCTGAAAAGGTGATTATGGTATATTTAAAGGAGCTAAATTGTTTTTCTAGACCTGGAACATGAGGTTGGGGGAGTGGTAACTAGACACTGAAGAACATTGTTTTAGTCAGCTTTTTTGCTGCTGTGTCTAAAGGATCTGACCAGAACAACTATAGAGGAGGAAAAGTTTATTTGAGGGTTCATGTTTTCAGAGGTCTTAGTCCATAGAAAGCTGGCTTCAATTCTCAGGGCTCATGATGAGGCTGAACATCATGGCGGAGTGTGTGGCCTGGGGAAGCCGCTCACATCCTGGTGATCAAGAAGTGGAGAGAGAGTCCACTTGCCAGATACAAATATATTCCCAAAGCCATGCCCCAATTCCCACTTCCTCCAGCCACACCCTACCACTTCAGTTAATTCCTATCAGGGGATTAAATCACTGATGGGGTTAAGACTCTCCCAACCCAATCATTTCTCCTCTGAACCTTGAATTGTCTTATATGTGAACTTTTGGGGGACACCTCACCTCCAAACCATAACAAACATTGAATTTTAACCTAAAAGTATAGGAGTCATCCAAATGTTTTCAAGAAAAGTTGCAATCACATTTGCACTTTAGAATGTTTACTGGCAGCAGAGATGGAATGTGATTTTGGAGGCATAGAGACCAGTAAGGAAATGTTAATTTACATGAGAAAGGATGACTTAAATTAAGACAGTTGTACTGGGGATAGCACTGAAGGAAAGGGATTTACAGGTATTGGAGAGGTAGAGTGATCTAGACTTGGTCAGCAGTGGAGTATGAGAAACTGGGAAGAGATGTGGCCTTGCCTAGGGTTTCCTCTAAGAGGCAGCACAGAACCATTGATGTACTAGAACCCAGGGCAATTTAGAAAGTTGGAGAGCATCCTATGTAAATGGTAATGCTGCCACCAGGAATAAGTTGGAATGTAGACCATTGCCTCCTGACCTCGTAGCTCTAGGTGAAGAAGCGTTATGGTGGTTTCTGAATGCCTTTAGGATTCAGAAACCATATATATATAAATATATATCTAAGAAAGTACCAGATAGTTTGCAATGGGAAATTAAATTTCCACAAAGATACCCCAGAGATATTTGGGGATTTTTTTTTTTTTGAGCAAATACCCTTATGACTTAACATTGCAGCAAAAAATAATATAAAGGATATATCTTTTACCACCTAGCCCATTATCTCAGATGGCCTCAGGGCAGTCACCACTAAGAGACTAAAGCCAAGGGGTAAGGAAACCAAGGTAATGTTAGAACTCTGTATAAAAAAATGACTCTGAGAAAATTTGGTAATATACACTATGGAGTTTTTTTTTTTCAGTCCTAAAAAAAAATGAAGTATGTCATTTGCAGGAACATGGATGGAACTAGAGACCATTGTGTTAAGTGAAATAAGTAAAACTCAGGAGGTCAGGGGCCATATGTTTTCTTTCATATGTGGAAGTTAGAGAGGAAAAAGGTAAACAGAGGATGGGACAGATCTCATGAGAACCAAAGGGAGGGCAGTAGAGGAAAGGAGGTGGGGAGGAAGGGGGAATTGCTGGCGAGGGATATGGGCCAAATTATATTGTGTGCATATATGAATATGTTATAATAAACCTCATCAGTACGTAAAACTATAATGCACCAATTTTAAAAAGTGGGGAAAAGAAACCTCAGGGGAAAAATTGAGACTGAATGTGGTTATTGTCATGTAAAGTTAATTGGAAGCAAATAGATTGCAAAAAAAAAAATCACCAAATTTTTAAGAAAATTCCATTGCTGAAAAAACCATGAGACTTGATTTAATTGAATGTTCACAAAGTGAAATAACCCCCAGGAAGTGAACTACACACATTATGCAGCCTCTAGGGAGAATGACAGCAAGATGTGATTGGGGAGCAAGAAATAAGAGCCTTGAGAGGCTGGGATCCAGGAGACACTACAAAAACAAAAAGACCCAGAACAACAACAGAATGCTTCCCAGAATAGAATGGCTGTGTATTCAAAGAACATCCCTAGGGGGTCTTCTTGGTGACTTTCCAGCAGCCCAGCAGAATTCTGTACCCTCTCTGGATCAGGGACCTCTATGCATATTCTCTCCTTCCTTTTCACTAAGGGAAGTTTCTTGCAGTTTTCTTGTACCTGTTCTGTTACTGTATGTCGTGAACTTCGGGGGGAAACTAGAGATAATTTTCGAATTTGGTTCACCTGCTACTGGACCATAAAGATTTGACCAAGAAGGTCGGAAATCAACCTTTGGTCCTGGGCCCAGAGCTGGGTGCAGTGCCTAGGACAACTTTGGGTTGTCTTGTTGTGGGAGGGGAAGTGTGTCAGGGATCAAGCATGGATCAAGCATGGGTGGATATGTGACGTCTAAAAAGGGCATACTATGGCAGGGACAATAGATACTCCACAGACTTATGTCCTGTTTTAACCCCAGCAGAGGGGACTGACTGAACCAGGGGCTCTGTGTCACTGAGCTACATCATCAGCTCATCCGCTTTTGTATTTTGGTACTAGAAATTGAACTCAGGGGTGCTTTATCACTGAGCTACATCCCTAACCCTTTATATTTTTTCAAATTTTATTAGTTCTTTTTAGATATACAGAGTATATCTTATTCTAATTACAGTCTTGTGGCTGTGCATGATGTGGAGTTTCACTGGTGGCAGATTCATATACGAACATAGGAAAATTGTGTCAGATTCATTCTATTGTCTTTCCTATTCCCCTTCCTTCTCCCCTTCCCTTCATTCCCATTTGTATAATCCACTAAATGTCTATTCCTCTAACCCCTCCTTATTGTGTGTTAGCATCCACATATCATAGAAAACAATCAACCATTGGTGTTCTGAGATTGGCTTATTTTATTTAACACGAGAGTCTCCAGATCCATCTATTTACCAGCAACTGTCATGAAGTCATTCTTTTTTATGGGGGAGTAATAGTCCATTGTATACATATGCCATGGTTTCCTTATCCATTCATCTTTTAAAGGGCACGTTCCATAGTTGGTTCCATAGTTTCATTGTGAATTGTGCTGCTGTCAACATTGATGTGGCTGCATCACTATAGTATGCTGATTTTAACTTCTTTGTATCAAGGAGTGGCATAACTGGGTCAAATGGTGGTTCCATTCCTAGTTTTTTGAGGAAACTACCTACCACTTTCCAGAGTAGCCAATTCTTTTTATTTTTAATTTTGAGACAGGAACTCACTAAGTTGCAAAATCTGGCCTTGAACTTGTGATCCTCTGGCTTATCCTCACAAGTTGTTGGGATCGTAGGTGTGCATCACTGTGCCCATCTCTAGACTCACATCTTTTCTTTATTGATGTTTGGCTAAAGAGATTTCTCATGTCCTTAATAGTTGGCTATAGGACATATTTGGCTCAGAGGATTATAGCTGTGACACATACCCATGGAGTCTTCTTGTGTTCTCTAACTTGGCTCTGAAAATTTCCAAGTATGAGGACTTTTTTTCAATATCCATCAGACAACTGTAGCTTTACTCGTTTAATAGAGGTAATATTTCTTTTAATATCTGTTGATTTAAAAACTTTTGTTCATTAAATAACTGTATGTTATGGTTTGGATATGAGGTGTACCTATGTTAATGCAGGAATGTTCAGAGGTGAAATGATTAGATTATGAGAGTGTGACCTAATCAGTTTGTCCCAGGTTGAATGGACTAGCTGGGTGGTAACTAGGCAGTGGGGGTAGTAGCTGGAGGAGGTGGATCACTTGGACATGCCCTGGAAAGGTTCATTTTCCCTATGATTCCTTTTTCTTTCTCTCTCTGCTTCTGGTGGCCACGAGGCGGGCAGTTCTCCCCTGCCACACCCTTCTTCTATGATACTCTGCCTCACTTTGGGCTCAGAGCAATGGAGTCAGCTGACCATAAACTAAAGCTCCGAAACTGTGGGCCAAAATACTGTCCCTCCTCTAAGTTGTTCTTGACAGATATTTTGGTCACAGTGGTGCAGACATGACTAACACACTGTACAACACTCTGTGCAGAGAATATAAAGGTGAGAAAAACTGGACCTGAACCATATTCTCATGGAACTCATGGTCCAGCTGGAGAAACTTTGAGAAACTGTTGTGACTCCATTTTTGAGAAACCAGCTTCTACCTCAAGGCCTGTCCTAAGGAAGGGGGCTTGACCCTTGTCCTGGGAAAAACCCACAGAGCACTCCTAGGCACATACTCACCCTGCTGAGTTGCTTATCTGTAAATAACAGGAGAGGTCTGAGACACCAGGTGTCCCTGACTCCGTTAAGCTAGATGAGGACCCATACCAACCCCCCAGCAACCTCCAATCAGCATGAGACAATGAAAATACCTGGGATGCCAGATGACCCCCAAGTAGTTTATGGTGGTTGATAACATATTAGGAAACCATGTAGTTTAGCACGTACACCCCTCGTGGCCTAAAGCCATCAGTTCAAAGTAATCTCCCTCTTGTACTAACCAATCACCCCTACCCAACTTGTTCCTGCCATTGAATGTGCTAATCAACTTTAAGAGTTGTTGTTTGACTTTCCCGCGATGTGAAATGATTTGCTGTGTGATGTTGTGACGCATAGAGTATCCCCCAAAACCTACAAAATCTCACTGAACAAAGGGCTGGGACTCACTCCCTGGGACCCCTGCATCAGAAACGGTTGTGAGTCCAGGCTCAAGCTTGCAATAAAGACTCTTGTGTGATTGCATTGGATTCGGCTCCTGGAGGTCTATTGGGGTCCCACAAATCTGGCTTTACAACTTATCAATAAATAATCACAAATATGCAGACTAAGAGTGTATACGGAGTGCACTGGACCTGACTGAAGCTCAGGAAAGCCTTCTTAGGGCAATGACAGTTGAGCGATGATGTGCAAGATGAGTAGGAATCACTCAGCCTAGTAGTAGGAAAATCTAGGCAACGGGAAAACGATTTGTAGTGAACTAAAGTGGGAGGGGGCACTCAGGAGTGCTTTCCGGTGCAGGGAGGGAGGAAGCCCTGGTTTGTAGCATCTGCTGATTTCCATGGTGTCAATACTCCTAACAGCCAATTTCAGATGACCAATGTGACATCACTGATGGTAGGAGTTGGGAGGAGATGCCTGCCATCAGCTCTCCTGACAGGTGTGAGCTGACTTTAGTATACCACTGCATGTGGGCTGTTCAGTCAAACACCTTTCGTACATCACTTGAAATCTCAGCCTCATATTCTTCTACCCATTCCATTCTGGTTTCTGCTCTAGTTTCCCTGACTTCTTCCTGCCCTGGGATCTACCCTTTCACACACAACCTGGCTCAGCCGAGCCACTTGAGTGAGCAGGAAGGGTGAATGACTGTTCAAGGATAGTGATTCCTCCTCTCTTTCCTCAGGCACAAGGGTTTCAGCACCATTCCATAAAGTTTTCAGAAAGTTCCACACGGTTAAGCAACCAGTGTCACAGGGTGATGGATGGTTAGGTCAATACAGATTCTTAAATTAGCTCTCCTATTTTGCCTGTTTTATTTCTCCCTTTTTTATTCCCTAAGTGATCTCCATAAGATCACTTCCTTACACTGCTCCTTAAAAATATTTTGGTGGTGGAATTGTTAGTCCTTGAAAAATGAGGCATGGGGTGTGAGGGAAAGGGAGAGTCAATAATGACTTTTAGCTGGGCATGGTGGCACATGCCTATAATCCCAGAGGTTTGGGAAGTTGAGGCAGGAAGATCGTGAGTTCAAAGGCAGCTTCAGCAACTTAGCAAGACCTAAGCAACTTACCGAGACCCTGACTCTAAATAAAAATTTAAAAAGGGCTGGGGATGTGGCCTGGTTCTCCTGGGTTCAATTCCAAGTTATCCCCCAATCCCCCCCCCACAAAAAAAGAATGACTTTTAGGCTTTAGTCCTGCCTGGTGGACTGGAAGAGGAGCATTGCTACTCATGGATTTGGGGAAGAGAAAGAGATGCAATTTTGAAAGGGAAGAAACTCAAAATTTAGGATTTTGGACATGGGAAGTTTGAGGTGCTTATTAGATATACAAATCAAACTATCAACGAGATAATCTATTCCATAGGTGTGGACTTTTTAGGAATTGCTAAAGCCATTAATGAATACATCAATATTGTTCAATGTGAACTGCAAATATCATAATTGAAAATTTTCTAGTGGCTACATTTAAAAGTAAAAAGGAATGGTCAAATTAATTTTAATAATGCATTTATTTAACCTAATAGAGCTGAAATTTTATCAATTTTAATAGTCAATATAAAAAGTACTGTGATATTTTATGTCTTTTTTTCATAGTTAAGTGCTATGTCACTTAAAAAGCATATGTTAGACATATAATCCTAGTTGCAACAGTGGTAAGAGGTAGACTGTCGAGAGGTGATGAGGCAGTGAGGGCCTGTCTTCATGAATGAATTTAAAACAACAGTTATTTTAAGACTTGAGGCTTCAAGTTCCACCTCTCGCCCTGTCCCTTGTGGACTTCTTCTTGCTTTTCTCCCTTCTCTCATGTGACAACATAGCAAATGAGCCCTCACTAGATACTGGCCTCTCAACCTTGGAATTCCCAGCTTCCAGAACCATAAGAAATGAATCTCTGCTCTTAATAAATTACCCAGGGACACATATTCTGTTATAGTAGCACAAAGTGGACCAAGACACTAAGTTTTCAAAATCTGGTCTATATTTTAGTTGAACTATTCTTCAAACGGGACTAGACAAATTTTAAATGTTCAGTAGCTATGGGTAGTTAATGGCCACCGTATTGGACAGTAGCAATACAGATAATGTCAATGAGAGGGTGAATGTAAGTGCAAAAAAAAAAAAAAAATCTAAGAACTGAGCTTCAGGGATTTCCAACATCAAGGGCAAGAAGAGGAGTTCCCAGCAAAGGAAGTGGAAAATGAACAGCTAGAAGGGAAATCAGAGGAGCATGGAGTATGCTACTCATATTTCAATCAAGAAAAGTGCCTTAGACAGGAGCAAGGACAGCTCACCTGTTATCCCAGGTGAAAGGCAAGGACACCGGCACAGAGGGGACAGGCTGGTGGATTAGGTGATGGACAGGCTTCTATTTTCTCAGTGCAGTTAGAACTGGGGTCTTCACTTGAGGGCAGGATAGGACTGGAAGAGATGGAGTTTTAGGGTGAAGTTATCATGATCGGGGTGAGTATGAAAATGAAGAGATAGTTTGTTGTGTTAATTTTTTTCCTGAGAAAAGAGAAGTGATTGGAAAGTGTCCCTGAGGACCAAGGAAGAAATTGATTTCACCTAAAGTCTTAAGAGTTTTCGAGGGCTGGAAGGAAAGAGTAAACAGACCATGGGAGAGCTGGAAGAGGTGGAGTGTAGGAGTAAGGAGAAGGGTGAAGTTACCATGAGAGTTGAGTCCTTAGGACAGTAAGGGTGGTTGAAACAAGAAGATGGGGAGGGAATCTATAGAAAATGTAGTGAGATCAGTTTAGCTGATGGAGAAAGCTGAGTTTGTTTTATTTATTTATTTTTGGTATCAGGGATTGAACCCAAGGGTCTTAACACCAAGCCACATCCCCAGCCCTTTTAAATATTTTATTTAGTCAGGGTCTCGCTAAGTTGCTTAGGGCCTTGCTAAGTTGCGGAGGCTGGCTTTGAACTCGAGATCCTCCTGCCTCAGCCTCCAGAGCTGCTGGGATTACAAGGCAAGCACCACCAAACCCAGCTGTCCTGAGGTTCTTAAAGCACCATGTAGAGTTCAGGGAGTTGTGTGGAGAGAGATGAAAGACTATGGGTCTGTGAAGATTGAGGGGAATGGAAGAAGAGTGAGAAGACTAGTTCCGAGGGTCTCTTAGAGAAGGTGGTAATTCATTCTAAGGACGGCATTTTATCTCTTTTGGGGATTGTTCTCTTGAGCAGTTGGAATCATGAGGACAAGGATTTTGGGGAAGGAAGAAGTTTCAGAGACTTTCCCTGAGAACATTCCTATGTGCCCCACCAGACAGCTGTGAAGTGCTGATCTTAGTGTATATGTGAATTAAAATTGCAGTTTATTTTTCAAAGTTCTATCTTGGAAAGCATATAGTAAGTTCATACTTTGGATCTGTTTTTTAAACATATTCCTGATACTCACTCTGTGTGAATGGAAGCATGATCTAAGATATCAGTGGCATTAATTCCAGAACTTGATTTAAGTTTGTAAGATTGGGGGGAAGAAAAAGTATGTCCTGTGTGTGGAACATGTCCTCTCTACTCAGGCTGACAAATTCAGTTGCATTTTCTTCTGTAAACTCAATATCTTATGTGAGAACAGGCCAATCCTTGAATTTGATCCAAGGATATCAAGTTTAAGAATACACTGTAACAATTATAATATCAAATATCTTCAATAAATATGTTCTTTATACTTGCCTATTTTTCTTAATAGAGCAAAATAAGGAAAAATATGAAAACAGTTTCCCATTTGAGTATGTTGATATTCTGAAGTCCTGCTTAACCTGTGTCTATTGTCATTCTGCCAATCCATTATGAATCTGATTAATTTCTAATTATTAGAAATGATTATCGAATGTTAGAAATTAGAGATCAGGCATAAAATCGGACTGTGAAACAACTAAATATTAGTTCATAGCATTCATAAAATATATACTCTTCATTTCTTTATGCATTCCCCTGGAAATAAAACATATTTAGGTTTACTTTTTGGACTAGTTAAATTTGAAAACCATCTTTAATTAAACTTGATGAGATTTCACACTGCCCATGTAAGTATATATATTTAGGGCTAATATTGGATCTTAGCTAGTCTGGGAAAGGTAGAGAGAGGGGAAGGAGGAGGAGGGAGGGAGAGAGAGAGGAGGAGAGAGAGAGAGAGAGAGGAAGAAAGGGAAAGAGAGGGGGCAGGGGAAAAGAGGAAGAGAGAGAATGTGAATGTGTTCTTTGGTCTCCCAATCAAAAGTCTTTTCCTTTGTATATAAAATGAAGGCATAATGAATTTTAATAATGCTTTAAAAATGACTGCATATTGAGAAAGCACTGGAGAAAACTCTCAGGAAAAACGACTTTGTGCTCTGCTCATTCCTTTGCCCACAGTCATGACAACTCACCAAATGGTTTTTTGATCAATGATGTTTATAAAATATTCCACTTTATATTTTAATGATTTCAAGTACACATGTGATAGTAGCAAATGTGTTAAAACTGTCTTTTACTTATTTCCACAAAATTACTTGGAAGAATTTAAGACTGGGATCCATAACAATTTGTAAGAAAAGTGGAAACTAGACTTTCTTTTCAATGAGGTGGAAAATGATATTGAATTTGGTATCACAAAATAATTTGATTTTTGAAGCTTTGGAATTTGAAACATACTAATATTTCTCCATGCATAAAACAGACTCTTATTGTGGAATTTATAAATGAAGGAATACATTTGGGTTAATCTTTTGAGAGATCATCACACAGGGAATTCTGCAACTGCTGTTTCTTTTCTTTATTTCTTCCTGGTTCAGATTGCTGTTTTTTCCCATTTCTTCTCAGGAATTTTCTTTTACTTTTCAATGTTCTGGCAGAAAGAACCTAAACAGAATTCTTAAAGTTAGCAAAGGAATAGAATTACATATCTGAGTGACAGATGTCTTCCACACAGTCCTTTCCCTTTCTTCCTCCTGTTTCTTCTCTTTTCATATTGACCCGGTGAGCTCTGAAATACAAAGATGCCAGAGTGATGACTCAGAGTAAGACAGTACTCTAGTACCTTAATAGTACTTGTTGTAGTATCAAGATTTGCTATCTTGAAGTAGCTGTAGAATTTACTAACTTAATGCAACAATATAGTGTCTTAAATATGAAAAACTTTATAAGGCTTCAGAAACAATTGAAAGACATTTTTATTACCATCTGCCTTCTACTAACTCTGATATTATTCGACCCAGAGGACGGAGTAGTAACTTGCAGAGGTTTTCTGGTTCAACTCATTTGTTTCATGTTTCACACTTAATGAGGAGTACAGGCAGGGACCAAAAGTGTGACAGTGGGCAGGGTCATTCCACGAGCTTTAACATATGAGTAAATAATACCAATTCTTGAACTCTTCTCAGGAACTAAAATGCATGGCACTTTCCTATTTGTAGTGAAAATCTTCTTGGGTGAGTATTTGCTTCTTTGAGCTTCCTAGTATCCTTCACCCTTAGCTTAAGTAATAGCATTCTGATTCCATCTGGAGAAACCCATCTACTTCAAGTCCATGCAGGTTAGGTAGGGCTGTTACCCATCCCCAGCTCCAGGCATGTGATTTTGGCCCAGCCAATGAGATGAGTTACTGTCTTGGCCATAGTAATGCCTCCAGTGATTGGCACCAACAGCAATGAAGATGAGAACTTGGAAGTGCCAGAAGACACAGCGTGAAATCCCTGAACACACCATGGAAGGAGTAGCTGAATGATGGAGAGAAGTCAAGTCCTGATGACATTGCTTAGGGCTTTGGACCAAGTGTTGCTCAAGATAAACTTTTCCTGGGTTTTCCAGTTTCTGTGAATTAACAGATTCCTGTCTTTTGATAGAACAGTAAAAGTGGCTCAAATCCCAGCTTTACCACTTGGTCCTTTCTTCTGTTTGGTTATGCTGATTTTGTCTTTTGTTGGTTGTCACTGGAGTTCTGATAGGAACTTATTTATTATCCATTCATTACAAGAATAATTTCCCTCAAGGTGTATGTAGTAAATTGAATAATGGCTGCCTGAAGATAGAAAATTTTAATTCCTAGAATCTGTAATCTTGCCCATCTCTACAAAGGGTTTTTCCAGATGTGATCATGTAAAAGATCTTGGACTGGGCAGATCATCCTGGATTATCCAGGTGGGCTGTAAAAACTATCAGAAGTGTCTCTAAAAGAATAGGAGAGGGAGAGTAGAGACAGGTGAAGAGGAGAAGTCAGCATTTTGACCATGGAGGAGGGATTGGCACCAGGTAGCCATAACTAAGGATTGCTGGGAGTCACCGGAAGCTGGAAGAGGCTAGGAATGGATTTGCCTCCAGAGCCTCTGAGGGAAAGCAGCCCTCCTGGAACCTTGGTTTTGGACCTATGGCCTCCATGATCATGAGAGAATAAGGTTCTGTTCCTTTTAATCACCAAGTTTCTCATAATTTTTTATAATGCATGTAGAAAATGATCTCAGTGTACTTCCAAAAGGAAGTTTCAGTTCTAGACATCATTTTTCTAGATTATTTTCCTTGTCAGGATGAGTACAGATGATTGATAGGGCAATTGTTCCAACTCCCATTTCTTTAATCATATTTTTATTGAGCTGCTGTATTGAGCTCCTCCTTTAATCAGACACTATATACCATGATCTTTGCCTTCAGGAACTGTCAGACTAGCAGCAATGACTTTTCTTATTTCTTGCTTAATGACAACAACAGCAAAAACATAACTCTTTCAGGGGTTTTGGGAATGGGATAGGGATCAGTGTTGTTAAAGTAGCACCATGTTTTCTGAGTTTGGAACCAGTTGAATTCAAAAGTAAGACACAGGAACTAAGGAAATGGAGAAAACTGAGAGAATGTGGCTCAGGATAAGTGGCTCCATGGCTTCTTAATCCTATTCTAGAATTAAACTTCCCCTTACTAGTTGTAGAAAAGGAAGGGCTTTTACTATCACTAACCAGAGTTATGAGCCTTTCTCTTGCACTGTATTATTTTTTCTCTTGTATTTCTGAACTAAGATTGGCATTACTATGGCCAATATCTACATGCTCCTCAATGATAAAAATTCTTATTGCTAAAGGCCACCATGTTCCTCATTTGCAGGTGCTGGGGATTTGCCTGTAGTCTGAGCTTTCATAACTTTAGGATGGGTTGAGAAAGGAACAGCCATAAACTGGTTATTAAGGTAATTAAATATTTTACTGAATGGCACATAAATTTCCTGCTAGCCATGTTAGGTACTTTGGGACATTAAAAAAATGTATACCATGGAACACTTCCTTTCTCTTGGGTATTTATATGTAGCCCAGGAGCCCATAATTACTCTTGCCCTACTGTGTGGAAGTTGGTCAACCCCACCCATTAACATTTATATTACTTTAACCTTTTCAGGCACAAATTGGACCAGTAAATACTATTTAGTAAATCAAACCAAGCTAACATTAAATATTTTAGGCTTAACTTATGAAGATGTTAGTTGTCTTTTTTTTTTTTAGTTACATAGAGTTAAAACTGTTTATTGTATATCATTTCTAGTGCTATAATTTTTTTTATTGGTTGTTCACAACATTACAAAGCTCTTGACATATCATATTTCATACATTAGATTGAAGTGGGTTATGAACTCCCAATTTTACCCCAAATGCAGATTGCAGAATCACGTCGGTTACACATCCACAATTTTACATAATGCCCTATTAGTAATTGTATTCTGCTACCTTTCCTATCCCCTACTATCCCCCCTCCCCTCCCCTCCCATCTTCTCTCTCTACCCCATCTACTGTAATTCATTTCTCTCCTTGTTTATTTTCCCATTCCCCTCACAACCTCTTATATGTAATTTTGTATAGCAATGAGGGTCTCCCTTCATTTCCATGCAATTTCCCTTTTCTCTCCCTTTCCCTCCCACCTCATGTCTCTGTTTAATGTTAATCTTTTCTTCCTGCTCTTCCTCCCTGCTCTGTTCATAGTTGCTCTCATTATATCAAAGAAGACATTTGGTATTTGTTTTTTAGGGATTGGCTAGCTTCACTAAGCATAATCTGCTCTAGTGCCACATATTTCCCTGCAAATTCTATGATTTTGTCATTTTTTATTGCTGCATAGTACTCCATTGTGTATAGATGCCACATTTTTTTTATCCATTCATCTATTGAAGGGCATCTGGGTTGGTTCCACAGTCTAGCTATTGTGAATTGTGCTGCTATGAACATCGATGTGGCAGTATCCCTGTAGCATGCTCTTTTAAGGTCTTCAGGGAATAGTCCGAGAAGGGCAATAGCAGGGTCAAATGGTGGTTCCATTCCCAGCTTTCCCAGGAATCTCCAAACTGCTTTCCAAATTGGCCGCACCAATTTGCAGTCCCACCAGCAATGTACAAGAGTACCCTTTTCTCCACATCCTCGCCAGCACTTGTTGTTGTTTGATTTCATAGTTTCTTTTGTTTCAATTTCATTGATTTCTGCTCTGATTTTAATTATTTCTTGCCTTCTGCTACATTTGCTGTTGTTTTGCTCTTCCTTTTCTAGGGCTTTGAGATGAAGTATGAGCTCATTTATTTGTTGGCTTTTTTCTTTTTTTGAGGAATGACCACTAGGCGATGAATTTTCCTCTTAAAACTGCTTTCATTCTGTCCCATAGATTCCGATATGTTGTGTCTGTATTTTCATTTATCTCTAAGAATTTTTTGATTTCCTCCTTTATGTCTTCTGTAACCCATTGATCATTCAGTAACATATTGTTCATTTTCCATGTGATGTAGGATTTTTCCTTCCTTCTTTTATCATTGATTTCCAGTTTCATTCCATTATGATCAGATAAAATGCATGGTATTATCTCCACCCCTTTATATTTACTGAGGGTTGCCCTATGGCATAATATATGGTCTATTTTTGAGAAGGCTCCATGTGCTGCTGAGAAAAAAGTATATCCATTTGATGATGGTTGATATATTCTATATATGTCAGTTAAGTATAGGTTATTGATTGTGGTATTGAGTTCTATAGTTTCTTTATTCAACTTTTGTTTGGAGGATCTGTCCAATGGTGAGAGAGGTGTGTTGAAGTCACCCATAATTATTGTGTTGTGGTCTATTTGATTCTTGAACTTGAGGAGAATTTGTTTTATGAATGTCTCAGCACCATTATTTGGTGCATAAATATTTATAATTGTTATGTCTTGTTGGTGAATGGTTCCTTTTAACAGTATATAATGTCCTTCCTTATCCCTTTTGATTAACTTAGTCTTGAAGTCGATTTTATTCGATATGAGGATGGCCACACCTGCTTGCTTACGAGGACCGTGTGCGTGGTATATTTTTTCCCATCCTTTCACCTTCAGCCTGTGTATGTCTTTTCCAATCAGATGTGTCTCCTGGATGCAGCATATTGTTGGATTTGTTTTTTTAATCCATGATACCAGCCTATGTTACTTTATTGGAGAGTTTAAGCCATTAACAATCAGAGTTACTATTGATATATGGTTTGTACTTCCATCCATGTTTGATTATTTATCCTTTTTTTAAAAAATTTAGTTTGTTTCTCCATGATTATCTTTCTCCTCGCCCTCTGTCTTTACCGAGACACTTCCCACTGATGGTTTTGGTTATTGTTTTTCATTTCTTCCTCGTGTAGTGTTTTGCTCAAAATGCTTTGCAATGCTGGTTTTCTGGCTGCAAATTCTTTTAACTTTTGTTTATCATGAAAGATTTTTATTTCGTTGTCATACCTGAAGCTTAATTTTGCTGGATACAGAATTCTTGGTTGGCATCCATTGTCTTTCAGTGTTTGAAATACGTTGTTCCATGACCTTCTTGCTTTCAGTGTCTGTGATGAAAAATCCATTGTTAACCTTATTGGTTTACCCCTGTATGTAATCTGTCTCCTTTCTCTTGTAGCTTTTAATATTTTCTCTTTGTTCTGTATATTGGATATCTTCATAACAATGTGTCTTGGCGTTGGTCTACTGTGATTTTGTGTGCTCGGTGTCCTGTATGCATCTTCAATTTGTATATCTGTTTCCTTTTTTATTTCTGGAAAGTTTTCTGTAATTATTTCATTCAGCAGGTTACTCATTCCCTTGGTTTGAATCTCTGTACCTTCTTCTATCCCGATGACTCGTAAGTTTGTTTTTTTTATGTTATCCCATAACTCTTGGATGTTTTTCTCATGATTTTTTACCAGCCTTTCTGAGTTGGCTAGACTCTTTTCAAGATGATATATTTTGTCTTCATTATCTGACGTTCTGGCTTCTACTTGCTCCACTCTGTTAGTGATACACTCAATTGAGTTTTTAATTTGGTTCATCGTTTCCTTCATTTCTAGAATTATTGTTTGATTATTTTTTATAATCTCTATCTCCTGATAAAGATGCTTAACTTCTTCTTTTATCTGTTTATGTAATTCATTCTCAATGTGTTCTTTCGCTGCTTGAATTTGCTGTCTCGTATCCTCTTTAAGGTTCCATTCCATCTGTCTAAGGTGTTCCTTGAGTTCTTTATATGACCATTTTTCTGATGACTCTAGGTCCTCCTGAATATTTAGACTGTCCTGCATTGTTTGTACTCCTCTTCTTCCTTGCTTTTTGAAGCTGCTCATGTTACTTCTTGTTCTGTTTGACTGCTGAGTTACTGTTTACTCCTATAAATTTATTTGATGCTTGGGAGGAAAGGTATTAGAAGGGAAGGGAAGAAGTCACTAAGGAGAATGAGAGTAAGCAGGTAGAATTCAAGGAAGGGGGGATAAGGTAATTGAAAAGAAATGAAAAGACAAAAGAAGAAAAAAAATAGGAAATAAAAAAGAAAAAAAATTTAAAAAAAATAATAAAAAAATTAAAATTAAAATTAGAAGAAAAAAAATTAAAAAAACTTGTAAAAAAATTTAAAAAAAAACAAGAAAGAAAAATGAAAATGAAAGAAAAACCCAAATCAAAAAAAAGAGAAAAGAAAAAAGAAAAAAAAAAAACTAAACTAAACTAATAAATGCAGTCTTAGAGTTTGATTAACTTCTCTTCCAGTAGGTGGCGCTGTGCCCACCAGGCCAAGTTTCTCCTGTCAATACGCGGGAACCAATCACTGTGTAGCAGCTCCTCCTCCCAGACTGGGCGAGTCTCCAATCCTGAGTGCCTAGGGCCTCCTCTTGTGTCTAGTCACTTCCCCACTTTTCCTCTAGCCAGGCCCCTCTCACGGGTGCTGCTCACCACAATACTGGTTACACGCCAGGTCTGCTGCTCCCGGGAGCCCTGTTTTCATGAACGACTGGGCACACTCTCCCAGTTTGCCATTCCCTCAGACCCTAAGTTTGTAGAGCTTGGGGCTGAGAATCCTCAGTGAATTTTACTTGCCCTCCGGTAGCCACGCCTCCGGTAGCTGGTACAAGAGACCTCAGCTGTCAGCACTGGTGGGAACGGTAGTTCCGCACCGCGGGTCCCGCGCAACCTCTGATTCCCTCAGTCTGGCTATCGCACTCACGGGAGAGCTGGGAGGGGCCCTTACGGGAGAGCTGGGAGGGGCCCTTAAGGTTTCCCTGATGTGTGGAGAGGGGAGTCTAGGGAATTACACACCTGTAGCCGCAGGTTTCAATGAAGTTATCTCCTCGCCGCAGTCTGATGATGTCATTTCTCTGCCATGGTGGTATCCCTTGCAAATGGCGACAGTTCGATTCCCTTTGCCGGGTGACCAATGCAATGTCTCTCCCAAGCCCCGTTTCAAACCTGTGGCCACTACCTATGAAGGCTCTGTTGGCATTTACCTCTGTAGGATCAGAAGGGCTGACCAGTTGTTTCAGCCGGATGGATTAGTGCTGAGTCACAGCTGTTTGTCTGCGGGAAGCAGGTGAACAGGAGCTTGAATTCAGCCGATCCGGGCTCAGTGTGTGTTCTGAGAGGCCCAGACTGTTCGCCCCAGATCCACGTCAGCTCAGCATTGCCTAGTGATCCTGAGCAAACAGATTTAGGTTGTTTACGACTCCCTATGCCTGCACAGCTGAAGAGGTCAGAGACTTGATCTCTCCGCGCCCGCCGCCATGTTCTGTAGTCTCTGTTAGTTGTCTTTATGGGGTAATACTATGTTGAGACTTATATATGTTTATATAAAAGAAATAAGCAGAGGCTAAATTAATTGACTTTTTATTTTTAATAAATTTAATATGGAATTCTGTAATGTAGAGGAAAAAAAATCAGAGTGCTTCTTCTGTACTCTGAAATATAGACATTTTCTGTGACATCTAGTCACTAAAGTTCCTCCCTGCCAGGTCATCCCAAATCCATGATCAGGACAGGGGTGGTGGTGATAAGGATTATAGAAGATCAGGCCCAACTTTTCAACAGAGTATGTTTGGAGGAGGGAAGTGCTTGGGACAGGAAACCCCAAACAAATCACCTTTTTGTGAGAGAAGGGGATCTTGTAGGAAAAAGCAGGGTCTATCACAGTAAACAAAAATGTTTTTGCAATTATGCAAATATGCATTTTAGCCTCTATATTTTTGTCTTTTATTTCAGTAGAAGGTCAGTAGAAGAGAATTCTACTCTCAAATAGTTAATACTAGTTATTTTACTAATAATCGTTACTATTAGCAAGCTTTGGATAGCCAGTCCATTTATAAACTTCCTATCATTTTTCCTGAGGAGAAATTTATTTACATCTTGACTTACACAGTCATTTTGTATCACAACAAACATACCAGGGTAAGTTCCTTTTCAGGTCATATATTTTAAAAATAAAAAGAAAGAGCCTTAAAGAAGGAGAAGGAGAAGGAGAAGTAGAAGTAGAAGTAGAAGGAGAAGGAGAAGGAGAAGGAGAAGGAGAAGAAGAAAGAGCCTTCTTCATGGTGCTGTACTCTAAGGGCACTGACTAATCAGACACCTAAGGATTGCTTGGGAAGTAGCTTCCCCAGAGACATCAACAGTCTTCTAAAGTGTGGTGGAACTAAGTTCTTATTACCTTTTTGAGAAGTGTCAGGTACTCCTGGTAACTTGTAGCTTCAAGAACATCTTCCATAGGTGAGTTTGCCTGTGCACTGATTGCATTCCTTGCTAGAAGGTAATTCTCTAGAGACGGGGGACCTTGTCTATCTTGATTTTATTCATATCCTAGTGACTAGACAGCAGAATGATGAGCTCATTGAGACCTGAAAGATATTCTAGAAATTATTATTAAATAATGGAATGAAAGAAGTTTGACTGTGTGTGTGTGTGTATATGTGTATGTAATTAGCTAAACAGGTTTAAAACAAACCAAGTGGCTTTTCAATTTTTCCTTTTACCATGGCATGGAAGTACTTCTGCTATAGGGCACTGATCCCCGAGTTACACATTAAGAAGACTGTGTGTGTGTGTGTGTGTGTGTGTGTGTGTGTGTGTGTAATGAACATTAATAGCACAACAGTTACTGAACAGAATAAAGATATCCATCCTAATCACTGTCCAGTATAAAGCAGCTGTGCTTGAGCTCTTGAGAGCCGAGGGTAGTTATTCATTTCTCTGGCCTGCATGGATGCTTCCAAAATGATTCTGTCACAGCATGTGTTTTCTGGCATTTCCTCTGAACACGGGGAAACCTGGAGCCAAGGATCTATTAGTGCCTGAAGTGTGGAATGCGAGACATTGATCATCCTTTCCCTGAGCTGGCACTGCTCCGAAGCAGCCTGAGAACCAGAGGAACAAGCCCAATGCCAAGTCCTTCTGGTTTTGATCCCACTGTACTTAATGAATCAAAACATTATTTTAGAGACATTTTATCTTTTAAAAAACTGTTTCAGAAGTCCAATGAGTACTTTGTACTTTAGTGAAGATGGTTCAAAAAGCATCTTGTGGAGTCACCAGAGAGACATTAACAAAGACATATATACAACATGTCATCACATGTTTAATAGGTGTCATATGTACTCCAGTTTAATTGATTTGATGGGAGTTTCTAGCAAAGTTTCTAGTTTACATCTATACTTTGCCCCTAAATGTGGCCTTTGAGCAACATTCAGAATAGACTGAAGTATCTGGTTGTGGCTCTGTAAACTAATGACCTTGGCTTCTTTATTTTTTCATAAAAATTTAAAATGTATTGATATCATGCAAACTGATATTTGTTTTTAAAAGACGGAAAATATTTCCAGTTTGATTAGAAGCCAGTTAATGGAGAAAGAATGGAAAATAGCATATATTGTGCATCTAGTAATTTATCAGTCACTGTACTAAGCCATGCATTGCCAAATATTGCAAACTATGATATTATTACATGCATTTTGTGGAAAATAAAAGTCCAGACTCAGAGAGATATGTGTCCAAGTTGTCACCAATGGTAAATGGCAGAACCAGGAACTGAGACCTCTGTCAATCTGAAGTTTGCATTCTTTCAACTCATGTGCTGTGCTACATTTTTTCTTGATGGAATTGAATGACTTATGGGGCTTGAAATGGGGTCTTGCAGGTGCTTTGGGTGGACTTGATAATCAGTATTTCTTTTTTTTTTTTTTTACCTTTTTTTTTTTATTGATTATTTATCGCATTACATAGTTCATGATATATCATCTTTCATACATTAGACTCAAATTGTGCTTTGAACTCCCATTTTCACCCCAAATACAGATTGCAGAATCACATCTGTTACATATTCGCATTTTTACATAATGCCATATTAGTGACTGTTGTATTCTGCTACCTTTCCTATCCCCTACTATCCCCCCTCCCCTCCCCTCCCCTCCCATCGTCCCTCTCTACCTCCCCTGCTGTTGTTCAATTCTCTCCCTTTTTTTTTTTTCCCTCCCCCTTGCCCCTCATAACCTCTTATAATTTTATGCATCCTTGAAGGTCTCCTACCATTTCCATATGCTTTCCCTTCTCTCTCCGTTTCTCTCCCCCGATTCGTCTTTGTTTACTGTAGTCTTTTCCTCATGCTCTTTCTTCATGTTCTGTTCTTAGTTTTTCTCTTTATATCAAAGCAGACATTTGGCATTTGTTTTTTAGGGCTTGGCTAGCTTCGCTTAGCATAATCTGCTCTAATGCCATCCATTTCCCTGCAAATTCTATGATTTTGTCATTTCTTAGTGCTGCATAATACTCCATTGTGTATAGATGCCACATTTTTTTATCCATTCATCAATTGAAGGGCATCTAGGTTGGTTCCACAGTCTAGCTATTGTGAATTGTGCCGCTATAATCATTGATGTGGCCGTATCCCTATAGTGCGCTCTTTTAAGGTCCTCAGGGAATAGTCCGAGAAGTGCGATAGCTGGGTCAAATGGTGGTTCCATTCCCAGCTTTCCCAGGAATCTCCATACTGCTTTCCAAATTGGCCTCACCATTTTGCAGTCCCACCAGCAGTGTACAAGTGTACCCTTTTCCCCACATCCCCGCCAACACTTGTTGTTGTTTGACTTCATAGTGGCTGCCAATCTTACTGGAGTGAGATGGTATCTTAGGGTGGTTTTGATTTGCATTTCTCTGATTGCTAGAGATGGTGAGCATTTTTTCATGTACTTGTTGATTGATTGTATGTCCTCCTCTGAGAAGTGTCTGTTGAGGTCCTTGGCCCATTTGTTAATTGGGTTATTTGTTATCTTATTGTTTAATTTTTTGAGTTCTTTGTACATTCTGGATATTAGGGCTCTATCGGAGGTGTGGGGGGTAAAGATTTGTTCCCAGGATGTAGGCTCTCTATTTACCTCTTTTATTGTTTCTCTTGCTGAGAAAAAACTTTTTAGTTTAATTAAGTCCCATTTGTTTATTCTTGTTGTTAACTCTTGGGCTATGGGTGTCCTATTGAGGAATTTGGAGCCTGACCCCACAATTTGTAGATCGTAGCCAACTTTTTCTTCTATCAGACGCAGTGTCTCTGATTTGATACCTAGCTCCCTGATCCATTTTGAGTTAATTTTTGTGCATGGCGAGAGAAAGGGATTCAGTTTCATTTTGCAGAACTAACATCGTCAAAATGGCGATATTACCCAAACTTCTCTACAGGTTTAATGCGATGCCAATCAAAATCCCAATGGCATTTCTTGTAGAAATAGACAAAGCAATCATGAAATTCATATGGAAAAACAAAAGACCCAGAATAGCAAAAGCAATTCTAAGCAGGAAGTGTGAATCTGGAGGCATAGCGATACCAGAGGTCAAACTGTACTACAAAGCAATAGTAACAAAAACAGCATGGTACTGGTACCAAAACAGGTGGGTAGACCAATGGTACAGAATAGAAGACACAGAGACTAATCCACAAAGTTACAACTATCTTATATTTGATAAAGGGGCTAAAAGCATGCAATGGAGGAAGGATAGCATTTTCAACAAATGGTGCTGGGAAAATTGGAAATCCAGATAATCAGTATTTCTTCTAAATTATTTTATGACCTTGAGCAAGTTGCTTTTATTCAGAAAAACTGATCTAAACCTAGCTGCATTGGAGGCTGTTTTATTTCCGTAAAGAACTATGAGTTTTCAGAAGAAAGGTGGCATTTAAAATGCCCAATATAATATAATAATGAAAACAGCCCATTGACGGTTATGTACTATAGCAACTGAATGTTTTCTTGGTTCTTCCGAAGATATTCCCAAGTGGCAGAGTCATTTTCAGTAGGTCTTCACAGGTGTCTTGGGGATGGGGAGAAAGAATGGCAGGGAGTGTTGACAGCTATGTAATTCAGCACTGTTTGTGTGTACAAGTCAGTAGTGAAATATTCAGCTACTGCTGCTGCTTCACTCTCCTGTCTGACCAAAGCCGCCGAGAACTGATGCACTTCAGAAACTTCACCACAAAGAAATGACATCTAAGGGGGATATTGTGCTATGAATTGGAGAGCTCAAGAAATCTCAGGAAACAAATATATATTTTTTTGCTAGTAAAGATGAAGAAGGAGCTTGTGTGGTACAGATATTTTACAGGTTAGAATATTAGCTTTGGGATGAGCTTTGACAGTCACTTTGTTTTTCCTTTTTATGGTGAAAATGATGACTTTTCCTACACCTACCTGGAGAGTACTTTTGAACAACACTACATTTATTAATGGGAGAGCAGATGGCTTCGTTGAATGGGAGGAGCAGCAAGAATATGGGAATAGATTGACTGTTTCTGAAAAAGAGGCGAGAGCATGATTACCTTGCTGGGTAACCATAATGAATTGCCCAAAATGGCCATAAAGGTTATTTTGGTGTTCCTGGACAGTTTCTTAGATAAAATTGTTCTGTGAGTTAGAACTTAGAAAAGACACTATATGTTTCGAATTCTGGGACCCCATGCTACGCCTTGGGTTTATATTGCCCAAGGCATTTCTTTGCCTGGTTTTAAAGTGAAATCTGTTTTTAATTTGTACATAATACTTCTGCCTTGTTTAAGAAATAAAAAAGAAAAAGCGACAATAACTGGAACCCCGATTTGCTCCGATCGGCCTTTTGCAACTGATTTTATTTACTTATTAAAGGCATAATTGCATTTAGAAAGAGTTTTTACAGCATCAACAGTAAAATCAGATGAGTATATGACTTCTCTAGTCATTTATTTCCTACAGAAATTTTAATAGTGCAGATCATTAGATTTGGATCATTCTTCTAGGACTGTTAGTCTCAAAGTGTTGACTTCCACCATTACAAGGGGTATTGCTCTCTTTTTTTGTTGTTGGCCACTGAGTTTTATTTTCTTGCCTGTGGAGTGAATTTCACATCTTCCTGTTCCTGTGTTTGCAGCCCTGAAATTAACATTCCTTCCAGGAAGAAATATATTGCCTTCTTAAAGGAGTATCTTTTATGGCTGTGTAGGATGAATAACAAGAAGGCATTGCATTGCTGTATCCACATTGCAAGCACAGGCCAGAATGATGGTCTGCTCATGGATGATAATGGGACTCTAATTATATGTGCCACACTTACTAAATTCCCTGCATCTGCTTGGGAAGAATCTGGGATTTAGGGAGTGGAGATCGAACATTAAGGTCTGATTCTCTTATTGCATGAACCTGGCCAAATTATTTAACATATTGGATGCTCAGTTTCCTATTTTATTAAAAGATGATGATAAAAATAAATGCTGACTCTATTGCTACAAGGACCGAATGAGATTTGTGTATGAAAACACAATGTAAACTATAAAATACTGGACATATTACTGATGACTCATGCAAATTGCTGATTCCCATAAAGCTGATGGCCCTATATCCACGTAAAGCAGACACATAGTGCTTTTGTAAAAGAGAATTTTTTTTGAAATACATGTGGGTTACATGTGCTGTCTTTCTTTACTTCCCATCAACCAACAGTTTGTATTTGCACATTATACTTGTTAGAAACTCTAAGACTGAGTTTGATATATTTACCTGACGTTTATTTGAAAATAAATATTTTGGTTTATGTAACCATGTTCAAGCTATGTTGATCCCCAAGAATATAGCATATGGATTCAGAATTTAGCGTATCTTGTGGCTTTTGAGAGTTAATAAAACTTTAACTACTTGGTAAACTGCTAGAGAACAGCTGTGACAAATGTTTTTGCCATCAAATATACTGGGCAATAGGGCTTTCAGCAGAAGTGCCTTAATTAGGAGCGGGGCCAGGCTCCATCCTCTATTTCACCTTGGTTTCTGATTTTGCAACCAGTCCCAAAACTGGTCAGCTTTTACAGCCTGAAGCTTTGTGATTGGCTGCAAATGAGTCAGATTCCTGTTCTGTCTGGTTGTTCATACCATTGGCAAGTGTATGTTGATAAATAACAAAAAGAGTGCCAAATCCATCTGAGGACAAACAACATATCATGATTTGGCCAGCATTCTTTGTCCTTTCATGTAGACTCGGTTTGAGGCCTGGGAAAGCATGACTCCTAAGGCAAGGTGAGAAAGCATATCGAGGTGTTCAAGATATTTTACCTAAAACAAATAATGGTATGAAATACAAGGAGTGCTGAGAGTTGGTGAGAAAACAAAGAAATAATCACGTACAAATCGCTGTTTACCTCACTTGAAAATGATCCTAATCTGGAATTCACCATTTCTTTAAAAGCCTTTCTGTTAGTGATAATATCCCTATCCCTATTTCTCAAAAGGCAATTATCACATAAAATGGTTTATAATAGAAGTGTTATTGCTTTCCTGGCGTTCAGCATGTAAGATTTTTATTGGTATACTTTTCTTTTTTTTCCCCCTAAGCACCTGCCATTATATTTACATTCTAACAAAATATAGTAGAGGTGGCGCTTAAATCCTGTCTCTGATCCTAAGCAATTTTACGGTCTTTTTAGTTCTACCTGTTTTCTATAACAATTTCAAGTGCAATTAAGGCAGAGAAGTATAACTCGTAAAGTTTTGACAAAGCAAGCATATTTTCCATTCTGGTGCTAGATCAGTAACTTGCTTTGTAATTATTGTGGTAGATCTTGGATTAGCTCAGGGATCAGAAGATCCTTAGAGCTGAGGTGTAAGATCTTGGTTTCAAATGTGAGAAAAATTCCAACTGTGGGAGAATAAAGAAGAAAGGGCTGAGGTACTAGATACCATAGGTCACTAATAATGTTGAGTGGTTGGCAGGGTGGGATGTTGATGATACAGCAGTGTATTACCTACAAGGTGACAATTTGTGAGAATCAGGAGAAAGGAAGATTGCAATTTCATATAAACTGTTCTTACTGGTTTTAAATTAAAATGTAAGACTGTTTTATTCTACCAAAAAATGAAAATGGTAATGAAACATAAACAAGATGCCTTAATTTGCATTCATCGAACAATCATACATTTACTCAGCATCTTCACTGGGTCAGGGAAAGAGCTAGAATTTCCTCTAAGCAGCAATTTCACAGTGTCATGAATGTGGGCAGGATTCACAGAATCAGGTCTTAGCAGAGATAAGGACCTTATTATTCACAGCACAATCTACAGGTTGAACTTCCTGTCCATATCCAGTTCTCCAGAGTCCTCCTGGGAGCAAGGTGGAGAGGCTCAGGGAGATGCACACACATAGCAGATTTGTGTTACAGCTGGGCTTGGGAAATCTATTACATTTTGAGTAAGGTTGCATTTCCTTCTGGGGTGAGATGTTACTTAATTCCTCAAGGTTTCTCACTGCAAAAACAACCCTGAGAAAAGGCCTGGGTTGAGAGTAAAAGAGCAGCCAGAACCGTGCATTCTTGGTGTACCTAGTAGGATTGTCAGGGACACTCTGGGTCCATGTTGGACAGCCTCTTCCAACATTAAGGACCTCAAGAAAACTATAACCTGCATAAACCCTAGGCACACTTATTTGATGTTTCAAAGCATTATTATTCCCTTTTCTTTTGAAAATGGGGAAATTGAGTCTCAGTGTAAGTACAAAAGAATCTGAAGACACAAGTGGCGCAGCTTGCCCCACAACTCAGCATTCTGAATCCACAGCCTAACGCTGTGGCCATCAGATAGTTTTGAATTATTGCTAAAGAACTTTCAGGGGCTGGGTTTGTGGCTAAGAGGTAGAGCCCTCACCTAGCATGTGTGAAGCACTGGGTCTGATCCTCATCACCACATAAAAATAAAACAAAGATATTGTGTCCTAACTAAAAAATAAATATTAAAAAAAGAATTGGCTGCTTCAAAAGAAAAAGCATTTTCAGGCTGTGATCACTCCATGTTTTAGTATGGGCTATTTCATTATTGATGGCTGTCTACATTTTAGCAACTCTTTTTGCTCCTCCATGGCTGCATTTTGATTCTGTTGGTCTACTGTGTTCCTACATCTCTGCCTCTCTTTAGTTTAGAAAGATTTGTTTATTTCCAAAGGTCTGTAGCATTCACAAAGTTCTAGGAAATAGGGTCAAAACAATGAAATTGCCTGTTATCTTAGAATTGCAGAGTTATTGAGATAAAATGTACATTAGATGTAATTTTGTCTAGCTACCCCACTTCCACTTTACTAATAAGAAAACAGACATCCAGAGAATCTCCGTGAATTGCCACTGAAGGTCACTGGTCTTATTAGTGGTAAACAAGATCAGAACCCAGTCTTTTTTTTTTTTTGTATAGAAAATTCAGTGTTCTTGTCACTGTGCTATATTGCACTCTGAAATCAAAACAATTTGAGCATATTGGCAGAAGCTTAGTACCTTCGAATTTATGTGTTTTGAAGTTCTTTTTAGTAACAATAGTACCTCTGTGTTCCATATGCAGGATAATAATCTAGCTATCAGAATGATCACAAGAGTTATTATTCCTTTAAATCATGAGTTACAAATTCAAATACTTTTTAAGATCATCAGGTAACAAAAATGTGTGAAATAGCTGGTGTGTGATCAGAGGGTGGAATGGAGTCTATAGCAAACTGGAGATAGCACAGCCATCCAGACATACTCTGATTCAATTTATTTCCTTTCCTTTTTTTTTTTTTTAATATGGAACTAGAGATTGAACCTAGTTCATACATACTAGGTAAACACTCTACCACTAAGCTACATACCTGTTTTTATTTTTGTTTATTTATTTCTTAAATCTCGAGGCAGCCTCTCACAAAGTTGCTCAGGCTGCCCTCCAAGTTGCAATTCTCCTGCCTCAGCCTCCCAAGTAGCTGGGATTACAGGAATGTGCCACTGCACCTGGCTTCAATACAGTTCTTGAAAATTAACTCCTCAGCCATGTCTCCCTCTGAATTTGGTCCTTCTGTTACCATTTTGCAACTCCTGACTGGAATAATGTGGTGTAAAATATCCATAATATCTTTAAATGTGATTTTGTCGCATAGACTTTTACGGCTAAATGGGATATTAGTTGTCAGCATCTCTAACCCATCATTATGGTGAAAGGGAAATTAAAGAGATGACTTCCTCAAGTCCAAACAGCTAGTTTGTCACACCAGTGACTAGAACCAGACGTGCCTATTCCTAGTCTTTTTTCTACTTAGTCTCTTGAAACACTTTTTTAAAAAGAATATTCTATTTTGCAATGAAAAGCAGTGGAAAAAATCAGATTTGACATGCAGCAATGTATTTTGGACATAACTTCTTAGGAACTGATCATTATTCACTGAGTATAATATCAAGTGGCCAGTTAAGTGGCACTGGGCATATAAAGACACACAACACAGTGTTGTTTCTTTCTGTGCTCTAGTTGGGGAAGTTAGAACTAATATAAGGGGCTGGTAGAGAGCTTGCTTAGCATGCACAAGGCCCTGGGTTCTATCCTCACCAAAAAACTAGGACAGTAACTAAGGACTACAATCTTTGGCATTAACTTCAAGAATAATACAACTTAAGAAAAAAAAGAGATTGTTGGTGATTTGAAGGCCTTAAACTCTTTATAGTGTAACAGTTATCTTTGGTGGCATATTAAAAAAACAAAATTCTCTGTGGCGACCAAAGGAATATCACAACATTTTCTAGAGGACCCCAAACCTAGAATTACGTGTGTGCATGTAAGAGATTGAATAGGAATCACTGCTATTCATTCTTCATGTTAAATCACAGTTTTTGTCCATTGATATTTAAATATCCCCCTGTGCTCTATTTTGAAGTTTACAGCAAGTGCACAATGGATACGAAAGCCCTGCCAACTAAGGTTGTTCTAGAATGGGGAGATGGGTCTACTCCCTGAAAGAAGTGTTATAAGAAACATTGTTTTAAAAAAGACACCACAATTGTGGTCTTCATGCCCTTTGATCTATGTTTACTTTTCACTCTTCTTAAAATTCTGTTTCCATACTCTATGACGCTATAGCCAGTTTTACCCTCGTAGGTAATTCCCCTCCTATGCCGTGGTAGAAGTCAGGGTTCTCCAGAGCAACAGAGTATATGAGATTTCTGGAAGCGGAAAAATCTCACCACATGTTGTCTGCAAGCTGGAGAATGAGGAAAGTTTCTGGTGTTCAGTCTGAGTAAGATGGCCTAAACCAGGTAGCTAAGTGCTCTAAGTCCAGGTCTGAGTCCAAAGGCCTGAGAATGTAGAGGGACAAGTGTTGTTTTTGTGTAAGTTCCAGAGTTGGAGTACGAAGACTACAGAACCAGGCCATCAGTGTTTGAAGGCAGAAGATGGATGTTCCAGGTCTGAAAGAGAGAGAGAGAGAGGGGGAGAGAGAGAGAGAAAAAGAGAGAGAGAGAGAGAGAGAGAGAGAGAGAGAGAGAGAGAGAGAGAGAGAGAGAGAGAATGAGAATTCACCCTTCCTCTGCCTTTTTGTTCTGCTCTACCCCTCAGTAGATTGGATGGTGCCTGCTTCCATTAGTGAGAATGGATCTTCTTACTGATTCAAATGCTAATCTGTTCTGAAACACCCTCACAGACACACTCAGAAATAATATTTTCCAGCTATCTTGGCATCCCTTAGCCAATCAAGTTGACATATGAAATTAATGATCTGACCTATTTTGCATGTTGATTGGCATCCTTAATTAGCAGATTTTTATCAATTTTGCCTTTTCTTTTCTTTCAATTTTCTATATTCTTAACATTCTGTCTGCAGAACTCTTCCTTTTTATGTTGAAACTAATCCTAATCTAGAGGTCAGCTAACTTTTTCTGTAGAGTCAGATAGTAAATGTTTTTGACCTTATGGGCCATATGTTTTCTTGTCACAATTACTCATCTCTGCCTTTGTAGAGAGGAAACTGTCATAAGTCACAGGTAAACAAATGGATGTGATTGTGTACAAAAATAGGATTAGGCATTGACTATAGTTTGCTATACTACTAATCTTTCTGTTGCCATGACAAAAAAGCTGAGGTAAGCCACTGAAAAGGTAAAAAAGTTTGTTTTGGCTCATGGTTTCAGAGGTTCCAGTCGATGATCACTTGGCCCCATTGCTTTAGGCCTGTGGTAGGTGGCACAGTATATCACGGTGGTGAGAGGGTGTGATGGAAGCAAAGAAAGGAAGGGACCAGTATTCCTACAACCTGTGAAGGGCATACCCTGAGTGATCTAATTTTTTGCCTTTAGGCCCCAAATGATCTGCCACCTCCCACTAGCGCCACATGGTGGTGACAAAGCTTTTAACACATATGCCATTGGGAGCACTTCCCAACCATAGCATTTGGCAACCTCTGCTCTGATCCACTGGTATCATAATAGGAAGTGCTTATTCTGGGGGCTTGAGTAAAATGATACCTGATTGTGTCCGAAGAAGCTCTTATTTATATTTTTTTATATATATTCAGATTATAATGTATATTTTGTGTTTGTTTTATAATATATGAACTATGCTAATAGGGTAGAATGTGAATCTATAATTTATAGATAAATAACTTTACATATAGAGGCAGTTACTCCAGATATTTTGTAGTGATGGCAGTATGGAAAAAGAGATTAGAAAATTGGAGGCTCCTGTTCCAAGTTGTTGAACTTTTCATGAAGATGATGCATTGGAAATGTGCCTTTCGTATGCTTATACAAAAGAACAGTAGTATTAAGCACAGGAAAAGCATTAGGAGGGGTGGTTGTGGAATTTGAAATAAGGGAAGTGTTCTGGAGAATGTTAGGGCCTCATGAATGCTCTCTGGTTTTATGGACTCTCTTTTCTGAAACCATCTCATTACTCGTAGTTGACCCATTCATCCAGTTTTCCCCTTCATGGTCATCATTTTCCCTTTGAAATTCACAAGAATATTCTGAAGTATTGCCTTGTAAATTGTATTCAAATAAATTCTTATTTTATATGAATATTATCTTCTAATTTTATTGATGGATTAAACTGCATATTTTATATCTTTTGTCAATCCCACAGCATCTGATGGGATATTTGATACACAAAGGGCAACATATATGTAACTAAATAAGAAAACAAAAAACAATTGGCTAGTAGGCTTTATCTGACTGTCTGTGCCAATACTTCCTGACCTTTGGTGGGATGTTATGATAGTTATGAAGTTTTGCATTTATTTTTTGATCCATTCTTTCCACCTCTCCCCCCACCTACTCTACTATAAGGGTGCCTCTCAGAAGTGTTAAGTTTAATAAATTCCTGAATTTATTAAATTGATGGATTTATTTTGAGACCTTTGTGTTAATTTCATGAGACTCCTTGATACAATTTTAGTTCTTTGGGGCTCCTGTACCGTACCGTCAGAATGTCTAGTGCAGGTAGTGAAATTAAATCAAACCTTTTTAAAATAATGTAACATTATTGCTGAATGGTATCCTTATCATAAGGAAATTGTTCAATTTCTCAGTTGCTGCTAAGCATTTAATTGTGCACACATTTAAAGAGTAAGTTGGAAATAAAAAATAAAATGGAGACAGTTTTGCATTTTTGGCATGGCTTAGTCAAGTTGGAATTTAGACTCGTTGAGAACACAAAGCAGGTCACACTAACACTGTCTCCATCAGCTTTCTTACATGCGTTTTGTGGCAGGTTGGCCCTCTCCCCACACATGCACACTTTCAGAATTATCCTGAATTCCTGCTGAAATATTTGAAACTAGAGTAGGCCCTGTGAACCTTTACTAGGGCTGTCAACACGTTTGCATAATTAGCCATTATTAGTTTCTCTGATAAGTGCTGGGTTCTTCAGATGGAAAACTTAACTCTCTTTCTGTCCAGTAATTAATTATAATCTTTTAGACAGCCAATATTATAAGCATAAATTCCCTCTCCCTAAGTGGAAAAATTATTTTATACTGTCTCAGAAAAATAATTTCAGATATTAAAATCTGGTCCAGAGCTTGCCTAAAAGTGTTGCTATTTGAGTTTCCATCTGTATTTGCTCATCCCTCTCTGTGCCTTATTTCCATGCTTAACAATGGCTTTCAATTTCCATTCTTAATGAAACAAACCAGACAACAGAGCTTTAGGAAGCATCTTGTGAAGTTGAAAAGACGAGGAGAGGAAAGGGATGAGTCTCTGCTAAGTGCTTGATTTGTGTTAGGTGCTTATTCTAGACAATTCTCAAGTGCAAAATGCTTCCTTTTATGAGTCCCAACATTTTTATCATCATTTGTGTATTTATTTATTTATTTATTTACTTATCTTTTTTGGTGGCTGCTGGACAGAATACGTGAGTAAATTAAAAAACACATGCAACTTTTAGGTGGTCAGATGCCCAACGACTGTGGGTGGGTCTCTGGTATATACAGTGAGAGGATCAACAGTAAGCACATAGAGAGAGGGCAGGAGGTCATTGGGTGTGCTGTTGTCTTAGAAAACTTAATGGCAAAATGTCTGTCATTGTTAGTAACTATTAGGGAATATATTGCTCAGTGCATTATCAGTTTTAATGAATGCATATTTGTGGCAGATCTAAGTCGTTCTTTGTTTAAATAGATTGACTTTCACACATTCAGCTGAAAAATGCATAGAGATAAACACATAGAAATTCACTCAATATTTATACTGGATCCAATCAGGTGGCTGGATTGAGGCTTTTCGGTTTGTTGTGCTGGAGCATATGGGCAAGTTATGAGGCTAGGAAAGATGTATGGTGTTTGCAATTTCCTTTAATTATAGAATCTTATCTACAGGAATAAAGGTTTATATTTAACTTTATAAGAACTGTATGTGGTGATAAAAATAATTGTATGCACCACGCATCTGTAGAACATAAATTAGATTTTGATAAAAAGTAAATTGATTCTTGACAAAGTTCTGAATGTTAATGGGACAAAAATTCCCATCTGACTAACTATTTTCTATTCTTGCTGGATCTTTTTTAGTGATATAGGCTGGCTTTTTTTTTCTTTTTAATTTTGGCACCCACATATAGCAAATAACTGTGAAACATTTCAAACCTCAAAGTGACACTAAAACTGTGAAGTATGAAATGGAAGTGCCAGAGCGCGAGAGACACATTGCATAGCACTGCTCAGTCACTCCGCGTGTGCACGCGGGAGAAACGACAACACCCTTGCAAGATGCAACATGATTAATGCCACAGAAATGAAATAAATAAAGAAGACTTTCATTTGCAACATCTCCCTGATGCTTCAAAGTTTCCACTTTCTGTGCTTAGCAGCTCTGCCCTAGAAATTACACCCTTCTCCCCGTGAATATCTGCTTGGGGAATAAAATTATAAATACAGGTCTTCTTTGCTATGTCCAGGTCACGAAATGGTTATGATAAAGGACTGCAGTATTTTTGGCTTCTCCAGGAATGCTTGTATTCTCTGCACCCTGCAACACATGAGTTTGGGTCATGATGGTATATTTTTTCTTGTGTCTGTCACCCACTGGCCCATGGTCACTCCCCTCTCAGGCTTCCTCAGAATTCTAACTGAGGTTGAATGAGTTCTTTGACTTCTCAAACTTTGTTAGCATGTCCCTGTGTATTTATTTACTTCTAGACTCAGTTTGTATACTTTTAGGCCTCATTTGGGGGAAGCATGTTAAGAAGGATTTGGAGTTGCAACTGAGTCTCCTATTTTCTTTAGTTCTGACCCTATGGGAAGCAAAGACAAATTCCTGTAGGCTACCCATGGTGACTCCTTACCAAATACAGGAGTCTTGCCAAGTAAAACAAGAGCAGGCTTATTTATGTTTTGCTCAGTGAAGACGAAAAAGAGACAACAAAAGTATAAATGACAAGGGGAACAGTTCTGTATTTCCCAAGAACTTAAGTGCTCACTGCTTTATATGCATTGAGTGTATAACTTGTTTAATGTTTCATGATAATGAATTTTATGATGCTCAGAGGTATCAGCCACCAATTTTAAGAACGAGGAAACTGGAACTCAGAGGCCAAATGGATTTCCCAAGGCTGGGGTTGAGCTCCAGACTCACTCAGCCTGCTGAGTCCAGTGCCTGTGAGCCTCAACTTAAGTCGGTCACACACCACTATTTGACTCATTCCCCTGGAGGAATGGGTGTTTCTAAGGAGTTTTCAAAAATTTTTGAGCTGAGAGAAATTTGTGACAAGATAGTTAGTACTAAAATATAATAGTTAGTACTGAGGTGTTTTGTGGAAACTGAAGAGGTCCAGAGGCGCCTTCCTTCCACAGTGCTGAGGAGCTGGGGGACAGCATGGAGCGGGTAGCCTGACAGAGCTCAGCTTGAGGAACTGTGACAAAAGCAATGAATCTGAGACCTCAGAAGTTGCACAGAGAAGAGAGTGAGAGCTCCCAGATGTTTAACCTTGGAGAACAGTTTCAAGGGGCCAGGCTAACTGCAGGATTAAGGAAAGCTTACCTATCTGGAGTTCCTAACTCTTTTCCATATCATCTGTGAAGGAAAGAAGCACCTTAGTCTTGCTTCTGTTAAGCTTCATATCTTCATGTATGTATGTGGGTGTGTCTGCGTCTGTCCGTCTATCTCTGTCTTTCCTGATGGGAAACACAAGGTTTGTGGATTAGAGATGGTATAAAATTATTCAGAGTATCTTGCCTCAGGTTCTTCATGCCTCAGTCCCCTGGAGACCAATACAAGAAGGACAGATGTTGTCTACATGCACGATGGAGTTATTACCACCAGAGAAGAACTCTGAAATGGGGAATCTTGGAACTTGTTTAGGGCATTTGACACATTTTCCCTCCTTCATTGAATACAGTAGGGACAGGGAGAGTAAGGGGATGGAAATGCAAGCAACTCCAATCAGGAGAGATCAGGTGGAGTCAAGGCCCCTAGTCTATTACTCTCTGAAAGGTAGGTAGATGGCCAAGGGGAGGGTCCTCTCAGTCTCCCCTGAGGTCTCTGTCTTTAACTCCATAACTTATTCATCTTTCAAGCACTGTTTAATCTAGGGGGCTAGGATTCATTTCTCAGAAAGCTCTGACTTTGTAGATATGTGAAAATAGTCATGGAGAATAGCCTCCTGACACTTGCTTTGATTTTACTCATGGCAAAACCAGAAGTGATTGGCTAGGGACACAGGACTAGGTAAGCCTGAGCAAAGGCTCCAATTAGGGAGAGTCATTGAACTGCAGCTATATCTTTATTGTTGTTGTCCAGGGAAGATCAATCTCAACCCTTTTATTCTGTGCAGTTTTGTGAAGCTTCTACTGATGATTCTTACTGGCAAAGATTCAGCTATGTCACTAGAGGATAATTGGTATCCCAATTATAAAGCTAAAGGATACATTTCATTCCTTCTCTTAGATTCATGAGATAATGAAAATAAAGTTCCATAGTACTGCAGTTGGAACACTCAATTATTTATAGTTAATTTCACTTCCCAGAACGCGGGCTTTATAACTCCAGATGTTTCTTGCATTCTTAGTCCTACCAGACTGCCCGACACATTGTAGGTGTTCAGTAAAGACCTGTTGAATGAATGATTTAATAAATGGATGCATGCATAAAAGCATAATTCCTGTCCTCAAGAAACCACCACAGAGTTCACAATCCAGTGAGGAATTGGCATTCTGTAGAACACACATGTGCTGGAAATTCCAACAGTAGAAAATCATATGACATCCACCCAGCCCACACACTAGAATGTGAAATGTCAGTAAATTGCAATCTGTCATTCTTGACTAATGAATCTGTCTATAAAGTTGCAACATTTTTAAGTTTTAAATTTATTATAATTACATAAAATGAAATATGATTTAAATAGTGGGTCTTAAAAAGAATTGAATCATTTTATAATCAATATACATAATCTCATTTTTTTAATGAAAAAAAGATCTGCATTTAACTGGTATGAAGCACTTTCATAGCATCATGAAGCATCTCTGTGGAAAAGACCTTAAAACCCCTCCAGCCCCACCATTTTCACACCCTAAAATCGAGTCTGTGATGTCCTTCAGAAAGTTCCTCTACCAGGGGACACCCAGGATGGAGAGAACAGTCTCTTTTATGACATCCAGTTTTGAAATTGTTCAGACTGTAGTTCCCAGTGACACATTGGTTCAGTTAAACACTTTGAATGTTTATGTGACATGAATTAGAGCCCTTGGTTTTTTATTTTATTTTTGTGGAGGAGGATGATAGGATTATTTACAAAGGTCAAGGGAGAAATGAGCCTCTTTTCCCCTTTGAAGTAGTTTGAAGGAGGTAGGTATATACTATCTAGAGTATCTCAGAAAAAAGGGAAGAAATGAATCCATGTTGCTGGCAAACATAAAATAACAACATCTAAAAACTGCATAACTGAATAAGAGGTACTAAATATTTTTGTTACTGATTCATGTAACAAAGGCTTAACAAGAGGTTTTAAAGAAAATTCAAGAAGAGTTGAGTTTCAGCCCACATTATGAGAGTTTACAGACTAATAAAAGGGAGGTGGACCAGGGAAATGATAAGTAGTGCAAATTGTTTCAATGTCAAAATAGATAGTATCCCTTCAGCTGAGTCTTAAAATGTGACTAGTAATATGGAGAAAATCATTTAAAACATTCCTTTATTTAACATATTTTTGTAGAGCACCTGAGAATCCAAATGGAAAAAACAGAAAAACAAATCCAAGGAGGTATTTTAGGGCAGAGCCCCACTTCTGCCTGGGAGGAGGATAGGCTTATCTCTGGTGGTCCCAAGCTTTCAATTTAATTGGACCTTGATGAGCAAGGCACAAGGAAAATACTTGTGTCACTGCATGATAGGATGTTAGGTCAGAGACTCCTCCAACCTGAGCCTTTTAGCCCTGGAAAGGTGGTCACATCTGAAACTGGGGTGACATCTGAAAGTGCAAACTGGGGTGAGAAGGAGAGTAAAAGTTTTCTCGTGTAATTCATAACCACAAACAAGCTCACTTGGGATCGAATCAGAATTCATATTACTGGTATCTCAAAATTCCCTAAAGTGAGAAATTAAAATTGTCATGAGTTTAAAATGCCCTCAACTTCCTACAGGAAACAAATACAAATTATCTTTTGAGCAATAGTTCTTATCCCAAGTTGCATTCAACACAAATAATTCATATTCTTATGGAATATACAAATAATCATTTCTATAGAATATATAAATAATCCCCATTCCCATATGAGTTTCCAATGTAAAATAAAAATGTATAAAAATGTATAAAATAAAAATGTATCAGGAAGTCAACCACTAGGACTGAGACTGAGCCACTTCCCACTACTAGACTTAGATACACAAAGAACAATAGGTATTTGAATTATCTGATAAAGAACAGAAATAAGTAAACCTAATGTTTTAAAATATGAAAGTACAAACATAAATGAACTAGAGACTATTAAATATTCAGAAAGCTCTATAAATAACTATAGGGAACTTTTTAGAAATAAATCTATAATAATTGAAGATATTGTCAAAATAAAATTTGTAAGAAATGTTAAGAAATTTACCAGTGAAGTCTAAAGATTTAGAAAACAAGAAAGACAAAGAGCCCTGGGGAATGTATTGAGAAGCTTTAACATAAATGTAACCGGATTTTTCTAATTAGGAAGCAACAGAAGAATGGGTAAAAGTTATTTTAGAAAAAAGTTATTTTAGAAGAGGAATAATTGCTGCTTCTTGGATACCAGATTTCTGGTCTGGAATAGGGAAAGGACAAAGTGAGAACGCTTGTGACAAGAATGGTGGAAAGGTAAAAGACTACAGGAGGGATGCCCAAATGGAATGGAAGCAGATGACTGTGACCTGCCAGTTTTGCCACTGTGAACATCAGAAAGAAGAATGAAGCCAGGTGCAGTGGCACATGCCTGTAATCCCTGCCACTCGGGAGGCTGAGACAGGAGGATCATGGTTCACAACCAGCCTCAGCAACAGCGAGGCGCTAAGCAACTCAGTGAGACCCTGTCTCTAAATAAGATACAAAATAGGGCTGGGGATGTGGCTCAGTGTCCAGTGCCCTTGGGTTCAATCCCTGGTACTGAAACAAAACAAAATGAGAATAATGATAGAAATAGATGATAATACACTCAGTAAAATGGAATTAATGTGTCTATAATAATACTTGGGGTTGGGCCAGGGGGAGAAAAAAGAGGAAATGTCTCCTTTACAGGTAAATGCCAGTTTTTACGATGTAGAAGGAACCATAGAATTACAACCAGATACTATTTTGCTACTACTAAGGCAAAAGTTATCCATGGACACTGAAATCATTTTTTTTTTTAAATGAAAGGCAGTTGGGGAACAACCTAGTCTCATGGACTCAAAGGATCAGACAGATTGGCCATTAGCCACAACAAAAAGGACAAATGTACCTTTTTAATGGGAAGATGTGCCACTTACCACCTTAGTCAAGCAACCAAGTTAAGTAGCACCTTTTGATATGATTATAAAGGGAAGGACATAATACCACTTATATAGTATACCTGTCAAAAATGCTTAATTTCAATCTGATCAAAGAGACACAATAAGAACCCAGATTGCATTAAAGAATATCCTGTCAAAAAAGATGGAAGGGGTGAGAGGAATAGCCTAGGATAGTGCTGTCCAGTTGGAAATCAAGGTAAACTGAAAATGTAGTTTAAAAAATTTCCATTGGCTATGCTAAAAAAAGTGAAGAGAAACAAAATCAATTTCAATAATATATTTTATTTGATCTAGGAAAACATTATTTAAACATGTAACCAACATGTATTAGGTAGCTTATATTTTTGCAATAAGTCTTGAAAATTCAATGTGTGTTTTATAATTACAGCATGTGTTAATCCAGAGTAGTCATATTAAGCACTTGGTAGTTACATGTGGATAGGCATTAGAAGGGAAGTTCTAGCTTAAAGTAGATCTAAGAGACACCTGTGACCCTTGATTATATTGTGGGTTGTTAAAAGAGAAATATCTGGAAAAGATATTTTGAACAAAATTAGGAAATTTTGAATAATGATATTAGATAACATTATTACATCAGTGTTAAATTTTGGGGGTGGATATTGTGAATATGTAGGAGATGTACTTTTCAGGAACTTCATAATTAAGCGTAAAATGGCATACTCTACAACCTACTTTCAAGTGGTTCTGAAAAAAATAATGTATGCATGTGTTTTATACATGTGTATTTATATAAATATGTGCACACAGATTGGTAAGGATATAAAGTATTTTATTTGAACAAATAAATTAACAAGCTCTATTTATTAGATAGATATAGAACACTGTTCCTAACAATTTTAGATTATATATTATTTCAAGCAAATGTGGAACATTATGAAAATTGGTTTATAAAATAGAAGTCAACAAATTTCAGAGAGGTGGAGCTCTACAAAACTTGTTCTTTACCATGAAATTACCTTAGAAAGTAACACAATGACAAATCAAAATTCTGTAATTTGGAAATAAAATATTTTTGGAAAGTATGAGGGATGGATGGGGATGGTATCATGGTTGTAAGTGGGAATCCTGTTAAGGAAGCTATTGATGTTCTAGATGAGAGATGACGATATTAAGGCCATATTAAGGCTGTGTGAGTGGGAAGGGATTGGGGGGATTTGATGACTGAGGGAGAATGAAGAGTGGAGATGGCTTCTAGGCTTAAAAGGGACAGTAGTGTCATTAACAGTGAGAGGGATATGTTGATTGAGAGAGAGATAGTTATTCAAATTTGGAGCTCAAGAGTGGTCTGAGCAAGATACATAGATATGTGATTCATGTACATTCAGGTAACAAGCATAACATGGTAGTGGGCCATATCATTCAACTGAAGTGTAAGAGTATATATAGTCAAGGAGTCAGGCACAGTGGTACATATCTGTCATCCCAGCGGCTGGGGAGGCTGAGGCAGGAGGATTACTAGTTCAAAGCCAGCCTCAACAAGTTAGTGAGGCTGTTAGCAACTTAGCAAGACCCTGTCTCAAAATAAAAAGTAAAAAGAGCTGAGGATTTGGTTCAGTGGTTCAGCATCCCTGGGTGCAATTCTCAATACCAAAAAAAAAAAAAAAAAAAAAAAGAGTCCAGTCAAGGAAAGAACCACGAGGCACACACAACAGCTGGAGGAGGTCAGACTAAAATGAGCCCTAGAAAGAGGTGAAAAAGTCAAAAGTGCAGGAAATTGAATAGGCAATTGCTTTTTGGTCAATGAATAATTGATGGCAGAGTGACTCTGAGGCCACTGTGGCAAATACTCTTAAGGACTGGAGGCGTCTGGTTGACATTCTAATGTATTATGTTCCTTTTATCTGATTTCATCACACAACCTCAAAATATTCATCAGTTAACCTGTCTTTTCTTTTCCTCTCTCTTTCTTGTACTAACTGTTCCAATCAGAAGAGATTAATAATTCATGTTCTAGAACTGAAATTCTAGAGTTTTATGAGGTTTTTTAAGCACTAGATTTTACAAAAAGGCAATCATTTATCAACCCAGAGATGTTGTAATTTTCTCAGAGTCACACAGTGAGTCTATTCTCCCAATAGGGTGAGCTAATTGGAACCAGTGTCGGGTTCCCAAGTCTTAATTGCCTTTCTAGATGTTTCCTTTAATTCTGTGTTGCTATTTAAGGGGTAAAACTGTATTTACTTTGTATTTTGGATGCAGTCCTAACACGATTTAGTTAACTGGTACTATAGAGGGCTTTTAGTTTAGCACTTAAATGGATTATGCCTAAAGATTTCAACAGTCTTCCAAAAAGGCATATTGTTTGTTTTATTTTTATAGTAACTCTTTTGCTTTATTAATTATTATAGTAACACAAGCTCATTATAAACCTTTGAGAAGTACAAAAAGAGACACATAATGTTGAGAAGGAAAGTCCCTATAATATTTCGCCCTCCTTCTCTTCAAAGATAGGCGCCGTTGTTAATTTTAGTTTAGTGTAAGTATTAGTCAAGATTGGGCTCTGCTGAGTGACACATAAACACTGATTCTCGGTGGCTTGTTTCACATTTAATGAAGATTTATTCCGCCCTTCTCCCCTCCATCACAGTGTGATAGACAGTTCCATGTTGTGGCTCTACCATTTTGTGGACTTGCTTCCCAGGACACATAGCAGGCTGGAGGAACAGTTTAAGGCCTGGGCCTGGTGTGACTCACATCTGCTCACATCTGATTGGCCAGAATCTATTCTCCTGTCTTTATCCTGGTCATCAAGGATCTCCACTGGGGTATGCATTCTTCATATTTTCACTGTGCATCTGTCAATGAATAAACCAGTACTCACAGTGAATATATGTACATTTTTATAAATGTGAGATAATCATTATGATTTTTCATAGCACATTTAGGTAATAAATAAAAATTCCCACAGAGCATTCTTATCAAAATAATATAACCCTTAAACAACACCTCCTCACCTTCTCCCCTAATTTGCAGTCCATCGGTTCTCGGCTCATGATGTCAAATTTGCAGTGTGTTTGGATGTAAGCATCAGCAATCTTTGATGGATGGTCAGCTTCTTCCACATCTAACTTCACACATGCAGCAGTTTTCCTGTCTTGAAAGGTCAAACAACAAAATGAAAACCTCCTGTGGGTTCTAAGACTTTCTTAAGGTCCATTGCTGTCTTTCTGCAGCATTATTGCCTTATTGCCACTGTAAAAGTCAGTCTCTAGATCTCTGGCTTGCATTTCTTGGGCTTCCTCCCCACCTGTTTTTTCTCCTTTACTTCCCGTAGTGCTTCTTCTTGCTGTCACTTACACCATCCACTGAGAGTGGCAATCGTGTTTTATTAATGATTGTGGCTTACATCCATCTCTACTCTCTTGGAGTCAGCGTCTCAGTTTTCATTAGGTAGATATCCATAAGTATATAAACGGAGATGCCCACAGAGCATGGAATGATTAAGAATGCAGTTTTGGGGGACTGCCTGTTTGAGTTTGAATGTTCTTCTACCTACTCCGAGTTACATATCTTTGGGAAAGTTATTTGCTACTTCTCTGCTTTAGTTTCCTCATCGGTGAAATGTGGGTAATGATGATACTCAATTTATGGGGTGGTTGTGAGAAAAATATGAGAATCCCTATCTAGCAATTAGCACACTTGGCATATGGTAAATATTTTTAAATGCTCTTGCTTTGAAGACAAACTTAAAAAGTTTTCTCCTGAACTCTCTACTCCCACCACTTAGAGAGCCATTCCTCAGCCTACCATGTGTATTTGTACATAAACTGTGGCTGACGAGCTTTTAGTCACCCTCTGAGGACAGTGAGGCTGGAATTGTCTCTTTGCATGAGGAGGCACTTCAGTAGAGCACAGTGATGGACATCATGAGTCCTGGGTCTGACCTTCCAGGATCTTGAGAAAGCTGCTCTTCCTCATGTGTTGAAGGCACCTTGCCAAAAATGACTGTTCTGAGGTCCATGGGATAATTTATAGACGATACTAACCAGTCCTCCAATTACATTATGAATAGTAAACATTGATGTTCTGCTTTCCATTTCTCCCCCAATTTTGTATTCCCTGTTATACATTTAAATCTAAATTGCTTAATATGGCCCAGTGTGCTTTTGTTTGCTGACATAGAGACCCTCAATCAGTTCATACATTTTTTCTAAAGCACAGGGTTTCATCTTGTGTTTTCTCTGTATCTTGTATTGTGCCTGAGCAAGGAGCTACAAGGTGCTCATTAAATTTCTGACATAGTATTTTTGTTATAATACTTAAGATTATGTATTTGTCCCATTTTCTGTACAAGATAAAAAATAATGGATATTTAAAAATATTGATGTAAATTTATCTTAAGATTCTAAGAACCAGATTTTTTGAAGCAAGATTTTGCCTTTTCTGGACTTTTTGGTCTTAAATGATGTGATTTCTGAAAGTGTTTCTATTTGCATTAACTACGATTTGCTGAATTATTTTAAAATATCAGGCCTGCCTATAAAAACGAAGTTTTGTGCTGATAAGGACTAGGGCTGTGCTGCCTGTGTGTGAAGGAAGCGGCTTGTGCAGGCTGGTATGTGCTGTGCTGTCCCAGGCATTTTTCTGGGAGCTGTTTCCTTTCTGATATATGCAGTTCATTTACTCTATACTTTGCAGTCCTAAATTTTAGTAATTGCAAAGCATCTGAGAAGCATGGGGTGAAAAAAAAAAAACCACACGAGTGTGTTCTTTGAGTATCTCTGTGTTGGTAATTGTTTTGAAGGATATTGTACCTCTTCTTATTAAAAATCTGTGATTTGCAATTTAATTTGAAAAGTGCATTTAGAAAACTACAAAGCATTATACACTTAAAGCTTTTTCTCCCCCTTAAATTCCAGAACCAGTTAAACTGCATAAAATAATGATTGATATTGAACCCGTGAGTAAAAAAATGGAGAAAGAAAAGCAACAGCAACCCGGGAAGTACAGGTAATAGGTAATTAAATAACCTACAGAAAATGTATATTTCTTGTACTTTGCCAATATTCTCTGGCCAATTGTCATGGTTTCTCAAATCTATCTATTAACACCCCATGCATGAGGCTAATTTATCTTTCTACTTGAGTCCCTCAAAGCATATCAATTATCAAAATTTTAGTTTTCAGTTCAATTAACTTTTGAACTGGAGGATGTCTGAGTAGTTCAGCAAACCATCTGGGTTTTACAGTGCATAAGCTCAAATCCAATTTGTGTCTTTCTTGAGAAAAATGCCATATTTTATGATAATATTACATAAGTTTGGAATTTTAATAACTCTTCTGCAGCAATTATGGAGCAGAGTAAGTTATAATTTTCCTTTTAAAATCTAATAATTAAAGGTTAGTCTTTCCCTAACAGAAGGTGAGGCTGGTTCTACAGAACACAGTTTGAACATAGGAATTTTGAGCCTTGCTTCTGGTTTCCAAGTGTTTGGAGATGGGTCAGTTACTTCTCTGAATTGTTCTACAGATTTGCATCACTGTCTTCTTCAAGAAAACTTGAAAATTGTGTACACAACTGATGGCCCTCAGGCTGCAGATAGAACCACTCAGCCACTCACTCACTTCAGCACATATTTTGGGAGACGTTTATACTTTCAGACTATAAACACTGCTCTGTTAAAATGTGTTGCTAACATTATTTTACATTGTTCCATTAATAAAACATGGTCAGAAAGGGGGGTAATGGGTACAAACTATAAATAGCAGAAATTGGAGAAGATGCTACTATGGCTGTAAAGAATAGCCTATGTCTTCCAACATTGATGCTGCAAATTGTGCTTAATACAAGGAGATTCATGTGCAGGGTGACCACTTTCTTGGCTTAAGTGTAACATGATATGCCAATGTGGAGCAGTGGATGTGTCTGCAGCTTCAACACTGCAGCTTTAGTTTTATCTATGATAAGGAAGGACACTAAGTACAGAGGGAAAAAAAAAATTGTACTGGAAATGTAACAGTTTTTTTAAAAAATCTCCTTTCTGTTTTTTCCAAGTTTAACCCAAGATCTAGAAAAGGTTGGTTTAGTAGAGTGGTTAGCTATGAAAAGACTAGTTAATAAAGCAATTGAACGAAAGAGTTTAGAATTTCAAGTTAACAAAACTCATCTGAAAATCAATTTCAACGTATTTAGGTGAGGCTCGTAATCCAGGGAAGAAGAATAATGATTTAGGGACAAGTGGAGCACTCATGAATAATAGATCTGATCAGGTATAATATCTTTCAGTAATATCTTTCAGTAATATCTTTCAATAATATCTTTCAGGTATAATATCTTTCACCCTAACTTACCATTTTTAATGAAAACATGTCCTGTTTAATGAGGAATATCAACCCCCTTTGAAATTAAGAGCAAGTGCATGTACTTCAGTGACAGCGCTGGGCACATAAAGCCCGAACTTCAATCCACCTGGGCCGCCTTGTCTTTATTTATAGCTAGTTTATGGTGGTAACTTGTTTTCTACCTTAGCAGTTAGCTTCATTTCATTAATGTTAGAAGTGTGAAGGGAATGTGGAGGAAAGGACAAATAAGTGTTTTGGGACATGGTGACTTGGGTTTTTTGAAAATCTATGCTTAAATAGACAAAAAGTCATTGAACCAAATATATTTATTGAAATCTAGTTCTCCATGTAATGCATATCAGAAAGCAGCACTGAGAATACAAGCAACAGAGGGAAAATAGACTCAGTCAGGAAATCAGATAGGGGATTGTTAACAATTACGTTCTAGGAATAATTATCATGAATTGCCCAGCTCTTTGAGAGATCTGGCAAGGTTTCTGTTCAAGTCACATAGACCCCTGTGAGATTAGTTGTATATAAACTATTTACAGTTCCCCTGAAGATGCCTTAGAAAGTACTAATTGTTAAGGTGACACATAACATTTTTAGGTAGACCATAAAACACTCTAGCCACATGAAATAAATTTTCTTAAATAAAGTGTGAAAAATATGAGTCTTATAAAAATATGATTTCTTACTTTTCCCTCAAATTTCTCTGTTTCTTAACTGGCAGAGAAAAAACAAATGGGGGTATTTCTGCATTTTCAAATTTAAGTTTAAGTAGATTGAAGTTCTTCAATCTACTTTTGAATTCTAAATTCAAAGATTCATTGTCATATATTAAAATACTCTTGATGACAATAATGTTAAAGGTAGGTGCATTCTAAATGTTAATTTTCTAGCAACAAAAATTTACTTATTCAATTATTTACTAGTGCTGATTTTTAGTTGATGATGTAATATTTTAGTTGATGATATAGTATTTTTATCATGATATAATACTAAGTGCAAACAAATTAGAAAGTCCATATGCATTTATGTACCTATAAACGTAGAGATGGTATGGAATAAATTATTTAGTTGATGATATATGGAGCCTTTAAAAGTAGACAACTGCATTTCTGTATAGGCACTCTGTAATTCAGGTGAGTGAACCTAGATTTCTTCCCCTAGTTCTATGATCAGTGAGAATTTCCAAAGGGCACATGACAGTCTATGTGGAGGTTAATTATGATCAATTTAAAAACAGAATGAGAATATTATACAATAGCAGTAGGATCCCTGATGGCATTTCTTATTTGTGTTGAAACACTTTGTCATTTCACCTTAATGTTTGTCAAATATTTTGCTTAAGTAAATTAGTTGTCTACTTCTAGTAGAATATTTCATTAGTAGGGAATCACAGAGAAAGTGCTGTTAGTTCTAGTTTAGAGATTAATACTAAACCATGGACCACATATTGGAAAGTAAAGCAAGTTGTGTCTGATTAATATATTTTACCCCATTCTTGCTAGCATATAAGTCAATTCTAGAATTTCATATGAAATTTTGCAAAACTGCCTATATATTCAAGTGTTCCATATTTTGTTGACATATTTTGGCCAAATCTGTGGGCATGCCACAAGAGTAACAGATAAACTAATGGATTCTATGAATTGGTCATTTATTTGCCATTTGCTGAGTGACTACTCTCTATCAAGTATGTTACTCTGAACAGGACAGTCACAGGCTCTGCCCTTATACACCCTAGTATTTTGGTCAGCAAAATGTTTTAAAATAGCAAAAACTTATATAAAATTTACAGAATGTTTGAACCACAATTCCAGTTTTATACATTTTTAGTAAGAAAAGAAAAGAATTGAACAGGTGCACAAATATGAATGCTCAAAGATTTTCATCCTTAATTACAAATAACAAAAGTGTACAAGCAACTTATATAATCAGCCAAAGAAGACGGGTAAATAAGCTGTCAGTATACTAAACTCATACAATGGAATACCAAAATATAATGGGCCAAAATGTGCATCTTTGTATTTTTATTAATGATATAATACCAAGTGCAAACAAATTAGAAAGTTCATGTGCATTTAGGTACCCATGAACATAGAGAGGGTTTGAAATATATTATACCTGACACATGGAGATCGTATAAAATAGTAATATAACTTCTGAGGCCCCAATGCCTGACTTCAAATCCTAGCTTTACCAATTTCTGGATGGGCAATCTGAACTATATATTATTTGACAACTAAATGTTTCAATTTATTCATGTATGAAATGGGTATTAAAATAGTAACTACACATTGTTGGTAGGTTTAATTCAGGGAAGATGTGTAAAATACTTAGAATAGTATCTGACCCAAAGGAAGCATTAAAAGGGTTTGTAATAAACATGTCATGCTGATGGGATTAGGAGTGATTTTTATTTTCTTTCAGTTTGCTATTTACATTTGATAAAATTCTATGTGGTACTGAACTCTTGATTCAGATGACTTGGTTGAAGTTCCCCAAGTCATGTTAGGAAAGTGTTAACATTTCTTGTAAAACAACAAAGAAATAGACATGATGCTTATTCGTTTTCCTGATTTTTGTTAGACAGGGCCAGTTCAGAGAGCAGATATTCCTATTTGTTACCCTTGCTCAGAAAAGTTTGTTATTATTTTATCTTTCTTCAGTAATAAGTATTGACTCTGCATGTCACTGAGGGTGCTACAGGTTTGTCTTGTGGACTGGAGACGCTGAGACTAGCACTTAATCCTGTAACATTAGCCTTGAAGGTTGTCATACAGATCTAACTTTATGTTTTGGAAACAGAATGGATTCTTTAGAAGCCTTTCCCATTCTTCCTGGTTTGTCAATACCACCCAAGATCTCCTCTTCCACAGGACTTGAGAAAGATCCTGGTGAGTTTCACAACATAAATGTTAGAATAAGCACAATGATTTTTTATAATTTTGTACTCATTTAAAATTTAAAAAAATTGTATCGAAGAGAGTTATTTCCTTCATATTTCATTTCAAGTATTGTGTAAAAAGATAAAGAGATTTGGAAACAATGGTGAGTAACTAATTTTCACTCCTTTATTTGAATTTGAGAGGCTGAATTTTTAAAAATATGCATGAATATTGAAGGTTATAGGAAATTATAAAGGTAAATTCTTAATAATTTAAGAAGCTTCTCTATAGTTGATGTATTCTTATTTTTAAAAATACATAATATTCTTCAAAAGAAAAATATACATGATTCTTTAAATTCCCTTGAGCGTGATTGAGAAACTCTCTGGAACTTGGGGAACTACTGGAAAACCTAGGGGGCTATTGATTCAAAGAAACTATTTTGTAGTTTTTCCCTTTTTTAAAACTTGTTACTCATGTTCTTGAGCCTCAGGCTGTCATTAATAAAAAAGATCTTCTTGTAGAGCAGGACTTTGATTGATTTTGGAAGAAATTTTTAAATTTTCAGAATTAACTCCTCCTTGGGCTCTCAAGGCACTGTTGAATAAAATGTTCTTTATCTCACTTCAGTTTTACCATCCTTTGTTTGGATTGTGATGGAAGGAATTCAAGTATCAAGGCTTGTTTCCAAATTTAATTTTTTTTGAAACCCATTTCATTATCCAGCCAGTATTCACCAAAACTACAAACATTAATGCATATAATGTCAAAATCCTGACTATCTGCCTTGGGTCTGCTTTAAACATGTTATTGTTATAACTTAAACATTTTAAAGACTTAATTAGATCACTTGAGGTTCCAGATTAATAGAATAATGTGTGGATCTCAATTGAGTCTAGAATTGAATATCCACATGTAGAAGTAAATGCTGGCCCATATTCACAGACCTGTGGGTTCTAACAGGACTGACAGTGTTAATAGGTAATAATTTTAAAATCTGTTAACTCTGAAAGCTGAGGTCTACAGCTCATAAATAGCATCAGTTGAAGTCCCACTAATTCTGTGATATTTAGAGTTTATTCAGGATCCTGTTAGGGTTGGTGAAAACCTTTACCTTCATCTTCATTCTCCTCAAAGATATCACACATGTCTTTCTTGCAGAAGAGCTTCTGAGTTGGTCAAAAGGGTTGGCCATTCTTATGGCTTTAGTTTGAATACTGAAATTTATTTGAGTATTCTTTTTACATATACATGGAGTTCACTTATATTGGGGCTTGGCCATTGTTTATTTAGTGCTAAACAAAAGACAGAAGACCTTTCTAAACTGTTTGTTGAGAGAATTCAGTTAGTAGCTCCAAATCATTGTGAAATTGTGAGCGGAAGGAGCAGAATTTCAGTCCATTTGTATATTAACTTTTGAGGTTGCTAAAGATTCTACCACTTCAAAAATGTTCTGCTGAAATATCTGATATATTTACCACAGGAACCATAGCTTCATGAAAGTCAAAAAACTCCCATACTTATCATAATGTCTGGCACCCAGTAGGCATTTAAATGAATGAATGAATGAGTGAAAAGAAATTAAAAGAAAACACCCAAATGGAGCACACTTTGAAACATATCTGAACACTATTTTAATAGTTTTTTAATACTATGTGTAGACTGCAAATATCACCAAACCAAATAAAATGCCATGCAGTTTATATACTTTAAAATCAAATTGTTGAACAGATTATTTTGTTTTATGATATTATTTATAACTCACTCAATACTCATGTAAGTTCATGTGGAGGGAGAAGGTTGAATATGCTGAAAGTGTAAAAAAAAATGCAAAAGAAAAATCATCATTTCCCAGTGCTATAGGGTTGCTGTTCCTTTTTCATTTAAAATGAAATGTATCTTTAATAAAAAATAAGAATTGATATTTAAACATGCTTTGTTGTATGTGAAATTTTTGTTTTATTTCTTTTTTAGCCAAAGAATTCTTTTGTAATTGCAATAACTACAAAAAAACTTAAAAAAAATAAAATAAAAAGAACTGAAATACCTGAAGGCTATTATTTTGTAAAATTAAAATATGAAAAATGTTAATTTTACTCTAAAGTAACCTTAGATACATTACTTACTTTGTATCTTGGATGAAAAATAATGAATACTTTTTATAGATGCTTTTTAATTTTTTAGTTCATCTTGAGGATATAGCCTAACAAATCTGTACAACAAAATATTTTTCTCCACATTTTCATAACAATTACTAAGTTACAGCTTTAATGAACATGTCACTGAAGTCTATTAAATAGTAACAGGATGTAGATCTGTGTTTCTCTCTGAGGTGCATGGTAATTTACTGGAGTCTTAGATTAAAATTGCCCAATTCTTTTTTAGAATAAATGTTTTTCTTCAAGGAAAAAGGAAAGGAAAATAGAATGTAGGAATTAAGACAAATTCTGCTTTTTATCCATTTCATGAACCTATGAATCACAGCTTGAAGCCTCCCGTGCATGGTAGAGTAGGTAGTGCTTAGAGCAAGGTTGTAATCACTGAGGGGAGAATCATGATTCCACCAGGTTCTAATTGGAAATCTCATTCATGACTCTGTGACTCTGTTTCTTCATTGGATGGAGGGGGAATAATAACAATACCAAACACACAGGGTTTAGCTTGTCAAGTTCCTGACAGACATCCTGGTGCTTCATACCATTGAGCTCTCTATTCGCCATCATTTCCCTAGGTATGAATGAATTGTAAAGCACAATACACTCAAAAACCTGGTGTTCCACGATCTAGCTTTGACCCTATCTTAGAAGATAGATTATCAGAATCAGAAGTCCCAACTGCAAGCTTCACTGCCTGACTTACTCAGGAAGTACGTAAATAGTAACCGTAGCCCCACCTGGAGTCAGTCACCTGTTTCAGTGTTTGTTTTGTTGCCATCTGCTTAAGACCTTGAACTTGCCTCTTTGCCCTCCTATTTCCAGACATTTGGTGGGTCACTTTTAAACTGATTCCTTCGGCGCTTCTTTCCCTGGTAATTTCACAACTTCTTCTAAGAAAACAAGACTCATGGTAAAAATGGTTGTATAGAAAAACACTTTAACAGACTTAAAAACTGAGTCCATGGAGAGAGAGGGGTGAGTCAGAGGCCCACCCTATCTACATCCCTTCCCTCACTGGCCTATGTGGAACCCTTCGCCTCTCTGGGCTTTAGTTTTACCACTTGTAACCCTCAAGGAAAGAATGAAGCTGCCATTAAGGAAAGGGATAGGTCAGAAGATTTCCTCTTTCTCTGGGGCTGCTTCTTAGCCCTTAGAACATCTCTACAGGGTCATCTGCAGGAGAGAAGAGACGCTGCTTCACTTTTCCCTGCTTGCCACGCTCACATCCTTGAGGCCCTCAGGGCGAATCTCATTAAGTGCTTCCTGTAACTCGGTCTACACCACTTTCTACAAGACACTGTGGATTTGATTCACCTGTGATCGCTGAACCTCCACCCTATATAATTCTGTATGTTTTCTTCCCAGACCTCTCCCCCACCTTCCCCATTCCTGGAAGCTGTCTCCTGTGCTCCCCGAGCTCATAGCCAGTAGCCAGCCAAATCCCCCGTCCTTGACCTCCTTGAAGCACTCCCTGCACTTTCTTGGCCTAACTGGATTCTGATATGTTTCTGTCTCTCCTGCCCTTGGAAGTGGTGCTGGTTTCCTCTCCTGTACCTCACACTTGTTGGATTAGAGATGGGGAAGTGTTCTCCTCACTTCTCATTGCTGATTCCAGACCATTTTCCTTTCTTCTTCCCTAAAACTCTGAGCTTCGATCTCTTGGTATCTGACTATATTCTCCATTGCCCCTCTCTCTCAGTAATTATTGATGTTTTATCTTTTCTCTCATATCTTAAGTTTAGCCCTTGGGTCCCTGTCATCCTCTCTAACACTTGTGATTCTTGGTGATTTTGGTATTCAGATAAATAAACTCACAGTTCCTGGGGCTCTGGTCCTCCAGCGATTGGCCTTCTATCATACTACATCTATTCTGAATGGTTATGAACTAGAGAACCTCCTCTAGCCACACCCTATCACTTCAGTTATCACTCCGCGTTAATTCATATAAGGGGATTAATTCACTGATTGGCTCAAGACACTCAGAACCCAATCATTTCTCCTCTGAATTCTTGAATTATCTCACATGTGAGCTCTTGGGAGATACTTCACATCCAATTCATAGCAAATTTAATTTGCTTATATGTATTTTTTATTTGTATTAGAGAAATTGGCGTGTAATTTTGCTTATTTATACTATTTCTGTCAGGACTTGATATTGAGATGATGGCATTGTACTGTGCGTTGGAAAGTATTTCCCCATTTTCTATTGCTTGGATAAATTTGTGTAAGATTGTATAGTTTCTTTTCTTAATGTTGGGGGAAAATTGCCAATGAAGTTACTTAGACAGGAGATTTCTTTATATGGAATCATAAAATCACAGATTAAATGCTTTAATGAAGTTAGAAATGATGAGACTGCTTTCATCTGTCAGTTTTAGTAAGTTGTATTTATAGAGATATGTCTCAATTGTCAAAAGTATTGCCACAAATTTGATGGTAATAACATTTGCATTGATGTCTCTGTTTTCATTCTCAATATCAATTATTTGGTTCTCTCTCCCTCTTTTCTTCCTTCCCTCCCTCTGTTACCTTTCTCTGTGGTCATTTTTGTGTGGATCTGTTAAATTTATTGTTTCCTTTTTTGAACCACTTTTTACTTTTGCCAGTCTTCTCTATATTACATTGCTTTCTACTTCATGAATTTTTGTTATTATTTTCTGTTCTTCATGTTGTTTACCTCTGAGTGAATACTTTCTTTTTAGGTACCAATATTTGCTATTTGATGTCATTTCAACGCTTACTCCTAATAATGACATTTTCTAAATATGAATATGTATGGTAATGTTGCCTAATGAGTGTGGTGGAACCTTCTTTCTATAAAATGGATGAGACTCTTGTTAGGACAAAAGTTCCCTTTAAAAATATCCCATAAAGTGCTAGACATATGGAATCTCAAAAAGTACTTTATAAATGGCTTTTGTTCCCTAAGAAGATAGTCTAAAATAAAATCATCATTATTGGATTCATATCATAGTAAGATCAATTGCAAATTTCCAGGTTTTAGTTTTTCATTATAAAAAGCACATGCAACCATATTAAAGAGCATTCTTTTCCATTAATGCCACCACTTCTTTGCAGCCATGATTAATAACTTGGTTAATTCCCTTATGATTTTCATCTCCTTTGTGTCTTTTTAAAACCTGCGGCTATGTGAACATTTTTTCTAGTTGTCTATTGTAATGATTTCATTAATTGAACAAAAATGTCCACTTATCTTCTCCCAGTGCTTATAAGAGAATGCTCCCCTTGTGTCCCAGTGCAGCACCCACCCCCCTCTAGCTTCCCCATCTGCCTACCCCACCAGGGGTGGCTGGGTTTCCGAGGAAGAAAAGCCATACTTCATTCCTTCCCTCTGACACTGTGTGAAGGCAGCTCAAGGAAGCAAGGGATGGAGGGACAACCCGCCCATTTTGGAAATAGAATTTAATTGTTTAAAATAAGAAAATAGATTTAGTTTTGTGCAGGAATCCACTTTATCACAACAAGTGGCACGGAGAGTGCCTGTCTATGTACATTCAGTCTACAACAGCTTGTCCTTTGAAGTCTATGGCACCCGGTTCCCCAAATTTTATTGTGATCATCAAATGCCTTCTCATAAATATTTTCACTTACTGACACAATTTTAATTATTGTTTTATAGCAACATGATTCAAAAATGTTTTCAAAAGCTGACATTTAATATATTTAAGTTATCTTATTAGTTTTTGCTGCAGTGGCTATTCAAAAATTAAAGCTAAAGCTTTCTAATAAAATAATGGAATAATTTTTTTAATAAAATAAAAAATGGCATAATTTGTGTCATACCTCACTGGTAACAAGTTCCTTTTATATGTGCTCTCCTTTAATTCTCACAGGGTCTTTGAATAGCCAATGTAAATTTTTCTCATTTTACAGATGAGGGAACCTAAATATCAGTAAGTTTATGTGTGGCCAGTTCAAGTCTTATAACAAAGATTAGTTTTTTTTTTTTTTCTTTTACCATGGTAAGGGTGGAATCCAGGGCCTCATACATGCTGGTCAAGCACTCTACCAGTGAGTTATACTCCCAGCCCAAGTATCACACTCTAATTCCCATTTCTTTCTTTAATCCATGTTTTTTGTTATTACTACACATGTGCATGCATGCACGCACACACATGCACACACACACACATATATATATATATATGTTCATATTGTCTTGGATGCATTTATGAGTTATGTTCTTTGGTAATGCTAAAAGTGGAACATTTCAAGGCAACAGAAAGTGATTCAGTGGACAAGGGGCTCATAAAGTATTTTGTGGTATGGGCAAGGTTGTGAGCTAATGGGTAGTATAAAAATATATACTATTTTGGCCATTTTTCTCCATGTGCTGTATGTAACTATGGTGTTTCTTGTTACTTAACGTATTTTTATAATTATATTTTTAATCAGTCCTACGAATTTTACCAATATGGTTATTTCATGTTGGACAACTTTGGAGCATTAGCTTTTATCTTGAATTATAAATTAACTTCTATTGCTCTTTCAGTTTGTATAACAATATAATAGGAAAGATACCTTTTCAGATGATATCCCACTGTTCATATTAATGGATAGTTCATAAAAACATAAGAGTTTTATTATTTGAAAACACATCTTGCCTCATCTTTTTTAGGAAAATGTGAAAGATATTTTTAATGTGCCAAATTCTAAACAATCAAAAATTTTCATGCTGGGAGAAATGAATGCTGTGAAATTAAGTGTTCAGCAAATCTCTAAGAGAGACTTGTGAGATAAAAGGAAAACTGTTTTCCGACCATTACAATAACACACCTGTCTTGATCGAGATAGCTCTTTTCTTACTGTATACTTGTCAGCAAAAGGAAAACCACCAGAGTCTAGCTAATTTCTGAAATTTCAAGAGAGATTGAATACATAGTCAATAAGTAATGGTATCAGCAAGTGGATTACAGATGTTTCTTTTCTGAAGTAATCTTGAGACAGAACATTTACAGTTAGATTAATTCATTTATATATCCTAAACAAGATTGTGAGGACATTTAGTCCAGTGATGTTCCATAGAAATAAAATGCAATACACTTATAACTTAAATTTTTCTGGTAGCCACATAAAAAAGTAGAGAAACACTTGAAATAAAATTTAAACATACACTTTATTTAACCTAATACGTACAAAATGTATCATTTCTATATGTGATCAATATCAAAAATTATTAATAACCTATTTGTATACTTCCTTCTTACCAAGTAATTGAAATCTGTCATATAACATTTAGCATGTCTTTCTTTGTGTGTATGATGGTGGGGATTGAACCCAGGGCCTTGTGCATGTGAGGCAAGCACTCTACCAACTGAGCTATATCCCCAGCCCTAACATCTCTTATGCTAGGCACATTCCAAGTGCTCATAGGCATACAGGGCTTATGATTTAATATTGACAGCATAATTTTTGACTGTGATTCCAAGGACCTTGGCCATTTATTTCTGTGTTTGTATTGCTGTTATAATGCATGGAACATAGTAAATGTTCATTCATATTTAAAAAACATTTGGGGGTTGTAGAAGGACACAGTACCTTTATTTTATTTATTTATTTTTATGTGGTTCTGAGGATCAAACCCAGTGCTTCACACGTGAAAGGCATGCACTCTTAAGATGGAGCTACAGATCCTTTTACTAGCTGATGACCTTGGTTAGGGAACTTGATTCTCCCTAACCTGGGCTCATTATAGCAGTGAAGATATTTGCAACTGTCTTTTAGAATTATTGTGTAAGAAATAAATGAGCACAGTACAGGTGAAACACCTTAGTTTTCTTTTCATACCTTTTCTTTATTTAATCTGAAGTCATAAGTCAGATGATTTAATCTATTTGTCCCCATTTATATTAGATTTTATTAATTACCCCACCAAACTTAGGACTCTTTTTTTCCCCTCCAGTTACAACTGAGTGGAAAGAAACTAGAATCAGAGAGTAGGAGGTTCTTGGCATCGAGACTATAGCCAAGGACAATTATGTTAAATTGCTTAGCATGCTGTGGAATTAATTGCCCATGAGCTTAATTATAAATACTTAATTTATAAAACAGCCTCTATAAATGTACAGGTCCACATTTAGATATATGAACATTTTGGTAAAGAAGTGTCAGTCTGATATCCAACTTAAAACTTTAATGTCAGCATCACTTCAGATCTTCTCAGCTTCTCTTCTGCTCAGGCTGACCCATGGCTCAGAGAATTCAGAAGAAATAGGGGCATGATCTGTTCTTTTTTGGCCTGTACTTATATACACATGCAGAATATAATGAGCATGCAGAAGGGTGCAGGAAATGTGATACATACGTGAGCTGGAGGCTGGCTTCATAGCATGCCACCCTTCAGTCAGTCACTCAGGGCCTTACCCTCAGAAGGGGTTTTACCCTCGGTGCTGGCCTTCTTGACTTTCAATCACTTTGACTTTACTTCTGTGTTTTGTAAGTGGGTCTGATGGAATAGTAGAGCATGCACCGAAGCCTTGACTCCCAGTTGGTTCTGCCTCCTGCCACCCAGGGACAGGCTCTTGGCCACCTGCTTCTGGGGTTCAGCCCAGAGACTCCAGTTGCTTTATCCTGAATGTGGGCTTGGGTGTAGGAGCAAGGAGGTCTGGGGTGGGTGTGGGGGTCTGCATTCACCTGGCAGGTATCCCCAGTGTGAAGGAAGCACAGCAATATAGCCTAGAAATAATGCCCTGACCGGTGGAGAGAGACTGCTGAATGAATGAATGAATGAATGAAAACCACTTTTTTTTTTAAACAAAGAATTCCCAGTTTTATTTGTACAGTGTGCTATCAATTAGGTAGCAAGTTCTGGACTGATGTGAGAATAAAGCAATCCCTGTGTAAGAACTGCATGGGTCATAAAATCGAATACTGTTACCCACTAAGGACCCCACCTATTCCTTAACCTTACCTCTTCCCAAATAAAATGCTTGTTCGTGTTTCACAGTTGACTATCAGCTTTAGTAGTGGTGGACTACTGCTAGATACTAATTTCTGTGTTTTCTGTCTAGTTTTATCACCCAGAGTGATGGTATTATAATTATTTTTTGTGTGTATGTATGTGTGTGGTACTGGGGATTGAACCTGGGGGTGCTCTACCACCTGGGTACATCCCCAACCATTTGTATTTCTTATTTTGAAACAGGATTTTGCTAAGTTGCCCAGGCTGGTCATTTTTGCCTATCTAAAAAAAAAAAAAGTGTGTAAATACCTCATGCCTCATGTATTTTGTGTGTCATGCCTGTTTTGCTCAGCATCGCTGATGAACTTTGTCATGGGTATGAATGTGGTAGCTGGTTTATTTTCACTGCTATGTGGCGTGCCTGTTCAAAAGTACACCATGAAGCATTTAGTATGCTGTTGATGGACCATTTGAATTGTTTCCACTGGAGGATTGTTATGAACACTACCTGTCTTGTGGTGTGCATGTCTAAGAGCTTCTTTCTCTAAGGTATATCAAGAGGAGGATTTTCTGATTCTGGGTGATATTTATTTTTAAAGTCTCAGAAGTGCCAACTTTACGCCAAGGTTGGTACTTACTCATATCCTCATTTGCAAAAAAATGTACTTTCCCAGTCTTTCACATCTCCATTAGTTCTTGGAATTATAAAGCCCCTACACTTGTGCCAATTAGTTGCAATAAGTTGTTTTTTTAGAACTTCATTTTAATTTTATTTCCTTGAGGTTGGTTACTTCTTTCATATGCTTTTCAGCCTTTTAGATTTCCTTTTTTGAAACCTTGTTCAATTGCCTTTTTCCATTTTTCTCTTGGGTTTCTCCTTTTTTTTATTGAATTGTAAAACTTCTTCATAAAATATTCTGAACTGCGTCTTTGTCTGTTGAAAGAAAAATTCTCCAGCTCTTTATTGCTCTTCTTATGTACTCTTTTATGGTGTCTTCTGATCGATAAGAATTGAATTTATAAATGTTGCCTTTATAGCTATTTCTTTTTGTGCCTTGTTGGTGAAACATGAAATTTTTTTCTTACTTCAAGGTCAATTAAATAATGTCTATTATGATCTAAATTATTATTTTTTTATGTTTATAAAATCAGGCTTTTAAGATCCTTGGAGTATATTTTTGTGCAAAGTGTAAGAGAAGTGTCCAGTTCCATTCTCTCCCCATCCTCTCTACCTACTGCTCAATAATTATCACAGAATATTTGCTGAAAGTCCTCCTTATCTGTAGGGCCACCTCTTTCAGTTTTCGTAAAGACATAGATCTATTTCTGTGCCCTTGTTCCATTTCATTAACCTGTCCTCTGGTTTTCAAAGAGTACAACACTCATAATCACCATGTGTTTTTAATAAATCTTTTAAAAAATATTTTTAGTTATAGATGGACACTGTATCTTTATTTATTTTTATGTGGTGCTGAGGATCGAACCAAGTACCTCACACTTGCATGGCAAGCGCTCCACTACTGAGTTATAGCCCCAGTCCAGATAATAAATCTTTTGTCCAGTGGTCTAGCTATTGTAACAGAGGCCAATTCCCATAGCAGTTAAAATTCCGTGAGTAGAAGACTTGGGTTCTTTTTCATTATACTTAATTTTGACATGAACAATAATAGAATTTGTCTGTCTCTGTTCTACCCACCATCTACCACTCCACTAATAGTTATGCTATTTCTGTTTGTGTATACCTTCATACTTGAACTATATGTATTTTGAGTCATGTGACTTATTATTTCCAAATAATAACTTTACCTCTTGCCTATGAAAATCAGCTACTTGCACCACTTATCAACTTCTTTTCCTCTTTCAGAATTGTTAGTTGTTGTGTACGAGTTGTGAGACCTGTGCTAGAAAAAATCTTATATCACACTCATTTTCTTGAGAAGTTTTTAGACTTTGCTCTACTGCCTTCTAGCCAGGGGCTTTGCCATTTACAGGCAAATTGTCCTTCTTGTGTGCCCATTCAAAATATCTGTTATTTTTGAATTCTAGTAATAATACATCAATATGTGGCGATTTTTTTTCTTCTAAGAGAAGGTATATCCTTCAATTTGAAGATTCTAATCTTACTTTATTTCACTGTTTCTTCAACTATGAACTTCATAATATTTTGTTCTTTTATTTTCTTTTTCCTTTTTATTATGTCTATTATTTTTCTTGGAATCATTTTGAACTCTTTCTTTATTGTTTCTCATGTTGTTCATGTCTATCCTATTTTCAATTTCTAATCTTTAATCTTCATTTTTGCAAATGATTTTATTTTTTCCCTTTAAATTCTTTGTTGGACTCTGTCAGCCCAACTGATTATTTCGATTATTTCTAATGTCTCACTGTATCTTTCCTCCTCTAATTATATTAAAAATTATATATATTTAATAGTGGCAAGTTACTTTCCCTCCCCCAAAGCACTGGGGTTTAAAACCAGATTGCTCTACCTCTACCTATACCCCCAGACTTTTTCTTTCTTCTTTCTTTCTTTCACATGTTCTTGCTGAGTTGCTCAGACTGGCCTTGAACTTATGATCCTCCTGCCTCAGCCTCCTGAATATTTGGCATTACAGGCATGCATCACTGTACCACATTCCCAAAACACTTCTCAGTCATAATCTTTAGTCAAAATGTTCATATTGCTGGTGGCAACATTTTTTAATCCTTTTTTAAGCAACATTTTCCATTTTCCTCATGATATTCATCCATCGGAACTGTTTTGTTCCCTTTCTATTTTATTTATTTCTGCAATAGTTTTCACATATATTTTAGGCCAGTTCATTTTTTATTACTCACTTAGAATGTGATGAGTTATTTCTAGACAAGCTGTTTGTAGGATGCTTCTATATGAGAATAGCTGGGGTAGTGTACCGGGAAAATGGGGAACATTCTTAATGGCACAGGTTTGTGTGTGCGCATGAGTTCTTTGAACTTTATTGCTTATGGCCATTTTATTTCCATACTGATAGACAGTTCTTGTTGTTGAAGTCTTTCTTTACCTGTGCTTCAACTAGATGTTGAGCCCTGAAAGTGCAAATAATCTGTGAGAGTCTTCATCAACTCCACCATCCCAATGTCTTGAGTGCTTGTGAAAATGACGTCATCCAGGGTGCTTATGGATTTATTCCTATTTTCCCAAATAGATTTGCTTCTCAGGATGTGGCTACTTATTTTAGAGACCTGTTCTCTGCTTTGTGGGCATTTTAAACTTCCTTATCTTCTGCTCATAATTTATCTTTCATTTATATTAAGATTTTTTTTATCAGATAATGTGCCTCAGAGCAATGAATATCTTGTCATTTCATTGAGAAATTTGCATTTTGGGACATATAAACTGAACAGAAAACTCTCAAAAGAAGTAGTACAAATGGCTAACAATTACATGGAAAGAATATTCAACATATTTAACCATCAGGGAAAGGCAAATCAAAACTACACTGAGATTTCATCTCATTCCAGTGAGAATGGCAAGCATTAAGAATACGGATAATAATAAATGCTGAAGAGTTATCTTTCCCTCTTTATCAGAGGGAAAAAGGAACTCTCTCATACACTGTTGGTGGGAAAATAAATTACTTTAGCCACTGTGGAAATCCCTATGGAGGTTCTTCAAAAAGGTGAAAATAGAAGTACCATTTGATCGAGCCATTCCACTCTTGAGTATTTACCCAAAATAGTTAAAGTTAGCATATTTTAGAAATGCATGCATAATCATGTTTATTACAATGCTGTTTATAGTAACCAAGGTATGGAACCCACAAAGGTATCCACCATTAGGTGATGTATTAAAAAATTATAGCATACACACACACATACAGACACAGACAGACACACACATACACAATAGATTTTATTCAGTTATAAACAAGAATGAAATCATGTAATTTGCAGAAAGTGGATGGAAATGTAGACCCTAATTTTGAGTGAAATAGGAGGAAAAAAAGTATTGTGTTTTCTCTCATGTGTGGAAGCTAGAAGGTAAAAACAAAAGGGACTCCATGAAATTGCAAGGGAGACCAGTAAGGTAGAGGAAGAGGGCTGGGGGAAGGAAGGAGGGTAGGGAAGTGGAGGTATTTGGGAGTGAAATTGAATATATTATGCACAAATATACCACAATGAAACCTAGCTTGCTGTATAATTAATATGCACCAATCAAAAAGAAGTTTTCACTAATGATTTTTATTATTGAATTTGGATTATTTTCAAGAAGAAGAGGGACAAAACCTGTATTTTTCCTTCACAGTTTTGAGTAACTGAAGCAAATGACATGGAAGGCAGCCTCCCTGAGAGAATTAGAGTTCATACAAGAATATTCAACATAAAACATATTATCAATTTGTATTTTTATTTTATTTTAGATGATATTCTGTAACCTCCTCAAAAGTTACTTATAATATGTAAAATTAAAATGACCACTTTAGTAGGATGTATTAGTTTCTTAAGGCTGCTATAACAAATTACCCAAACTGGGTAAATTCATTATCTTACAGTTCTAGAGATGAGACAAACCAAGTTGATACCCTCTATGTAAGAAGGATCCTTCCTTGTTTTTTTTCCAGCTTCTGGCAGACCCAGCTGTTACTTGGCTTGTGGCAACATAATTCTAGTTTAACTCTTTTTGGTCTGTGTCTCTTCTCTTGTAAATAAGGACATGAGTCATATTGGATTAGGGCACCCTTGTCTAGTATGACCTTATCTTAACTTAACTAATTATACCTACAATAACCTTATTTCCAAATAAGGCCACATTCTCAGGTATTGAAGATTAGAACTTCAACATGTCTTTTGGGGGAGCACAATTCAATCTAAAACATAGGGCCTACTATCTTTTGGTAGTTAGCTGATCATTAGCAGTATCTTTTGGGTTAGCTGATTATTTTAATTTACTGTCTATTTTTTTTAGCAGATATCTTTAAAAATTTATTTTTAAGCAGGTTTGTGAAACAACGCTTAAAAAACATAAACATTCTGCTTTTTAAACATTTTCAAACCATTGAGATATGTCAATTTCTTTGTTTTAATACTATGTTTAAATTTATATCTTGCTTGAGTAAAAAATGTTTGGAGACTTGCCAGTTGTTATATCAGGAGACTTAATATGGTCCAACATTTTGAGCTATCTATTTCATGAACAGATAAATACTTATAAAAGTCTATAAAAATTGTTATGATTGAGTCCAGAAAAGGGAGAGACTGGAATAGTGCTTTGTTTTATTGTGAGTAAATGAAATACATTAAGCTTTAGTTTTAATAATTTGACAGTTCTAATGGGGTATTTATTTCATTTAATGAGGGAGAATGTTTTTTTTTGATAATCATTCCTTTTGAAATGATAAAAATATTGGAGAAATGTTTTTTAAAATATCATCTTTAAAAATCATTGAAGGTTTTAAAAAGACAGTAGAGAGTGTCACAGGTTGGTTTTTGACTGAGCACCATATTTGGAGTGGGAAGCCGAATTTTGCAGAGCCAAACCTGTTTATGGAATTTCAAAGGCATTATTGTGTTGATAAACACAATTGGAAAAGACAAGCATGTAGGCAAGGAGAGCAGGCTTGGGGCCTGTCCACATCATGAACACCCTCCCCACATTATGTTAGGGTAAGAACAAACTGGTCTATCAGATGACAGGAACTGTTTATTTATATATTTAAAGGATGCTTTGTTGCTGAACAGAAGAGGCATATGACAAAAAAAAGTACCCTGAGAAATTGTGTATTGTGACCACATACAGTGCCTTTCATGGGTTTGTAGCTTGGTAGGAGAACTTCAAATTATTAGTTTAAGATGACATCTAACTGGTAGTACCCCAGGTTGCTTGTTGAAAGAAATATGAATTTTACTGAGTAACAGGAACTTCCACAAATTATTTTTTAAGGGTGGTGACAAGTGAGTCAATAGTCGGTAAGTACATAAGGAAAGATTACAAAAGGTACAAAACAAACTGCAAAAATAGGCAAGACTAATACTTCAGTCAGATTCAGATATTGTCATGGTCAGTTTCAGATATTAATGCAGTTCCACTTTGTGTGGTCCAAGAAACGAATGAGTATGTGGAAATACCTGCAGAGAATAGGAAATTATAAAAAGTGACATATAAGTTGAAACTGAACCAGCAGAACTTGTAGAAATTAAAAATTAGAACTACATTGTCAATGGACATAGTGAGGAGCCTGTTAGAAGGCCAGGAAAGAGAACTAGTGAATGGGTAGAAAGGTTGTAGGGAGGAAGTGACCAGAATGCAATACAGAATGATGATAGGGAAATACGAAAGAGGAGACTGTGAAAACACCGAGAAGGCTCTACACATGTGGTCAGCGCCAAGAGTCACCTGGCTATGGATGTGGTAGAGGCAGTATCTAAAGAGAGAATGGCTGAGAGTAAATCAGAACTGATGAAAGAACTTGATCCTTAGATTCAAGAAGCCCCCAAAATCCTAAATTAAATTAATAAAAGGTAATAAGCAACTTGAAATCACACTGAAGAAAAGAACCACTTTTAATAACCAGTGATAAGACAGAGGAAAATTATTTCCAAAGTCAGGGCTGTTGAGATAGCTGATTTCCAACAGTGATTATGGAAGCCTGGAGATAGTGGAATAGGACCCTCCCTGTGCTTAATGAACATAACTGTCAATCTGAAAGTCTGTAGGCATGGTGGACGTCTTTCAGGAAGTTCAAGGCATAATTAGATGAATAAAAATTGAGGGTGTTCATAACCAACAGACTCTTAGGAAATACACTAAAGATGTAGTACAGGACAAGGAAAGTGATCAAGTGATCTTAGCAGGGAGAACTGAAATAGAAGGGAAGATATAGATTTTAAAAGCTCTACAGGAAAATAAACTGATGATATATCATATCAATTATAATGTCTAGTCAGTCTAGAGTATAGAATTAAAATATTAAATAGTGATTATGATCTATTTTATATAAATTAGCATATAAATTAATGTTTTCTAGGGCATTTGTTTTATTCATGAAGGTATAAAGTTTTTACATATGCATTTTAAAATATTTGTAATGTCACTTTTAAAACTACATAACTGTCAAAGTAGTAGAGCATGAAAATAATAGTAAAAAGTTTTTAACACAAATGACAGCAAAGTGCTGGCCACATGTGGATGGCTGGTAACTCATGTTGGTGTCAAGTAGAGTTAAATTTCTGTGATTGCACTTCTTAGCTTATTCTCCAGAGCGGGGCTACTAATACTCACTATGGATATCATTAAGAAATACTTAAATGTGCAAACAAATCTTGTTAAAATGCAGACTCTGGTTCAGCATTGGTCTTGGTTGGGACGGAGTATATTTTTATCACAGTCTCTAATATTGAGGATCGGGCTAATCCAAAGACCTTGCTTTCACTGGCAGAGCTCTAGAGAACCTCTTGCCCATGTGCACCAGGAGTGACAGCAGTATTTATAGCAGCATTGTCTGTAATAATATTTAACTGGAAATAATTCAAATATCATTGATAGCATAGTACACAAAAATGATAGTAAACTATAATTTTATAATTTACAATTTTGCTATATAGTAAGATTATATAGCAAAAACATAGACCACTTGCATCTATATGTACCCACATGAATCAGTTTTATAAACATAATGTGAACAACAAAGGCAAAACACGGAGAATTTTAGTAAATTAAGTTTAAATTAAAAGGTAAAATGAAGCTTTACAATTGAATGCCATTGGCAAATTTGTATAAAAAACCACAAAGATGTATTTACAAGAGGCAGGAAAATGGTTAGTTCTTGGTGAAGGGAAAGTTCTTTGACTGGAAAGCAGATTCTACGGTGGTATTTCTGCTAAATGACTTGCTATTGGTTAAAAACTGTATGGATATTGTTTCTCTCTATTTTGTAATCATAGATTTTAAAAAGAACAAATTTCTCTGAGAAAAGCAATGCTAAGCACCTATTCTGCTCCATGCATTGGGAGCAGGAAATTTTAAGGTGAGCAGCTGGCCTAGTTTGATCTGGACTCAGAGGTTTCCTCAGAGCCATATCTTTCAGTTCTCAAATGGAGACAGTCTTGGGCAAACTTCACACCTTTACCACAGAAGAGACCATTGACTCCAGTGGAAAAACCTGAATACCTCATCAGTTGTTGTACAATTATGATGGAAAATATATTAACAATAAAGTACATAGTCTTTAAAACAGGTCTTAGAGCAAGAACCAGGCTAAAACTCAATGGAAAAATTTATTTGGAGCTTGTGGTTATATCATCTAGAAAAGGCCACAGCAGTTGAAGAGCTCAAGTTTCTTGAGAAGCTCCTGGCCACCCAGTATTTTCCTGTCTACCCAGTCTCTCTGGCTATTTGGGCAACGTCTAGATTTTGACTGTTGTATGAGTCAACTTTCTATCAGTATAATGATATACCCGAGATCATGAACTTATAAAGGTAAAGGTGTATTTCAGCTTACAATTTGGAGATTTTAGTCCGTGATGGGCTGATGCTGCTATTTTGGGCCTATGGTGAGGCGGTACATCATGTCAGGATATGTGGCAGAGCAAACCTTCTCATTTTGTGGCCAGGAGATAAAAGGGAGGAAAGAAAGTGCTGGGGTTCCAATATCCAATGGAAGGGAACACCTCCAATGACCTAACTTCCTCCCATTAAACCCCGCCTCCTTAAGATTCCACCATCTCCCTGTAGCACAGTCAAGATACAAACTCTATGAAACATGTCCCCCTGCTATACCTTCCTGATTAGATTATAGGTTATAGGGATCTCAAAAGGGGATGTGAGTTCCCTGAGACCATGGAACTCAGAGGTCTAGCTCCTCAATTTTTTTTTTGTCCTCCTTTGAGAGACACAAACCCTTCCGCCCCTGCTTTGATATCCAGCTTAAATGTCCCATCATCTATGAAAGTTTCTCTGGCCTCCCTCTGGTGGAGTTTGTCTATGAGTGAGCTTCTAATGTCAAACTGTTATAACACTTACTACAAATTGGTAGTTTTCTTCATTTCTATTTTCCCATTAGAGTACGCACTTCTCAAAACCTGGGACCATGTCTTGTTCATCTTGTATTCTTATCACTTAATACATGCCTGACACATAGTAAAAGGTCAGTATTAGTAAATGTGAAATGAATACTTGCTGAGGTTGTAGACAATAAATTTATGTATATGCTAGGTGCTAGAATCAGTTTGGCCTAAAGAAAACCATGCTATGTTATTATTCCTTTATATAGTAAGCATTGCCTGATTGATTGAGGGTAGCTGTGGTAAAGAACATTTTGATTAAAAAAAAACCCTCTTTTTTAAAAAATAAAATAAAATCAACCCTGATCTGTAAACTACTTATACTTATTGAATATTAATATCTTAGAACATAAACTGCTCTAGGGCAGTGATGTGTTATATGAGAGTTCTGCTAAGTAATGACCACATTTATTAATCCTAATTAAAAATAATAACTGATGTGTTTTCTTCCCAGTACATATGGCAAAGAGTAATATAGATTTTATGGACCAGTAGACATGTTGGGACCCTGAATATATTTTTGAATCTATCTTATATCTGAGAATAACTATTTATTACTGTGTCCTAACTCATAGGGAAGCCAAAGTCAGTCATTATTTGAATTTAATATCCTGGAACAATATTCTAGCATTCTAAAATGTACTTTAAACCAATGAGAGTCTCTGTTGTCTTTGGATGGTTGAGCTTTGAAGGAGCTTCAGAATTTCCTGTGCAGTACATGAGATGAGCTTATACTTAGACAGATGAAGGTAATAACTGTTGAGATCACAGAATATCCCTTCTTTGCTGAAGAGGGAAAAATACTTTTTGTCATTCCTGACTGCTTTGCAAGAGGTAAAATATTTCATTGCTTTTAAGTTGGAATTAATTTATAGCAACTATTGAAAGGATGTATTCAATTACACACCAATGGGTATGAAAATGGATTTTCTATTTTACAACCCCTCATTTTTATCAGTTTGTGCTAAGCGAGGTCCGTTGGGAAATATAGTAGATGTATATAAGTGATGTTTCTTTCAAGCATTTCATACATATGAATCTTTAAACATGAGATAGTGAAACTGTGCTGGCAAAATATACTACAGTTCTATGCCTTAAAAAAAAAGCAAAGGCAGTTTGACTTGAAGGTTTACTGGGGCTTAGCAGTTCTTCAAAGTGCCATTTATTAAATGTCATACTAATTACTTGTACCATCAGTCCTATAAAGCAAATCTCTGTGCAAGCATTTTCTGAATATTTTTCCTTCCTCTATTCACTCTATGGAGTATTTCTTCTTGAGGATATATACTAATGTTTATACTTTGTCCTGACACTTACAAAATATTAATTAATTTAGTTGGTTAATTTATTTATAGCAACTTTGGACCAATTTTTAGAACACACAAACAAGGTCTTATTTCTTAATTTGCTTTTTCAAAAAGGCAATTTCCTGAACAGATTTACAGTGTCTTTTATATCCAAGGTAATTTCTCTGGCATAAGTTTTAAAAATTGTAATTAATAATTCATGACCATTATAAATTATGTCATATAACACTTTTCAAACTTATCTTACTTAAAGAATAGAAATCCAAAGCATGGAAGTAAGGATAATATTTTTTTTTCTGCTTTTGTAACTTTTGGCTTCAATTCTACTGTAGGAAAAAATTGGGCAGGAAATTTTATTTTTAAAATATTTAAATGACTAATGCTTTCTCTCTTATTGTGGTTTAAAAAGTGAGACCATTTATTTCTTATTTACAAAAAGGGGGAAAGCACACAGACTTTAAAAATATTCTCACTTATGTCTTTCATGATCTTAAGTGCCTCTTAATGATTTTTATCTAGTTGTACTTGAATAAAAAATGTTTTTTCACAATTAATCTGTAGAGGATGATTTTTTTTAAAACAGTATTTTTTTTAAATTTTCAGTGTTTTGGAGATAGTACATAATTAATTAGATGAGGATTTTGTGTATGATTGTCTTTAAAAAATCTGTTTCCATTAGAATTAATAAATAGGTCTAGAAAAATCCTTTAGTAAAATGGCAAAATAACATTGCCATTGGCTTCTTTTATTCTTTTTAGTTGTAATTATTCCCAGTTTTCTATTAATTTTGTCAGATTTCGGTTAATTTGTAAGTCAATGAATATGAGAATAAATATTTTATGAGGGATGCATTAAGGATGTTGTCTGATTATTTAGAAACTTTTAAAATTTTTTTTTAGCTGTAGATGGATAATATCTTTATTTATTTATCTTTATGTGGTGCTGAGGCTCGAACCCAGTGCCTCACACATGCTTGGCAAGCGCTCTACCACTGAGCCACAACCCCAGCCCCTAGAAACTTTTAATATATTCTTGGCACCATTAAATTGCTTTTGTGTCAAACAAATTAAGGAAGATCAACAAGAGAAAATAATAGTTTTTTGTCTTATTAAGAAGGGAAGAGGAAATCCCTTTTTCATCTACTTTTCATGGTGAATATGAGTACCAGCTAAAGTTGCTTATGGAGAGGTTATTTATAAAGCATGAAGCACTAATCTTTATTCATTACTATTTTTACAATGAAGCATCAAATGCACAGAAATGCTCTATTTTAAGGAATGAATTACTTGAAAATTTTAACCATTTAGTATAAATAATATTGTTCTATAATTCCAAAAGAAATCTCATATTAATAAGTTTAAAACAATTACAGGAATTCTGATTTAAGTTTTTATTATTTCACTACCAAATGTATAAAATTTTAAAATAATTTTTAAGTGTTGCATCCAGATTGTTTTCAAAATAATTTTCTCCTTAATAATTTTATACATTTGCTAGTGAAAGAATAAAAGCTCATTCCCAGAAAGATCAACTTTGCTACTTTTATTTTGAAATGCTCTAATTTATTTTGTTATGCAAAAAGTGAACTTTTAATTAACAAACTACCCGAGTTAACTCCCTAGTACCAAAAAAAAAAAAAAAAAAGAAATTTACCTTTAAAATATTTGGGAGGACCTTATGACCTTTCAGGAAGATGACTCAAATTCTATTTCACACCACAACATGAATAATATAAATTGCTTGTGTGAAGATACTAAAAGAAGATGAATAGAATATTTGTCTTTTTTTGTTCATTGAAATATAATTTACATTCATTGAGGTGTTGAAATGTTCAGCTTTCAAATGTATCTTTAAAGCAGTTTTGGTAAACAGATATCATGACAAAGAACATTTCTGTTTCTCAGAAAGTTCCCATCTGCCCCTTCCTGATTCAGTTTACAATCCTCCATCTCCACAAGTAAATAGTGATCTGATTTCCATCATCATAGTTAATTGACTCTGTATACTGAACTACTTGCCAATTTGGGAGTTTCAGAAATATGGAATTACACAGTTTGTATGTTTTCCTGTCTGGCTGCTTTAATTTAGCATTATGATTTTGATTTTAGATTTATCCATGTTTTTGTATATATTAGTAATTCTATATTTTTATTGCTAAGTAGTATTCTTTTTTTTTTTTTTTTTTTTTGGTACCAGGGATTGAACTCAGGGGCACTTGACCGCTGAGCCATATCCCCAGCCCTATTTTGTATTTTATTTAGAGACAGGGTCTCACTGAGTTGCTCAGTGTCTTGCTGTTGCTGAGGCTGGCTTTGAACTTGTGATCCTCCTGCCTCAGCCTCCTGAGCTGCTGGCATGTGCAACCGTGATCAGGTGATGAGTAGTATTCTATCTGACTATATCACAGTGTATCAATACATTCTTCTGTTGATGGACATCTGTGTTTTCACTTTTCAACTATTATAAATAAAGCTTTCACTACCATTTATGTACAAATACTTGGGCATGTATTTTATTTTTTCTAGGATTAATGCCCTGCTTGTAGAAGAAACACTTTTCCAAAGTGGTGGCACCAGTAGAGACTTTCATCAGCTCTGTGAGAGCATTTCAGCTGCTCCACATCCTCTCCAGCATTTTATGTTGTCAGTCTCTTTCCTTTTAACCTTTGCAGTTGGGGTTTTAATTGTATTTCCTTGCTTGATGATTAATGATGCCAGCTACTTTCTCACATGTGTATTTTTCATTTGTCCATCTTTTGTGAAGCATCTGTGTCTTTGGCCCATTTTTTAAATTGGATATTTTTTGTTATGGTAGTTATTGATTTATAGGAGTAGGTGGATAGTCTGAATTTAAGTCCTTTGCCATGTGTTGTAATTACTCCATCTGTACATAGCCTGCTTTTTTAAAATTGCCTTTTTTAAAAACATTTAACTTTTAGTTAGTTGTAGTTGGACGCAGTACCTTTATCTTATTTATTTTTATGTGGTGCTGAGGATCGAATCCAGGGCCTCACACGTGCTAGGCAAGCGTTATCCTGCTGAGCCACAACCTCAGTCCATTTTTGTTGCCTTTTCTTAAAGGCAGCAAGTTTTATTTTTGATGAAGTCCAATTTTTCATTTTTTTAAAATGTCATGACTTATGCTTTTTGTGTCTTCTGTAAAAGTATTTGCTGGTCCCAAGGTTGTAAATATCTCATATATTTTCCTAGGAGCTTTGCTATTTTAGCTTTTATGTTTCTCCTTATGATCCATCTGAAATTGTTTTTTGTGAATGGTTGAAGATGACATCATGTGTTAGAGAGATTTTTCTTTCCCTATATTGAGTTGCTTTGGTGACTTTTTCTTTGATAGTATATGTGCAAGTCTAATTCAGGACTCTATACTATGTTCCACTGTTTGTATATCTTTTGCTAATAGCCCATTATCTTAATCCTGTAGGTTTATAGTAGGTCTAGAGATCATGTTGTATATGTTTTGATTTTTTTAAGAGAGAGAGACAGAGAGAGAGAGAGAGAGAGAGAGAGAGAATTTTTTAATATTTATTTTTCAGTTTTCGGTGGACACAACATCTTTATTTTATATGGTGCTGAGGATCGAACCCAGCGCCCAGTGCATGCCAGGCGAGCGTGTTACCACTTGAGCCACATCTCCAGCCCATGTTTTTGATTTTTTTAGATTATTTTTTAAATCTATTTTTGTTTTCTTTTCCAAGTAAAATTTTAATTTATCTCATCTATTTCTAGAAAAAATTCCTGTTGTGATTTTAATTGGGATTGCTTTTGAATCTATATATCAAATGAACATGTAGAATAGCAATCTTAAAATTAAGTCTTCAACCTATGGGTATAGTGATCTCTGTATTAATTTCTGTCTTTTTAATCTCCCAGCAACAATTATATTTTGAACTACATTTTTTATTAAGTTTATTCTTAATGCTTTGGAGTTCTTAAATGATTACAATTGATATCAAATTTTAATTCCTTTTTCTGAGTGTTCATGATATTGTATAGAATACAATTGACTTTTTGACCAGTTTTGCATTTTGTAACACTGCTAAATTTTAGTTCTGCTAATTTTCTTTCAGATTCATTAGGTTTTTCTACATATCGTTAATGCAAAAAGTTATGTCATTAATGCAAAAAGGCAATTTTACTTTTTTCTTTTCAATTTTTGTCAGTTAGGCTTTATTTGTTAACTGACTAGGAACTCTAGCACAATGCTGAGCAGTAGCAATGATTACAGACATCTTGTTTTAAATATTAGTCCAGGCATTTCATAGTTCACAAACATTTATGATGTTACTTCTAGGTTTTTGTTTTGTTTGGTAATATTCCTTTGTAAGGATAAGGAAATTTCCTTTCATTCTCAGGGTGCTGAAAACAAAATTTTAAAATTATAAATGTATGTTTGTGAGTTTTTTAAATGTTATGCATTTATTATTTTTAATGCATCTATTTAAAATATCATTTGGCTTTTCTCTTATTGCCTGGAATTACATTAGTTCATTTTCATATGTAAATCTAGCTTTGTGTTCTTGGCTATATCATGCTTTACAGATACTCGTGAATTCGATTTGCCAGCACTTTGTTAAGGACTTTTGTATGTATGTTCTTCGAGATCAGCAGGCTGTCACCTTCTTTCCTTGTAATATCTTGTGTAGCTTTGCTCTCAGGCTTATAACTGTTGAACTGAATTGGGTTTCTTGTCTCTCCCCTAGTGGCAGACAAATTTTTCCCAGAATCAGTGTAGCATCAGGGCCCTGAGTATCTTTCAGATTTTTTCCAGTAACAGCCAACCACAAGCTTGCATTTCTGTAGGACCCGAATTTGGGGATAGACTTTTCTAGGTTCTCCTGCCTCACCTCCAAACCAAGACAAGATTCACACACCTTCATCATAGATGTTGTCTCTCTCAGGTCTTGCTGCCTGGTTTCTAATCAGCACTGAGTCAAAGCCCTAAATAAAGCACGAGAGAGGCTACAAATGCTCCTTCTGTGTGGCATTTGAGGATTCTACACCATCAAGTTTGGGTGCGATTGACCTTTAAAGATCTAAAGTTTCCTTCTTATCTTCCTCGACAGTGGGTATCTTTTCTTTGATTTGCCTAATATGAGATAATTTGGGGGTTGTCTCTCTTTGGAGGAGCTTGTCAACCATACATTGCGGTTGATCAGGTTGCATTGTGATCATAGTTCTCTGATTGGCTCAAAAAATCAATTTTTTTTTATAGACCATCAGTCTTGTTCTTAGGGTAAAGTTGGGAAGGTGTTCCTTTGTGATTTTCTATATCTAAGTAAAAGTGTAAATCTGCATATCTTTTAAGATTTTGAAATGATGTTCTTTAATACTCCACCCCAAAGCTCTGCAATGTGTTTGATTTTCTATCTTTTGTTGTTTGGCTTCTGGGCTCTGCTTCTCAGGATCTCTTTCTTTTTTTTTTTTAAATGTGCTATGTTATTTCTTTTTTTTTTTTTTTTTTTTTTTAAGAGAGAGTGAGAGAGGAGAGAGAGAGAGAGAGAGAGAGAGAGAGAGAGAGAGAGAGAGAGAATTTTTTAATCAGGATCTCTTTCCACTCTTACTGGAATAATTAATGTGCCTTAATTTAGAAAGAATATAAAGATAGTTTTACAGTTGAAAGAACAAATAATTTTAAGTCAGAAACAGAGTTGAGGTCTCAGCAGATAATCAATGTATTCTGAACTTTTTCTTATTAGGATTGGGAGGTAATCCTTGTTTTTATCTTTCTATTGGGAGATATGAAGCTAAAATGAGAAGGTGTGTGTAGAAGATAATTTTTAATATGCTAAATAAATATAAGTTGCTGACAAGCTATTTTCAGAAAGAAGCACATATAATTAAAATTTGAATATCCTAAATGAATCTTTAATAGCTTAATATCCACAGTACTTTATGGCCTGTTGGCAGTAGATAGGAGTGGGCATATTTTATATATTAGGATAATTGGAAAATATTTATTGAGCATCTGCTGTATGAGCTAGATACATTGCTTGTTGAGATCACTTTGAGCAAGATAAATCTATTAAACTTCTATTACTAGATGAGAATGTAGTAAACAAGTAAGCAAATTTTGAATGGTTGGCTCAACCTGAGGTTGGTTATAGCCTTCGATCTTATATTTAACAAAACCACCTTGTAAAAACTTGGAGTGTTGCTTGGGAAATTGCTGAGATGAGTCTCCTTGTATCTTATTGTGCAATTCCATTCCCGATTTTTAAAAATTGTACTTCACTACATAGTAAAGTACTATTACTCATGCTTTATTTGGGTCTAGTCTCTTTTTCTGATAATTTAGATGTTCAATGCAAGTCACATTTTTTTGGAATAAATAACTTAATTTGTATATATTTGTGATATTGGAGATTGAATCCAGGGATGCATCCCCAGTCCTTTTAATTTTTTATTTTGAGACAAGTTCTTGCTAAGTTGATAGAGCTGGCCTCAAACTTGCAGTCCTCCTGCCTCAGCCTCCCAAATAGCTGGGATTAGAGGCATGCACCACCAATTTAAAAAAAATTCATGGAAAAAAAAGTAAAGAGACTAGGATGATAAATTGATGTCTACCCACAATCTAGCTCCAACCATTATAAACTCATGGCTAATTTTACTTCTTTAATTTATGCTACACCCAGTACTTCCTTTCTCTGTTGGGATTATTTGAACCAAACTCTTTAATACCCATCCATATTTTTCAGCTTGCATTGAAAAAGATAATCTCTTCTTAAAGTACAACTGAAAAAAAACCTCATCTAAAATTAATAATGCAATATTAATATTAACTAATATACACTAATTATTCAAATGGGTCTGTCTTATCATATTTTGATAGAGGTTTCATTCAAGTACAGATGGAGTATTTATGTCTTTTTTTTAAAGATAAAAACATTTGTTATAAGTATAGTGGAAGTAAAGATGACATCTGAATTTTGAAGGCAAAGAAATGTTGATTAAAGATTTTTTGTTGTTAATTCTTTAAACCGAATATACAAAGTTCAAGTTAGGTCTCTAAGTATACAGATAAATACTAGACATCAGCCATGTCTTAGAAAGAAGTTTTGATCTGTGGCTGCATTAAAATACAGGAAGTACTGACCCAGACCACAAGCACTGATATGTGTTCTGTCCCATGGTAGAGACTCATAGTTCATAGCCTCTGTGACCATTCATGTTCATGCATCAGCATCAGTCAGGTGACTTCAAGGAATATTCTTCTTAATACTGAAAAGAAAAAACCTTTGAGAATTATTTAACTTTTATTTTTTCATAACTAAGAGTAGGTTGAGGGTTATCTTTCTAACCACACAGTCACATTTCTTTGAATTCTATGCTTTTGTGAGTGGAGAGAAAAAGATGATGGTGTTACAGTGGGGCCTTGAACTTGGCTGTACTCTGGGAACCTAGAGATCATCTAGAATGAGCTTGGGCAGGGCCCATGGCATAGGCAAGTGTGGGGAGATGGGCCTCACTGTGCTTTTAGGTTAAGGCAAGCAGAACAATTTCTTAAATTGATTTTTTTTTAAAAAATAAAGGACAGCAGAATGCATTACAATTATTATTACATGTATACAGCACATTTTTTTATATCTCTGGTTGTATATAAAGTATGTTGACACCAATTCGTGTCTTCATACATGTACTTTGGATAATGATATCCATCACATTCCACCATCCTTGCTAACCACCTGCCCCCTCCCTTTCCTTTCCACCCTTCAAGCAGAGCAATTTTAACAGGAGGATATCTCCACACTTGGATGTGGTAGTTAGTAAAACTAGTATGGTGGATTGAGAGAAATAAACTTTATTCTGAATTATTCTTAAAATTCCTACTAAAATAATTCATATTCTGTTTCTCTAAAGAACCAAATTTTATTGAATGTGATCTGTTGGTGTGTAGGAGGAAGAAGACAGAGCATCTGTGAGAAATTTTATTAGTACAGTCAATGTTCAATTATTAGTAATAATGGAAACGGAACCCACATGGCTATCTATCTCCATAGATAGCTTCTGAAGCATTGATATGTAGAATTTCCTTCATCCTTTCAGGACCTAAACTTTTACTTGTATTTTTAACAAGTACAGAAACTGATTTATGCTACATCTTTGCTTTCTATTTGATGAAAGGACTGAAAAAGATAGGTAGAAATCTCATTCCTTAAACCCAGTAATTGTAAATGTTGGTCATTAATAAAGTAAAATTCTTGCCTTAGCTCATGAATCTTGTTACATTTATGTATGATGTTTGCTGTAACATTATAGATTTGGACTTTGTGGGCTTCTTGGTACTTATACAAAATTTTAATATAATTCTCCACAATATTTTGCCTGCAATCTAATGAAATTTCCACGAATCATGCACAGTTTATAGCTTGTAGGACAAGGAATTAGTTATCACCTACCTAGTTTTGACTCTGAGAGTAAAAAGAGCGAAACATTTGGAGTGAACATGCCGGAATAAGCAGGGCTATAATTCTTCTCCATAATTACCCTTTTGTTATTGTTTTGACCACAGTCTTTTCTTCTCTTGAATGTATTGCTTTAATGAGCTTTTAGTAAAGATAATGATACATTAATGAGCTTCAGTCTTCTGACAAGCCAATCATCAAAGACAGATGGAAGTAACAAACTTAATCTTTCTTATGGGATTAGATTGTTATTTTTGTTTTCTAAAAAGACCAGCTCATTCCATAATTTGCACAGTAATTCTAGTTCATGCATAACTGTGAATAAATCAAATAGCAGAGATTTGCGACTAGACATTTTGTAGATGGGTTTTGTTTTCTAGAGCTTAATCATTCTTTCATATTGCAAAACAAACATATCTTTATTATAGAATTTCTAGAGAGTCAAACAGGTCACATTCCTTAGGAAGCACATGCGCATTCCCGTTAGTGATAGAACATATATGGGAAGGCTTCATGCAAGACCCTGTCCTAACCCCACTATCATCCCAGCTTCCAGATTTCCTAGTGTTGGGATTAACAACCAACTTCAGAGAGAACTGTAGTTTTTTTTTTTTTTAACCCTTCAGCTAACATAACCTGCTTCTGTTGGTTCACATAAGAATCTGTTAAAATATAAGATTTGTTTTTTATCAGATTGTTTCTGTGTGATGTAGAGACCAAATGGCTGAGTTGGAGCCAAACATGACCAGGTGTGGACCCTCGCATGTCCAGCTCATGTGTTTGTCCCTCACTGTGGTCTGTTTCCCAGCCTATTCTCTGAAGCTCAGTGCAAGCCTGATTTCACAAACAAAGCATGGCTCGGGTCCCGTGGCCACTGGTGTGGAGAAAATACAGGATAATTTTCCTTAAAAGGTAGCTGCATATGAGTTAGATATAAAATATTTACCAACTCCCATAATCAGCCCAATCAGAACAAAAGAAGATAATAGATAACAGAAAAAAAAAAATGAATCAAACCCGAAGCTATCACTTTTAACATTTGACACATTTTTGGTTATCTTCTTGTTTATAGATTTTTTTTGTCCATAATTAAAAGCATAAAATATATACGATCTTTAATTTTTTACATTGTAATTTTAATGTAAAATACTTCATAAACATAATCTGTTATTGAAAAAATAATTCCGTGCATAATATACTAAAATTTACATAACCAATCTCTCCTTACCAGAATATTTATATTATTCCCAATTTTATTTTTGCATCAGGGTCCCAAAGACCCCCTTCAGCTTTAGTGACATGCTAGAACTCATAGAACTCCACATGTAGTTACACACTTGGATAAAATTTATTATAATGAAATAAACACACACACACACACACACACACAAAACAACACTTCAACAACAACAACAAAAACAAAGCGAAATCAGGAAAGGGAAAAGGCACATGAGATGAAGTACAGAGGAAGGAACGCTCAAGCTTCCAACCATCCTCTCCCAGTGGAGTCACGCAGGATGCATTTAATTCCTTTAGCAGTGAATCATCACAACATATGTGAAATGTTGTGTTCCTGGGAAGCTCATCAGACAGGCAGCACCCACAATTTTTATTGGGGCCTGGTTACACAGGCATCTTCTGCCTAGCATGTACCAACATTTCAGATTTCTGGAAGGAAAGCAGGTGTTTAGTGTGAGCCATTCTGCTCGCACAATCTAGGTGTAGTAAAATACCCTTTTCATCCAAAGAAAATTTATATCAGTGTGGGGATATGTTTACCAGCTTTGTTCCCCCAGTTCTCACCACAGGTCAACTTGCAAAAAACGATCTGCTAAGATTAGCAATCTCAGGCTTGCTGTGGTAACTCCTTTCTTCATAATTATTAAAAATAATGATATAATAAACATGTTTGTTTATCTTCAGTCGTATTTCAGATGTTACCCTTCTGAAAGATTACTAGACATTTGTATTGCATTCTTAAAATGTGTAACATGTATATGATCATTTAAAAGATTTTTATTTTCTGACAAATAGGTGAGATCCATGTGGCCCAAATATTAGTATATAATAAATTTGGAAGAATTTGATTTTTTAAAAAATTTAGAATTACATGAGACAAACAAAAGACTAGTCAATGATTGCTTTCAGTGGGGAAGGGGGTAAATTATCAACTAACATTTACTTTTCCCTTTGTCTTTTTTGCCTAGAAAACAGTGAGTTCACCTTCACCTGTAAAACAAACATGCATCATCTAGGTCACTTTAAAATTCATTTGTTAAAAAAACCGTTTAGTTCATGTTCTGACCCAGGCATCATGGTTGTGCAGGGGATGAACACAGTGTGCTGGACGCAGCCTGGAGTTTGCAGTTTGTTGTCAGGATGAGCTGACATAGTGTCTCCTGGCAAAGATTACACTAAGCTGCCCTCCAAGAGGCGTCTCCAGATTACAAATTCAGATAGCTGCTCCTCAGTGCAGGAGTTGATCTGTGATGGACCTGGTAGCTTGGCTCCTGATTTTCTTATCTTTACCTCCCATGCCAAGACCAAAAAGTTTTCTAGTGATGCCGACATTGATACCACTGGTTACCAGTTACCTTGATGAGTCCTGCTTCCTCCAGTGTTGAAGTATAACACCAGAGAAGCACATGGAGACCACCATAGAGTAGAAAGTAAGAAGCTTTATTAAAATGGATAGTACAAGAGACTTCTCCTGGGTGTGGAGAAAGGGACCCAAAGGCAGATCCATGGGATGAGGAAGTCCCTTGGCTTTGTATGTCTAAAGTTTCCCTTGTTCTCCTGCATTTTTCTCCCTTATCTTGTTCATTTCCCCTCATCCTGCAGAGTGACTGGGGGATGTCGGTAAAATGGCCAGGGGGTGAGCAGGTGGGCTGGAAGGGCCTAGATGGAGTGCTAGGCAGGAAGGGAGCCTCTGCCCAGGTGGCTTTGATTAGTACCTCCCCATCTGCTCAGGGGTTGCTTAATTAACAACCTTTTTGGGAGGGGGAGCTACTTTACAAGTACAAATGTCCTCTTTAGAAAACAGAAAAATATAGGTCTCCATGTTAATGCCTCTCTAGAGGCTCACAACCCAAAAGTTCTGTGTTGCTTTCTCCAGACCTCACTGTTGTTTATTTATTTAACCTAATTTTGCCTGGTTTTACCCCAAGTTGCATAATTTATCTTTAATGTATTTCAAGTTGTACTTAGTTATAAATAATTACAGAAATTTTGTAAAATACAGAACACTATCATAAACACACAAGAATCATCTAGTAATCTATTATATAGGGATAATCATTGGGAAATTTTTGTGTGTTTTCCTACCATCTCTTTTCCAGGTATATTTTTGTCAGTTAAATCAGGCAGCATCACAGGAATGCTCAGGTTGTTCCCATAATACAATGAGGAGCTTTGGGAAGGGCAATGTCATGAGGGGGTCATTTTTAAGTTCTCTGAAAAAGAAACTAGCCATTTATTATGTGTTTTATTACAATATTTAGCCATTGTAAATGCACGGCAGTACACACTGGTATTGTTATTTTGTATCATAGAACAAGATCCCATTTGACAGTTCATTTCAGATTTACTCTGAATGAGTTCAAGTTTATACTGCAGGAAGAAAATGGTTAGGATCCAGGGAAACTATAGTACGCAGAGAAGAAACTATGAGTTAGAGCCAAGCAGCACCAAGTTTTAAGTCCAAGCTGTAAAATCACATGACTACACTGGATCCTACAAGAACTGGATGCATTAACTCGTTATGGGAAGAACTGCTGGTACTCTTACACCATAGTTCTCAAAATTCCCTTATTCTTAATTTTGTTTCATGTGTTGGTTTTCAGACAAATATGCATTTATTCAAATAAAAGTTTTGATTTTCTGAGCAGATTTCAGATTATTGATATGTTTGAGAACTTTTATTCTTGGCCTTTATACACTGAAGAAAATTTAGTTGTGAAATTTCTGTTTCATAACTTCTTTTTCCTGAAAATTCTGTTGGTGATTGTCTATTGTTGGTCCTTCTGTTGTTTCACAAAAGAAATTTGGGAATATCTGAGCTTTACACCTATATAAATGTTTTTTTTTCTTGAATATGCCTGAATTATTCTTTATTCATATAATTTGTTTTATTTCTGTAATTTTGTAGTATATAATTGCATACTTTTTATTAATTCCCCCAAGTTAATAAACCCCAATTGCTACAAGATTCAGATCACTTTTGAAACTCTAGAAGTCATTACCTAATGTATTTTCATTTCTAGTTGTTCTGACTCCATCTTCTGCAATGCATATGATTCTTTTCATAGACATTTGTTTTTGTCTTCTTTAATCTAGAATCTTCTCTTTCATAATTTTTGTCTTTGGATGCCTTTCTTCTATATTCCAGGAGTGCTTGCCAAATCCAGTCATTTGGTATTTTGCACTGTCATTCACACTCCTACTAACTCTGACGCAGATTTTAATTTTGCCATTACATTTTGTTTTCTTTGTATGTCCTATCTTTTTAAAAATGCTCATTTCCACTTTCACTTACCTTACAATTATTATTTATTTTTTAAAAGTCTTAGTTTATTAACTCCTATGGCTTGGCTTGTTATAGTGAGAATGTCAAACATTTTTCATAATTTTCCCCTGGTTTCAGCAGAATATTTTTAGATTTATATTCTTTTACTAGAATTTTAGGTGGCAGACTCTATTAGTTTCCTGTTGTTGCTGTAACAAGTCATTACACAGTTGTAAAATAAACATCATCCAATTTAAAGTCAGAATAACAGTCTCAGGTTTGCTATGTTATTTTATATATATATATATATATATATATATATATATATATATATATATATATATATATATATATATAATTTTTTTCCTGTTTATAACAGCCCATGTATTATCCCTCATAGTTCAGGAGGCCAGATGTCTGAAATCAACTTCACTGGACTAAGTCAAGGTATCCTTAGGACTGTCCATTCTTGAATCTGTAGGGAAGACTATTTTCTTCCCTTCTGGATGCCTCTTGTATTCCTTGGCTCATAACCCTGTCTTTACATCACCCTAATCTATTACTTCCATCAAAACATTTCCTTCTCTTCTTCTGTATTCAGATCTTAAGCCACTGTATTATAACAACACCTGTGATTTTATGTAGGACTGACTAGGATAATACTGGATAATAATTCCTTCTTTGGATTCTTGATTTAATCACATTTGCAAAGTCTCTTGTGCCACATAAGCTAATACATAAAGGTTCTACCATTAGGAGATTAAATACCTTTGAAGCTATTGTCCAGTCAACCACAGGGCTCTTTTTCCTTGTGTCTTAGTCAGGTAGACATCAAATTCATATACACCTGGGTTCCCACACCCCTTACCCACTGTCTGAACTTGGGCAAGTGATTTAATACATTTGTTCCTCTCCAAAATGGGGACATCATTAGCATTCTTCTCTTAGGGTTGTTGTGCAGATTGAATCAGGTAATGTTTATAAGGGGTTTAACAATCTCAGCTTTGAAAACATGTTAACTAGCATCAATGCAGTTAAAATAGGCTGCTGTTTGTTTACTCTTCCCTGAAGAAAAGCAATAATTCTATGTAAAGTCAGTGATTGTGAATAGAACATGAGGATTTTTCTCAGCTGTGCTCCATGTTTGCTCTGATATGCCGATTAACCTTTTCTAGTTCTATCTTGATGAACAGATGTCAGTGCTTCTTTCTCTGCCTGATTCCCAGTAATCTGCAGGTAGCCATTTGGAACATTTAGCTCTGCTGAAGTGGGACCTTTCTCACTCCTTCATTCTTTTATTACTTTAGTTATTTAGCACATGAGTAATTATAATCCCCATTATGTATTGTCATGGAGACCTGCCAGTCCAGCCTTTGCATAGAACTCTTTCACTACAAGGGGACTGTACTGCTTCTTCTGAGTTAAGATCAATTTCTTTTTACATTTGTTGTCTTGGAGTTGTGGGGTCCAAGTGGAATGTGACAGTGATGGGAAGTGCATACAGCACTCCATGTTGTAGAGAAATGGTTTTGGGTTATTTTTGTTTGTTTGTTTAACTTTTTCCTCAGGAGGTATCAAGCTCTTCTGACCATTTTTCAGATTGGGAGAGACATTATATTACTATGTAAAGGTCATTGATAGCTTTCCTCAGTTCTCTTCCATTATCCCAATTAAAGGAAATTTACTCCTTATCTACAAATTGGTGAATGATTGTTATTTGTGACCTTGAGATTTTTAACATTATCTTTATCATTGTAATATATTATTGGGGGTATTAAAGGGGCTACCTCACAGGTGAAGGTAACAAGCTCTTTTGAACCAGAAATTATTATTCTTTTTGTTTGTTTGTTTTTGGTACTGGGGATTGAACCCAGGGGCACTTTACCATTGAGCCATATCTCAAGCCCTTTATATTTTTTTATTTTGAGACAGAATTTTGCTAAATTGTTTAGGGACTAGCTAAGTTGCTGAAGACTGTCTTTGAATTTGGGATCCTCCTGCATCAGCCTCCTAAGCTGCTGGGAATACATGCATGAGCCACCTTACCTGGCTCAGAAATTATTATTTTTTTGAAAATTTTTTATTCACTTTAGCTTGGAAGCATCTGCTGAATTTCTTCAAATTCTTTGAAATTCAGAAAAAAAGAATGTATCAACCATGCTGCTGTTCTGTATTATATTCTTTCGTATCAGAATGAAGTTTCCATATATTTTTCTAATTCATGTAAAGGTTACCCTGCTTCCTAGAATTCCATCTAGTGATATTCATCTACTAGTCCTAACAGCCCCAAAAGGATGAAAGACATGTTTTATTTGTCGTCTCTCAGTACACACTTAAATAAAAGTGTTAAATAGAACATAGAACAAAAAAGTTAACCATATTTCTTAGATGTTTTATAACATAGGAACAGAAACCATATTAATTCATGGTATTAAGTAGCTATACATAAATCATCTGTTGAAGCAGAACATGGTGCTCTGAAGTATGATGCCTTGGCATGGGAGGATTTTGAGTTGGAGAAGTCTGGGAGGCCTGCAGAAGCAGGAGGGTCTCTCTGACCTTCCTCTGCTCCCCTTTTCTCCCTTAAGTGAGTCATAGAAACTAGAATTCCTCTCCTTTAAAACAAGCCATAGAACTTAGGATGCTCACCCTCTGACCCCCTCCCTTCTCCCATAGAGACCTTCATATGGCAGGTGTCCTGTCCCATTCTTGAAGGCCAAGAGCAGGTGTCCTTCCCCACACTGAAGAAACAGGCCTACTGTCTCCCACCCCCAGACTTTTCCATTAGGTCACATCCCTTCTTTATCCAATCATACTTCTACATGATATCCAATTCTTCATCACACTGAGACTTCAGAATACACATTTTCCCTGGGCCCCAAAACTCTGAAAGATTAACTTTTCATACTTTTTCTTTATTAATCAGCCTTATGGGAGTGTCAACCATAAATCCATGAATCTTGCAATGGATGAGAAAACTGTATTACTTTTTCTCCTTTACAAATCTTGGTTTTGGTTAAATTCTTTTGGAAACAACTCATTGTTTAACAACAAAAATAACAAAAAGATTGTTTAAGTAATTTTAGGATTATATACTTTGTTCATTTTTATACTAGAAATTAACACATGTGGATTGATGTAAATGGGCATTTCAGTCATTTATTCTAAAATTTGAACTAATATGGCAGATGGAATTATCTAACCAAGCAAGCTTCTGAGGTCTGATTATTCAAATGATTAAGATGCTATTTGTCAACTCTAGTTTACCATCCCTTTTAATTATATAGAGAATCAAACTAAGATCTGCTAATTCTGTCTCCTAACTATTAATTGTTTGTAATTACCTACAGATTAAAACGGCATGTGCAATTAACTCAAAGAATTAATTGATACAAAGGAATTGCAAAAAAGAAACAGAATGAGCTTGGCATGAATAAGGCTCTGGGGACCCCGAACCACTGAATCCAGTGGTGGTTTTGATTCTGTTGGCTCCTAATCAAGATATATTGCATTTTCTTTGGGGACTTCCCCAGCTTTTTCTCCAGGCAGTTGTGAACTATTTCTTAAGAGCATTTGGTTTCTTGGTGGACAGTATATTTGAAGTTTGCATGGCTATTATTTTTTGCTAATGTCTAGATGAACAAAACTATCATTTGCAACATGGAGGAAATGTGTGTCACTATAAAAATTCCAGAGTGGTGAATGTTTTAACTGGCAAATAATTTTTCTTTGGTTCCTTTCTTCTTTCTCTTCTTTCCTCATGCCCTGGCAGTATTGCCTGTGGTATATGCAGTCTTATCAGTTTTCTGTGAGTGATTTGAATAATTTAGGTTTCTAAAATAACTATGCTTATTAGGTTATTTGAAATATCTCCCACCTGTGTGAATAATGGGCACATTGTGAACTACATAAATTTGAATTAAAATAGAGAATAAAATAAAAAGTTACCTCCAACTGAAAGGTTATTTAGAAATCATTATCATTATAAATATCAAGATGATTCTAGATAGTGAGGGGAGATGGCCTGGTGAAAAATATTTGATTCTGGAAAAGAAGTAGATTTTTAAAAGCCCGTTTTGAAGATTTTCCTGTTCCTTCATGCAAATGTCATTTGCATTGTATGAGGCCTTTCACTTACACTTTTGCTGGTTGGCCTTTCAATCAATGCCAAATCAGGGCTGGGATCCAGGAACACCCATAGACATGCTTGGGGCACAGCATTCCATTCAGTTTTGTAGGGAATACAAAGCAAGTAAAAGACTTTTAATTAAATCTAGATATGACAAGGAGATATGTGGAAGACAGCAAAATAACATGAACTTGTGTTATAATATATTTTTAAAAAGGGAATCTAAAATAGTATTAAGGAAATGCAAAGTCAGGAAGACTTCAGTGTGAGTAGTAAAAAAATTCAACATTTTTTTTTTAACTTTCAAGAATAGCTGCTATTTAACGAACTCCTTGTTAAACTGATGTAACTGTTTTGGTTTCTTTCCAAATTTTGAAATTGCAGTTTCCCACATATTTAAATCTCAGAGCATTTTATTCTGTCCTGCTGGCTGATAACTGGGATTACTCATAAGATTTCTTATTTTGCCACCTATCCCTGTGTAGCCTGCTCCTGTGTGTACACACACACACACACACACATACACACACACGAATTCAGAATCTTTATTTCTCTGTGGCTTTATCTGTGAAGATTGTTGACTCAGGGAAGGGTTTGTGAAGATTTAGTCTGATACATGACTTTGGTTGTCTTCAAACTATCAGCTTATAACTTTTGAATGACTTTGTGGAATAAACCGGAATTTGTTGCATGTCACCTTGTGTGCCTGGCTTCTGAGGAAGAATCATTAGCATACATCAGTGTGTGAATGATTACCTTGAGGATTTTAGTGGAGGCTTTACTGCTTCCTGAAGTGGAAAAGTTATAGCTATATTTTCTAGTGTGATACCTATAGACTGGAGAAAATAATGCCTGGCCTTCTCGGCTGCATGAGTCTGTTTTGTGGGTAAACAAGATAAAATATTTGAAAATGCTCTGGGCTCTCTTATAAATATAAGTTATATAGTTTTTAGTTTCATTCTGGGCTTGGCTCTTTAGTGATCAAAAAGATTCCCCTATTTGCCTGTGAGATTTAACCTCTTGCCAGCAATTCTTATTTCCCAGTGTTTATTTACATAGCTACTTTACTCAGATTACTAATGAGTCAGAAACACAAAGCCACTCCAAGTCAGATATTGTATTCACCCCAACAGAGTTTCTGAATTAAAAAGGAGATTGGAAAGTGTATTGTGGTTATCTGAAAATACGTGAGATCACTTATTGTAGAAGTTCATTAAGGGAAGTAGGGAGATCAGGAATACTGCTTGGGAGCTGGAGAAGGCTTTGAATAGTCAAGAAAATTTCATGAAAAATGTGAGGGCTCTAGACCTCTAATAAACTCCGGGGTTTTCCCTTCACATTCCCCTAGTCTCTTGAAGGTTCCCGATTGTAAAGTGCATGTTCTTTCCCTTGATGGCATCTTCATAGATACGAATATTCTCATGTTTTCTGCAAGGTCCTTGTTATGAAAGAATTTCACTTACTTTGAGTTGTGTTTGAAATATATGATTTACTGTGTTACTTTTCTAGAGATTTTGCCTTTTTTGATAGAGGACAGGGACTCTTGAGTGAATGGAAACAGTATATAGAAAATCAAAATGTCTTAGGATGTGTATTTACTAGGATGTCTCTGAGATAACACGGACCCTTTTATTATTTCATGTTATGTCTTTACCTCCCTAAACAACACTCAACATAAGATCCATTAAATGAATAAAAGCAATCAAGTGAGATAATTACTTTTGAGTGGTGTCTAAATTTCTACAAAATTTAACCAGTCCATGTGTAACTATTAAATTAAAAGTTTCAGGAAAGAATATATGTCTATGATTAAGTATTAGAAGGAAGATTGGAAATGTGAAAATAGTTTAATTCATTTTGTATAGCAGTATTAAATTCATTTTTGTCTTTTAAAAGTTTTAGTATTTCTTAGAAATAAATGGACAACTAAATCTCCCCATTGCTAAAAAAATAATAATTAAAAAAAAAGGTTACTAAAGAAATCCCACCAAATAACTTCCAGGAGACGGAAGAAATCTGTGGGTATCTGCTGGCTGACTCTTTGCTCTTTCAAGTTATTTACCTTAAACGTGTTTAATAATTTCATTTACTTTGCAGTTTCATAACTTGTGCCTTCACAGTAATTCCAAATTCTCTTTTAAAGTACTTACATAACAGAGAAATCTTCATTCTATATTTATAAGTGCTATTCACAAATAGGATTTTGCTTTAAGCCTTTTTTAAAAAAAATCAATATTTTTGAAGAGGAATGAAGAGAATGGACCTATTAGTTTTCTGTTGGGCACACTGCATGCAATAAAAACACGAGAGCTTTACTCTGTGAAGGAGCCAATTAATTGAAGCCTCTCTATGCAATGCTGTCCCTTCTTCATCTCTCCGATTAGATGACAAGGTGTGATTTGAACCAGAATCCTGAGCCCATAAGGATGATTTGCTTTCCTCTTTGTAACATTAAGCAGTATGATCTGTCTGTGCTTTTCCTGGATAAATATTGTTAACCTACATGGATTCACCTAACAGGCAAAACAGTGCATGATTGGAGAGGAGTTGTGACTACAAAGTCTTGCCAGTTTCCTCAAGAGCCTGATAAGAGTCTCGCTGGATCATCAGCAGAATTTTGGGGCTATTTCATTGTAAGTGTTTATAAAACTGAATGTAGAGTTGAGTTATCATTTTCCCCTTAGCAAATTGTTGAGTTAATCTTGATGAGTATTTATTATGGAGCTATTTTATTCCTAAGATAATTTCTCTGTTGAAATTAATGCTGTTATTGTGTTTTGTATAAATCTTAATTCATTTATAGATGCATGTATAATTTTTTATATGGCAAGCACTAGTGATCAGAGTGATTATCACATGACTTGCCCCAAATGTAATAGTTCGGCAACTAGGTTTTTTTTCTTTATTATTTTTATTGATAATGGTTGTTGGATTTTTTAAAATGTATTTATTTATTTTGTTTAGGTAAATATGACAGCAGAATGTATTTGATTCATTGGACACAATTGTAGCACAACTTTTCATTTCTCTAGTTGTGCAGTAACTAGTTGTGTTTTGGTACATAGACCATCACAAAAGTATCATGGAAGCCAATGGAGAAAGATGACATTCTGTTAACAGCATGATAATTGAAGGATTTTTTAAAAATTCCTAAAGTAATTCACGACCACTTACTAATGATTTTTGGAATGTGGATTCTAATCTAGGACATGGGAACCTGTGACCTGAAAGTGGGGGCTTCATTTAAGTTCATCTGTTCACGATGGCAAGTTCTAAGATGTCACTATGCAAATATTAAGAGAAATTCATGTGAATCAGACATCTTTAAATCAACAATTTCTTCTTTTCAAAATTTTTTTTTAGTTGTTGATGGGCCTTTATTTTTATTTATTTCTATGCAGTGTGGATAATCAAACCAGTGCCTCACACATGCTCTACCACTGAGCCACAACCCAGGCCATATCAACAATTTCTTAAAAAGACCTTAAAATAGCATTTTATAACATGTCCTCTTATATTATCTGCATATATGTTTGGGTTTCTTACATCTCCCACATGTTCTATTCTGTTCATAAAACTGTTTTTTTTTTAATTGACTTGCCATTTGTTGCCATAATAAATTGCCACCCATTGGGCTGATTAAACAAAAACAACAAAATTTTCTGACAGATCTGGATGCCGGAAGTCCAAGATCAGGTGCTGGCAGGGTTGGTTCTCCTGAGATCTCTCTGGTTGGCTTGCAGACAGCTGCCTTCTCACTGTGGCCTCTGTGGCCTTTCCTCTGTGAGCCTGCATCCCTGGTGTCTCTCGCTCATAAGGACATCGGTCATATTGGGTTAGAGCCCCATCTTTATGACTTTATTTAATACGAATTGGTTCCTTAAAGACCTTTTTCCAAATATGGGCACATTGAGAATTAGAACTTTACTGTATGAATTTTTGGAAAATACACTTTGGTCCCTAACACAATTAGACAAATGAAATATATTTAAAAATTCCCCTATTCAGTAGTTCTTAATATGTCATGTTAAAATAGAAAAGTTGAATTTTATATTTTTCTTGTGCAACCACTACTTTAAAATTATGTCATTAATTAGCTTATTTTTCTAAATTCTTTCTACATCAAATTTATTAAAACTAAATTTTACAACCCTGATTTAGATAAGGAAATTATATTAACATTGTATTTCCTGAAATGCTGATAGTCATTGTGATTCACTATTTTGGAACATATTTATTAATCCACTGTTTTTAGAACATACTTATTAATCACAATGTCCGTCTGTTGTCATTGGATAATGGAATATATATTTGTAATGAGTGCATATTCTTATCAAAAGTAATATCCATAGAAAACTGTTTACATTCTAGGGAAGTTGAAACAATGAATGAACCTCAGCTTCTAACTTCCCTGCCCTGATTCAGAAAGTGCTCCAGTTGTGTGGAGAAGTTCATGAATCATTTTGTGAGGAATATTTCCGCCAAGGGTATACTTGATAGTGGAAAACCCCAAATGCAAGACTTAAGAGTGTTTATTCATTGCTGAATGAAAAGGGAAACTAGGAGATAAAAGACTGCTGACCCTGGCTTTGACCCAGTACATAGTATTTTGGGATAGTGCACCTGTCTACAGTGTTGGAGGTATACAAGAGTGGAGCTCAGAGGAGCAATAATGGGTCTTTAGTATTGAGTCTAGTTAGAGGTAATTCAGGCTGTATCTTACCTTTTGTACCAAGTATATGTGCATGGGTGTGGTGAGTGAATAAGAGGCGTGAGATTCAGTCTTTCAAATTTGTTTGTACTGCTCCCTGCATTTGCATTTTCACCATTTAGTATAAATAAATGGCTTCTTTCAGTGAGTATCTGGCACTCCAACAAGGGGTCAAACACCAGGTTCTAAATTGTGTGTGTGTGTTTCACTTTTTAGATAATGAAAGTTATAAAAATATTTAAAAACTTAAATTGAAATAAGTAAAATATACAGAGCATTAAAATTTACTGTTTTAACTCTTCTTAAGTATGCAGTTCAGTGGTATTAACCTCACCTTCATCACTATGTAACTGTCACTACCATCCATCTCCTGAACTTTTCATCTTTCAAACTAAAACTCCATACCTGTTAAACTCTCATTCTCTATTAATCTCTCCACTGATCTCCTGGCAGCCACCATTCTACTTTCTGGTTTTATGAAATTGACTACTCTTGGTATCTCAAGTAAGCAGAATCCTATAGCATTTGTTCTTTTGTGACTGGCTATTCTCACTTAGCAGAATGTCATACAGGCTCCTTCAGGTGTATTCTGTCAGAACTTCTTTCCTGTTTAATGCTGAATAATATTGCATTGTAGGTATATACTGCATTTCATTTACCCACTCCTCCATCAGTGGACATGTGGGTTTCTTCCACCCTTTCAGTATTTTGAAGAATGCTGCCATGAACATGAGTTGTGAAAGTATTGAGTCTCTGCTTTCACATCTGGTGGGTTTGTGCCAAGAATTAGAATTTGGGGTCATAGGCTATTTCTTTGTTTAATATGTTGGGGAAGCATACTGTTTTCTATAGTGGCTGCACCATTTTATATTCCTATTAGCATTGCTCAAGGGTTCTGGCCTCTCTGCATCCTCACGAACACTTGTTGAATCTTCCTGTGTTTTATATCCTAATGTGTGTGAAGTGCTGAGTCTTCCTGATCGGAGTTTATCAGTTCAGAACACAGGTAATGGGAAAGCTGAGAACAGTGAAACCTGCATTGTTAAAAGGCAAGTGGGAACAAGGATTCAGGAAACCCAGTCTTTTATTGGAAGAAAGATAAATATAACACATTCTGCTTTGAAACATGCTTTATAGTTTAGCTATTTATATCAAATCTTTAATTTGTTCAAATAAGAAAGCCACAATGAATATATCTTCTTTGGGCAAAGGAATACTAGCCATTTTATGCCTGAAGTGTTTATTAAAGTGTACTTTGTATCCTTGTTTTTTTAGTTCTAATTAAATAATAATTCAGTAATGCTACATGTCTCTGTGTTCCATTTCTCCAACCACAGGCTTATTGTGTTAGAACTTCCAATTATTTTAAGCAACTGTACATGGTACCTAAAACTCCTTTATATGAAGTTTAAAAAAACAAATCCACGCATCCTGAAGAAACAGTAACTAGTGTTACATTTTATGGCCTCTGCAGTACTGAGATATTTATAGCATTAATTATCTTGAAAGATAATATTTATCTAAGGTAAATGAGACCTATGAATACAATACCTCATGCAACATAAAAATGTAATATTCCATTACAATCAGAAAGGAAAGGCCACCAGCTCCAACTTTCTTCGTGAAATTTCATGTCATAACTCTTCTTTAAAAAAAGGTTTACTAACTTTATGCTAATCAATGAAGCAATCTTGGAACACACAGCCTGGAGGACTATAGTTGCAGCTAAAACAACAACAACAACTTTGTATTTGTCAATATTCTGAGATGGAAAAGTAATGTATTTATCAGTATTCTTAAAAATTGGTTAATGCCAATATTGAGGGAGACTTGTGTAAGTAGTTAATTTCTAGCTAATATTTGGAAACAGAGAAGGGAATGAAATAGCTTATTCGTTAGTTGTCATAAGGTGAGTCTCTTCTCCATGAGTGGCTAACAATGCTGCAGAGGTCATAGAGCTCAGGAAAGAGGGACTGTGCCATTTGGTGATACCCTAGAGTGAGAATGAGGTGAAAAGCAACTGGCCATCCAGGTACACATGCGTGTTGTGGCAGTGACAGGGTGCAGGGGTGGACAGGTGGAGGAAAAAAGAGTTCCAACAGTGCTAGGCTCAGAGATGCACACCTATAATCCCAGCAGCTTGAGAGGCTGAGGCAGAAGAATTTTGAGTTTAAAGTCAGCCTCAGCAATTTAGCAAGGACCTGAACAACTCCGTGAGACCCCATCTCTAAATAAAATATAAAAAGGGACTGGGGGTGTGGCTCAGTGGTTAAGTGCCCCTGGGTTCCATCCCTGGTATAAAAGTTCCATCAGCACAAAGGACAGCCATAGCTGTCCCAGGTGGGAAATGGGGTGCCTTAGGAATTGAGTGTTCAGTGTGCCCAAAGCACAGACTGCAAGAGGAAAAGTGACAAGAGATGAAACTGAGGTCAGCAAAGACCAATCATCAAGGGTTCCCACAGTGACTCTATGCCTTAGGACAGGAGAGAGCCATTCACTCACTTTAGCTTCTTAACCCTCAATTGAAAAAAATTATTTGCCTAACCTTGATGCATGGAAATAGAAGATTACAAACAAACAGAACTTGGTCTCATAATTGGTTGCATCATAAATTGTTTTCTATTTCAAAGAGCACATTGTGGGCCTTCTGGACTTAAGGATTCCCAGTCTTCTCCATCAACCTTCCAAGGATCAAGCTTAATGAAAGGGGAGGAGAAAAAAGCTTTGCTATTTATATTTTTTATTAAAATTAAAATACAGTTTCACCTCACACAAATAATAGTATTTTGTAGAAACATTTTTTAAAGATGAGAAAAAAGTTTCAAATGTAACTTAAATTGTTCATATCAGGTTAATTTTAACCATAGAATGAGTTGCCTAGATTTTTTTTTTTTTAAAGAGAGAGTGAGGGGAGAGAGAGAGAGAGAGAGAGAGAGAGAGAGAGAGAGAGAGAGAGAGAGAGAGAGAGAATTTTAATATTTATTTTTTAGTTATCGGCGGACACAACATCTTTGTTTGCATGTGGTGCTGAGGATCGAACCCGGGCCGCGCTGCATGCCAGACGGGCGCGCTACCGCTTGAGCCACATCCCCAGCCCCAGTTGCCTAGATTTTAACAAAAGAATTTTATCTTTTTTTTTTTTTTTTGGAGAATGTTCTTAAGCCATTTCAGTAAAAAAAGTATCATAAGAATCTAAGAATATCTTTTTCTTTTAAAGTTATATATTTATTTTTTTATAATGCTTTACCAAAGTGTACTATCAGAAGACTGAACAAAGTTGAAAGATTTTGTTACATAATGAAAAATAGTAAATACCCTTTTATTTTAAACATTTTCTCATTTCTTTCTCCCACATCACATTGTCTTAGCTCTGTTCTTTTTCTTTCCTCCTCAAAAACATTTGAAAAGGTATTGTTATTATTTTTATGCTCTTGATTTTTCTCCACTATTGGATTATATTTGATAAAAGGTGGTCAACTGCTGATATTTCAATGAATTAGCATTAATCATCATAGCTACTAAATTTTGTCTATTGGTTCAAATGTTTTTCTAATTTTTAAAAATTATTTTAGTTAGACATTACTTTTTGAAAATATTGTGTAGGCATAGGACTAACTTAGGTCCTGGGTTAATGGTTAAGTAACTTTAAAAAAAATATTTTGAACAGTATTCCAGCACTTTATTCTGACCTACTTTTAAAAATTTGTTTTGGTCCTCTAACAAGGAATAGTGATGCCTGGTGCTGTGTTTTATCATCAAACTTCAAATTTTAATTTTAAATGCATATTTCTTTTCCTATGAAGTCTCAAAAATTTTAATATTTATGAAATATTGGCAGATATTTACTTTGGAAAAATGTATATTTAATTTACATAGTTGTTTCAGTGTTCATGTTGTTTTGTAACAGTATTAACTGGGCCCGAAGTGTATTTCTGTAACTATATTTATTTATTGTATTGAATCTTTCTTTCTAGGTAACCTTTCTTTCTATCATTCTAGTCAGGAAGATGCTTATTGGGGAAAATAAGGAATGTACTCCATGCAAAATTCCTTTAGCAGTAAATAGGTCAAGGCATGTATTCAACTGTTCTCACAAAGTTTTAAGAGAGCACTCTTGGCAAATGTAAGACTTGAATTGTAATATTACTTGGATTTACCAGTGTACCACCCTGTAGCCACATCAATATACCCACAGTAAGTGATTTTCAAATGCAGAGAGTTAGGTAAACTAGGATAAATTTAAATTTGTACCTTGGGATCTATTTAATTTCTTAGAGAAAAATCTTAATATGTGTTTTCCATTTCTTTTATTATGAAAGAAAATAATATTTATTATTATTATTGGATTTTTATTTTTGGGAATTACTTCCCACCCTTTCTTTTTCTGTAGAAGCCAAAAGATTCAATCCAATTCTCTCAGTCACATCTGCCCCTCTGTTCTAAGATGTCCTCAGGTGGGAGAGACACTAAAGTTACAGGAAGCCCACAAGCCTTAGTAATCATGTTGATAATAGTTCTAAGTAGCCAGTCAATGTGTTTCCAAAATCTAAGACATGAAACATGAAAAGCTGAGTTTAGAGAGCATTTGAACAGGTATTAGGTTAGGGAATGAACAGACTGTGTTTGCCCTAGGGACCCCTCACCCCCCTGGAAGTTAGGTACACTTGTTCTCCAGTGAAGGGAACATTAACTAAATTTCTTAAAAAGTAATGAAAGAGAACAAACTGTAAAAAGGCAGCCAAAAAAGGCAAACATCTGTTACTGAACATGTCTCACTTGACTTCCTTTTAATGTTCTTAGAATAAATTTATGAACTAGGGAAGGTTTAGCACTAATTAACTTGTTTTCATCAAACAAAGTGCATCAGACATGGATGTTGAATATGAATGAAAGCTCTAATAGTAATAATAAGTAGATATAGAAAGTGCTGATGGCCAGGGTTATAGCCCCACAGAATTTGGAAATTATTATGGCTGTTAATATTATGTTGAGTTGGATTGGCTGTAATTTACTTTGTTTAATGTTCATAAAATATTTTTAATGTTGTGTATTCAAGGGATAGGAGTATGGGTCAGTAGTAGAATGCTTGCCTAGCTTGAGGGAGGTCCTGGGTTTGATTCCTATTACCAGAATTTTTTTTAAAGGAGTCTAAATTGTGTGTGTTCATTAAACAATAGATGAATTAGGTGAAAGATTTTTATTTTTTATTTTTTTGATTATGTACCTTTAGGCTAATGAGATGTTAACATGATTTGGAATAACAAATAGAATGCTACTCAAATGAAAAGTTTTGTATCACAAGCAGTAGCAATAGTAATAGTTGTAGTTTATTGTAGTTGTAGAGATCCATAAGCCTTTATTTGAACCAAAACTCTTGGGGCCACCCATTTTTAGGAATTCAGGAAATTTTGAATTTTAGAAGGGTAAAAAGGTAAGTAGATCTTCAATCAAACCTATAATCAAACTGGTTAATATCTGCAGTAAAGCATGTGAATATTCTCACTAAGTGTGAGATCTTGGCCTTGTGTGACTGATTCACTTCAGGTTTTGCCACCAAAATCGAGGTGAGTTGTTTTGCTTTCCTATGTTTTAACAAAAAATGTCTTGGTTTTTAGTGCTTCTTAAATTTTAAAGTTTCAGATAAGGAACTGTGGACTTGTAGCAGTAGTAATAATGGCAGAAGTAGTTGAAATTGATGGAAGAGAATGGGGAAAGACAAGAGGACACACACACACACACACACACACACACACACACACAGCAAAAGTAGTAAAAAGCATAGCCATGATAATATAATGGGAAGAGGAAAAGAGAGAAAGTATGGGTTTAGGGTTGTTGTATATATTTTCCCCTTATAATTATTTTTTTATTTTATTGGTGAAAAAGACATATAGTCTGTTTGAAATGAACTTTTCTCTCCATTTCTCTTCTCCGGAATCAGTGGCCATTCTCATTTTGTCAGGCAGCTCTCTTGTTGGTTTCTGTTTTTCCTCTTCCAGCGTCCTTCACACTCACTAGAAGGCCCCCTTTTGGATTACAGGCAAGGCATGTTGCAGTGGCTGCTTGGAAGGACCAAGTCTACAAATGCAAAGCATTTCCGAGTGTTTTGCAAAACACTCAGGACTTAGGAGTTCCTACTAATGAAGAATAGGTCACAAATAGTGAGACCTGGTTAGAAATAAATGGGAGACCACACAGTGGTTGTCTTGGGAAATTTTCAAACAATGGAAATCATACCAGTAACGAAATGTTTCAAGATCCAGGACTTGAGTCTTCAATGATTGATTTCTTTTCTGATTCAGTTTTATTCTTCAACCAAACATGCAGTATAACTTTTAACTTCTAATTAATTTCAAGTCTTTTTATGCTTCTTTATCTGTTCTTATGCCTGTTACCACCTATTTATGACCATTCTCTAAAACTTTTTAATGTTTGTTCTTTTTAATATGTTAAAATATTCTTTTTTTGTAAATTAAATTATGCTTGCAATACATATTGGGTTTTTTCCTTTCTTTTTTTTTTTTTACCATTTGAGCAAGTTTTATTTTTGTCTAACCAGTGGCTCTGTCATGACAAAAAAGTATCATATGCTAACTATTTTTTAGTTGGTACAGATGTTGCTTATGTAGTATGATTAATCCCTGAAAGAATAAATATTTTAAAATATGACATAAAAATTATATCAATCATATCAAACTAAGCTACATCAGTTGCATTTAACTAAAAAAATCCCATCCGTGCAAATGACTACAAAGCTTCAAAAAGCAAATGAACAAGACCTGTGCTAGGAAACAGGCAATACATATATTTGGAAGAAAACTCAGATGAGCCTAAAGTAAGGAGAAAATCAACCATGTTTACTAAGATAATACTTTGTAACCTTAGTTTTTCTTTCAAAAATACTTTCTGAACATCTTTCCATATTACATATATTCTTTTGAACATTGAATCAATGTAGCATCATTTCATTAATGAACATAACTCATTGTTGTATATTTTGACAGTAGAACAATTTCTTAACAGAACATGGCATGCTATATTGTAATTAAGTGTTTGGGGCTATTCTTACTTTCCTTAAAGTAAATTCCTTGCAGTGGTATGTTTTTACACACTTCTCCCCGCCACCTTTTTTTTTTGTTGTTGTTGTTTCCCTTTGTTATATGTCGTCAAAGTGCAATTTTTGGATTACAAATTTTTTTTTTTAAGATTTTCATTGCTTCTTCTACTAAAAATCAAAAGTACACAAAGAAAACACATAGCTATGACCAGTCAAAAGTAGATAACCATGCATGAAAAGGCTTGGGATAGTATGACTAGATTGCAGTAGTAAGGGCTTGTTATGGTGTGGATGTGAGATGTCCCCAAAAGCTCACGCATAAGACTATGCAAGAAGGTTCAGAGGAGACATAATTGGTTATAAGAGTTTTAACCCAAACAGTGAATGAATCCCCTGGCAGGGATTAATTGAGTGGTAATTGAAGTGGTAGGGTGTGGTTGATGGAGGTGGGAATTGGGGCGTGGCTTTCTGGTATATATTTGTATCTGGCGAGTGGAGACCTCTCTCTCTGCTTCTTTATCTCTATGTGAGCTGCTTCCCTCTGCCACACTCTTCCACCATGATGTTCTGCTTCACCCAAGGAATGGAGCTGGCCTTCTATGGACTAAGAGCTCTGAAATCATTGGCCTTAAATAAACTTTTCCTTCCCATGCAATTGTGTTGGTTGGGTCCTTTAGTCACAGCAGTGAAAAAGCTGACTAAAACAGGGCTTAATGAATTATAGATGTCAATAACTTTATTTACTACATTGTTAAAGCATTCATTTGATTTTTTCTAAAAGACTTTATGATAGCTTATAAAATATGTACAACATGAATCTGTAAGCAAGAATATCAGGTGTTATGGAAAAGAGAATAGAAAAGAACAAATTAAGATTTAGTTAAATATATAGTTCCTAATTTGGCATATTAGATGTTTGTAATAACTAGGCCACAAATTTAGCTGTGCACACTTCAACGGCTAATAAAAGAGGACACAGTGATTAGTCACTTGATTCAGAGTGTTTCCATAAAATAAAAGCAAACCAGAAAAATTAACCATGTGAATGCTTATGAAGAAAGTACGGTAAAATAAATGTAATGAATGATGTGCTCAAAATATGCTTTCTTGAAATTCAGTAATATATGCTAAATACTGACCCTAATTTAATCACAAAAATCAGAATTTGGTGAAAGCACCTTTATAGGGAAGTTTGGGGAATGTGGATTGCTGTGGTAGAAGAGGAATGGAAACAATATCAGCTTGGTGTTCAGCTCCTGCTGGTTTAGTTTAATAGAATTTAGATTATCATGAGGAATGGGAAATACCTTCTTGCCCTTCCTATTCCATGTATTGCTAGAATCGAACCCAGTGCCTCTTATATACTAGGCAAGGGCTCTACCACTGAGCCACAACTCCAGTGCTTGTATTAGATTTTTTTGTAAGTTGATTGTCACTTAGGCATTTTGTTTTCCCCTTTTACTTCATTTAGAGAAGCTCCAGTAATTTTGTGAGTCACTGGGACTTAATTATAATGGGATTCAGAACTGCTAATCAAATGCACTATGGTCAAAGACTGCCCCAATCTCCAAACTACAACCTGACTCTGTTTAGAGGATTTTGATGGGGAATTTTATAGAATTGTGCTTCTCAAACTTGAATGTGCTCATAAATGCCTATGAATATTATTCTTAGATATGGATCTGATTCAGGATATATTTAGAGTTATATATCAGTTTATTTAAACTGCCCAGAATAAGTGAAAACTATTATTAAAATACCTGAAAATTTGTTAGAAATATAGAATTGCATGCCTCACCCCATATATTGAATGAGAAATCTGCAGTGATTTATAAGCACATTAAAGTTCGAGAAGCTTTGTTTTAGATAATTCCCTATAACATGTTTGCTTTTAAATGAGCTTCTGATTATTTTTTTTTTCAGACAAATATTTGAAGTAGATATTCTGTGATAAATTTAGTTACATGGTAGGATAAAAAATGTATTTTCTATCCTAGTGGCTTGGGAAGTTGAGTCAGGAGGATTGTGAGTTCAAAGCCAGCCTTAGCAACAGTGAGATGCTTAGAAACTCAGTGAGACCCTGTCTCTAAATAAAATACAAAATAGTGCTGGGGATGTGGCTCAGTGGTTCAATCCCCTGAGTTCAATCCTTGGTACCAAAAAAAAAAAAAACCCAAGCATTTTCTTTTGAAAGTTGATTAGTGAGTATAACTGATCAAAAAAAAAATATATATATATATATAAAACACTATCAAAAAATGAAATAGAGGGGCAGGGGTTGTGGCAGAGTGCTTGCCTAGCATGCATGAGGCACTATGTTTGGGTCCTCAGTACCACATTAAAAAAAAGGGCATTCTGCTCATCTAGAACTACACACACAAAAATTTAAAAATGAAATGTTAGACTTTGGTTGTGGCTCAGTGGTAGTGTTTGCCTACCATGTGTGAGGCACTGGGTTCAGTCCTCAGTTCCACATAGAAATGAAAAAATAAATAAATGGTATTGTGTCTGTCTACCTCTAGGGAAAAAAATTAAAAAGAAATAGAATTTTAGTGAATGTCAAATTTGCCTGGGAAAAATTACATTATGAATGAGCAACATATTGAGTTTGAATCCCAGCTTTTTCCTACTTGTGTGATCAAAGTAACAATACTAAATATTTCAATTTCTTCCGAAAAAAGTTGGAAGTAAGATATATACTATGAATAATCTTGGTGGAGATTGTAGATAACACACAGAATACCCACACTAGGCTCTAATTGTTAGTGATTATAAATTAGTTCTGGGTTGCAGTTTCAAATCACTCAGACAGTATATAAACCTCAGAGTAATCAAACTACCATTTAGAATGACTTCACATTCCAATTAATCTCAAAAAATACCCAAATACCCAAGATGAAATTTAAATTCACTTTTTTAAAAATATTACCCTGTTTATAGCCAAATTGTTTAGTAATAAATTCCCAGGTGGCTACTTTCACGTCAAAGGGGGAAACATATTCTAAAGCAAATAATCACTATATATACACACACACACACACACACACACACACACACACACACACACATATCAGCTTCCACATCAGTATGTTCATAAGCATATCAAAGTGCTTCCAAATGATAAAATGAAAACTCACTTTTTCAACCTGTGCTTTAAAGTTTTAATTCCAGCTAGTAAAAAAAAAAATTAGTCTCATGAATTTATAAATGCATGGAGTTTAAAACTGCAGAATAAAGTAACTCACAGCTGGCAGCAGCTGTTCCCTCACTTGGCATTCTTTTCAGAACACACAAAAACCACAGGAACAATTCAGAGCCGTGGAGCTGCCTAGGAATTTTTGATACACCTGGGAAACTCAGACTCCCCAAATCTTTCTTTTTATCAAAAGGCGAGGTGTTAATTTAAAGCTCAAGAAATATTCCTACCATATTATTTTAAATTTTTCTCTTCATCAATCATACACACACACACACACACACACACAAACAACACACTTTTATATATACAAATACACATAAATGGAATAAAATAAAGGCCCACAAAGCTTAAGGAGTAGAAGAGTTTATGTCTTTTTCTTCTCTTCATATCCATTCTCCTTAATTTTATGTCAAATGTTCTTTTGCTTTTTCATTTAATATATGTATATCCTTAATTAGTACTTTATTCAGTTTTTCTTGTTTTTAACGTTATGTAAATGGAATCACATGTCTTCATTCTCTTTCTGCTTAACAATATATTTTTTTAAGAACTGTCAATCTGTACTAATGGGGATGTGTGCCCCATGGTTCATTCATTTACATCAGTATACAATTCCCCATGGAATGAACATAAAATGATCTCTTTTGAACAGCTATGCTATAAGCATTCTTCCCCATGTCTCTGTGCAAGAGTTTCTCTAGGGCAAGCATTCCCAACATCAATAGGAACCTGCATCCTGATGCATCAAGCATCCATAATGGGCTAATGATAGGCCAGGATACTGACTCCTGCCTTCCTGAGGCCAGGTGGGCAGGGCCTGGGTGGTGGGAGCTTAGTAAGTATGGCTTGATTAGATAATTGTTTGCCTCTAGCAATAAGCAGCTCCACTGTTTCCTCCACCAAGGGCTCTTAACATCACTAACCATGCAGTGGCTGTGTTGGCCAGAGGGCATATGGTAACTTCATCAGTCTATAGCAAGAAGTTTTCCACTCCCAGAAGCAGATTATGGAGTCCCTATTGCTTCATACGCTTGAAAACACTCAATATTGCCAAATTGCCACTTTTGCAAATATGGCAGATATAATATCATATTTGTTGTGATTCTAGTAATACACATTTTGGTAATGATCAGAAAAGTTGTGGAGTTTTTCCTGGGTCAACATTATTTCTTTTTTGTTGTGCTTTTAAAAAAAAGTATTTGGGGGCATTTCTTCCATTTTATTTCGTGCTTTGTGTAACTTTCATTTTGTGCTTTTTTATTTTCCCCTTTCTTGCCTTTTGTTTCAAATTGATTGACTTATTTCCCTCTCTTATTCCTACTTCTTATTCTAATTTTTCTTCCTACTAGTTGAGCCATATGTATTCTTTTTACTTTTCATAAGTGCTCAATCTATTGATTTTAATACATACATTTCAGTTAAAAAGTATTTTTACTTTCTTCCCTTCCCATACAAAAATGGTAGATTGCCTTAATCAGTAGAAGTTGTTTTGTTTTTCTCATTTTTTTAACTTCACAAATTAGAAACAATTATTTTCTTAAATTGCATTGTTCAAGTTTACCAATATCTTCACTATTTTTTATTACATCTCAGACATGTAGGATAATTTTCTTTCTAAATCTGCATCCTCCTGGAAGTACCTTAAGGAAGAATAAGTTGGCGGAAAACTTCAGTTGATTGTCTGCTTATTTTTTCTTCTTTTTTCCCATACCTTCTTATCATATTGAAGTTATTTTTGTTTTCTGGCTGCCCTAGCTGCTGAGAAAAAGCAGATATTTATCTAGTTATCCCTCTTTTGTCTGTAGCAATCTTTCTATCTATCTATACTCTGCTTCAAAGGGCTTCTTTTCTCTGTTTTTCTTTTTCTTTTTTTTATAATAAAGTAAGTGTGCTTCTGTTTTTATTTATTCTGAATGGCTTTTGTCGGGCTATCTAAACGTGAAAATTCTTTGGAATCATTTCAGCAATTCCAAAATAAAAACAGAAACTCGACTTTCGCTTCAAATGGTGTCTCTCTTCCATTATTTTCTTTTAAAACTCTAATTAAAACTCTTTATAAATTCTAGTTAAAAATATGTGCTTCTTCCAGTTACTTGTGATTGCCCTTTTCCTTTTTACTCGTTTAGATCTGCCATCTTTCTCTCATTGCTTGATCATGAATTTTTCCTCTTTATCTTCTAGATTATTGTCTTTTTGTTATATGTGTCTATTCTTTTCTTTTGCTATTCACTGAGCTTCCAATTTCAATTATTATAGTTTTCATTTTTAGAATGCCTACTCATTTTCCACATATGCTTGGTCAATTCTGATAATTTCTTGATTCCTTCAGTATATTTCTCTAATCATAGAAATGGAAGCTCATTCTTATATTCTGTTGATAATGCAAGGAAACATCGTACTTGAGACCACTTCCAAAGTGGGGGCTGGTTTGACTCTGTGAGCAGATTTGGGGGAATATATGTTTTTCCCATGAATATCACAACTTCCTGGGGTTGCTTATATGGTTTAAAAACCCTTCTGTGGTTTATGTGCATTTTTGGACACTCAGATTCAAGAATGCAAAGAGACTGACTTGTGAAAAATCCCAGAAAGATGTGTTTGATGCCTTCTGTTTCTCCATGTGTACAAATGATTGACATTTTTTTTTTCTGTTTATGCCATTTTCCACACTAGAAGCAGTAGTGGTAAAAGGAATGCAGCTCACTGCTGTTTCGTAGAAGGTGCTAGTGACATGACTGACTTCCACAGGCAAACAGGAGCTTTAATAGTCCAGCCTGGCAGAAAAATCTTTTCAGTTTATTTCACATGTTTTAATGTATAATTTTAATTTTATATGTATGTGCTAGTCATTATTTTCTTTTCACCATTACCTGGTTTTACAGAAACCTTTCATTTTACCTTGAACCATATATTTATATAGGATTCTGGTATGGTCACAAGACAGTTTAAAAATATGAAAATTCCTTGCTACTTAGAAAATGCCCCTGGCCACATTTTGAGGTAAAAGTGTTGAGGAATAGTATGCCAATTATAGATTACCTTTTTATAACAAACATACTCCAAAATTTTACACTTGTAATCAAATAAAAATACTTCTAGCATCAATATGCAGGATGGAAGACTACAGATCTATGATTAATCAGGACAAGGATTTAATTATTAAGACTAAGAGGGAATTGTCACAAAGTTAAAAAAATCTAGGTAAGATTTTGAAACAGGATGGGAATTGATGGATTAGATAGCTGTTTTTCTAAAAAAGAAGCCTGAGGTGTAGTAATATTGTATGAATTGTCAGAAGTAAGTTTGGTACCAGTTAATTCTGGGATTTGGGGAAATATGTGGGAGAAAGAGTCTGAAAACTGATTTGGGTGAAATCCATTCAGGTTGTTAAAAGTTTTAAAAATGTTGCTAGGAGAGTATTATTAATGACTTATATCTGCAGCCAAGTGTTCAGGATACATCTGAGATGAATTGCCCTGGAGAGAATAAGAACTTGAAGAGAAGTCACAAGCAGGTATGAGAGAGGAGAGAAAGATTTTAAAAGAGAATGGAATTGAAATATCAAGGTGGAATGGACTTGAGACTTGGATCTATTAGTATGTACAAGGCTAAGACTGACCCCTTAAAACAAAAACTGAAATTGACTTTTCAAAACAGAGACCAAAACCAAACAGATCAACAAACAACAACTTCTAGTTATGTTAAGTAGGAAGAAATATGCAGAGATGGAGAATGTGAAAGAATGACATCATCAAAGAAAATGGAAGACATCAAAAAGAACATCTTAAGGAAGTCCGCAACAATGTTTGTCAGACTGTTTTACTAACAGCCTTCACATTTGACACTCTTCATTATGGAGAACTTGCTAATTTAGTTAGTTTGGCCAAGAAGGAAGTTGTTGGGGGAAAAAAAAAAAAACAAAGATGGGAACTATAAATAGTAGTATCACATAAGGACAATGTTCCCCAAGCCAAACACATGACTTTATGTGAAAGTATGGAATATAAATGTTAAAAATTAATTTCTGTAAGTCCTTATTATTTTTGTGGTCATAAAATATGCCATGGCACATCCTCAAGGGCAATAGTTTAAAAAAAGTTCCTGTATCATGCTTTTTTATCAACTGTATGTTGCTCATAAATTTTAAGAAGTTCAGTACTATTCTTGAGGGTGATTGTTCTCTTTGAAAAAGAATATATGATCATATGATCAGGGAATTCTAAATGTAACAAGTATTGAGATAATGCAAACCAATTTCAAGTTTCCTGTGTTCTAACATAACTGTGGGAGAAAGTTTAATCTTTGCTCTGAAGAAATTAATGTCATGAAAGGAAGTTAACATATACAATTAACATGGGGCCTGAGAGATCACTATAAGACAGAATGAAGCTTAGCTCTATGAGATATTTATGATTTTAAAAAATATTTTTTAAAAAATAATCAGTGTTAATACTGAATATTTTGTAGTATAAACACAACTTTTTTCACATTCCATCTTTACACTGACCTTTTTGTTTTCTAGGAATTTATAAAAGGAATGCTTTTGGCTTTAGTCAAATATACATTTGAAACTTATAGTGCAGAACTAAAATAAGCATTGTCCTTGTGATATTGTGTACATGCCATATTATCAAAAACCAAGAAACTTTCTGTCACTGATTTCTTATAGAGTTTGAGGGAGATAGCACAGCAACAACCTCAACCCCCTTTTTGCTGATTTATTAAGACTACTTTAAATTTTTCTTCCCTATTTTTTCAAGTTACTGCATGTAAAATAATTATAATGGATCATTATAAAGTTAGATATACAATCCATTAATGACTTTATGTATCAATGTTACCTTTGGATTCCACCAAATGCCCAGAGAGAGAATGGCTCACTTATTCTGAGGTCTGAATTGTCTTCCTGAATTGTTCCTTTTACCATTGATAAGTATTGAACAATTATGTAAGAAAAATCCATATTGAACATTGTTGTGTAATTGTGATTGATGCTGTTGAAGTTAGTACGTGGTACCAGTCTTTTAAATGATATATGAAAAAAAAATTTCACTAAAATAAGGTGGCTTTTCTTATTGACATTGTGAATGCTAGACTACTGTTTTTTTTCCCTCATTACTTTATATATTAGTCTTTCAGTGCTGTCTTAACCAAATACCACAGTGTCAGTGGCTTAACCAACAGAAATTAATTTTCTTACAATTCTGGAGTCTGGAGGTCCAAGATGGAGGTGCCAGTAGGGTGGTTTCTTGAGGCCTATCTCTCTCTATATATAGCTTGGAGATGGTGACCCTTTTTGTGTGTCTTTGCATGACTTTATCTGTGGTGTCTCTTCCTCTTATAAGGACATTAAACTCACTGGATTAGGGCCCCACACTTTTGACCTCATTAAGTTTACTGTGTTAAAGGCCTTTTCTACAAATAATGGCACATTGAGGGAATTAAGGTTTTGATACATGGATTTGGGGTGAAGGTGGTTCCATCTATAACAGTTTTGTAGCTAGGAATTTGAGAACCAAATCTGTCTGACACATAAAGTAATATCAGAAAATATTTGTCATTACTTTTCTACCTATATTTCCCCTATACCTGATTTTTTTTAATTTCCCTTTTCATAGATACTGTATTTTTTGTAAACTGTTAAGTCTTTTCTTTTAAGACAGAGGACAAATAAGTAAATAAATAAATTATCATCTGTAATAGATTTTAAGATTATTTGCTTACTGAAACAATTAGTAGGAATTGTATTTCTGGGTGCCAGAGATGCTGGGGGAACATTTAGCAATCATACTCCTCTTGGCATACTTACAAATTTATATGTTTTGGTTTATTTTATAATAGAGTATTTCTCCCTTTTGTAATATAATAGAACTTCAGTGGAATTAAAATTTTACAGGCGGTGAAGTAGTTTTTCTTCTTATATCCACTTTTCTTTCTCTTATTCTAGAAAACTTCTGTGAAAAAAGAGCAAAAACCTATCATTCCGGAACCAAAGCCAGGACCCAGGTAAATCTTTTATACGACAGCAAAAAAAGCATAAGTGAAGGTGCTTATTTCTAGCATTGTCAATGTACTTTAGTGTCTGGGTTTGAAGAGGTTTAGGTGGTTAAGAGCCCAAGTTCTGATAGATGTTTTTCATTTTTGCCGTTTTATTCAACTTAAGCAAAGAGAATAATACTTTTCTTCCAAGTATTTTGGTAATCAGGCAGGGGACCCAGCCTGATGGTATCTGGGTTGATGCAATGTGAATATTATTGCCCATGTTTAATCTGATTTTTGTTTATTAGAAGTTGTATGCCTTAGTTCATTATTAGAAGTTATTTGCCATCTTTCAGTGATTCTTCTAGGGTATTCTTAGGTTGTTTGTACTTTATATACCAAATTTATTGATAAATTTGTGTAAATCTACTGATTTTAGATTGGAGGGTGAGATGGAAAGAAGGGATTATGAGAAGTTAATAGTGATGGATATTTCTGAAAAGGGCAGGTTTCCCACTTGTGTTTTTTTATTCACTGGGAATATATTTATTTATTACTTATACATGATTATAAGTTGGAAAATGTAAGGCATACTTGAAAGCACTTGGGAATGGCGACATATAGATGCTGGAGAAAAGTTGTTTGATTCTTGAAAGAAAGGATGTACAATGGATGAGGTGTATAAAGTGGGTAGATATTAAGCAGAATCCCTCAGCATTATTGGTATGAAGTATCAGAAGACTGAATTTGGGATTTCCAAAATGACTGAAAATTGGTTAGGGAATCTCACAAAGGAGAAAGCCACAGAGGGAGGGGACTTGCATATAAACTCTTCTCAAATTCTTGGCTGGCTCCTGACCTGTGCATGCAAAAGAGGCTGTTAAAAAAAAAATCCAGCCTAAAGCTGCAACTTATATAGTTTTCAATTGGTCACATCAAAAGAAAAAGGTATCCTGAATATTTGAATTATCAGTCTAGGACTTTAATGTAGCTTTTCTATTATTCATTTATATTTATTAATTTATTGATTGATTAATAAGATGGGATCTTGCTGAATAAGATGGGAATTGCCCAAACTGGCTTTGAACTGACAGTGCTCCTGCTTTAGCCTCCTGAACAGCTGGAATTATAGGTATGTGCCATTGTTCCTGGCTTAGAAGCTTCTTTAAATGTTTAAGAATTTAAGAAGATATTCATGGCAACTGGAAAGCTCTAGTGCAGAAACAGAAGCTATTAATAAAAGAATCAAATGAAAAGTCTATGTATAGAAAATTTGTACAAATAGTTAATTTGACCTAATTGACATTTATAGAAACTATATCCAACAACTGTGGAATATACATGTTTTTCAAGGGCATGTGTAACATGAGTTTCAAAGAACAGAAAGCCATGAAATAGAAAATGGAGAAACAATAAAGCAATTAATAAAATAAAAATAGTTCTTTGTAAAAATAATAAACTTTGTAAACTCATAGCACAACTGACTTTAAAAAAAGAGTGAAAATGTGATTACAAATTTTTGCATGAAAGAGAAATCGTCACTGTGTATCTGTAGATATCAGAAGGAAAATATCACAGTATGTGAAAATTTTCTTGCCAATTACATTCAACTAAGAGGTGATTTTTTAAAAAAGATAAAATAGCAAAGCTGACATAAGAAGAAGTAGAGAATCTAAATAACCCATTTTGGGGACATTGGATGTTATCAAGAACCTTTTCACAAATAGACGTGGTTTAAAGAAAACAACTTTTAAGTGTCACATGTAAATTATTTCTAAAATATTGAATGATGTTAAAAGCAACTTATCCACTTCTTTAAGTCTTTTGCCTACAAATATTCTTTTGGTTAGTTTGATTGGGACAGTTTTTTTTTTCCTTATTGGTGTTACTAACTTAAAATTAGTACAGCCCTATCAATGTTACATAATTGTGCAGACTCAAAGATGAGAATTTATTGTACTGTCATTATTTGCCTAAACTCAGTCAGCTAATCTGAATTGTTAACATTTTTCCATATAGTCTACAATCTGTCATTGCAGGCATAAAGAGCTGTGGCCAAGTTTTGCAGGGACCTCTAGCTGCTTTTTCTTGGGATATCTAAAATATTTTAAAGGATGAGGATTGAAGGGAATTTTAGAGATAACTTGATCCCATTGGTCTATTTCCTTATTGAGAACAGTAAGATTCAAAATGGTAAAATGACTTCTTCAAGATCGCAAAGTAAAAGAACAGAATTGTGGCTTGAATTCAACCCTCCACTCATAGTATAGTGAAATTCTTAGTTGTACAATTTTTATACCACTTGTATCTTAAAGTTCAACGAACTTTCTGATGATTACTTGCAAGATGTAAACGGAAACTTAGAATAGAATCATGGAAAAAAGAGAGAAAGAATGAAACCAAATGTGAAAATAAAGCAGAGTAGTGAACAAAATAAAATTGTGTGTGTTTGGAGATACACACACACACACACACATCAGTAAAAGACACAAGCATATATTTAATATACACACACATGGGCATACTTTGTTGAAAATATTTAAGTGAATCATTATTATGATTCTCTTCTTTATTTGAAGTACTGTACCATTTCTTTGCTAAAAATTCCATGAAACCTTAGTATCCACATCTTGGGACCCTCTGTAACTTGGCCTGGAGGATTTTTCTTGTTGGAGAGGAATTTTCCATGTGTTTTTGGCTAGAGGTCTCCTTAGAGCCTGTGTGAGGCAGAGTATATTATAACCTTCCATCAGTCATCCGTCAACTTCAATAAAGTGTTGGGCAGTTTCTAAAGTACTTTTTGCATTTCACGGGTAAAAATATGTCACACATACATTACCATTGCTGGATTATAGTAAATACCAGAGAGTCTGTTTTCCCCCTTTCTTCTCAGTTATAGAAATAAAAAGATGATGGAATTAATTTACACATACCCACCAGCTTTGCGGGAACCCTCAACGGTTGGCAAATAGGACTGGTTTATTCATCCACTCAGCAGTGTTTTTTTAAGGAGGCAGTCACTTGACTGTTAAAAGGTGAGAGTGGGAAATTAGGCAGACTTCAAGTGCGGCTGCTTCAAGAGTTTCGAATTTCTGCTACTGTGAGCACCCGCTCCTGTTCACAGTAGGGAATGGAATCTTGCCTTGTATGGTGATGAGTCAAAGTCCTGATTATTTCTGTCCTCATCTTCAGTCATCTCAAACCTGAAAGGAAAATGTTCACATTTATTTTGCTGTTCATGTTCCTGCTTCTTCAATGAAAATATTCATTTTAGTATTCAGAAAGGGAAGAAAAGAAAGTGCTATACTGCCTACGTACATTTGTTTATATACAAGACTTTTCATTAACAGCATTATTAAACAAAGAGCTATAATGCTAGAATCCCACATGTTGGAGATTAATGAGCCAGGTTGTAAAACCCACACAATGTATATTTGATTTTGTTCTGAAATATATACTTGTGTATTTTTATGAGAGAAAGATGATCATTTTGCCTTGAGTTTATGATTCTGCTATATAAATATGTATTATGTACACAAACATGCACAACATTTATAGAAAATAATTTTCATAGATGAGCATTTATAAAATGAAATTGTTTAATATCTGAGTGAAAGCCTTCATGTCCTTAATATTTCAATGTGAATGATGAATTTTGAAATCCTTTGAACTCCATAAGATTGTTGGAACTCAGAAGATTGTTGGAAATCCATAAGATTAAAATATGATTGAGAAAGCCCTCAACTAGGATTCCAACATGGCGGCGGGCGCAGAGAGATCAAGTCTCTGACCTCTTCAGCTGTGCAGGCATAGGGAGTTGTAAACAACCTAAATCTGTTTGCTCAGGATCACTAGGCAATGCTGAGCTGACGTGGATCTGGGGCGAACAGTCTGGGCCTCTCAGAACACACTCTGAGCCCGGATCGGCTGAATTCAAGCTCCCATTCGCCTGCTTCCCGCAGACAAACAGCTGTGACTCAGCACTAATCCATCAGGCTGAAACAACTGGTCAGCCCTTCTGATCCTACGGAGGTAAATGCCTACCGAGCCTTCATAGGTAGTGGCCACAGGTTTGAAACGGGGCTTGGGAGAGACAGTAAGGACCCACCCATTGCATTGGTTGTCCAGCAAAGGGAAACGGACTGTCGCCATTTGCAAGAGATACCACCATGGCAGAGAACTGATGTCATCAGACTGCGGCGGAGGAGATAACTTCATTGAAACCTGCGGCTACAGCATCTAATAAATTTATAGGAGTAAACAGTAACTCATCAGTCAAAAAGAACAAGAAGTAACATGAGCAGCTTCAAAAAGCAAGGAAGAAAAGGAGTACAAACAATGCAGGACAGCCTAAATATTCAGGAGGACCTAGAGTCATCAGAAAAATGGTCATATAAAGAACTCAAGGAACACCTTAGACAGATGGAATGGAACCTTAAAGAGGATACAAGACAGCAAATTCAAGCAGCGAAAGAACACATTGAGAATGAATTACATAAACAGATAAAAGAAGAAGTTAAGCATCTTTATCAGGAGATAGAGATTATAAAAAATAATCAAATTCTAGAAATGAAGGAAACGATAAACCAAATTAAAAACTCAATTGAGAGTATCACTAACAGAGTGGAGCAAGTAGAAGCTAGAACGTCAGATAATGAAGACAAAATATATCATCTTGAAAAGTGTCTAGCCAACTCAGAAAGGCTGGTAAAAAATCATGAGAAAAACATCCAAGAGTTATGGGATAACATAAAAAAAACAAACTTACGAGTCATCGGGATAGAAGAAGGTACAGAGATTCAAACCAAGGGAATGAGTAACCTGCTGAATGAAATAATTACAGAAAACTTTCCAGAAATAAAAAAGGAAACAGATATACAAATTGAAGATGCATACAGGACACCGAGCACACAAAATCACAGTAGACCAACGCCAAGACACATTGTTATGAAGATATCCAATATACAGAACAAAGAGAAAATATTAAAAGCTACAAGAGAAAGGAGACAGATTACATTCAGGGGTAAACCAATAAGGTTAACAACGGATTTTTCATCACAGACACTGAAAGCAAGAAGGTCATGGAACAATGTATTTCAAACACTGAAAGACAATGGATGCCAACCAAGAATTCTGTATCCAGCAAAATTAAGCTTCAGGTATGACAAAGAAATAAAAATCTTTTATGATAAACAAAAGTTAGAAGAATTTGCAGCCAGAAAACCAGCATTGCAAAGCATTTTGAGCAAAACACTACACGAGGAAGAAATGAAAAACAATAACCAAAACCATCAGTAGGAAGTGCCTCGGTAAAGACAGAGGGCAAGGGGAAAGATAATCATGGAGAAACAAACTAAATTTTTTAAAAAAAGGATAAATAATCAAACATGGATGGAAGTACAAACCATATATCAATAGTAACTCTGAATGTTAATGGCTTAAACTCTCCAATAAAGCGACATAGGCTGGTATTATGGATTAAAAAAACAAATCCAACAATATGCTGCCTCCAGGAGACACATCTGATTGGAAAAGACATACACAGACTGAAGGTGAAAGGATGGGAAAAAATATACCATGCACACACACGGTCCTCGTAAGCAAGCAGGGGTGGCCATCCTCATATTGAATAAAATCGACTTCAAGACTAAGTTAATCAAAAGGGATAAAGAAGGACATTATATACTGTGAAAAGGAACCATTCACCAACAAGACATAACAATATCAGACCAATATCAATGGATGAAATTGAAGAAGCCATCAAAAGACTACCAACCAAGAAAAGCCCAGGACCGGATGGGTATACATCGGAGTTTTACAAAACCTTTAAAGAGGAATTAATACCAATACTTTTCAAGTTATTTCAGGAAATAGAAAAAGAGGGAACTCTTCCAAATTCATTCTATGAGGCCAACATCACCCTGATTCCGAAACCAGACAAAGACACCTCAAAGAAAGAAAACTACAGACCAATATCTCTAATGAACCTAGATGCAAAAATCCTCAATAAAATTCTGGCGAATCGAATACAAAAACACATCAAAAAAATTGTGCACCATGATCAAGTAGGATTCATCCCTGGGATGCAAGGCTGGTTCAATATACGGAAATCAATAAATGTTATTCACCACATCAATAGACTTAAAGATAAGAACCATATGATCATCTCGATAGACCCAGAGAAAGCATTTGACAAAGTACAGCATCCCTTTATGTTCAAAACATTAGAAAAACTAGGGATAACAGGAACTTACCTTGACATTGTAAAAGCTACCTATGCTAAGCCTCAGGCTAGCATCATTCTGAATGTTCAAAAGTTAAAGGCATTCCCTCTAAAATCTGGAACAAGACAGGGATGCCCTCTATCACCACTTCTATTCAATATAGTTCTCGAAACACTGGCCAGAGCAATTAGACAGATGAAAGAAATTAAAGACATAAAAATAGGAAAAGAAGAATTTAAATTATCACTATTTGCAGATGACATGATTCTATACCTAGAAGACCCAAAAGGGTCTACAAAGAAACTACTAGAACTAATAAATGAATTCAGCAAAGTGGCAGGATACAAAATAAACACGCATAAATCAAAGGCATTTCTGTATATCAGCGACAAAACTTCTGAAACGGAAATGAGGAAAAACACTCCATTCACAATATCCTCAAAAAAATAAAATACTTGGGAATTAACCTAACAAAAGAGGTGAAAGATTTATACAATGAAAACTACAGAACCCTAAAGAGAGAAGTAGAAGAAGATCTTAGAAGATGGAAAAATATACCCTGTTCATGGATAGGCAGAACTAACATCATCAAAATGGCGACATTACCAAAAGTTCTCTATAGATTTAATGCAATGCCAATCAAAATCCCAACGGCATTTCTTGTAGAAATAGATAAAGCAATCATGAAATTCATATGGAAAAATAAAAGACCCAGAATAGCAAAAGCAATTCTAAACAGGAAGTGTGAATCAGGCGGTATAGCGATACCAGATTTCACACTATATTACAGAGCAATAGTGACAAAAACAGCATGGTACTGGTACCAAAACAGGCGGGTGGACCAATGGTATACAATAGAGGACACAGAGACTAATCCACAAAGTTACAACTATCTTATATTTGATAAAGGGGCTAAAAGCATGCAATGGAGGAAGGATAGCATCTTCAACAAATGGTGTTGGGAAAACTGGAAATCCATATGCAACAAAATGAAACTGAATCCCTTTCTCTCGCCATGCACAAAAGTTAACTCAAAATGGATCAAGGAGCTTGATATCAAATCAGAGACTCTGCGTCTGATAGAAGAAAAAGTTGGCTCTGATCTACATATTGTGGGGTCGGGCTCCAAATTCCTTAATAGGACACCCATAGCCCAAGAGTTAATAACAAGAATCAACAAATGGGACTTACTTAAACTAAAAAGATTTTTCTCAGCAAGAGAAACAATAAGAGAGGTAAATAGGGAGCCTACATCCTGGGAACAAATTTTTACTCCTCACACTTCAGATAGAGCCCTAATATCCAGAGTATACAAAGAACTCAAAAAATTAGACAATAAGATAACAAATAACCCAATCAACAAATGGGCCAAGGACCTGAACAGACACTTCTCAGAAGAGGATATACAATCAATCAACAAGTACATGAAAAAATGCTCACCATCTCTAGCAGTCAGAGAAATGCAAATCAAAACCACCCTAAGATACCATCTCAGTCCTGTAAGATTGGCAGCCACTATGAAATCAAACAACAACAAGTGCTGGCGAGGATGCGGAGAAAAGGGTACACTTGTACATTGCTGGTGGGACTGCAAATTGGTGCGGCCAATTTGGAAAGCAGTTTGGAGATTCCTGGGAAAGATGGGAATGGAACCACCATTTGACCCTGCTATTGCCCTTCTCAGACTATTCCCTGAAGACCTTAAAAGAGCATGCTACAGGGATACTGCCACATCGATGTTCATAGCAGCACAATTCACAATAGCTAGACTGTGGAACCAACCCAGATGCCCTTCAATAGATGAATGGATAAAAAAAAATGTGGCATTTATACACCATGGAATATTGCACAGCACTAAAAAATGACAAAATCATAGAATTTGCAGGGAAATGGATGGCACTAGAGCAGATTATGCTTAGTGAAGCTAGCCAATCCCTAAAAAACAAATACCAAATGTCTTCTTTGATATAATGTGAGCAACTATGAACAGAGCAGGGAGGAAGAGCAGGAAGAAAAGATTAACATTAAACAGAGACATGAGGTGGGAGGGAAAGGGAGAGAAAAGGGAAATTGCATGGAAATGAAGGGAGACCCTCATTGCTATACAAAATTACATATAAGAGGTTGTGAGGGGAATGGGAAAATAAACAAGGAGAGAAATGAATTACAGTAGATGGAGTAGAGAGAGAAGATGGGAGAGGAGGGGAGGGGGGATAGTAGGGGATAGGAAAGGTAGCAGAATACAACAGTTACTAATAGGGCATTATGTAAAATTGTGGATGTGTAACCGACATGATTCTGCAATCTGCATTTGGGGTAAAATTGGGGGTTCATAACCCACTTCAATCTAATGTATGAAATATGATATGTCAAGAGCTTTGTAATGTTGTGAACAACGAATAAAAAAAAAAGATTAAAAAAAAAAAAGAAAGCCCTCAACTACTTTTAAGGAAAAGGAAGTTTATGTGAAACTTATCAAAGAAAGCCAGTCAATCTCAGTTCAACCAGAATTACCGAAGGAACATTTTTCTAACTTTTATTTTTGTAGTAAAATACTCAAAGCAAAATATCTGAAAGAATTAGAGTCAAATGATGCCATTCTTCCATTTTAGTTTTTTTAAGATTATAGTATAAACCTTGATTTATAGATTATAGTATGCACCTTAATTTAGGTAAAGATTCCTCTGATTTCTTCCTTTCCTCTTTAATCTCTTTATTCACTTCTTTATACGTATTCCACATTTTCTTATTTTCATATGATATCTTTAGTGTAAAGCAGCAAAAGAAGTCTATATGATTACATAAGGAGAACTAGAGTTCATTATCAATATTTAAGCAAAAACTGAATCAAGAGCTACATGGATTATGATTTAGTTGACTATTGAAATGATATTCATCTATTATTTTGTATGAGATTTACTATATATATAAACAATCTTCCATTTTGATTTGTTGAGAACCTCTAACTGTATTACAAAAGTCTTCATTTCTCTTCAGGTAAACTATTGCATTTCATGAATATAATACTATTTATTTTGACATTCTTTTGCAATGAGCTGTTAATCCTTTGCAGATTAATGTTATCAGTGATAATTTTTCCTTTTGTTCAACTTCCAAACCATTTTTAAAATGCCTGATTTTCAAGTATAGAATAGATCAATTGATTCACCTTTAAGTCATAGAAAAAAAAACTTACTATGTTGATTTGTAGTATTAAATCTGTAGTTTTTCTAAGATCTGATGCTGGTCATCAGCTTTTCATCTTTTTAGTATTTCATTTGCTTCAATTCTAGATTTTAAAAAAGTGTCAGCATTTAAATAGATCATCTCTGAAGTAATGTGCACTATTTTGATATTCTTAAGTTCATACTTTTTAAAAATTTATAATTCCCAAAATTCATATAATTCATGTAAATATGTAGATGAGGAATAGTAATATATTTCCTCTCTTATATATGCTTATTACACTTTTGCTTATTTTCATGGTATTTTTAATGTAAAGTATCAAAAGAAGTCTATATGATTAGGTAATAGAAATCATAGTTTAGACACTCATACATATGTACGCATACTATTTGTAGGACCCCAGAAGTGAGGCTATTACATTTTGATTTAGCTACTTGTCACATTTTCCTCTGATAATTAACACAGTATCTTTTCAAGAACCCCCTCCACCCACCATTGCAAACTATTTAAAATAGCATATTCTACCCCACCTTAATTAACTCCCATTCCCTGCTTTATTTTTTCTTTTTTACCATCCTGCCTTCTCCGCAACCTCTACAATTCTCTTGTTTACTGTGATTACTGTTTACCTGTTTCACTAGAATACAAGCACAATGAGGGCAGGAAAGTTTTCTGTTTTATTCACCAGTGTGCCCTCAATAATAGAACAGCATCTTATAAATTATACTCTAAATAAATAAATAAATAAACAAATAAATAAATATTTGTTTAATTCATGGGTCGAATTTTTAGATAACTTCCCTGCTTTTGAAATGACTTTTCTTTCCCTTCTAGACATGCATAGTTCTTATCTTAAGCTATAAAGAAGGCATCTTTGTTGGGGTATCCTATAACTACCTCTGAAAAGTGAAATAACTATGTACCCCCCTTTCCCAGCCTTCTCTCCTATATTCCTTATGTCAGTAATTATACTATACCTGTAATCACCCAAGAACCCAAATCAGTCTGTATATTTCCCAACTGTCTTTACAAAGATCATATGAGAATGTTGAAAACGTCTTTCCTGAAATCAGACATATAAAAAAATCATTTCCTATTCTAGCAGCAGTCAAAGCAGAACCAAATTATAATTAAATTAAATTACAGGACATGAACTTACAATAGTATGACTTATTCTTTTTGTGCTCATTTTCTAGCACCACTGCTTTATTCTGTCAGTCCTCACTCACCATCCAGCTGACAGCTAATAAATTCTGACATTAAACTCGCTGGACCGTACTTAGAAAATTTTATGTTTTTCCATTTTTGAAAGTGAGGACATTTGCCATTCTTCAGAATTCTCACATCATATTCATTCTCTGGTTTTTCAAAGGCAGCAGATCAACAGATGAATATGGAAAATTTTTTGCCTGAGCCCAGAAAATTTAACTAATTAAGAGAAGCTTCCGATTTATTTATGAGCTCCTTCCTTGGCTTGAGCTTCAGTTCTCCACTATCAGTATTCATTCTGTCCTTCTGAGTCTGATAGTCATTCTTTGGTGCAATCGAATCAATACATCCTAAAATATTGCATTCCCAATAAACTCCCAGGTGATGCTGATCTGCTGGTTCTCAGACCACACTCTGAGGAGCAAATGTGATTTATTTGACGGGGTCCAGTATCAACTCTCCACTCCTGCTGTCAATTCCTAGTGCAACTTGGATGCTTTCTGCTAGTTTGTAGAGATCTATTGTCAATCACCTTGATGACACCCCAGCTCCCTGATCTCTTGCTAGGAACGAGGCTTGGAAGATAGCTACCAGAGAACTGCATCTCCACACTCCACACAGTGCTACCGTCTCCAAACTCCCATGCTGACCTCCAAGTCAAGTGCTGCCATATAGCTACATCTTCCATCTCCTGGGCCTGCCTTTCTCAGGATTGCCTTTCAGTGAATAAGACAAAAAGGTAGCTAAGTTTAAAGCAAATAATTACCTCAGCCATCAATTTCTTTTCCCTGAGATCATTTTCTGGTGTTTAGTGTGACTTCTGTCCTTGTCCTCCATTTTCTCAGTTTTCCTGACTTATTTCTGTTGCTGGCCTTCAGATGGCCTTCTTTCTCCTGCCTCTTCAGAAATTACTGTTCCTTTCTTATGACTATGGCCAAGCATTTTCAGCTTTGCCAATTGTGGAGTTTGCTGTCTTCCTTCTTCTAATCATCTCTAATGAAGAGCTACATACCTAAACAGTAGCCGCCCGTAGCTCTGAATGTGGCCACAGACTGACTTTGGTGAGAGTCAGCACCATTTGCTTTCCTAGTCTAGCCTAATGAGCTGGGAAAAAAAGCACTGGACTAGCAGGTGGGACACAGGACACCTCACAAACAGGTTATAATAGCTGAGCTCTCATTTAAAATTGACTTATAGCTTATTGGCTTTGGCTATCGGCTGAATTAAGGTTCTCTGCTTTCTCTCTTAGTGAGGAGATGTCCTGGATCCTAAAGGATTCTTGAGTCTCCTTTCTCACTCTTATGCATGGGAAAGTCATAATTCTACTAGGGTCTGCTGAAGGATGTAGCAATATTATGATTTGGATGTGAGGTGTCCCCCAAAAGCTCATGTGTGAGACAATGCAAGAAAGTTTGGAAGAGAAATGACTGGGTTAGAGCCTTACCATAATCAGTGAATTAATCCTTGATGGGAATAACTGAGTAGTAACTGGAGGCAGGTGGGGTGTGGCTAGAGGAAGTAGTCAATTGGGGACGTGGCTATGGGGTATATATTTTGTATCTGGTGAATGGAATCTTTCTCTCTCTCTGCTGCCTGATCATCAGGTGAGCTGCTTCCCTTTGCCATACTCTTCTGTCACGATGTCCTGCCTCACCTTGGTCCCTGAGGAATAGAGCCAGTCATTTATGGACTGAGACCTCTGAAACTGTGAGCCCCTAAATAAACCTTTTCTCCTCTACAGTGGTTCTGGTCGGGTCTTTCAGTTGCAGTGGTGAAAAGCTGACTAAAACAAGCAGAAAGTAAGGAAAACAGCTGACCATATGAAATGAAAAACTGGTAGAGAGGATGACTAGGCCTAGTACAAGGAGAGAGCCTTGTGGCTGTGACTCTTATATGAAATCAGATATAAATGTCCGAGGAATTGCAAGGTGAATAGTGAGATGAGGAACAGAAGTTCTTGTGGCTCAGCACAGTAAAACTGTCCCGTAGTACATGGAGGATGAATGGAGTCTCAATCAGGGAAAGTCTGATTTGCAACTACTTTTTCTTGTAGGAACTCTCAAAGAAGGTTGGGAGGGAGACCTAACCCTCCCTACTAAGGTGACAGAAACTTGGGGTTGGGGAGCAAAAATTCCCATCTCTCTCTACTTCAAAGGTGCTCTAAGATCTCTCCTCATTTCCTGCTTTGCTAATAGTGTTTGGCTGACTATCTTGTGATTTTTACTCTGTGCTCCAGCTTGATTATCTGTGATCCACTGGAAATGACAGTTCCTAAAACATAAAGATGGCTTGAAATAAAATATCATATATAATATCAGAATTTGTTTTTAGGGGCTGGGGTAGTGGCTCAGTGGTTGAGCGCTTGCCTAGCATGTGTGAGGTGCTGGGCTAGATCCTTAGCATCACATAAGAATAAATAAATAAAATAAAGATATTGTGTCCATCTATAACCAAGAACATTTTTAAAAAGGAAATTGTTTTTAGATTCAACTTAGGGGAATTTTTTTCCCATTATCTGAAGTCCTGTAATCTGATGTCCCTATTCTAAGGAGAAGGAATCTGAACAGGCACCAAATCTTCATTAATTCCACCCTTGAGCAAAGATGAGAGAGATGGATGAGAGTTGGTAGATAGATCGAGCTCTGGGCCATGACTGACTAAAGTTTGGGTTGGAAGCAGAGGGCTACCCCAAATGAAATAAATGACTGTACCCGGAGGAAGAGCAGACTAATTCATTATGTTCCCTATTGCATAGATAAGCTGATGAAAAATTGACAGCCTGGTCACTGTGCCACTGAAAATTCAGCTCCCATTACACGTTGGGCACGAACACTCTAGTCATTTCAGTTGTCTTAAGGATAATTTTTTGAGTGCCCTACCAGTAAAACATCAGATAAAATAAAAAGGAGCTTCATGTTTGGGTTAAAGAGGATTCCCTGAAAGTTCATCCTAGATTACCTGGATTACAAAGTCAGAATCAATTCAAGTTAGAACCAAAACAGTATTTCCTTTCGGGTCTTGCCTTTGTATTATGTGAAATGATCATTTCTTTTTAATTCATAATAAACAATGCTCCTTCAGCATGTTTATCTATTCTAAGAGGAAATAAATAACTGTGTTTTCTCACTGAATTTGGAATTTAAAATTTCTATTGTGTCTTGAAGAAAATCTGTTGGAAAGCTGAAACCCAGCAGCAGCAATAACAATAACCTTTGTCTTTCCTCAAATATGACATAATGGGGTGGGAGAACTCTTTCTGCCTCTTTCCACATACCTTTTTTTCTTCTCTTATACTGATAGCCTTAAACATATTTCTGCAATGTAAATTCGAAGTCAGGATCTGTATAAATAAAAGGCACCCTATTCAGAAATCAAGTACTCATGGAGACTTTAAATGGAATATCGACCTCCATCCTTTAATATGATCTAGTTAAACAGATTGCTGAGGACCTAGAGACAGCCAAAAATAGGATGGCGCTTGGTTTGGGAGGTTGAGGTAGGGAGGCCATGTGAGGAACGATAGGGGTACAAATATAGAGTGGAAAGTACCAAAGGAAACACATCTCATTCAGATATTTAAGCTATTTAAAAAATTTGCCTAAATTAAAGCAAATTATCTTCCACTCCAGGAGGATTGCATCTTATTTTAGAAAGTCTCAGGAACTCTGCTCTGATTTTTCAAAATGAACATGAAATACTGAACCCCTGGGAAGATTTGGAAATGAATGATGAAGTAATATGGAGCCAACAGTTGAACGTTGTAAAAACATATCATCTCTTTTCTTAAAAATTTGTATCACTGTGTACAATGAATCATAATGCATTCTGCTGTTTTATCTATCTATCTATCTATCTATCTATATATATATAATTAAAATAAATAAATAAATGTTAAAAAATCTGTACCACTATGCTGAATTGAATGCATTGTTTTCAAACTAAATAGACCTCATTTAGGGGATTAAAGTAGGCCACAAATTCCGTTTCCCTCATTACCCAAGCTGCTTTCAAATCCCACATTCAAAGCACGAGGGCATCACATGTTTCTACTTGAAGGCTGCGCGTACAGGAAACGAAAGCCCTCGACACAGCTTGGTAGCAGAAGACCCAAATCAGAGTAAATTGTGTAAATTATAACTAAATTGCAAAGCATTTGGACAAAGCATGCATAGTAGTCTAATCAGGAAAGCGGTGATATTTACTTTTCGATAATGCAGGTTGGAAGAGGAATTGGGGGAGGGAAGCATCACAGATCTCTTTTAATATATTTCTGAACTTGGCAGCCTGAACTGGTTTTGTCACATATTTGCAGCTTAAAAAAGTATTTGGCTTTTACAACAGCCATAATAAGTATCCTTTAATCACTTTCAACCTATGAACAGATGGGCAAACAGTGCTTTTATAAATGGAGCATACAAAATACTTCAATATCAGCCAAAACTAATTAGTACCAATATCTGAACCAAACTCTAAAACTGATTTAATGTTTAATATATATTATTGTATAAGCATTAGCAGTTGAAAGGAAATTCCCTGTTCAAATGTTTGCCAAGCTCAGGGTCTAATATTCAGACATGATTAACTTACTAATTAACTTATTTTATCTTTTCTCACATGTAATTTTCCTAAATGATTTCTTCTCTCTCTGAAAATCATTTGATTTGATGCCTTGACCACCATATATTTGTCAAACTTCCAGTGAAAAAGTCAAATGCATGCATTCAACATTGGTCCTTCACCTTTTCAAAGTGACCTTAGAAGGAAGTGGCATCAGCACAAACAGGGTAGCCCTTCTGTGGTAGAAACTGGTTTTATATCCAGTCTCTGATGACTCACAGTTTTATCTTTATAAAGATTTTCTGACTTTTATGGAGACTCTTTAATGGCTAAGAATCTTTGTAAAAATGGCAATTCTCTCCATTTCAGAATTCTGTTAAGAATTGTATTAATGAAGATTAGTTTAAAAATCATCTTTGGGGGGTAGCCAAGGTTCTTTTCTACTGAACCACTAATTCAGAAGAGGTCCCTTGGCCTCTCTATGTCTGACATCCCATATTTCTTACATCTCATTTACTACTCATCCTTGGACCCTGCATAAGTCAAACACTTTTGTGACCATCTATGTACATCATATGGCATATATATATATATATATAACATTTTATATAATTATATATATATAACACTGTATATATATAATATTTTATATGTAATATTTTATATAATATAATCTTTTAATTACTTCAGAAAAGAAATGAACAAGAACCTAAAGCCAGTCACCTAAGGCAACCTGACCTTTGAGCCCTGGGCATTATCAGTAGCAGCCTTCTGTCTGTCATGACATCATTTCATTCTCTGATGTTGTCACAAACAAGATCAACAGGGCTTCATAGCCCTTCTGACTTCATGATCTTAGTAGGTCATCTGATTTCTCCCAGTGTCAATTTCCTCATTTATAAAATCAGAATAGTGACATTTATAGAAAAAAAATTCTTTTTGAGAATTAAAGGTGAAATTCTAAAGTAAATGCTTAATAAAATGTTACTACTATTGCTACTACTGTTATCATGGAACTAATTATTATGTTTTTACCTTATACAATGCATGCTGGCCTCATTCAGAAAATATGAACAAAATTAGAAAATGAGAAACAATAATTTTTCCTATGTTCTCTTTATAGTCTGATATTTAATTAGGAGTTTGCATCAGTTTTAGTGGAGGAGTGAATGGTTCAGAAGCTATGGAAGCAGGACCTGAATAAGAATTTCTTGAAAATAATCATCAGATGATTGTGGCCCACTCTGGTTTACAAACACTGTGCTAATATAACCACACTAACATTTTGTCATGTTTCTTTCTACTCTTGCTTATATACTTTTTAAAAAGTTATGGTCATGTAATGCATATATTTTAATATCTCTGTTCTATTATAAATGAAATCATAAGCATTTTCTCAAGTTATTACATTGTCTAGTGTTTGTCAGTTTTATGACCCTGTAATAATTTATTGATTGGATTTAACACAATGCACATAGATATTTGTTTCTGAATTTCACCATCATAAATGAAAGTAGGATGTCTATCTTCATACATAGGACTTTTTTTCCTAATTCTCAGAAAGAAAATTACTAGGGAATATGCTTTTGCTTTGTGTTGCCAAGTCACTCTTCAAATTGATTATCCAGTCAAAAATAATGTTGGAAGTGCATCTTTAACAAAACTTTTTCTGAAATTAGATAACTTTGTAGAATTTTCTTCTTAATTTTGCAAATGAAAAATGGAGACATTATTTATATTTTAACTTAACATTATTATTGGAACATTTTCCTGTATATATGTTTCTAATTCATTTTTTGGGGGGTGAGGTTGTATTTTAATTAATCACAATAAGATTTTTGAAAATACAATGAAAGCTTCAAGGCACCTGGTCGTGTGGCTACCACAAAACTGAGTTTAGGAATTATTATTCCAAAATCAGGAAATATAATGAGAACAAAATATGGGATGTTAATTTTTATGAGGATATAGTGTCAGGGACAGAGAATTTGAAATGAACTTATATGAAGACAGATTTGGGAGCTAGAATTAAAAAGAAATCAGCAATAGATGTAACAATGAAATGAGTATAAATCTGAATATGAAGGAATCTAATCTCCTAATCTTGTCTGAATACTATTCTTGGATTGTGTTAGGTGAGCATCAACTAAATGACTAAAATTTGCATTTCCATCCAGGATCACAATAAATCAGGATCGACTTAAACATAATTGTTGTGTTATGGGTTCAGTAATAATTTTTGGAAAAGAGACCGAGGCTCCAGTAATTTTGTAGATAGAATTGCCTGTTTGTTTATTAAGAGGTGACAGATGCCTTACCCTCACCCCACCGGACTGTGAGAGAGGATTTGTATGCCTACATATGGTGAAGATGTGGAGGGAGAAGTCAGTTTGCTCTCTCAGTCCCACCTTGTGATTGAGGTACACTTGTAAGGCGTGGTTATGACTGCATACCTATGTTCAGTAACTTTTGATTTAATGATATTTGGGGGACCAATTTCATTAATGTATGGAATAAGGTACAAATTAAAACATAGATATCCATATTGTATGATTAGCAAAACTAGCATCATATGGTATAAAGGCATCGATAACTTCTGTCTAGAAGATTGACAAATTTCATCATGTCATATTCTTTTAAAATGATTTTATGTGGCAGAGATTTTTTATTGCCCTTGTCAGTTCTTCTGCTGATGTTAGGAATTAGTAATCGTCCAGTTTTCCTACCTCAGGTTTTACCTACATTATATACAGTAGTAAACGTATCCCCTTTCTCTTTTTAATATTCACTAATTTCCTAATATGCCTTATTTGTCAGGAAGTAACATTCTTTTAGGTGGAGAATTCTATAGAAATGTAGGAGATATACTGGTTTTCTAGTAGAACTTTGTGAGCATCATTTTACATAAAAGAGTCTATATCATTAATGGGGCCATCACACTGAGTTTAATGACTTGCAGTTAAATATACTACCTTAAGCATGGGAAATGGATACTAATTAGAGTTTTCAATTATATCATGGTAGAAAAAATATTATTAAAACTTTATAAATAAATATGTATGTAATGAACTTGGTAAAGGCATTTATATATTTATTATCTTATGAATAAAATAAGTGAGCATGAATTAATTCCTGTTGACATTATTTCTGGTGATTTATTAACTTATAATCCAGTTAAAAGTTTACTCACAGAATTATTTTTCCTTCAGTACTGACAGGTAGTTGGAACCATTTTTATGCCATTTAAAAGATATTTCATTCAGGCTTGAACAAATAAAGACACAAATGGTAGTGTATAAATAGATTTGAAGCAAGGGTATTATATTTTTATAAGAAATTGAACATTAGTCACAAATTAATTATTCAGCCCTAGATAATTAATTCTTATTCTGCATTCTTGGATTTAGCAGACTAAACACGATACTGTTTCTGGATGAAATAAGTTGTGAGATCCTGTTTCGGTTCTTTTGCTTGTCTAGCAGGTTTGCGGTTATGATACGAGTTTAAACTGAGAAGGCTCTTTCTCTAAGTTTTTTCTTTCTACAATAAATTATTAAGACAATGCATTTTCCCCTAAGGCTACACTCTTTTGATGTTTCTTTCAGAAAACAAAATTTATGACCTGTAACATATTGCAGGGTCTTTTTTTTTTTTTAAAGAGAGAGTGAGAGAGAGGAGAGAGAGAGAATTTTTAATATTTATTTTTTAGTTCTCGGCGGACACAACATCTTTGTTGGTATGTGGTGCTGAGGATCGAACCCGGTACCGCTTGAGCCACATCCCCAGCCCTTGCAGGGTCTTTAGGCAAGTGAGGGAGAGGCAGAAACCACCTGCTGGTGAGATGACTGAACCACATAAAAATATTTAGGATGACTTAGTGTAATAACCAGCAATCTCAGAGTGGAGAGGAATGCAGTCCTCTTTTGAGAATGTGAATATTCATTCCATAAGGATTTAGTCATTGACCACTTTGAAATAAAAACATATTATGGACCCTGAGGGCATTGACAAAACTCAAGGTCTTAAAATTTTATCCTTTGGAAGTTGTTCATCTTGAGTGTTACTACTTGACAGTGATAATTTGCCTCTAAAGTAAAATCTTTAAAAAATCAATTTGACAACTATTGCCATAATAACATCACAAAACCTGGTTACTTATAACAACTATTGTATTTTGTGAGGCTTTCGCCCAGACCCAGCTGGCGTCATCTAGGTTCATTTGGGTGACTGCAACTTATCCTTTCTTCATGTAGCTTCCTCTAAAGGCCAGATTGGTTCTCATGGAGATGTCAGGTTCTAAAAATGGATCTATGTGGGCTGGGGCTATAGCTCAGTGGTAGAGCGCTTGCCTAGCACACGTAAGGTCCTGGGTTTGATCCTCAGCACCACATAAAAATAAATAAATGGAATAAAGGTATTGTGAAAATTAAATTCTTTTAAAAAATGGAACCAGGGCACTTGAGACACATGCTCAGAACTGGCACACTGTTATTTCCATTGGATTTTATTGGCCAAGACAATTCACAGATCAGCACAGACTCATAGTGTGGGTATTATGGTTTGGATCTTAAATGTCTTCCCCAAAGGCTCATATGCTTTAGGCTTGGTCACCAGTGGAACTGTTAGGAGGTGGGAACTAATGGAGGAAGTTAGGTCTTTGTGGGGCATGCTCTTGAAGGAGCTATTAGAACCCTGGCCCCTTCCTCTCTCTTTCTCTTTGCTTCCCTTCTGCCATGAGAATAATTGCTTTCCTCCACCATGGTGTACTGCATTAGCACAGGCCCCAAAGCAATTGAGGCCTAGTGCTTAGGGACTGAAACCTCTGAAACCATAAGCCAAAATAAACCTTCTTCCTTTCAAGTTGTTTATCTTAGGTGTTTTGTCACAACAAGGGAAAGCTAACACAGTGGGTAAATAAACCTCATCTCTTGATGGGAAGACCTGCAAGGTCACATTGGAGGTATTAATTTGCCATCAGTACAATCAATTACAATAGCCTATTTCTAATGTCCTTATATTAATAATGTGTTAGTTGTTATGTATTTAACATAGGGGGCAGACATTTTCTTTGATTAGTCAATTCTTTTCATGTTTTGGACTTTGATAAATAAGACATCAACAGTATAGTGTTGATTTAGATTAAAATATGGACCATTGGAGTAAGTTCAAGGATCTTGGAGCTGATCAAAGAAAAGACATGACCACAAAGTAGCGGTAGCACACAACACAAGCTTTATTTGGGCAACACGTGGTCTGTTTTGCATGAGAGAAGTCTCTAATAGCAGAGGCCTTCCAAAAACAGTGATGTGGAGCCACTACCCAGAATGGGAAAGGTTGGGGAACTCCATAGGAGAGGGGAACCAGAGAGAGGTCCTAGGAGCATAGCTGATATCACTCAGCAACAGGTTGGGTGTGGAGGTCTCTGGGTCAGAGAGCTCTGTAGGACTGTGGTGGCTTGAGGTCTTTTATAGCCCCTAGGATTGTCTGATTGATGGCTAATCTATGTTAGGTAAAGTGGAAGGCTCAAAATGTTAAAACTATATGCTTATTTGGACCATATTTTGAAAAACTGGATGTCTGAGAATTTTAAGTTAAAAGCTAGCAGGTTTTGGAACTCCTGGTTAGGACCAAATATGAAGAAGTAAGCAATATAGATGTCAATATACGGGATTTACCTTTGGCTTCCTATGAAATCATGCATATAATATTTGTATAACAAGCATGTAAAACGCACCTTGCTATTTCTAACATCTCTCCTTTTATATAACAAAGAAGATAATCTTTGGTATGTTCCTGGAACCAGCTGGGACACCCAAAAGAAAGGTTAAAAAGATATTGTAGCAGTTTTATTTTCAATTTGGGACTTGATTTGGTGGAAAATATGTTGGAAAGAACTGTCAGAGGGAACCAAATATAAGTGGAGTCGTAGGTACCTTCAGGGTAAAACAAAGTCACAGAGGAGCAAGTAACATTAAATATGAAAACACCACGTTTTGTGAGAAATCAATCACAAAAATGGAGAAGAAAAACTTCACAAGCCCTGATAAAAGGAATATTTTTATTAATATAAGGAGCTTTTTGTTATCTAGTCAAAATATGTTGAAAACACAGAATAACTTTTCCTTTGTCCAATTAAGAGCAGACTATGTCTTAAAAAATCAGTTTGTCTACAGTCACATATATTTAAGAAGAAAGATACTTAAAAAATCACTTTGTCAGTATAATAGTAAGGATTTAAAATTCTAATTTTGCTTTTTTCTTGGTATCCTACCTATATCATATAATTAAGTATTTACAATCGTTTCTCTATTTTATGCTTAAGTTAGTAAAATTCACATTTGTCAACATTTAATATATTTCACAGCTTCTTTTCTGACCCATTATTTGTAAATACAACTCACTTTTTCAGCAAGCCTTCTCTAAGTTCTATACAGCCTCAAACTTGTCTTTTGTTTAACATCTAGAGATGTGCTATTGATCAAAGTCTATATGTTTAGGGCCTAAGATAAAAATTCTTTCAAGTGTTAAAAAGTAGACAAGACACATCTATGATTTTGTAAACATATTTGCATTTCTTCATAATTCTTTTGCATAACAGAGTTCCAATCACTCATATCAACTACAATTTTAACCAAAATGACTAATTTCATTCTCTGTATCCCCTTTTGTTTTTCTCATAAACACACACACTCCTGAGCAGATGATTAAGAACTTGGTGCTAACTGTGGCAGCTCAGGAGACCAGCAGAGCCCAAGTGTCCTGGAGCTGATGCTTCAACGTTATACATTATGTCCCACCCCAGCATCACACCAAGCTTTTCAAGAGTTATTGACATCTATTTGTGAGAACATGAAACTTCCCCTCATTTTTTTCCTGTCCTGATTCATTTTAATATTTCCACAAAAAACCCTAATTTCTTCTGAAAGAAAGGAGAAAAATTGTCAACTCAGACTCTCTTAGATTTCATAGTTAGGTCTTTCAGTATTGGACAAGCCAGAAGCAGTCATTTCCATTATATGTGCATTCCTACTTTACCTCACACATTGAGCCCTATTTAGAAAAACTATTATATTAACCAAGCAAAGCTCTCCTTAGTCCAACCAGAGAAATGAAAAGTTGTGCTCTATTTGTGAAAAGTAATTGCCATCATGTATAACTAATTAGAAAAAATATAAAAATCAGTCTTAAATAGACATCAAAATTTGCTTCCTTTTGGTCTTAGTCCTGTTGTTTAAAAAAGAAGAAAAAAAACAGATAAAACACATCCATCACTTTTTGTCACTTTCTATTGTGATACTCAAATACCACACGTGGGACATATGTCTTTGTAAATAAAATACATTTATTTCATACAGTTCTGGGTGCCGGGAAGTCTATCGTGTGGTGCTATCATCTGGTAGGGGCCTATTAATTGCATCAAAATATGGCAGAGGACATTATATGGCAAGACAGAGCAAGCATGATGTATTGCATTTCTCTTCCTGTTATTATAAAGCTACTCATGCTATAGAGGGTGTGGGGATAGGGATTCCACACTCATGCCTTTACCTAATCCTAACCACTTCCCATAGATCTCACCTGCAAATACCATCAACATATCATCTCAGGATTAAATTTTTAGCACACAAAATTTCTGGAGGACATACTCAAACTGTAGCATTTTTCTTCACTTATTCTGGTAGCCTTTTTTCTATTTTATTGAGGCAGCTGTCCTTCCTTCCAATGTACGAGATGATATATTTTTGATTTATGCATCTCCAAAAGTTTTCTCAAGACAGCGTGAGGCAAAGAACCAACCATGGAGACTAAAGAACTACAAATACAAAAACACTTTCACAGGGCTAACTTCCTTTTGCAAGAAGGGGAAAGACCTAATTTCATTTACACACAGAGACACAACTAGCAGCCTCACTTCTACCTCTTTACTGAACATGATTTGTGTCTCAGCAAATCTCACTGGTTGGCTGTGGCTGCTTAGGATAAGGAAGGTCAGGAAATCAAAAAGAATCTCCAGTGAATACTGCTTTTGAACATTTATTGATCTGGAGATGATTTACATTCTACTTTTCTACAAAATTATTGCTGAATGATATTAAAACTGGTGTTCAAGAATGGTACTACACTGTTATTAAGATGACATAATACAGAGCATATCAGAAGATACCACAAGCTTCAAGACAAACTACAGTAAAGATAAAGGAAAACAGACAACTAAGATTTTCTGCTCTCTACTACCTAGCAAAGATTTGTGATATCTGGGTTAAACGATCAAAATCAGACTCCCAACATTTTTGTTACAAGGAAAGAAAAATAATAGCTTTATAAAAAACAAAGCAAAATAAGACTTGTTCAAGAACCCGATTAATGCAGAAATCAAAATAAAATAGGAGGGAAAATAATGCAAAACTGAGTTGACTTGAGTTAAAGATTTACTCTGGGATTTAGTAGAATTGGGCCTGCAATTTGGAGGTGTATGTTTGGAGGTATACTTCTGGGTTAACACCCAGCTGTAGTGGGCAAATTGACCCATGGATCTCTGTGGAACTCTAGCTATCAGAGACATACAGAACCAGGATGCACCTTTACATGCTAAGAATTACAAGGGAATGAGTCTTTGGATTTAGGAAGACTGACCACCATATGAAAAATAGGTATACAAAGGGAAAAAATTAGAAGCAAAGTTACAAGGTTACAGTTGGTTTGTTCATGGTAGACAGTCCTCAGTTTTCTCACATTTATCTTGACTCCAAGGGTTGTCCAAATCAGTACCGTAGGGCTCATGGTTTCTAGTATGATTCTTCCCTGTGCTAATCCCACAACCCATGACCCCCCTGCCACTACCACCACCACATGATAGTCCCTTTCAGTGGAGAACGTTCGGATCAAACTACTTTTCAGATAATATTTGGATAGCAGAGTATTAGTGCCAAGTAATTAATAATTTTAAAGTAGTTTTTAGTTTAAAATAAAGATCCATAGGTCAATTTGCAGGGATGGGGAAATTATGTGGACTAATCTACCCTATCAAGGTATTCTCTTTTGCAGAGTCGTGAATCAACTTTGACAGATTCACTTTTTTTTTTTTTTTTTGGATTTCTTTTCTTCAGAAGGTTAACTTTATCCATGGGATATCAACTCTAGGATATTCAACCTTCTTTGAGAACTTTATTGATATATGCAAGTGATATCATGTGTTGAAATCTATGTGCAAATTTTAATCCATTTCCTATTCCAATGCATTTGTCATTGATAGAATTTAAGACTGTAGAAGGGTTTATTTTTCTTGTTATTTCTAAAAAAGTTTCATATTTTATTTTTAGGGTAAAAGTTGTTAAAGAAAGTGATAAATTGGAAAATAAAGTTAAAAGAATTGGACCACACATAGAAATCTTCCAGGTATTCCAAGTAAAAAGCAAACTCTTCATTACCAAAAACATCATTGACATGGTCACCCTCTTGCAGGCTCATGTCAGGGGGTGGCTTGAACGCAAGAGGTTTCAAAGACTAATGTCCAAGGTAAGACATGCATGAGATTTTATACTGTGTTCTAAAATCCTTAATCATCTGGTCAATAGGTCTATGATTTTTCTAAGTAGAGTTCTGTCTACATATTTTTGATTAGGAAAATGTCATGAATAATCTGCTCTGGTGACAGCTTCAGATTGTGCCAAATCAGATACTCTTGAACAAAAGGCCCAACTTATCCTTAACAGTTCTGAGACCACTTACTCTTAAAACAGTATAAACTGTCTTTGCACTAATATTGTTTCTTCTTTGCTATTTATTTTCTCTTCAGAGGAACTTTCACTTCCCACACTTCTGGGTATTTTTTTTTTTGCAGTACACAAATATTACATTTAAAAAGAACTATGCCCTCCCTCCTAGTATCTATGTGGACAACTTTTATAGACAGCTCTCCTGGCTTTGACTCCTAAAATGAACTATGAGGAATTCTTTTGGCTGGGTAAATGCAAAAGAACCTGGCTGAATGCATCTTGGCAAACCTTTGAGAGAATGCAAAATGTCCTTGCCTGGAAGGCTAAAGCTTGGTGACAAACTATAAAGAGAAAATGAGATAAGAGGTGAATTTTAATTCCTTTCTCTCTGGGAGGAGTCTTCTAGAATGGACTTTCAGGTGCCCCCCCCCCCAACATGTTTGTCCTGAGAGTGATGTAGCCACGGGGTACCCCTACCAAAAAGACCCCTGCCATAATAGTAACACATAAATTTCTCTCCTAGTCAACAATATCATTACAAAGAATGTCAGCAGGGTTTCTGCAGGGAGCTCATTGTGGTTTAAAGCCTCCTGTTTCTTGTAAAAGCCAGGTTTACTATGAGATGGTGTCATAGACTCTACCTCAAGAAAACGTGCTGAGCAAAGGTTACTATTTTTGTTTTTCTTGGTAACAACTTGTGAAACCTCTGTCTAGCCTAAGAATATGGGACATAAGAGTAACTGTTATGTACTGTACCCACTGTCATGTAGCTACCCCACTGAGTATAAATCTAAAAGAATTTCAAGATTTGGGGTTCAGAGATTTTTAGGCATTAGTCGGTCTGAATAGCTGTAGCTTAAATAAACCTGCTTTTTGAAAATTCCTTGGGTGTCCAGCCTCATCTGTCTTATATCAATAGCACAGTGACACTGTTAGAATTAGTTCATCTGCTTATCTCTGGGTATAAATTTACACATGTATTAGTTTGTACACATAATAGACATATGTAGTTCTGGTGATTGAACATGTTAATGCAGATAGCTGCTGTATTTATTATATAGGTGAAATAATGGAAGCTTAGAGAAGTTAAGTCATTTGCTCAAAGTCAAGCAGCTGGTAAATTACAGAGCTAGGATTCAAACCTATGTCTGTCTGACTCCAAAGGCTATGCTTATTTTGCATATGGAATCACCTTTTTCAACTCCGGTAGCCATGGCCAGTTGCTGTCTAAACCAATTTAAAGCCACATCTTGAACCTTTCTCTCGGGCTCTAGACCCAGGTATTAAATTGCCTGCCTGAAAGATCCATATTAAGTCACATTCCATGCACCTCAAAGAACTCATTTTCTTCCTCCACACAGCACTTCCTTTCCTCTGCTACCTGTGTTCATATCTTCTCTCATCCCTTGTCCAAGCCATAAACCTGGAATTCTCTTCAATTCCTTCAACTTCTGTATTCCTATATCCAATTGGTTATGACTTTCATAACGTTATTTTTTTCCAGCAGTGCTAGGAAACGCACCCAGAACCTCACTTGTCCAGGGCCTCATTCTTACTAGCCAAGCATTCGACCACTTAGCTTCCTCCCCAGCCCAGCCACATTTCTTATTCTCTCTTATTTTGTGTGCTTCTTGCCAAAGCTTCCATCATGTAAACTTAAATGGTGAAGAGCAGAAGTCTCAGTGACCCCTTGCCACGTATGTTTTCCCATCTCATCTTCTGCTACACACTGCATTTAAAACACTCCCTTCTTATGCCCTTATCTTTTGATAGCCCAGTACTGATTATAGGAGAGAGTGAACTTTCTAACATAATATGTAGGATCTGCTTGTTATGGCTTGTGCCTCTGTCCGACTTCATTACATGGCTCTTATTCACATAGTCCCAGTGTTCTAGCAAACTTCTAAATATTAATATGGGTAATAATCTCTCGCCCTGGAATACTCTTCCACCCATATCTTCATATGAACTCCTGATTTATTTTTCAAGATTGTTGTAAGTATATGCAGTTAGACATTCTCTCTGATCCATCAAGCAGAGCTGATCTCTCCATTCTTCTTGGTCATTATAATGCACAGTTCTCTGCAGTGTAATGGTCTCATACGTGTCTGTCATGAGCAGTATATTTTACATGAATTTTGGGGAGCACATACCCTTTATTTTTGTATTCCTATCAATCACCGTACACTGTCTTGATGTATTATATACAGTGTCTCACTTTAACTATGTGCACTTATTACCTGCCATTTTTCTTATTTCACTTCTTGTTTGTGTATGTTTATGTTCTGTTTTGGTGAAATACATTGTAAACTCTATGAGGACAACAATCTGTCTTGTTTGCTACTGTTTCCTACTATTTTCAAATGTATAGAATCGTGATTAATGTATGGGAAGCACTCAACAAATATCTATGGAGTGGGTGAATTGATTGGACAGATTATAGTTGTAGAAGTTTATCATGGCATTCAACAAGATATATCTTTAAAGTTCTTTCAGCATAGTTTTGATGTATGCAGCATAATTTCTAGCATTTCCTAGTATCAGACAGAACTATAGTCATTCATAATTTCTGGGGCAACAATAGCTCTAGAAAACTTAGTGAGCAAGAATGGGCCCAGGATGAGATTAAAAAGAGAAAGTGACAAAGAATATAATGAATTTCTATGTTGAGATAGAATTGGAGATGAAAAGAATGGTAAGTACTTTTAGAGGAATAAATCCAATATGAACTAGATTATTGACTTTTATTTGGTTATAAAATTTGTTTGTGATCACTGATTTTTTTTAAAAATTCTATTACTGGAATGGTACTTTGTATAAAATTGGATGACTGCTTTGTTGATATGGTTAAAGTTGTTTGTCTACCGTCAAATTGCTAGTGGGACAGTCCTGTGATTCAATCAATGGTGTTTCCAGGACTGTGCCTACGTGAAGGGATGCTATCAGGGGAATTCTTAAGAGGCTTTCTGCTCTAGAGGCTGCACAGAAAATCACTGGATAATTGTTAGCACGATGGCAATCTTTCCACTGGGAGACTTCCGTCATCTTATTACGTGGCTGCTACTACAAACATTTTTGCTTTGGACAGTGTCTGCTATAATGTCACTTTAAGGTCACTCTAGGGACTATATGATTTCCAATATTTCTTGTGAGATGCTCTCAGTTTGGGTTCATTTGGAAATAATGAAGCAGTATTGAATTACCTTACCAATCATACACAAGAAGAGTATGGAGAGAGCTCTATTTAACACTCAGCATAACTCAAATTGTCCTTTTCTTTTCAAAATCTCTACTTTGTTTGCATGTGTTTGAGTGTGTTAATGATGTTTAAAAAATCATAAAAATCATTGCTATACAAAATTACATATAAGAGGTTGTGAGGGGAACGGGAAAATTAACAAGGAGAGAAATGAATTACAGTAGATGGGGTAGAGAGAGAAGATGTGAGGGAAGGGGAGGTGGGATAGTAGGGGATAGGAAAGGTAGTAGAATACAACAATTACTAATAGGGCATTATGTAAAATTGTGGATGTGTAACCGACGTGATTCTGCAATCTGCATTTGGGGTAAAATTGGGAGTTCATAACCCACTTCAATCTACTGTATGAAATATGATATGTCGAGAGCTTTGTAATGTTGTGAACAACCAATAAAAAAAATTAAAAAAAATCATAAAAACACAAAACAAAATAATTTCCTCAAAGTGATACCTCTAAGAGTTCACTATTTTACTCTGAATATTTATAATTAAAAATTTTGAATTTTAATCCTATGTTTTACATCCAGTTGCTGTTGGCCTAAGATACTGAAATTCTAGCATTTTTGAATGGCTGATGGTTGCAGTAAGAAATAATTTTTGAAATTGGCTTGGAATAACATTTGTTAAATAAATAAAATTGGAACAACCTTGGAATATCTGACTATACCAATATCCTATGCATAGGTCAATGTCTTTAATATTTTGGAGGTTACAGAATCTTTTGAAATTTTGATGAAGTATGGATTGCATCTCATTATCCACCCCCCCCCAAGAAAAAATAACCCTATATGTAATAACAAAATCCTTAAATCTATTCAGGAACTCTGTGGAATAGGTAGCATTATATAGTTTTACTACATAAATATATTGGCTTCTAGCTACCTAGAAAATTATGTTCATTTATTCAGGAATGTATATTTGATGATAAAAAGTTTGATGGAAATTTTATTGAAAATTTGATGATAACAAATACTGTATATTGGGCTTAAGCCCATAGTTCAGTGAGAGATGCAGATAACACAAAGAAGGCTTAGGTTCTGTGGGGCACTTAACAAAGCCATGTAACCCAAAGGGCTGTGTCCAGTACTGCTGTCACTTCACTAACTCCTGTGAGGTCTGATGCAGACACTGAATCCAAGTTATCCCTGTCTCTAGAAATGCTGCCCTTAGAAAATGGATATTGCAGCCACAATTCATTTGCCACACAAATATGTTTCCCAATGTTTTCCTTGTGAAAGCTTTATTACTTGTGATTCAAGGTCCAGGGTTGGTGCAGATAATGAATGACATTTTGTCCCACGTTTGTATCATGGGACAAATTTTAAATTTTAAAGAAATAAAATTGAGCAACAGTAAAGGGATGGATCATGAGTATCTGCCTTTGGCTTCAAAATTGTAAGAAATGCGTTCTGCTTCCCATTAGGATTCATATGGTGGGAGATGCCCCAAAATACAACCAATTTATCATCATCATTATTATTATAAAAGAACAAAACTCTATGAACAAAAGGTAGATTAAACATAAACATAGGAAAATGTTACTTAAATGTTGAAAAACACTAGCAAATGTTCAGAATCTACAATCTGATGGAAGAAGAGGCAGATAGTGAAATTATGCTAAATAATGTTTGTAGTTAGACAAACAAGAAGTATTATTTTGTCAATAATGATGTAGTAAGAAGTGTAGGTTTGAATATAGTATTTAAAATTTTCAGAGAAGAATCAGAAAATCTAGCAAAGGTGAAGAAAAATAAAATGATAACTACAACCTTCAATGAATAATAGTAAAAAGAAAATAGCATGGTAGAATCATATGTATAAAGAAATGAACTAAAAAAAGAAACAAAAAAAATCACAAAATAGGCAAAAAAACACAAAGTTCAATTAAATTAACAGGCATATAGGATATAGATGAAAATGTAGGTTCTTGAGTATTTCTATTCTGGTTTTGAAACTAATATTGCAACTAACTAGGTATGAGGCCTTAAAAAGTTATTTAAAGATTTTACACTTCAATCTTTTCTTTTATAAGATGGTATGCAAAGCACATCAAAGGAAAGCTACTTAAGGAAAGTTTAGAAATTTCAGTACATTCTAGAACAATGAAATAATGAAAAATAAATGAATTAAATCTGTAATTCAAGAGGTCAAGAATAGGAAACTAAAAAAAGAAGGAATTAATAGAGAAATTAATGATCTATAAAATGTAAAAAAATGAATTTTAAATAAAATGGAACTGGCTGTTTCGAAAAGAAAGAAACTTGAAATGACTTTTTAAAACTTATTTTTTTTAAAACTTATAGTAGAATGTATAAAATGCATATATGGAAGAGTGATGTAGTCACAGGTAACCTAATTAAAAAATTAACACATATGTAGGAAAGATATAATTTCCTTAATATTCAAAGTTTTAAGAAATCAGAGAAAACCTGTAAGAGCCCAACCAAAACTAAGTAAAGGACATGAATGAATAGTTTTCAAAGAAAAGAAATAGAATTGAGCACCCAGAGTTGACAGCTCAGGAAATAATTATCCATTATAGAATAATTCCTTAATAAAAGTTTTTTATATACCTTTATTTTATTTATTCATTTTTATGTGGTGCTGAGAATCAAACCCAGTGCCCCACACATGCCAAGCAAATGCTCTACCACTGAGCCACGGACATAGCCCCTAATAAAACTTTTATTTATCTTTCTAGTTGAATGTGCTACATATTATAGAAATATGGACAGTAACATAGGAAGCATCTATGAAAGTAGATGTCATTGAAACCTCTGTTCTGTAGGAAGTAGGACTATCTGAAGGCAAGAACTCAGGGTGGAGCTCTGATCTTCAGGGAGATCGTCTCAGTCCAGAGTGCATCTATTCAACCAGCACAGGAATCACCAGTCAATATAGCCATAGTCTAAGAAGTTGGGTGAAATAGATTAGACAAAAAGGGTAGATCAGATTAAGTATAAATAGCCATACTGTTTGTATTATTGTATTATAGGCTTTGTATCATGGACCAAATTTGAAAGAAGTTATTAACATGTATCGGGGATTAATCCACCGTGTAAGGTGTCGACTTGGTCTCCGGAGGACAAGACAAATTATAAACTTTTCAGAGCTAGAGGAATGGATGGACAGAAAAAAGTGTAAGTGACACAGTCATTTCTTGTTGGATTTTAGGTTTGGAATTTGTTTAACAATTGAAATTATATATATATAATTACCCATAGTAACCAAAGGTAAGCCATATTTTATATTCCTGTAAGCTATTTGCATTTTAAGGTGGCATATTTATATAATTGGATTAATTCATTATGATTCTCTGTTGATAAGGAACAGAAAGCTCATTCTGGCTAAGCAAAAAAAAAAAAAAAAAAAAAATCCAAGGATATTGAAAGGGAGATTATCAGAAAGAGAACTGAAGACTTAGATCAGATGGAATATGAATCAGAGGTGCTATAGAGAGATGGAAGGAACAGGAAAGAAAAAATTTTACTTGTCCCTGGGAGACATATCAGCTTATATCATTTAAAGAATTCCTTTTTTTTTGGGGGGGGGGCAGGTACCAAGGATTGAACTCAGGAGCACTGACCACTGTACCACATCCCCAACCCTATTTTGTATTTTATTTAGAGACAGAGTGTCACTGAGCTGCTCAGCGCCTTGCTGTTGCTGAGGCTGACTTTGAACTCACGATCCTCCTGCCTCAGCCTTCCAAACCTCTGAGATTACAGGCATGTGCCATAGCACCCAGCTCATTTAAAGAATTTTTTTTTTTTGTTCCAAGGCTTTAAATTCAAATCCAGGGAGACCTCAAATGATTGGTTTGGCCTGAGTCATATTTCTGACTCTTTGCAGTGGGAGGGTCAACCTTGCTTGAGAGTTGCCCAGAGGCTCTGTCCACTGAAGGAGGGATTACTGTGTAAATGAAAATTAATTTTTTTAAGAGAGAAGGGGAGAGAGAGAGAGAGAGAGAGAGAGAGAGAGAGAGAGAGAGAGAGAGAAAGAGAATTTTTTAATATTTATTTTTTAGTTTTTGGTGGACACAACATCTTTGTTTGTATGTGGTGCTGAGGATCAAACCTGGGCCCCATGCATGCCAGGCGAGCGTGCTACCGCTTGAACCACATCCCCAGCCCGAAAATTACATATTGATAGCAGAGGAATAGTCAGTGGATACTGAGTGGACAAAACCACACATTGCTTGTTAGTGTTGGCATTCTATCCCTGGCTCTGCAATGTGTAGCTCAGCTTTCAGAGATCCTGATTTCTATTTCTAATAAATGAATCAAGTATTGCTGAGGACTAGGATTGATTATTAGATCTGAATAGATTATTAGTTTCTCAAATAACAAAAAATTAATGATGCAAATAAATTATATTTAATTTGTATCATTTTATGGATTTATAAGACAAAAAGTATTATATGTTTGGCCATCTCAGCTAGTTATAAAATGTTTATTTCACATTATTTCATGAAGACAGGGACTACAAATTTTTCAATAAATGCCACTATTTAACGAATGCCTGGTTTATCAGAAGGGCTCAAGAAACTTGGTAAAGGATCGTTTTCATTAAGTTTATTAGTCATGATAAAATTATTTGCCAAAAGATATTTATAAATTGTCAGAACTCTTTGGATTAGAACAATTCCTTTCCTGTGGCTAGAGGTTGAGGAAGGAAGAAGTTAGAGACAGGTGTTCCAGCCACAAGCACTCAGAGTTGAAGACCTTCACTCCTAAACTCTCCACCCGCTAGTACAAAACTCAGCAAGAGATTCTTATCTTTTATATATAGTAGTTTTATATTCTATCATTTAATACGAATATGCTGATTTTATAATATTTATCAAAATACATACTAGGACTTGACAGTCTTACACTGACCTCTCTTTACCCCTCCACTTTAGTTTTCCTGCTGACCTCCAAATCATATACCATTCCCATAAATGGTCCTGCTATTTTATGCCATTTTAGCTTGGTGCCCAAACCTCTGTCACTAAGTCATTTTTAACCTTATAGAACCTTGCTTATTTTTCTCCGTTTTACCTTCTTTCTGTGGCTTCTCCTCCTTGATTTGTAAGTGGAGATTTCAATATTTATTTCATCTTAAAATATCCTCTTAGTTTGGAGGGGGATAAACAAAAAACTAATGCAGTGTCTGTTTTCTATCCTGGACCCTGATCAGACTTCTAGTGGAGAACTCTTTGAGTAAAAAGTCCTTAAAAAATAAGAGGTGGTCCAAGTGGACAGATGGAGGAGGAACCATGTTCTAGGCAGAGGAACAGCAAGCACAAAAACTTTCAGTTGCAGGCTTGCTGGTTTGGGAGGAAGTCAGGAGACTGCTTTTATATGGAATTGAGTTTGTGAGTGTGAACAGATCTATATGGGATTGGAGAAGTAGTGGGGAGCTCAGGTCATATCACACTTCATAGGCCCTTGTTGTTTACCCTAAGAGAGCTGGAAATCCGTTGGAAGATTTTGGACAAAGAACTATGGTGCAGCTTATGTTGAACACACCACTCTTGTACTTGTGTTGAGAATAGGCTCACAAGACACAAAGAATAAAGGAGCTCAGTTAAAACAGATGGTTCTCTGCCCAACACAGGATCTGAACAGTAAAATAGGGTTAGTTATCTAGCTGAATAATTTAAAGAATTACCAACAGATGTATCCATTTACACGGAAAGTTAAAGTAACTGTAGCATCCACAGAATTTACGAGTTCTTTTTGTCTTCCTGTTCCTAGGAAAATTTCTCTGACCTTTTTCTGTGTATTGACTGGTAATTGGGTGATGATATTTGACAAATCTCCCTGTACATTTTTAAGCATCTTTTAGTCCTTTGAAAGTTTCATTAACGTCCATGATTTAAGTTTTATATTAAACCATGGTTCTACTAGTCTGGCATATTATTTCTGCTAGTGTTTTGCTGAAGGTTTGCTTGTAGGGCATCCTTTGCAAGCTAGGGACACTGTGATCTCTTTATTTAGTCACAAAGCCATAATGTTAATTTGTGCATCACTCTGATCTTATGAGAAACAGCTAAAACTGATTAGTTCAAGGAAAATATAACCTAAAGATACATATACTTTTTAAAGGAGAAATATGTTTACTTAAACAAAAAATAAAAAATGGGAAGTAACATTCTTTGTGTCTTGCATGTATTTGGGTTTCTCCAGATTCAAATCCCAAAACTGAAGATTTCAAGTGCAAATATATTGGGAGTTGATCCTAGAAGATGTGTTAGTGGAATGGAGAAGTGAGACAGGAAAGGGACAGAACTCAAAACAGAATGCATCATCAAGGGAACTCAATAAAACAGTAGAGCCAACTTGCTTCAAGTTTTTGACCACAGTTTCTTCCCCCAAGTTTTTGACCACAGTTTCTTTCCCGTTCCCTAGTCAGGAATTGAGGGCCAGTCCAGTGGGGAGTCTTAACTCCCTGGTATGTCTTACTTCCTGCACAGGTGGGTAGAATAAAGTCCTGGGCAATGAAATGCAGATGCTGGCACTTCCAAGTTAAATCAAAATGCACAGGAAAGTAATAGAGAAGGAGATATTCATGTGGCATCAGAAGCAACTGCTTTACTTTATTTGCCAAGAGAGAGAAATGCATAGATGTAAAAAGTATAAATTTGTTTATTTTGCTGCTGGGTTTTAAGATTTTTCCAAATCTACTACTCATATCTACTACTCATATTTTTCCAAATCTAGCTACTCATATCAGGGAATTACTAAATATTTCTAAATACTAACTATTTCTTGAATTTGTTGATATCTCATCACTATCTCCCTCAATGAATGAACCAGTGAATGAATGAATGACTATAAAATTGAAATCCATATGGTTGAGTGCCAGGATGATATAGTTCTGTTAGAAACTACTCTGGTGTCTATTCTCATTGGGAGCCCTTACTTCAAAGCTAGATCTGCTTCAGGCAGTCCCTGTCTTACTGTCAATACTGACAACATTCTGCTTCGTGGGGTTAATCAAACATATTTTAGAATGGAGACTCAATATCACCTTTTAAAAATATTTTTTATTGGTACTTATAATTATACATAACTGTAGGATTCATTATGCCTTAGTTGTACATGCACATCACATAATTTGATCAAACTCATTCACCAGTACCTTCCCTTTCCCTCCCCTCCTCCTTCCCTCATCCACTTGCTGTACTGATCTCCCTTATATTATTATTTAAATTAGTACATTATAATTATATGTAATTATATAATATATGGGATTCATTCATAGCATACTTTGGTTTATTTTTTTCCCCAGTATTTCCTTATGCCTTCCCCTCCCTCTTCCCTCTTAATCCCTTTTCTGTACTCTTATTATTCTCCATTCTATTTGAATAAAATTTATTTTTTTTAAATCCCGTCCCTACCCCTGTCTCTCTGTCTCTGCCTTCCACATATGAGAGAAAACATTTGACCATTGACTTTCTGAGTCTGGTTCATTTCACTTAGCATGGTGTTCTCCAGTTTCATTCAGCAAACACCATAATTTCATTCTTCTTTATGGTTGAATAGAATTCTGTTGTGTATATAGATGACCTTTTCTTTATTCAGCCATCTTTTGATGGGTACCTAGGCTGATTCCATAAATTGGCTATTGTCAAAATCATATTTTGAAAGGAAGAAATGTTTATGGAGAACTTTACTTACAAAATGTATGCATCAGTTCTCTTGGTCATTATCTAACTCTGTCTAATGTCAAGTACAGGAGATCGGTGACAGGTGGCCCAACTAAGTGGTTTTCGATGGTAGCCTGGAACTGGGGGTGCAGATGGGCAAAGTACCATAAAGTAGGAAGTAGGAACTTAGGAAGTCAGTGAGAAAAAGTAGACATTGCTCCCAATTAGGGGCTAAATCAGAAATAGAATAAGCAGTACAAACTGGAATCAGCAATTTATGCAGTTAGGATGTGAGTGGGGAGACAGAGAGAGATGAACAATTAAAGGACTTAATAAATAATGAATACTGAAATGGATCAACAGGTGTCAGGCTTCCAAGAAATTTTGACATTGCTGGCATGGATGTGAAAAAAAGGAACTCTAGTTCACTGTTTATGGGAATGTAAATTAGTACAGCAATTATGGAGAACAGTATGGAGCTTCCTCACAAAACTAAAATTAGATCTACAATGTGATCCAGCTATTCCACTTCACTGTGTAAATCCAAAGGGAATAAAATCAGCATATAAAAGAGATACTTACACACCTATGTTTATAATGACACTATTCATAAGAGCTAAGATGTAAAATCAGCCTAGATGCCCATCAACCCCTGAATGAGCAAAGAATATATATGTGTGTGTGTGTGTGTGTGTGTGTGTGTATACACATGCACACATTGTGTGTATATGTATATATGTTTATGGATATGATATGCACACATACATAATGTGTATATATACATGTAGTGTTATTCAGCCATAAAGAAGTATGAAATCCTGTCATTTACAGAAAAATGGGTGGAACTGAAGGACATTACGTTAAATGAAATGACAGATACTGAAGGTCAAGCACTACATGGCCTCTTCCTATGTGGAATTTAAAAAACGTCAACCTGAATATAGAATAATGATTACTGGAAGTTGGGAAAGGGAATTGGGGGGTGGATAAACAGAGGTGGGATTTGATTAGCATGTGCTTGTATTGGAATATCACACTGAATCCCAGTAATATGTACAATGAATACATCTTCTTTGAAAATAAAACTTTTATATAGCTATGTTTTATGATGTAGTTCAAGCATTGATAGAGGTAGGGTCATGAAACCAGAACCTAGGAACCCCTGTTTTATTTGGGGAGTCCAGTTTGAGTTTCACGACCATGCAGTGCCAGCTGGGGGTACACTGCCTTTGTCCCTTTGCCATCAGGCTCTTTTTTTATTAGTTGCTCAAGAAATACAATGATCTTGACATATCATACATTTGATTCAAATGGGGTATGAATTCTCATTTTTCCACGTGTATAGATTGCAGGATCACATTGGTTATACAGCCACGTTTATACATACAGCAATACTAGTGTCTGTTGTATTCTGCTTCCCTCCCTATCCCTCCCTCCCCTCCCCTCCCTTCCCATCACCTCTCTCTACCCAATCTACTGTAACACATTTCTCTCTCTCTTTTTCTTCCCCCTCCCACCATCATGTATGTATTTTGTATAACGATGAGGGTCTCCTTTCATCTTCCGTGCAATTCCCCTTTTCCCTCCCATTCCCTCCCACCTCTCTTCCCTGTTTAGTGGTAATCTTCTTCTCATGCTCTTCCTCCCTACTCTGTTTTGAGTCACCCTCCCTTATATCAGAGAAGACATTCAGCATTTGTTTTTTAGGGATTGGCTAACTTCACTTAGCATAATCTGCTCTAATGCCATCCATTCCCCTGCAAATGCCATGATCTTGTTATTTTTTAGTGCTGAGTAATATTCCATTGTGTATAAATGCCATTTTTTTTATCCATTCATCTGGTGGGTGTCCCCTTTCTCCCTCACAGTTACATGTGTGTCCCTCCCGAAGCTGCACACTCAGTCGAAGAGGAATGCCTTCCCCGATAGAGGAGGACCATTCTTTGGTCAAGGGTATAGGAGTAGCTGTGCTCCCCTGCTAGAACCTCCAAACAAGCTCTCAAGGCCATCAGGCTTCTTAAATCCTGGAAGCATGTCAGCAGACAGGAAAATAAAGCTGGGGTTAAAGTCATTTCAAATCAGGATGAACCTTTGAGGTGGCTTGCACTTGGTATCATTTATAAAGAACTCATTTTCTTTTACCTTTTTGGACTTTCAGACTATGAAACAAAGTTTTCCAAGAGAGAAGATTGGCAGGGATTGGAAAGAAGTGATCTCCTTAAGTACTTTAGAGACTGTGGCCATTACCCAACCCAGAAGCAGGTTGATGAGTATTGGGACTTGTTCAACAAGGGTAAGGAGTACCTGATGTCTTTTCTGCTCTTCCCTTCTTATCTTTTCACTTTCTTCTTTCCTTCTCCCTATTTTTCTCCCTTGTTTCTTCCTTAGTTAATCCATCCATACCGTTCTTCTCTTACTTACATTAAATTTGTTTTAAAATCATTTTCCTCAAATCTCTTTGTACCTGAGTTTAGTACATACAAAGGAAGGCAGGGTAAAAAAATGTTAATAAGTTTATTTTTAACTTTTATATCTTTGTAAATGTCTATTTTGATATAACAAATTCCACATAGCTGAATATATTTTGAATGATAAAATTTTAAATACTGATACTAATAATTGTTCTCCTGGATAGTTACATTTGGTTCTGGTAAACACAGTCAAGTTTAAATATATCAATATCATAAACTATTTCAATACAATAGAATTTTAGCATTAGAAAATGATTTCTTTTCTGAACAGTAAATAAATTAAAGGATAATATTGTCTGACGATATTTAACAATGTATATGGAGTAGCATTTCAATCTTCTCTGGATCCCTAGTAGATGGGTGGGAATTGTCACTGGGGTATAGGAAATACCAATGAATTTTCCTTAAGATTCTTTTCAGTTTTTCTTTCATTCACTTCTCAGATTTGTTGAAATGTAATTGACAAGTAAAAATATTCAAGTTGCCTGATATAATCATTTACCACAATTACTACAATCAGTTAATCAAGCCACCTAGCATCATCTATAGTTGCTGTGTGTGTGTGTGTGTGTGTGTGTGTGTGTGTGTGTGTAGGTGAGGGGGTGAGGCCACTTATGATCTTCTCTGAGCAGATTTTAAGTAAACAATACAATGTTATCAACTATTTTTCTTTCTCCTTTCTCTTATTTGTATTATAGATCACTGTGCTGTATATTAGATGTCATTAGTATCCACTCCATAAAAGAAAGTTTGTATGTTTTCGCCAACATCACCTCATTTCACTCCAAACTCTTCCCCTAGCAACCACCATTCTACTTTCTGCTTTCACGAGTTCAACTTTTTTTAGAGTCCACCAATAAAGGAGTTCATACATTTTTTGCCTTTCTCTGTCTGGCTTATTTTACTTAGCACAGTGTCTGATTGGTACATTGTCACAAGGACATGATTTCCTTCTTTTACAAGACTGAATAATATTCCATGTGTACATGTAGATTTTCTTCATCCATTTGTTCCTTAATAGACATTTACTTTGGTTGCATTCCTTGATTATTGTAAGTAATGTTGCAGTGAACATATGTGTACAGATATCTCTTAGACATACTAATTTTATTTTCTTCAGATATTTACCCAGGAATGGGTTTTTGGGTCTTGTTGTTTTTAATTAAGAATTTCCATATTGTTGTCCATAATGGCTGTACCAATGCACAATCCTAACAACAGTGTTTCTGTGTTCCCTTGTCTCCTAATCTTCACCAATGTTTCTTTCTTGTCTTTTTGATAATAGTCATCATAACGTATGTGAGTTGCTACCTTATTGTGGTTTTGATTTGTATTTTGCTGATGGCCATTTGGGGAAAAAAAAAGTCTATTCAGGTTCTTTACCCATTTTTAGTTGAATTATTTGTGGTTACCTTGATATTAAGTTATGTGAGTTTGTATACTTTGGGTATTAATGCTTTATCACACATAATGGCATGCAAATATTTTCTCCTATTCTGTAGGTTGTTTTTCATTTTGTTGGTTGTTTCTTTTGCTCTGAGAAGGTTTTTAGTTTGATGCAGTTCCACATTTTTGTTTATTTGGTGGATTTTGTTTCTTTGATTTGTTTGCTTTTGGGATCATAGCTCAAAAATCTTAGCTAAGAACAGTGTGAAGGAGTTTCCACCATGTGCTTTCTTTGAGGAATTTTATGGTTTTCAATCTTAGATTTGAGTACAATTCCTTTTGAGTTGATTTTATATGTATGAGATAAGGGTCCAATATCCTATCGCACAAGGATATCTGTTTTTCTCTAAGCCATTTATTGAAGATGCTCTCCTTTCCCCATTGTAGGGCACCATTGTCAAAGATTAGTGGTCTGTCTATGTGTGGGCTTATTTCTGGGCCCTCTATTTTGTTCTATTTGCCTCTTCATTTTCCTGCCTGTGCCATAGTGTTTTTTTTTTTTTTTTTTGGTAATATCTTTTGAAATCAGGAAGTATGATGCCTCCAATTATTCTTTTTCAAAATTGATTTGGCTATTTGGGATTTTTTTGGTTTGTTTTTATACAATTTTTAGGTTTGCTTTTTCTAAAATGCTTTTGGAATCTTGGTAGGGATTGCATCAAATCTATAGGTCATTTTGGGTAGCACAGTTACTGTAATGTTCTTCCAATCTATGAAGATAGGCTACCTTTCCACTTATTTGTAACTTTCATTTCTTTCATCAGTATCTTTTGTTTTTAATATGGATATCTCTCATCTTCTTCTTTAAATTTATTCCTAAGGATTTTATTTATTTTGATGCCATTGTCAAAGAATTTTAAAGTTTTCTTTTCAAATGATTTGTTAGTGTAGGAAAATGCAAATTACTTTTGTATATTAGTTTTTTTTTTCTTTACTAATGCTGTGGCTTTCTGATATGTTTAGAGATAATATGTCCACAATTTCATCAAGAATCAAAGGTAAACAAACTAAAACATTTCAGGACCAATTTTTGATATAGGGAAAGACTCACTCCTAAAAGTGTGAGTAAATATTGAAGCTTCATTGTATTTTGGAATACATTCTTAGTGCAGATTTACCCAGTTCTTTACCCACAACATTGTTTTGCTGTTGTCCTAGTACAATGAACATTTTTCAAGACTTTGATAAATATTCATTCACTTCTTGACAGAGACATCCAAATCACTTTGCATTTCTGTGGTTATGACTAGGTTGTTTCAAATTATTTTTCCTAATGACCAAAATAGTGAATATAAAAAATGTGGGAAATACTGTAATATATAACATTTCTAAGAAATCAAATTTGGTAACAGTGGATTTCTATCTTTCCATTTTTTTTCCTGTGCACATTACGTTAATTTTTATGAAAATTGATATTTTTACATATTGCTGGAGTATCTGATTTTTTGCTTTTTAATAAGTTTCCAATCCATAAATATATTTTATCACATTATTTATGACTAGTAATCTGTCATGATTATATCTGTCCTATCATACATTTGCTGTTTTACATTTATGTTGTTTTATTTTCCTTATAATAATAAAATTTTTTAAATTAAGCAAAGCAAAATATTAAGTGTTTCAGAACTTTACAAATTAGCGTTAGCAATTTAATTATAAGGCTTTTTTCAAGTTAGTAGTTTCATAGGGATATTTTCCTCTTCCAATTACTTTGAGCTACATGATAATGGGTTAGATTTAGATCATAGCTCTAGAATTAACTTGTTTAGGTTTATTTCCTCACTTTACCTCTTAACAGCTATGTGTCTGGACAAGCTGTTTATTGCACCTATGCTTGTTTTTCTCAATTATAAAAAAATGATAATACTTACATCATTGGACTATTGTGAGGCTTAAATGAAATTATTCATGTAAAATATGTGAGTCATGATAAGTGCTCAGTAAATGTTTGCTAATATTATTCATTAATAATTCCTGTACATCCATATTCTTATAATTGTTTTCAATTATTTTTATTTTGAAACTGTCTAAATATTGAATCCATTGGATGCTGACTCATTTTTATAGAGATTTTTGTATTAAATGTCATCCATTGGCTTCTACATGTATGTTTGGTTTTGATTATCATAATGAACTTCTTGCTAAAGCAGGTGGTATTCTCATTTATGCTCATTTTGAAGATAAGAGAACTGAGACTTAGAGGATTTCTAAACTCATTGTTAAACTGGAACTTTAACCCTTCAATCAAAGGTCAATACTCTTTTCATTTTATCATGTAGAGACATTTTTAAAGATCAGTATTATGAAAACATAAATGGATGATTAAGACATCTCAGCAGCAGAGAGTGAGACATATATTTATTTTTTCCTACTTGCTTAATGCTTCTCAGTATAGTAGGTTTTCTGCAAATTATTGAGTCTATTAAGATTCATGTTAAAGTTAGAATTTTCAAAATCGTTTTTATTCAAATACCTAAGACTAGGATGTTTTCTCTTTGAGAAAGGGTCCATTACAACATTGTAATTATATGTCCCATTCTATTGTTCTGTTCAGTAAAACTAGTTCTTTTGGTGCAGCGGAAGCTTTTTCTTCTTTCACTTAAAATGGAGGCACTCTTCTAAAGTAGTGGAAAGAAAATAATATTTATGGAAAAGGGAACAAAACTATTGGATTTCTGTTTGCTACTAATATATATTCCATTTTAAAAGAATCTGATTTTATGCATTTTAGATTATCAGTCATCTTCATTCATACTGACTTCTTTGATTGGAGATAATAGCTCCAGATGTGCAACCTACGCATTTTCTCATCCAGTAGAATGTTTCACCTAATGCAGATGTAGTTAATTCAATTGATTAACTTCTTCAGTGTACAGCACCAAGTAGGTCACATTCCTAAAACTGTCTATATGTCATCAGGTATTTTTAGCTTTTTTTTTTCATTCTTTCTTTTTTCTTTCTTTATTCTTATCACTATGGTAACAAAAGAATTTGTGACTGAGGACATGAATTTCATCTGCAAATCTTCCTTTGGGAGAATGAAGCATCTTCGAGCTGTGTGTAGTCTGATCTTAAGAGCTGCAGACTACACAAACATGAGAACTTTTTCCTGATATTCACTTAAATCCAAAATAAATGAAACCATTGACAATAGAAAATAGCACTACTGAAAGTAAGGGGGGAAAATGCATTGTGCTTGTAGGTCATCGAATCACACATCTGCCTATTCTGCAGAAATTTGAACTATCAAGATGCTCCCAACATGTAAATTAAACTTTTAGTTCACTCTCTACCATTAGAATGATCAGAAACTCAATGGGATGCTAAGTCCATTTTTCGTGTGGAGCTCCAGACAAAAACCAAAAAGAAAAATTTTAAATCCAAAATGTTGAAGGCATTCCTATGTTACTTAACCTGAAATACCCTTTGTGTCTGAAGAAATGATTGCCTGAGATGTGATGTGAATTATTGTAGAGTCCATGACTACTGGTTGGTAAATCAGGACCTCGCCCTGGACCTCCTTCTTCGGAGCACAGCCTTGTTCACCACAAGCTGGAAATGCTCTCTTTTCTGCTCCTTTATCACCATAGATATGGTTTTATGTTTTTAAACGGGAAACACATAAATATTTTTCTTTTACATTTTTACATGAACAGGCACTCTAACAATAAAGTTTTAATTGTGTGGAGAAGGGATTCAAAAGGCTTTTTAAAAAAAGATAATAGAAGATTCTTTGGTATAGAAAAAGAGAAACTGGCAAATTCTGATTTCAAAAGAATGTGGAAGTATCAGACAACATGCTATAAAACCTTTATTTTATTATTATTTTTTCTTTTTTTAATTTGTTCTCATTAGTTATACATGAAAGTAGAATGCATTTTGACACATTGTACACAAATGGAGCGTAACTTCTCATTCTTCTGGCTGTACGTGGTGCCAAGTTATACCACTAGTATAATAATATGTGTATATAGGGTAATAATGTCTGTTTCATTCTTCTGTCTTTCCCATCCCCACGCCCCCTTATCTCCCATCACTCCCCTCTGCACAATCCAGAGTTCCTTCCTCCTTCCCTACCTATCCTCACCCCTACTATGAATCAGCATCCACTTATCAGAGAAAACATTCAGCCTTTTTTTTTTTTGATTGGCTTATTTAACTCAGCATTATATTCTCTAGTTCCATCCATTTACCTGCAAAAATGCCATAATTTTATTCTTCTTTAGGCTGAGTAATATTCCAATACATATATGTGCCACGTTTTCTATATCCATTCATCTGTTGAAGGACATCTAGGTTGGTTCCATAGTTTAGCTATTGTGAATTGAGCTGCTATAAACATTGATGTGGTTGAGTCACTATAGTATTCTGATTTTAAGTCCTTTGGATAGCTGGGTGGGATAGCTGGGTCAAATGGTGGTTCCATTCCAAGTTTTCTGAGGAATCTCCATGCTGCTTTCCATAGTGACTGCACCAATTTGTAGTTCCACCAGCAAGTTATGAGTGTACCTTTTCCCCACGTCCTTGCCAACACTTATTGCTTGTATTCTGACTGGAGTGAGATGAAATCTTAGAGTAGCTTGATTTGCAATTCTGTAATTTCTAGAGATGATGAACAGTTTAACACTTAAGAGTGAAATTTAACACATTCTTATTATAAAACATTTTGAAAATACACATTAAAACAGAAGATAAAACAAATAATACTGGCAATTTTATGTTCCAAATGGTTTGAGACTACTGACCATGGTTCAACTAGAATAGACAAACAAGTCTTTAAAAAAATCCTCCATGCCACCATTAACATTTGGAAAATGTTCTTGGCAATTTATCTTCGTTATTAATATAATCAAAATATAATCCCATTGTATAAAGGTTGTAAGCACAAATCTCAGTCAAGGACTTGCTGTTTTTTATAGGTACTTGCTTTTTGTTCTTTTCATGTCCATATTCCAGAAATTTCATTTCAGGCATGCTCAGGTAGTAATGAGGGTGGAAGGAGGTCAATCCCAACTGTTAAACCCAACTTTGGCCACCGATCTGCTTTCTGTCTTTATAGATTTGTGTATCTGGGAATCTCTTGTAAATAGAATTATGGAATTGTAGTTTAGGACTGGTTTATGTCACTTAACAATGTTTTTGAGGTTCATCCGTGTTGTAGTAGGTTATTACTTTATTATCAAATAATATTCCAGTGTATGGATAAACCACATTTATTTATCCAGCCATCAGCTAATGGATTTGGGGGTTCTTCCTACCTTTTTGTTATTATGACCAATAGTGCTATGAACATCCATTGGTGGTTTTAATTCACATTTCCCTAAGAATAAAAGATATTGAGCATTTTTCATATGCTCAGAGGTACTTGTATATCTTCTGTAGAGGGGCCTATATACAAAATGCAGTATATTGTCTCAATTGAGAGCTTTATTTCTCATTTTGTTTATTATTCTGAATAAAAATTATCTATCAAATAATGTAAGTTCATGTTATGTAATTATATATGATATTTTTACCAAGGGCTGTTATTTCTTCTTATTTTATCAAGAGTGTATCTGAAGAGCAATTTTTAAATTTTTATAAAGTCAAATTCATTAATATGTTTTCCTCTGGAGTAGGCATTTGTTGTAATATCTAAGAAATTTTTACCTACCACAGGATAAAAAAGGTTTTCTTCTATAATTTTTCTAGAAATTTTATAGTTTGTCTCTCACTTTTTAGTCTGAGGTATATTTTTCTTTTAACCTATTTGCATATTAAATATAAAGTGTCTTTCTCATCATAAGCATAACCTTTTATCTTGCTGCTTTTGTACAACTTGACAAGCTTTTCCATTGGGTCGGAGGCTTTAGTTCATTCATACTTGGTAGAATAATTGATGTGGTTGTATTTATGTCTCTCATTTTTACAGCTTGCTTTTAACATCATTCCTCTCTTCTCTGTCCCTGTGTGCCTATGTGACTTTCTTCTTTAGCACTGTACACAAGTATTTTAGTGGACCATTATAATTACACTAGGAATTTTTAAAACTTTTATTTAAAATTTTTATTTTTATTTTTTTTTTTTTTTTTAAATCCAATTTTTTTTTTTTAAAGAGAGAGTGAGAGAGGGAGAGAGAGAAAGAGAGAGAGAGAATTTTAATATTTATTTTTTAGTTATCGGCGGACACAACATCTTTGTATGTGGTGCTGAGAATCGAACCCGGGCCGCACGCATGCCAGGCGAGCGCGCTACCGCTTGAGCCACATCCCCAGCCCCTAAAATTTTTATTTTTAATGGTTCTTCGAGAGATTGCAACATACATCTTAATTTAATCACAATATTGTTTGGATTGATATTAAAAGAATTCCAGTTAAACAAAAAAACTGCTTCAGGGCAGCTCCATGACATCCCTCCTCCTTCTGCTATGACTGCTTTCACTGTATATTCGATATATAAAATTTATAAACCTAGCAATAGTTTTGTAACTATGCCCTTATGTAATCATATATCGTTAAAGCAGTCAAGAGAGAACTGTGAGAGTGTGTCCTATACAGTTTATATATATATGAATACATTTACTATTTCCTTTGCTTCTCACTATTTCTTGAGATATGAGTTACCATCTGGTGTCTTTTCCTTTCAGTGGGTCTTCTAACAGCGAAGAATCTTTAATCTCTTGTAAGTCTGGAAATGTCTTCATCACCTTCGTATTTGGAGAGTAGTTTTGCTGGATACAGAATTCTTGGTTGCCAGTTTTAGTTTTCAGTCAGTTCTCTGAATATGTCCCTCAGCTGCCTGCTGACCCCCATGGGTTCTGATGGGAAATCAGTCGTCCTTGCTTTTTGTTCCCTGTGTATGAAGAGGTATTTCTTCCGTTTATCACACTAGGGGTTCATTGAACTTCTTGGATCTGTAGATTACTATTTTTCATTAAATTTGACTTTTTTTAGCTAAATATTTTTTCTGCACCTTTCTCTCTCTCTCCCTGTTCTATCCTTCTATAATTCTTAGCAATCTTTATGTTAGTAAATTTAAAGTTGTCTCAGAGGTTTCTGAGACTGTTTATTTACTTTAAAATTTTTATTTATGCTGTTCTTTAAATTAGATAATATTTATTGATCTATCTTTAAATTCACTATTTTTTTCTTTAGCCTCTTGAGTCTGTGGCTGAGCCCTTTTGTGAATTTTTTATTTTTTAATGCTAGAATTTTGTTTACTCCTTTTGAGGTCTTTGTCTGCTGAATCCATCACTTGAGTCTTCTCAGAGTTAGTTTTTTACTTTCCCCCCCAGACTATGGGGCGGGCTTTCCTATTTCTTTGCATGTCTCATTTTTATTTGTTATTATTGAATACTAGACTTTAAAAAAACATTTTGCATTTTATTTATTTTTATTTTTTATTTGTTCTTTTTCATTATACTTGACGATAGAATGTATTTTGACATCAGACACACATGGACTATAACTTACTGTTCTTGTGGTTGTACATGATATGGAGTTTCACTGGCCGTATATTCATATATGAACAGAGGAAAGTGATGTCTGATTCATTCTCCTGTCTTTCCTTTCCTATTCCCATTCCCTCTCCCTTTCTGCTACTCCACCCTGTCCCATCTGGTGAACTTCTCTCCCTCCACCAGCCTATTGTGAGTCAGTATCCATACATCAGAGGACATTCTGCTTTGGTTTTGGGGGATTGGCTTATTTCACTTATTATGATAGTCTTCCATTCCATTCATTTACTGGCAAATGCCATAATTTCATTCTTCTTTGTGGCTGATGCTGGACATTTTAGATAGTGTATTACTGCAGCTATGACTTTTCCCCTTGGTCCAAAAGTTTCTTGATGTATTTAATAACTCACCTGGACTTGATATATGGAATCTGTTTTCCCCATGGTATTTGGTTGTTCATTTCTCTGCTGTCATTACTTTAGCTCTTAACTCTTTAGAGTGGCTCCTCTAAGGGTTTCTGCATGTCTCCCGGTCAGCCAATGACTGGGCAGAGGATTCACTTAAACATCCTGAGCTCCTGAGGTTTCTGCCCATGGCCTGTGGATCTGTGTGTGGGTTGGAGAGCACGTTTAATGTTCAGCCAGTTTCTATGTCTGCTTCATGTTTTATTTTCTGTTGGCACTCTTGAATCTTTCCTTCAGATTCCTATGGTTTCTTACTTATCCTGGGATCCTTTTCTATGGCCTTTTTATTTCCAGAATTTGCCTTTTAAACTCATGACAAGTGTCTGGTCCCATCTCTGTTTGGTCTGCACCTGAGAGTAGCAGAACTGCAGCTTTCCTCCATTTATTTCTGACCAAGTCTGTTATGAATATTGTCAGAGTCATGGCTGTGAGTTTTACCCACCTCTTCAAATCCATTTAGCATCATGTGATGGCTGGTTATAACAGAATGATAATCCGGATCTTAGGCATAATGATATCGTTTCAGGTCTTTACAATTCTTGTCATGGACCAGTTAATAGAACCTAGGACCTTGGAGATCTGTATTTATTCACTAAAGAAGAATAGAATGCTCCATAGTATGGTGGAGGTACATGAGTTGAGTTCTTAGCACAGAATCATAACGATCAGAAAGGCAACAAAGATGATTTAGACCTGGTTTGTACTGGGAAGGTATAGTACCCAAAGTCTGGCAATGAGAATATTCCTTCTACTGTCACTTCTACTTCACCAATAAAGTGAGTCACCAGAACTTTTCTGCCATGGGCTTCGTTAGCAGGATTTGAGGTGTTTGTATTATGCAGCACTGGATCCCTGAGAAAACTGTTGGATGTTCATCCCACCTATTTGATGGTTCTACTGTCAAGGGCCTTGAATCTGTAAACTATGTATTACAGTGGGGTCTACAACCCTTGTGCAGCAGGATGCCACTTTGTTGGTATTTACTAGGTATTCTTTATTGCTTTCAACCACGAGAGATACAAGCACATTCTCTGGGTGATAATGTTAGGGATAAGTCATAAAGTAAGGAAATGCCTAAGAGCCTTCATTGGTTGAGGCAACCCAGAACCTTTCTTTGATGAAGTTGTTGTTTACAGATATATCCCATAAGCACCTCTTGAGCCCTCACATGCTATGAAATGACATATGGTTCCAAGGTCTCAGAGTTCCCATGATAACCAGAGGGGCGTGTGCGCGCATGCACGTGCACACACAGACACACACACACACACACACACACACACACACACACAGAACTAGATGTTCCAAGTGCTCATCCATTCACACACACATGGAGTGCTGAAATGATACAGACACTAATTATGTCCTCAGCCTGGACATCTGGACATCATGGAACGTTACAGAAAGTGGTTAATCATTGCAGGGGAGTTAACTAGGTAAGAAAACAAAAATAGAGTTTTAACACGTAAGAAATTGTATGCAAGGCAGGTTAGAATATCCAGGCCAATGGACATCACTGAGCATGAGAAAGCCTTTGGCTGCTAGTGGGTGACTGGGGAAGACCTGTGTTACTATGACCCTGCTGGCCTACACATGCCTGGTCAATCTGTGAGATTCTGCTCATTCTGGTTCCTAGAGGATTCACATTATTTTGTGCCCATTAAATCACCTATTATCTGCCTTTTGGACTTCCAAAGGTACAATGCAAATTAGATTTTGAATATAAATCACTATGTTTCAGAAGGAGCTATTGAAGCACTTTTCCCTAGAACTAAATGAATACCCTTGAGTAAAATAGAGACCAAACACTGCAGGCAGATAGCACTCTGAAAGGTCTTTGTATCATCACCTTGCTTTAGCTACTTGTCCAACCAGCTGCTCCTACAGTTCTGCAAGCTGTCTCCCCTAGCACTTTTTAAAATATGGTTCGTGACATATTGTCTCATTTTACATTATTTGACTCTGTTAATGCCTTCTTTCACCCTATTGATGGCTACGCAAAGCCCCTTAAAGCCTCGGGAATGATCATGGTGAGTGGAAGACTTTCCCCTTTCCCCCACTTTCCTGTCCTACCCTACAGTCATGTGAGTTGTTGCTCCAATTAGTAAGTTATCCTAATTAGCTATTCTGCATTTTTAAAAACCTCTGAGAATTTTAATATTTGGGTTGAAATATTTGTACCATTGTTATGTAAGCTGCACAGAGAATCTGATTAAATTTTGTAATATTACTTAACACCAGCTATTCTTCCAAAGTCTATCTGTTTTCTTTAAGTAGAAAATAACCATCTTTAGGAAACAGCAGGGACAGCAGGGGTTGGAGACTGGTGTAACTTCAATAAAGGTATAATTACTTTCATAAGTCTGTTAGAGAGCAAGAATTTGGGCTCCTTTTGTTTATTAAGATTACACATCCAGTACTCCTAACATGGAGAGATCTACCGGCAAGGCTTTGTTTTATGAGATTAAATTACTATAATATCAGGGATACAAACTCCTTGAGGAGAACAACTTTGCCATGCAAGTGTCTGATAAATGAAAGACACATTAATACAAAATATTTTATCACAAGTTGTTAGGAAATGCAAATTTTTAATATGGTATAATCATTCCAACATTTTAAACATTGCATTTAAAGCTTTTTTATTCTCTTGACATTTGTCTTGATCCAGGGTCCTGTTAATTCCCATAGTAAAGTGAAAACTTCCGAAGGACTTAAAGTAGTTTTCAGCCCTTTATGGTCAGCATAAATTTTGCAATTCTCAGTCCACTTCTTAAGTCACCTTTAGTAATGAAAATTTTCAAGCTTTTCTGATTCAAGCTTTTAAAAGAATTTATATTTTGCTCAATAACACACCATGAGGCTGCTATGTTGTGAAGCCCATCATGCACTATATAAATTACTAGTGGTATTGAAGTAAAATCTTATGATTTAGATTTGTTAAACCAAACCCTTTGATGGAAACTGCCTTTTGGGCAGCATTTAAGCCAATTGTTAGTATGAAATGCTCATTTCCTTAAAGTTTACCTCTAGAGCTGTGATAAACCACTTAAAATTTCATTTTGGTAGTTTGATTTTCAAAATTTAAAACTCTGATTGTTTTCATATTGAAATCAATATGAGATTACTAGTGGGTAACTACATCTTTTGTAAGTCATGCTGGATACAGCATGGAGATGTTTATAAAAGTAAACTTGGGGCATAGTTTTTCAGTCATTTAGCATAAATATCTCATGTTTCTATCATAAAAGATGTTGGGTTTTTATTCTTTAGAAATATTCCTGCCAGACACAACATACTGGAATCTATGGGACACAATGAGAGCAGTTTTAAGAGGGAAATTCATTTCTTGGAGTTCTTTCCTCAAAAAAAGAAAAAACCAACAAATAAATGAACTCACACTACACCTCAAAAACCTAGAAAAGGAAGAGCAAAACAACAGCAAATGTAGAAGACAAGAAATAATTAAAATTAGAGCAGAAATCAACGAAATTGAAACGAAAAAAACCATTGAAAAAATTGATAAAACTAAAAGTTGGTTCTTTGAAAAAATAAATAAGATAGACAGGCCCTTAGCCATGCTAACGAAGAGAAGAAGAGAGAGAACTCAAATTACCAACATACGGGATGAAAAAGGCAATATCACAACAGATACTACAGAAATACAGAAGATAATTAGAAAGTATTTTGAAACCCTATATTCCAATAAAATAGAAGATAGTGAAGATATCGATAAATTTCTTAAAGCATATAATATGCCCAGATTGAGAAAGGAAGACACACACAATTTAAACAGACCAATAACAAAGGAAGAAATAGAAGAAGCTATCAAAAGACTACCAACCAAGAAAAGCCCTGGACCGGATGGGTATACAGCGGAGTTCTACAAAACCTTCAAAGAAGAATTAATACCAATACTTTTCAAGCTATTTCAGGAAATGGAAAAAGAAGGAGCTCTTCCAAATTCATTCTATGAGGCCAACATCACCCTGATCCCAAAACCAAAGACACTTCAAAGAAAGAAAACTACAGACCAATATCTCTAATGAATTTGGGTGCAAAAATTCTCAATAAAATTCTGGTGAATCGAATACAAAAACATATCAAAAAACTTGTGCACCATGATCAAGTAGGATTCATCCCTGGGATGCAAGGCTGGTTCAATATACGGAAATCAATAAATGCTATTCACCACATCAATAGACTTAAAGACAAGAACCATATGATCATCTCGATAGATGCAGAAAAAGCATTTGACAAAATACAGCATCCCTTTATGTTCAAAAACACTAGAAAAACTAGGGATAACAGGAACTTACCTCAACATTGTAAAAGCTATATATGCTAAACCCCAGGCTAGCAAAAACTGAAGGCATTCCCTCTAAAATCTGGAACAAGACAGGGATGCCCTCTATCACCACTCCTATTCAATTTAGTTCTCGAAGTACTAGCCAGAGCAATTAGGCAGACAAAAGAAATTAAAGGCATAAAAATAGGAAAAGAAGAAATTAAATTATCGCTATTTGCGGATGACATGATAATATACTTAACAGACCCAAAAGGGTCTACAAAGAAGCTGCTAGAGTTAATAAATGAATTCAGCAAAGTGGCAGGTTATAAAATCAACATGCATAAATCAAAGGCATTCCTGTATATCAGCAACAAAACCTCTGAAATGGAAATAAGGAAAACCACTCCATTCACAATATCCTCAAAGAAAATAAGATACTTGGGAATCAACCTAACAAAAGAGGTGAAAGATTTATACAATGAAAACTACAGAACCCTAAAGAGAGATATAGAAGAAGATCTCAGAAGATGGAAAAATGTACCCTGTTCATGGATAAGTAGAACTAACATCATCAAAATGGCGATATTACTCAAAGTTCTCTACAGGTTTAATGCGATGCCAATCAAAATCCCAATGGCATTTCTTGTAGAAATAGATAAAGCAATCATGAAATTCATATGGAAAAACAAAAGACCCAGAATAGCAAAAGCAATTCTAAGAAGGAAATGTGAATCTGGAGGTATAGCGATACCAGAGTTCAAACTGTACTACAAAGCAATAGTAACAAAAACAGCATGGTACTGGTACCAAAACAGGCAGGTGGACCAATGGTACAGAATAGAAGACACAGAGACTAATCCACAAAGTTACAACTATCTTATATTTGATAAAGGGGCTAAAAACATGCAATGGAGGAAGGATAGTATCTTCAACAAATGGTGCTGGGAAAATTGGAAATCCATATGCGACAAAATGAAATTGAATCCCTTTCTCTCGCCATCCACAAAAGTTTACTCAAAATGGATCAAGGAGCTAGATATCAAATCAGAGACGCTGCGTCTGATAGAAGAAAAAGTTGGCTCCGATCTACATATAGTGGGGTCGGGCTCCAAATTCCTTAATAGGACGCCCATAGCCCAAGAGTTAATAACAAGAATAAACAAATGGGACTTATTTAAACTAAAAAGTTCTTTCTCAGCAAGGGAAACAATAAAAGAGGTAAATAGAGAGCCTACATCCTGGGAACAAATTTTTACCCCTCACACCTCAGATAGAGCCCTAATATCCAGAATGTACAAAGAACTCAAAAAATTAAACAATAAGATAGCAAATAACCCAATCAACAAATGGGCCAAGGACCTGAACAGACACTTCTCAGAGGAGGACATACAATCAATCAACAAGTACATGAAAAAATGCTCACCATCTCTAGCAATCAGAGAAATGCAAATCAAAACCACCCTAAGATACCATCTCACTCCAGTAAGATTGGCAGCCATTATGAAGTCAAACAACAATAAGTGTTGGCGGGGATGTGGGGAAAAGGGTACACTTGTACACTGCTGGTGGGACTGCAAAATGGTGAGGCCAATTTGGAAAGCAGTATGGAGATTCCTGGGAAAGCTGGGAATGGATCCACCATTTGACCCAGCTATCGCCCTTCTCGTACTATTCCCTGAGGACCTTAAAAGAGCACACTATAGGGATACGGCCACATCAATGATTATAGCGACACAATTCACAATAGCTAGACTGTGGAACCAACCTAGATGCCCTTCAATAGATGAATGGATAAAAAAAATGTGGCATCTATACACAATGGAGCATTATGCAGCACTAAGAAATGACAAAATCATAGAATTTGCAGGGAAATGGATGGCATTAGAGCAGATTATGCTAAGTGAAGCTAGCCAATCCCTAAAAAACAAATGCCAAATGTCTTCTTTGATATAAAGAGAGCAGCTAAGAACAGAACAGGAAGGAAGAGCATGAGGAAAAAACTAACAGTAAACAAAGACGAATGGGGGGAGAGAAAGGGAGAGAGAAGGGAAAGCATATGGAAATGGTAGGAGACCTTCAATGATACACAAAATTATAAGAGGTTATGAGGGGCAAGGGGGAGGGGGAAAAAAAGGGGAGAGAATTGAACAACAGCAGAGGAGGTAGAGAGGGAAGATGGGAGGGGAGGGCGGGGGAGGGGGGATAGTAGGGGATAGGAAAGGTAGCAGAATACAACAGTCACTAATATGCCATTATGAAATAATGTGAGTATATCACAGTTGTGATTCTGCAATCTGTATTTGGGGTAAAAATGGGAGTTCAAAACCCAATTGAGTCTAATGTATGAAAGATGATATATATTGAGCTCTGTAATGTTTTGAACAATCAATAAAAAAAATACAGGGATATCTTTTCTATTATACAGTCCTGTATGTCTTTTTACCCTAATATTAAATTATTTTGGCTACTGTGGCATTGTAATAATACATGTTAAAATCAGGAAATGTGAAAATCTCGCTTTGTAGAACTTTTTTTTTTTTTTTTTTGTAGAGTTCAGGTTTACTGTTGATTTAAGCCAGTGGCAATTATTTACCACTGATCTACATCCCAAGCCCATTAGTTGTTGTTATTTTGTTCACTTAGTTGCTTAGGCCATGCCAGGTGCCAAGAGGCTGGCCTTGAACTTGTCATCTTCCTGTCTCAGCATCCCAAGCCACTGAGATCACAGCAATGTACCACTATGCCCTGTAAATTTGTAGAAATTTTTCAAGATTACTTTTGCTATTTAGGGTGCCTTGAGATTATGAATTTTAGGAAGCATTTTTATATTTCTTTAAAAAGTTTTAATATTGATTTTCATTAAATTAGATGACTTTTGATAGCATGAATATCTTAACCATAGTAAATATTCCAATCTATGAACATGAGATATCTTTTGATTTATTTGTGTATACTTCAAATTCTTACAGCAATATTTTAGATTTGACAATATAAAAGTCTTTGCCTCTTTAGTTAAGTGTATTCCCAAGTATTTTATTTTTTTGTTGTCACTATAAATAAAATTGCCTTATTAATTTCTTTTAGAATTGTTCATTTTAGTACATAGGAACAAAATGGAATTTTGAGTATAGTTTTGTTTCCTGAAAATTTGTGGATGTGTTTATTGCTAAAATAATATTTTTATGAGTGTGAAACATTCCTCACCCCCATTTATCTTTATTGCAAATCCTCTGGAAGGAGTTTTTGTATTTTCATTCCCATAATTTATATAAATAAATATATATTTTAGTTATTGATGGACCTTTATTTAAAAAAAAAAAAGAAAGAAATATTCCTGCCAGTGATTCCTTATCCACCAGTGCTTATTTATTTTTAGCACGATGAGGGATCAAACAATCTTTCACTTTATGTTATTCAGTTGTCTGGATATGGAGGACTAGGTTTCAATTACATCTTTTTGTGCACTTGTCTCTTAATGAAGTAAATACAGATACAGACATAAGCCCATTGACATAGTATGTGCATTATACTTAGTAATATCCATCAGCACTGATGGCTGTGTATAATAAGGACAGACACCAGAACCTTCTCTTTATCTTTGTTGGATTTTAACTTTTGGAGTTTAACTTATTGTAATAATCAGAAAAGATACAAAAGTGAGTGTGTACACATAATCGTGCATATTTTCTAGCATTGCAATTTACATTTAAGATTAAACAGTCAGTTAAACTAGTGGAGCTGAACCAAGATATCATAACACGTTAGTGAATTAAAATAAACTTTAAAGTGAATACTAAATAATTTATAAGAAAGTTAAGGCACCTAGGTTTTTTTTTAAGTAAGAAAGAAATTTGAATTGATTTAAAGATATCCCTTATATCACTCTCACTCATTAGAATTCTAAAGATAAAAAGAAGTGGTGGAACTTTTGCTGTCTGGTGCAATGAACTCCTTGGGCGTTCTCAGATCTATGTAAGTGTGAGAATTAGTCTTTTCACTTCCACTAAAAATGCAGCTAATATCAAGATAATTTATACAGAATTGATTTTTTATATTAAATCTTTTTCCTTATTAATAGGTTATCTATTTATTAAAGTTTCAGTTTTTCTGGAATAAGGTTTTTTTTTTTTTTTTTTACTTTTCTTCCTGTTGTGGCTTAGATGTGGTATCCCCCAAAAGCTCACATGTGAGACAATGCAAGACAGTTTGGAGGAGAAATGACTGGATTATAACCTTCACCTGATCAGTGAATTAATCTCTGGTGGGATTAACTGAGTGGTAACTGGAGACAGGTGTGGTGTGTCTGGAGGAGGTGGTTCATTGGGAGCGTGGCTAAGGGGAATATATATTGTTTTGTTGCTGGAGTGTGGAGTCTCTCTCTCTCTGCCTCCTGATCATCATGTGAGCTTCTTCCTTCTGCCAAACTCTTCTGCCATGATTTTTAGTCTCACCTGGAGCCCTGAGGAATGCAGTCTGCTGTCTATGGACTGAGAACTCTGACACTGTGAGTCTTCAAATAAACTTTTCCTCCTCTACAGTTGTTCTGGTTGGTTGCTTTTAGTCACAGCAGTGAAAAAGCTGAATAAAACACCTCCCTAAAAATCTTATAATTTTTTGTTGGATCCATTTTTAAGTACCTTATTATTATTGTTCCCGTGGAATATGAAGAAGATACATTTCTCTGGCAGTGTTTCTTAGGTTGGGCGCTAGACACACAGGTGACCATTTTTTTCTTTATTTCTTTTTTTGTGTGTGTGTGCCTGAAATACTTCAAAATAAAACTTCCCTAGTTCCTTCCTATTACACATAGAATAAAATGTAAATACCTAACAAATAACACATGCCCTACCATTCTGACATCAACGCCTACCTCTCTCCCCTGCTCACTCCATTCCCATCAGGCTAATAACTTGAATGACTTGACTTTTCAAAATACACTAGATTCTTTGCACCTAGTGTCTCTCCTATTCAGAATTTTCTCTCCTCATGGTTTACTTTTGAGTTACATTTCTGCTTATATGCAAATTGTTCATGAAGGCTTTTCTTCTCCTAGTCCACCCTTCCCCCCACTGCCTTCTGCCTTCTCTCCTCAAGCCATCTCTCTCTCTCTCTCTCTCTCTCTCTCTCTTTTGAATCATGTTTTTCTTTAATAGAAAAAAAATGTTAAGACGTACAAAAGAGGCTTTACTTTAGTAGACGCCTTTTAATAATATTTGCCCAGCCTTTTAATCCAAGGAAACTAGTCCCCATCTAGGGGTACATGTTGGTTTAGCACATTCTGTTTCATTAGGAAATAGAAAGTTCAAATTTGTGAACTTTATTTCTGATTCAGATTATTTTAATGCCAGATTACAGAAAGACCACTTGTCTTTGGCTTATCCCACAGGGTCACATGGTGGCATCACTTCTTTTTTTTAAAAAAAAAAATTAATTTGTTCTTTTTAGATATACATGAAGTAGAGTGTATTTTGATATATCATCCACACATAGAGTATAACTTCCCATTCTTGTGGTAGTACATGATGTGGAATTACACTGGTCGTGTATTCATATATGAACATAGGAAATTGATGTCGATTCATTCTCCTGTCTTTCCTATTCACATCCCCCCACCCTTCCCTTCATTCCCCTTTGACTAACCCAATGTTGTTCCATCTCTTTAATATTTATTTCCCTTTATTCCATTTAGCACTATGCATTGCACCTGTGCTTGTTTATGGTTTGTTGTATCCACTAGTCAGTTGATTTCCATTCTGGCAGGGACCTTATCCTTCTTTCTCTCTGCTATGAGTCAGTTCATAGAACTGGAACTTGTATGTAGAAAGAAGGGGAGAGGTGGTGTCACTTGTCACAGCACCATGAAAGACACATGCCAATTCTCAGTTAAGAGACCGAAAGGCAAATATTCCCTACTCTGCTTTCAAATTAATGGAGTAGGAAAAAATCGAAGCAGATAGCATATGTCCATATAGTGATAATGCAATTCATTCCTTCTTCTTTTTTCTTGTCAAAGAATTAAAATTACCCTTCAGAAAAATCCAGCTCCTAAGATCTTTCCAAAATTATGTCAGGAAATCCTATAGAGCTTCTATGGGTATTGCTCAGGTAATAATTTCTTATCTGAGTATTCTGGTCATTTGGGGACATGACTTCAAGCATGGGGCTTAGAAACATCTGTAGCACATGCCTGCTGGTCCCTGTTGTCTACCAGCAAAACCTCTGTTTACTAGGCCCCCAAAGGGCATGTTGTTGCTCCTGTATTTCTTTAGTTTTCATGTTGTCTTTCAGATCTGTAAGAAGAAAACAGCCTTCATGTATCCTGAGGCCATATCGATACCAAAATATTCAAATAGTTTTCTGCGGTGGGCTGGAGAATTTAAGATATGCTTGAAAAGCCAGCCAAGTATGAGTCACCCAACAAGAAGGAAAGTTGGGAAGGAATTAAATCAGATTAGAATTCAAATACATGAGGTGATAGAGGAGCTGGCTCTGCTGCCAGACCAGGCTGCTCTGCTCTGTCATATGGCCAATGAGCCTTGGATGACCAGTTCTGTTCATCAGATACCTGCTGTAAACAGCATGTTGATAAGAAAGTTAATAAACAGTAGTAGGTCAGTGTCTGTTAAAAGTCAGCAGAAATGAGCTGTTTATCAGAGAAAATGTTTAAATATTAACAAGGGGTGTCATTCTGATAGTTAAAATGAAAATGAAAGAGAATGGTAAGCGGTATGCAGTCACCTCTTTGGGTCCTAATTCTGTTAGTGTTACCGCTGTTGACCAGTGACGAGTCCTTGCTTCCCCGATGTTGAAGAATAACACCAGAGAAGCACGCCGAGGCAAGGTCAGAGTAAAAATTAGAAGTTTATTAAAGGACAGCAGAAAAGACTTCTCCCGGAGGAAGAAGGGGACCCAAGAGGTGGAATCCGTGGAAGTGCGGTTGTCTCCCCTTTTTATAGTTTTGGTGATGGAATGTAGGTGGGAAGGCCCGAGGGGTGGGACACAGGTGGGCCAAAGAAGTAGTCTGAGCAGGAAGGACTTCATTAACACTTCTTTGGGATGGACTTTGGCCTAGGGCCTTTTCAGGACTTCATTAACATCCCATGAGTTGTCCTGCGTTTCCTGGAATCGATTTCAGCATGGCCTCCATTTTAGATTTCACTCGGTATTAGACCCGATTTACCTAACTACACTGACTACCTAACTCTAAATCTGGCTTCATTAGTGTTGAATATAATGAATTTTAAAAACCATTGCCTGCCAGTTTACATCCAAGAAATTATTATTTGTAACAATTTCTGATGACAGATGTATTGAAATTAAAATTGTCAATTATCTTACCTTTACATCCAGTAAATAGTTTCCTCTTTTGAAGTAGATGGTAAGCATCTGAAGGATGGGCTCATTATCTTATACTTTTTAGAATCTGCAGGATTAGTACTTTTAAAGAGGTCTCTAGATATTTGTTGAAAGGAAGAAAAGAGAAAGAGAAGCGAGTGTTTCCTATTAATAGTGTGGGGAAGAGAAAGAGAAAAAAAAAAGAAACAAATAGTAAGGATTCCAGTATTCTCGAATCTTTTTTAGGGTTTCGGGGTTTGAAACATGCATAGTTTGTGAAAGTTGAGAGAAATCTCCTCTCAAATGCCTATCTTGTTAACATCCATTCTTACCACCGTACAATGAGTTAGGACCTTGCTCAGAGCTGGTGTATCAAACAGATCCCTGAGAGATAACACTTGTTACTTCCTGAGAGGTGACATTACTCATGTTACTGTATATAAACAAAGTATGAAATAGTTCTTCATAAAATTCCACATAATTCATTATGGCTGGAACATAATGAATGGAGCAAATTCATCCTGATGTTACAAGCTTATTACTTACTCCGTCATTGCTGATCCTGGCTACAACTTTTTCACATGATTTTCCAATACTGTCAAATTATATTGAATGTATATTTGAGGTGTGGAAATTTCTCTAAAAAAATGTTTCTAAGATACCCTTGCAAATAAGTTTCAAACGTTACTAGCCTACCCCTCCCCAGAAAAACAATGTGGTAATTACATAGAAAACATAAAACAAAGTAGCCCATACATATTCAGGAATGTGTGCCTCTGCTTTATCTCAACCTGGTGGTATTCATAATTTAAATAGACCACTGTGTTAACTGACTTATTGCAAATGTGGGGGTAGGTAATACAATACCAAGATACATCTTCATTGAAAAAATTATTAGCCTTTTCTTTATTCTTTCTATCTGTATTTAAATCTCTGGCTTCCTGAGCTATGCCCCAAATGGAAACTATCGGTGGTAAAATATAGTACTAAGAGAAATTAAATTGGTTTAATAAATTTAGAGTTTACCCTAAATTTTCATTCCTTTTGCAACGATACTATTTCATGATAAATATACTTCAAAATGCTTTTGTACTAGGAGAGGCAAAACTACCATATCAAAGCAGTGATAAACACTAAAAAGAAAAGTATATAAGTTAAGAAAATAAAGCACAAGGGGAGAACTTTTTTTTTTTTTTAAATACAGAATGTTCCAAAAAAAAATCCTTTCAAATGAAGTTGAAGTGTTTAAACAAGGACCACAGGAAATGAGGAGGAACCATGCAGATGACTGTGGCAAGGATCTAGAGTAAGGGGAGAGGGAATGCTGAGGGAAGACCAGGAAGTTGTGTGGCTGCAACAGAGGCAGGGAGTGAGGGAGCGAGTGAAGAGGAGCATCTCCAGGGGTTAGATTGTGGAGGTTACCTTGAGTTTAGTTGGAATTGTGATGGGGAAACTTTATCTGGTGTCCTTGTAAAAGGAGTGGCCATAACAACTGTGTGAGTGGACTTTGGGGCGCACACGTGGAAGGGGAGATTGACTGGAAGGTCTGCAGTGGGGTTCTGATGAGACGGCATGGCAGCTTGGGCAAGGTTTATAGTGGGGTGATGAGACTGGTGGATTCAAGAACCTCTCAAAGAGATCATTTCCTCATATTTTGGAGTCCTTACCACTAAAAACTGGCCCAGGTCAAAAATGTTCTCTGTAGTCCTCTACACTTCTAGAAATAATATCAGTTTTTCTGCAGAACATGGAAACATCCCTACGGCTATGGGATAGCCTGTAGGGAATCACCCTGGGCATGTCTATGAAAGTCGTAGATGGGAAAAGATCTTATGGTTTTATGGGGGGAAAAGTCACTCTCAAACCTAAGGGAAGCAATTAAATATAAAAACTCAAAACAAGAACATTTGGGATGAAGGAAAGCTTACTTTTAAAATGTGTTCTTCCCCAAATATTAAACATACTTGCTTTTAATAATAAATCTTGCTCATTACATATTGTGGTTGTGCTTGATTTCTCTTTACTTTTGGTTTCTTGCGATTACTTCATCCATTATTAAAGTAGTATACAGTATTTAATGATTTTTCTTTCAGTGCAGCAGAATAAAATTATTTTTGCTTTTAACACAAAAAATCCTCCTCATGTCCTTGTGAGATTCAGCTCAGGCCCAATGCTGTGGTCAGTTGAGAGCTTCCACAGGGCAATACATACTGCCTGTCAGGTTGCTCCAGGATCGAAAAGAGCCTCCGACATACTGTGGGGTGTGAGAAATTTGCTTCAAGGACTCCTCCTTCAACTTTGTTAATGTCATACTTCCTGTACCCAGGGTTCTCATTTCTGTTTTCTGTTATCTGAATTCCTTGGGCTTCTTCTTCCTAATCTAATTCCCTATTTCATGTGCTTGATTCTACAGTAACCCACTTTTTTCCAAGCTTGACATAATTGTATATTTATGTCTGATTGGTATGTGATATTATCCTTTCTATATAGAAGATATGTAACTTTATAAAACCTTTTAATGCCCTAACTTACAGGATTTAGAAGTGATGTTTAATAGAATGTCAAGGAAGGCTTTTGAGAAGTTGAGTATTCAACTTGAATTGAGAAGGCTGAGTATTCATTCCATTTAAAAATCAAGATAATCTCTCATGAAGATATCTAAGCAACATAATTAAGTATCTATTATGTCAGGATGGCTAGGAAGAGATGCTGCAACTGGGTGCATTGCTGAAGTCAGGAGAGGAAAGAGGCATTAGTCTTCAGGCATTCTGTCCAGAAAACCATTCCTTTTTGTCCGCCTTGTTGCATGGTTGTGTTTGTATTAGTGCGTGTGGAGTGGGAGAGCTGGAGGAGACCCAGCTGTGTTTCTTTTCTGTCTGTGTAACTTGAGGCAAGTTGTCTTTTTAAACCTTACTAACTGCTGTGTAATTTTGACAAGTACCTGCTGAGATTGGTAGATACCTTAGTGAACTCAGGCTGCTTTAATGGAGAACCATAGACTGGGTGGCTTAAACAATAGACATTTACTCCTCAAAGTTCTGGAAGCTGAAGTCCAGTGAACCAGCAGATTTAACATCTGATGAGGGCCCTCTTCCTGGCTTGCAGATGGTCTCATTTTTGCCTTTTTTCTTTCCTTACAAGGAAGGAAGGGAACTCTTTCTGCTTTTCCTTACAAGAACACTAATCCTTTCATGGGAGACCCACCCTCATGATCTCATTTAAAGCTAATTACATCACCAAAGTCCTGCCTAATACCATCATATTGGAGGTTACAATGTCACCATATAAATTGGAGTCACCAACATTTAGTCCAAAAAAGTGGGGGAACACACACACACACCCCTTCAAGTTCATAAATATTAATCACTTGTATTTTTACTCCCTCCTGATCTGGGGATAGGAGTTGACCGTAAGACTGGCTTTGGGAAGTGTGGCCTACATCCTGCTTTGTTTGGTGCTTCCTACTTGATGGGAATGATAGTCATGATCTTTTTATAGTAAGTGGATCTGGTGATTCACTTCTCCATTTGGTTCATTATTATAATTTAATTCTGGCTGAGATCATAATTCCAAAAGTCAGATAGGAAAGTACCTTGGCATGTTAACTAGAATTCCCCTTGCTGTGCTGATCTGTGTATTTCCTACAAACAAATTTATGTGTAATTACTGTTCCTGAGATATCAAGATAAATAATAGAATTGATTATTTGTAAATTTTTATAAGTGTTTTCCTTAAAATGGAATATAACATTTATCAACCAGAAAAATGTATTAAAAAACCCCACAAAAAATGAAAATAAAAGCATGCTTGGATGGTTACTTTTTATTCTGTTTATTAATTTTTGAATTTCCAGTTTTCATATTAAAATATTGCTATAAAATATTTTTGTGTAATTTTCTAGTTCCAATGTTTACAAATTTGTTCAGCCATCAAAGACAATATTAACTTGTTTTATTTATACTTGGAGCATTTTTCATGAATAGTATTTTAAAATTTTTTATAAATTAAACCTATGGATTAGTCCTTCATTATGATTACACAGAGGTTTCATTTTGTCTAGATTAAATTTTCATTTGTATAATGAAGTAGGCTGCAAACTATTTCAGGAGGAGACATTTTTCACATTTGTATAGCTCTTTCTTATTTTTTACAATGGGGGAAAATGTTTTGATGATATAAATAGCAGAGAAAGGGGGATGAAGAGAGGTTGGTCAGTGGATGTAGTGTTATGGTTTGATAGGAGGAATAAGTTCTGGTGTTGTTTGGCACAGCAAGGTGAATAAACTAACACTAATGTGTATATTTCAGAATTCTTAGAAGGGTCTGAATGTACTTACCATAAGGAAATGATAGAAGTTTAAGGTGACGGATATGCTATTGACTCTGAGTTGAACTTCTCTACATAAACAAATCAGAACATCAGCTTGTAGCTCATAAATATGTATAAGTGTCACATACGTATAAATCATAAAATTTAAATTAAATTTGAAAAATACCGTTGTTCCTGCATACCTATGTATTCCACAACTGGGGATGCAACCAACCACATACTGAAAATATTTTGAAAAACAAAATTGCATTTATACTGAAGAAGAAATAGTGTAACAGTTTCACAAGTGAAATGTGGTATATCCTGTATTTATAAATTCCCTGTGGCAAGTGTGCTTGCTTATTTGATGAATGTGAAATGATTTAATCTTAATTAAATTTACATTTCTCTATGACATTTACCTGTCCTTTGTATTCAGTTGGCTCTTCTATGAATTGCCTATATATATTTTATAATTTTATAGTTTAAAATGGTGGAGTTGAACACTTGTGAGTTGAGGTGAACACTCCTCTCTCTCTCTCTTTCTCTCTCTCTCTCTCTCTCTCTCTCTATATATATATATATATACACACACACACACACACACACACACAAACCAGAACATCACCTTGTAACTCATAAATATGTACAAATATTACATTTTTCTTTTGTCTTTGTTTTGTTGATCTTAAGTGCTTTTTATTCTATTGTATATATCAATTCTTCCTTTGTCATATTTTATGACCACTTCCAGTTTCTTAATTATTATCTTTTTAATACAAAACTTTAAATTTCTTTGTAATCAATATGTCTTGACATCTTTGGTATATCCTTTTTGGTTTAAACAGTTTTCTAAGTTCTAAGCTACCTATATAACATACTACAGTTTTTTTTCCTAAAATTATTATTATATTTTACATATCTTCGATAAATCTGGAGTTTGTACCTGGTGTGGTATGAATAGGGGTCTTTTTTTTCTCCCAGATGGACATCCACGTGTATCAACATGATTTAATAACTATCTTTTGATGACTAGAGAAATATACTTTTCTGTGTATAGTCATGTGTTGCATAATGATTTGAGAATCATTGATGGACTGAATACACCACGGTAGTCTCGTAGAACCACTATTGAAATTGAAAAATTCCTATTGCCTCATACTGTAAACAGCTAGGATAAAGTTGTATACAACCCATAACTCACATGTTTGGGGGTGATGCTGGTATAAACAGACCTATTGCGCTGCTAGACTTATAACAGCACAGCATTTACAATTATGTGTAGTATGTAATACTTGATAATGAATTACTGTTACTGGTCTGTGTACTCACTATACTACTTATCATTATTTTAGCATGTACTGCTACATATACAAAACACATTTATTGTAAATCTGTGCCATGGCAGCATCCATTACATTGGCAGCGTCCTCATACATACATGTTCACATCATCTCTTAACTACATAGAGAGGCTAGTGATTTGACCTATACCATGTGGGTTTGTGTGATGTTTGCAAAACAATTAAGGCTAATAAAGGGTCTTGGAGCCCATCCTTATCAAGCAACCCAGAGCTGTGTTAAATTCCCCTACAAACTTAGATCTAGGTAAGAACCCTTTATTCTGTTATATTGATCTATGTAGCTTTTGTGTTAAAATTTTTGTTAAGAATGGCTGTTTGATTAGGTCTGTTGCAAATTGAAGATTCATTGATCATGTGTTTTTGGTGTAAATATTTCAATTCAGTATGCTTTATTGATGGATTTTCTGGCATTGCAGTGACGTTCCTAATATTAAACAAACTTTATCGGTATAGTAAGGCTCATGTTGAATTCTGTTTGATAATATTTTGTTTCAAATATTTTGTCCCATTTTAAGAAATGGGAATATTCTGTAAATAACTTAGAATAGCAGCATCAACTTTTGCAGTTCAGATCATGTTGGTTTAATAAAATAAAGATTTTTATATTATGTTCTATGCTTCAGGAGAGTTTAATTAAAATAGTGGAATTATTTGTTCTTTAAAGGTTAGGTAAAACCTTAGGAACATTTGGTGCTGGTGCGTTTGTAAAAGGGAGATTATTGATCTCTGTTTCAATCAACTTTAATTGCTTTAATCAAATTTCTCATTTTTTGAATTAATAGTGGTAATTTATATTAGTTTTAGGAAATTAGGAAATTATTGATTTAAGATTTATAAGTGTATTACAATCACATTTCAAAAATATTCTCATAATTTCTACTAGGATTTTCTCTACAAGTTATGTCTCCTTTCTCTTCGTTACTGTTTTATATATCCGTTCTTCTTTTCAAGGTTTCCCTGCATCATTAGTCACTTCAAACCACCAGAGTTTGAATTTATAACTTCATTTTTTTGTTTTCTTTTTCATTAGTGTCAGTTTTTATCATTATTAATTTTTTTATTAGTTTTAAACAGTACCAAAATGAGTATTAAGTTTATTTGTAGTTGTTTTCCCTTAATAATGGAGAGATACAAAGCTATTGATCTAAGTATGACTTTAATTATCCTTATTTTCGTATAAAGTATTTCCTTCTTACCCCTTTCTAGCAGTTGTTAATTTCATTTTCTTTATTTTAATTAATGAAGTATAACACATACTCAGAAGTTTACAAATAATACATATACAGCTTGATGAATTTTGTGTGTCTTCACTTGGGTAACCACCAACTAGATTAACATAGAACATGTACATGACCCCAGAGGATCCCCTCATGCCCCTCCTCAGTCAGTACAATACCCCAGAGATGATTGCCAAGCTGACAGATGTCAGCTACTGACTAATTTGATAACTTAAGCAAATTCACATAGTACTTCTGACTTCCTTCAACATCTGTGGGAGTCATCTACCTTGGATTTAACAGTACTTCTTATTTTATTATTTAAATTTCCATTGTCTGAATCTTTTATAAAGTATTCATTCTCCTCTTGATGGACAATTGGTAATTTTTTGTTAGAATTATTACACAGGAGCTCTTGTGAACATTCTTGTGCATATTTTTTGTTGGACATAGACATTTATTTCTTAATGGCATATACTAGGAAATGGAATTCTGTATTGACACAGATATTAATTTAAGAGTATGTCTTGAATTTTCAAGATTTATTTAATTCACTTTACATTTTCATTTTTAATGTAATTAGATTATGTCCAGAATATATGTAAAATTTAGCTTGCCTTTTTTTTTTTTTAAGGAAAAAGTCATGGGGCTGGGATGTAGCTTAGTGGCAAAATGCTTGCCTTGCATATGTGAAGCCCTGGGTTCAATTCCCAGTTTCAAAAACAAAAAAGAGACACACACACACACACACACACATATACACACACAAACACACACACACACAAAGAAAAGATAAAAAGAAATTATGGACACAGAGAAAACGCCATATCCAAGTACATTTTTCAGAATTATTTGCCACAAAAATTAAATTTTTGCTATGAATTTTCCATTTTTTAAAAAATTTGTTTTTACTATTAGATCTGGTTCTGAAAATGAGTAAAATTGTCCATTATTGAATTTGTTATATCTTTATGAATTTTTCATCAAGTTTTCCTATAATTTGAATAGATTTTGCCTCATATAATTGGCTGTTATCTTGTTTGGTACATGAAGATTTATGATTATTATATTTTATTCATAAATTTTGTCCTTTACCGTTATATTCTGTTTACTGAGATTAACCTTAAGTGCCACCATCTCCACACGTAGTATTTTTAGTATCCATTTTTAGTATTTAGTTATTATTTTTTAGTATTCATTTTTTCCTGATATTTGCCCCAAATTTCTATCCCCTAAACTTTATTTTTAAAGTTTATCTCTATCACTTTTTTAAAAAATGTTCTTTTAAAAATTTTTTGGTGTGTGTGTGTGTGTGTGTGTGAGTGTGTGTGTGTGTTGTAAATTGTAAATAACTGGATTTCATGTTATCAATTGGGTCAAGTTTATTATATATCTTGTTTTGTCATTTCCTCCTTTCCTTTATAATTGGTTTTTGCTCAGAGGCATTGAAGCCTTTTTACTTGTGGGAACTGACAAATTCTACTGAAGTATTCTACTCAATCAATATCAATGACTCATCCATTTAATCATAATCTGACATATATTTATCTGCAGTTAGGTATGAACAGGGTTAATATTTCTACTTACTGTTTTTAGGCTAAGAGCTTGCCCTTTTCCTACTTTCAGACTCTGGTTTTGCAGAGATAGTTAAGAGTTCTTACTTTAAAATCATTTGATTATCTTTTCTGGGATTCTTAAATAGTACTTAATTTATGTACAATCTCATTTCTTTCTTACTATCCCTTTTGATTTCGATCTATTGATCTGTCAACTGATTGAGCACTCAGTTGATTAACTGATCCATCTATAAATGCACCCATCTATCTATATAGAAATATATATATATATATATATATATATAGAAATATATCTCTATAGAAATGTTAATGTAGATATTACCTGGGTATTGCTCACCACTGTCTACTCTCTTTTTCCTTCTAGCTTGTGGCTTAGCTCTTGATTCATTTTTTGTTGATCATCAGCTTCAGATGGAATACGTGGTTAATGTGGTCTCAAAATTCTTACATTTCCATAAATATGTACACACACACACATACACACACACAATCATCTCCCTTGCTTGTATATAAATGTATGGGATTATGTTCCTTTATCTTGGCAGTTTAAGGATTTTATTCCACTGTAGTTTTAACTACCCATGTTTATTAATGAGAAATTCAATCCCTGCTTGATTATTTTTCCCTTGTAAGTAATTGTGTGCTATGGACTGAATGTTGGTGTCTCCTCAAAATCCATGATTAATTCTAATTTCCAGTGTGATGATATCTGGAGATATAGCCCATGGGTCATGAGGGTTGAGCCCTCTGGATAGAGTTAGTGGCTTTATAAGAAGAGAGAAGAGAGCTTGCTTCCTCTTTCTGCTCTGTTTTATGAGGATGTAGCCATGAGGCACTGTCTATAGTAGTACCTCCTCATACTGTGGATCTGCTGCTACTTAACCTTGGGCTTCCCAGACTTTATAACTGGGGGAAATAAATGGCTCTTGTTAATTCCCCCAGTCTGTGGTATTTTTGTTTTATAGCTTGATATGACAAAGACATTGCATTTTTCAGTTTGGAATCATGTAAGAGTTTAGTTTTTATTTTTTGGAGCTTCGGAGTTTTACCAGGATATACCTACTTCTGTGTCTTTTCTTGCCATCCTAATGGAAACTCTAAAACTGGATAAAGCCTTTTAACTTGTACATAAAAGTCTAGATTAACTCAGGCAAAATCATTTTCTTATATTCGATTAATTGCCTTTCTTCTTCATGATTATTTTCTTATAAAACCTCTATTTTCATGTTATGTTTTGGAGAATGTTGGTAGGTTGCTCATCTTTTCTCTGGAGATGTTAAACTCCTTTTTATTCTTTTTTTATGTCTTGAATTACTTCCTCCCTCTCTGTGTCTTCTAGGTTACTATTTCAGGCTTTAACAGCGATTATCCTCTTTTTCATCTCCATTATTAAAGTAGAAATCGTGAATGTATGGTGGATGCAGAAATGTTTATCTTTAATTGTACTGCAATTCTTTTACCTTATTTTGTTCAGGGACTTTTCTGTCTCCATCATCTGTTCTATTCTAATTAGAATCATCTGATCTACATATTCTGTTTCTTCTTCTACCTGGCTCTCAGGATCTTGGAGTATAGAATTATTTTTCCTCTGTACACATTTATGCTTCTTTATGTCTTAGTGGCCAAGGCCAGATGCTGGTTACTTTAAGTTGTAACCACATGGATAGCAATGGGGAGGGCGGATGTCCTGCCCTCTGGGTGGGTAGGAACTGACTGGCAGTTTGGCAGTTGCAGGAAAGGTGTGGTAAGTACTGGAAGAACAGTGGCTACCTGCTGATCCTGGGGGTTCTGAGCCTCAGGGTTTAGAAGTTCTGGATTTGCCTGTTGTTTACCCTGAAACTAGAGGGAGACTAGCATGTGCTCTCTGGAATAGGCAGCTTTTTGTTTCTAAGGTTTGAACCAGCCCAGTCCAAGCTTGGACAGAATAAGGGGTCATATTCTGATCTTTGTCCCTGGACTCTGCATCTTAGCCGCTTGTGTTTTTTATATCCCTTAGAATTTCAGTTCTACTGAGAAATGTCAAAGCCTGGACACAAAGCAAATGCTCCAATCAGTTGGATGCAACAGGAGAGGAGGTGGCAGGCATGAGTCCAAAGGGTCAATATAATCTGACTGACTCAGTAATTATTTATTCTCATTTCTCAAATTGGAAAACTAAGTGTTATGGTTTGAATATGAGATGTCCACTGAAGAGTTCATGCGTTAGGCAATCCAGGAATGTTTAGAGGTAAAATGATGGATTATGAGTTATAGCTTCAATAGTGGCTTAATTCATTTGATGCATTGATAATTTGAATGGAGTAGTGGGTGGTAACTGTAATTAGGTGGAGTGTGACTGGACAAAATAGGTCACTGGGCTTGTGGCCTTAGAATATGTCTTGTCCCTGGCTCTCTTCTACTCTCCCTTCCCTCCTTCTTGTGTGCTGTGAGTTGAGCAAATTTCCCCCACCAGACCCTTCAAGCATGATGTTCTGCCTCATCTTTGGCCCAGACTGATGGAATCAGCCAATCATGGACTGAACCCCTGAAACTGTGAGCCTCAAATAAACTTTTGCTCCTCTGAGTTGTTCTTATCAACTTCGACAAGATGAACTAACTTGCTGAAGAGCTAGCACACTGAGGCACCATAAAGTTCAGTATTTGTCTCAGTCACACCAGTTAGTCCAGTGAATCCTTTGTTGTAGTATTTATATGTATTTAAATAATAGCTTGTGCATCAGACAGCTTAGTCGAATCATCATCTAAAGGGTCATCTGACTTTTAGATTGCAATTCAGTGACATCCAAATCCATTCTAACCTAAAACTTATGACATTTTTTTTTCCCGAGGGAGCTTGAAAGGTTCAAATATTCAAGCTGAAAAACAATTAGAGACAATTGTTTTTCTTACTGTCTCTGAGACAGAAGCCAACTAATTTTGTATGGAAATCGTAAGCAGGTAATTATTTGCATTGTAGAAAGTCGAGTTTTTTTTGTCAAATTATTTTTTGTTCTTTTATTTTCCTTCCTCTCCTCTTCCTTCTCCTCTGCTTCCTCTCCTTCTTCCTCACCCTCCTCCACCTCCTCCTCTATTAGGTACTGAGATGACAAAGAGGAAAATTGAGATGACGACAGACTCTTCTCTGGCACCTTTTGTGGTCCAATTTGTGTAAAGAGGGATTATAACTATGAAAGAAAGAACTATTCATAAATCACTTGGTGAGAATTTGGGTAGAGACTGATTCTTATGAACCCACAGGACTTCCGATGAGAAGGGTAGGAAGAGCATGGTGCATTTTGTCTACATGTTTATGAGGTATATTCTTATATAACTGGAAAAGACTTTTTATGTCTTAAAATCATTTAGCTAGGGTTAAGAGTTACCAGAACTTATGTGTTATTGTTAATTAGTTTGCATTTGTGCTGATAGGCTGGTGATACATGGAGAATTACATTTCTGTACATAAGGAAAAGATGCCTGATCTATTCTCTAGCTCCTTGAGGTGGTCCATTTTAAGTTTAATCTGTTCGCTGCTCTTAGCAGCAGTTTCTTCATTTTCTCTTTTCTTCCTCAGCACCATCAGTTCTTGGCCAGAGAGCCAGCATTGTGTTGTTGGTAAGGATTTGTACTCTAGGTAGGCTCACCATATAATTTATCATTGCAAGAGTGACACTTTGAGAATCCAGAGACATGACCCTAATAATTATACCGAAACTACGGACAAAACTGTGAATCTCCAGGGTAAAGAAGCTATGTTCTCAGCTGAGTTCTAGAATCAGATAATGTTGGTCTGGGACCTGCATCTGCCATTTACGAGAGCCTCAATACCTTGCTTAAACTTCCTGTGCTCTTACCTAAAAGAAAAAAAAAATAAGGTGATTGTGTGCAATAAACAAATTAACATACAGAAGGTGCTTCAAGCAGTACTTGGCATAGAGATTACTGTTTATAATGTTTGTCATTGTTCCCATGCTGTTACCATATGATGGACATGTGTTAACCAAGTCTGCTATGTATTGTTTAAGAGGTATCAAACATGGCAGTGTTTTATAAGCATGGAGCACGTAGTGAATGGCACATTTTTTTAAAAAGCAGGTTTCATTTGTGTGGTCTGATAAAAAAAAAAAAAAAAAAAGCAAATACCACTCACTCCCTGAAACCAAAAGTATTAGAACGATTTTCCAGTTTTCCAATATGGTACAGAGTTAGTTACCAAATACCAGTAGAAAACTAATCATGAATTTGCATAATGCTTTCTCTATATATTAGCATCAGGTTGCTTTACTTATTTACTTTATTTATTTATTTACTTATTTATTGAACTGGATTCAGGAAGGTGATTTGTATCTAGGAAAAGAACAGTAATGCCTGGTAAATCATCTTTTGCACTGTTTGACAAGAAATCTCACCACAGGGATTTAGGGTCATCCCGCTGTTATCATCTGTAGATGGGATGGGATTTGTTATCTATTATTTATTGTATGGTTGACTTGTCCTGGACAAGGAAGCTTAATGCAAAAATTCTCTCTCTGTATTTCTTTTCTCGTTCTACCCTAAGGCCTGCTGTGCTTTACTTAGTGCTTCTCTTAATTGGCCTCTCTACCTTTCTCACATTTGTCATTTGTTTGAGACTTTCACATCACATGCTCACACTTGTGGTCTCTATGTCTGTCTGTGTCTCTCTCTCTCTCTCTCTCTCTCTCTCTCTCTCTCTCTCTCTCTCTCTCTCGGCTCCTGGGCTGATTTCTGTTTGTCAGGGACAGTAGTGCCTTCTTTCTGGGAAGTTTGGGTGTTACCAGAGTATTGCTGCATATCACATGGACTTAAATAAGCTTAAATTTTACCTAAATAGTGACATTTTAGGTCACCATCCATGAGTAGAAGGCTCTGTTCAGGCCTCCCTCATCTATATAGTTAGCACTAGGGTAGCAGAGGTCTAACTACTCTGATTTTTTAAGGTAAATTATGATTTTTAGGTTTGTGAACTTGTCATTTCTTCCCCTAGTCCCCTTGGTAGGCATATACTTTCCTGAGCTGTTGAAGCTGGGGTTGGCCATGGAGTTAATTTTTGCCTTCTGGAGGGTGGAGTGTACATCTTTACTGTCTGGAGTTGGCCATGTAAGTTGCCTTAGCCAATGAGATAGTAGTAGATTTGGCATCAGCAAAGGCTTGAACTGAGATTGTCTGGTTGGACTAGTCTGCTAGGTCTTGTGTCATTACCATGAGAGACAGATAGCCCCAGCTAGCCCTCTGGTCCAAGGAGGAAGATGAGAGACATTGAACAGACCAAAAAAAAAAAAAAAACATCCTGCAACCTGAAGCTACCTGCCAGGTTCTTATGATCCCAGTTAACTTTCATGTGCTAATGAAATGTTTGTCATCAATAATGATAAAGACATAAGTTAAATAACTGCCCATCATTGTCTGCTCCTGATATTTTTCATTTTCTAGCAATAGCTTTTTGATTTAAGTTTCAGTAAGATTTTTTTTTTTTATCTTCCAATAAGCCGAGTACTCCATTATGGGACACTCATTAAGAAGGTAAAATGCATTCATATACTTTGTAAAGGTTATGACAATAATGTTAAAAGAATGAGAGGGAGTTGTAATAATCAGATATTCAACATATCTGTTCATTTGATAATCTCAATTTCAATATAAGTAGGTTCATTTGGGCAGATCATTTAAAGCACAAATCCCAAGCTCGATTTGAGTTTGAGATTTAAGTTGAGAACCAGGAATTGTTTTTCTAACCAGCACTTCTGGATGGTTATGACACAGGTAGTCTAAGAAACACTAATTTCATTTTGTTTTGTTTTCTTTCATCCATGTCTTGTTTTCTTTTTTAAGATGTCATACCGAAAAAAAAGATATATTTGAATGACACATAAACAAATATAATGCAAAAATAAATGATAAGAGGCCAATTCTCATCTTTACACCCTGATGATTCTTTTTCTTCGTTATAAGTTGAAGATTGAAGAACAACATTTTCCCCATATTTTTGGTTTCTAGGAGTTTACGTCATAGACTCAGCGTGCTTTAATTTCTATTTTAGTATTATTTCTATTTAATGCTGAACAGTTCTCCAGAGGCCTCTTTTCAACAACCAATGTTCCCTTTGGCAGTGAAATCCACTTACCTTAACTGACTGTGATTACACTTCAACCCAGTTCTCAGAGTCATGATGGTAATATTCATTTTACTATCCCAAAAGGCTCTTAGTATTCATCAAATATTTGATTAACATTGTCTAATAAAGCTTATAGAATGCAGAAACATGAAACCTAACTCCACCATGATTTTTACTTCTGTCTCTCTCATTACCACTGTGAGTTGCTTCTCTAAAATAATTAAAATCCATAATTGAATACACTAGAATAATTTTGGAAAATTAGTTTAATTATTTCAATACTTCCATTTGGAAAGCTTGCATTATTTATTACAACTAAATGAGTAAATGTAGTTCTTGTTTTCTCTCTTTTCATTTGACACTCTTGCAGAGGGCATATTTGGTTTGCATATTTGTATATTTGTATTTTTTTAAAGGAGTGAATACTAGCACTTAAAACCCTATTGATAAGAAGATCCTAAGAAAGACTTGGGTGCTATAAATAATATGAGTACACTAGTTGCAGAGGTCTTGTTCACCTTCAGGAATTGGCTCTTGGTGAGAAATATCCAACTCCCTCTCCTCACTGAGTCTGTTGTCCAAGTTTTAAATTATTTCATATCCGTTAGAAGCAAAATAGAAGATGGGAAATGATAAATCTTTCAAAGATTGTCTTTACAAGAAAGAGACCAGATTTATTTTCTCCTCTGACTTTAGACTTCATGGCTCACTGGTGAGCCAGAGTGGGTTTGGGATGCCCGTACTTCATTAGTCTGTATTAGCTCTGTATTGAGCTCGGCATCAAGGGCATGGCTGGGTTATTCATATAACAGAAAATAACTGGCAGTATTTTATGGACAAGGATATAGAAACCTAAACAAGATATTTTAAACTTAGATTAAATCCCTCTTGGTTATATTCACATAGCAGTCCAAGCAATCATACTGTAGGAAGCTGAGGGTATCTTTATTAATAACATTTCAGTTCAGTTTTATGAGATAAAAGTTATTCCAGAACACTAGATGACTATAGTGACTTCATTTTTTTTGAAACATATATTTATGAGAAATAGCAAGTGCCTCAGCGAAAATTACACAATTAATATTTTAGGAGGTCTGAGGTTCAGCCAGTCAGCAGTAATATGCAGTGGTTGGGTCATAAGTCACAAATATGCTTCTGTTTCATAATTGTAAGCTTTACCTCCAACTTAGTGGAATGATTCAACTGATAACACAAAATCAAATGAAAATAGTCAAACAATTTAAAAGAGAAATAAATTAAACCTAATATAAAAGGTCAAGAGTACGCCATTAAAATTTACATTTGTGAATTATTTCATGTTAAGCCAAATGAATATCTGTGATAAAGGGTTTAAAATTTTCACTGCCATTTCTATAGCCAAATTTCCTAGCATTTGAAATAAAATTTGCAGAACATTATGGAATGGTATCACTACATTGCTAAAATGTCCGTTTTCCAAACCTTTTCCCTCCTTCCTTTGATATTTCTACTCTCCAACCCCACATTGTCTCTCCAACTCCCACAAACTGTATATTTACACTTTCTAAAGGAAGCTGATCATTGGAATAACAGAACTTGATTTAACTTCTCTCCTAAGGATAGCTCATGTTCCCCTGGAAACTAGGGAGTTTATGGGTCGGTGTTGACAGTCACAGTGTATGGCCCATGAGAGACTTTGGAACAGCCTTAAGCTTTTGAAATTTTTTTGTGATTTCATGCAGTATGTGGTTATAATATCAAGGGAATAGGGGCTGTGTCTATCTTTTAGGGTCCTAGCTCCCAAGATGTAGCATGAATCTGGCAAAAGGATGGAATAAATATTGGTTGAATGAATGAGTGCATGAGTGAAAATTAAAAGCGATGAACAAATGTTTTTAAGAACTACTGCAGTCAAGACCATGCTATTTTGAAACATTTATTTGATCATTCATCAAATGCTTATTGAGTACATAATAAATATGAGGCATTGTTAGACCCTGGAAATTCAAAGGGAAGAGGACAGATAGTATTATTGACCTATTATAATACAGGATCAAGTGCCAAATATAGAAGATTACGATACACAATAAGGTCTGTGACAGGGAGGACAACGTCATGGAGCAGAGATGTGTCATCATATTCAAACTGAAGAGCTCATAAAATATACTTTTTAAAAGGTGATTGACTAAATTGATTGTGAAGAAGGAGTGGGGAATGGAATTTAACTTGGTGAAACTGAGAGTAAGGGAGAGAAAGGAAAAATGTGATAGGCATGCCTGAATGAAACTGAGGAAGATAGCAAAGATAGCAAGTCTCCTACCTGCCATGGCCTTTGGGTCATGTTAAGGAGGCTGGGCCTCTGCCATAGGCTGAGAGGAAATATTTTATGTAGTGAGCCTGAAATTTTAAATGAAAATTATACATTTTTTTATTAAAAAGGTATGGCCCTGAGGACTTGCTTTCAAAGAAAAAGTTTAGAAAGGGAAAAATAGTAACTCTACAGCGATGAAATCTGACAGGTACCATGGTGCCCAAGCAGTGAAGTTTACCATCATCCATAATGCCACTTGGTCTGCAAGTACTGCCTGATATGATGTAATGAGAAGGGCACCTTGATGGTTCCATTTCCAAAAACACATCACCCTAATCCAACCAAAAAAAAAAAAAAATCATACAAGTCAAAATTGAGGGACATTCTATAAAATACCTGACCAATATTTCTCAAAACTGTCAAGGTCATGAAAACCAAGGAAAGAATGAGAAACTGTCACAAAGCAGAGGAGACCAGAAAGACATAACAAATAAATGCAATGTAATACCCTCAATTGGAATACCTAGCAAAATTTGAATAAAGCCTAGAATTATGTTATTGGCAATATACCAATATTGTTTTCCTGAATTCAACAGATGTATCATGATGATGGAAAACAGAAACATCAAGGCAGAGCTGAAACTAAGGTAGATGTATTCAAGAACTTGCTACTACCTTTGTAGCTTTTCTTTAAATCTTAAATTATTTTAAAATTTAAAATTTTATTTCAAAGAATAAAAAATAAAATATGGATAATGCATCATAGATTTGTAAATGACCTAGGACATAAATACTTAAATTCTATACTGTACAAGAGTCCTTTAAATTTATAAGAAAAAGATAAATGAGTAGTGAACTAGGCAAATGGCATTATAAGGAATTTCCCAGAAGAGCAAATTCAAATGACCCATAAACATACTCAACCTCCCCAGTAGTCAGGGAAAGGCAAATTAAAATAACAAGATATATCTTTTTACCTATTATATTTTTAAAAATTAAAAAGAATGGCATTATCTGGTACTAGTGGGGATTCTAAGAATATGGCATTATCATTTATTGCTGGTGGAAATTTTGTTATATTCCTTGTGGAAATAATTTTGGCAATATATTAGAATATAATATGCATACATTTTCCTTGCAAGCAGATGCCTAGTAAATGATCTCATAAAAATAAAAGTTACTATAGAATGAGTATAGATATTGCAGCATTATTTTGAGCAGCAAAAGAATTGAAGCAAAAGTCTTTTAATAAAGGAATGATGAAAAGCTGGAGTACATTGATATCAAGAGCCAAAATCAGTCATTTTGAATGAATTATGTTTGGAGGTCTTCCAGAGTATATTCCTAAATCGGAAGAATATATAAAGAAATATATAAAATATGGCTGCATTTTGTCAATGTAAGGATATATCTGTATCAGCAGTTAGGTAGGTAGATAGGTTGCTTAATTGACATAGCTGGTTGGATAGATAGATCTTGTTTATTAAACATGACAGTCTCAAGGGGATATACTAAGAAAATAAATTTTACTTTTCTCCACTGATGACCAGACTTTGTCAGGACTTTCATCCTTGTTTATGGATTATATCTTGATCTCAGATCTCTTGTTTTTTCCAGTCATTTTTTTTTCAGGTAATAAAAAATGTTATATAATCTAATATAAAACTTAACTCACTCAATCCAAATCCTTTACCCCCAGCTGGGGCTGGACCCTGGTTCTGCAAAACAGCAGTCAGGAAGCTGAGGAGGAGAGTGGACAGTGATGGAGTATCATCAGTTCTTTCAGGATGGTTCTGTCCTGCCTTGTCCCTTGCTTGCTTGCTTACTGCTTTTGATTCTTCCACTGTCAGAGCTGGGAGGAGAAGGGAGAGGTAACCAAGTAATAGTGACGTAATGTGGAGTTCTTTCTTGGCACCTGTATGCTGTCAATCATGACATGTATCTAACTGCTGCTTGCCCTTTCTTTTATTAATGCATTTTAAGCTATTCAGTGGTACCCCTATCTCTAGCTCCCTGCAACTATGGCTTTCATATCCCACATTTTCCTGATTTGAGTGGTGTACTTTGAGTGGGGTTTTCAAATAATTTTCTCTTTTTCCTTAAAGATTTAAATCTTAGGTCCTCTTTTCCTGTCAGGCACCCTGAAAGGGGATTAGGTCTTTTTGAGGCAGTCAGCCTATTAAAAGTTATACTTGACTTATGGAAAACTTGCTCCCTTATCCTACATCCATGGAAATGCACTTTGTTCCTGTTAGGAAGTTCTCTTCTTATTTTGATGTCAGAGGAATTCCAACAGCTTTTATTATTTATCATATATTCCTTTAAACTCTTCAGAAGCATATTCTGTAAGAATTTTCTTTGTGATAGAGAAAGATAAAGTACTGATTGGGTTGAAAAGTTTTCTTAGGTCAATAAGTATGAAACCAGAAAATAACATGGTGGAATATCCTTATGCAAGCATCTCTTCACCTTGCAAGGATCTTGTTGCTCCTCCTCCCACTTGTTACTCCTGCCCTGGGGCTTAGTGAAAGAGTAGCATTCCCTTTCATTCCACATTAGGAAGAGGAAATGCTGATTCATTCCTGTTATGTCTGCACCTCTTCATATAATTAAATCTTCATATGGTAGGCTAGAGTAAGATTCACAGACCCAATGGTGTTCTTCTCTTAAAAAGTCACATGAAGATGTATCCAGGACTTCTGTTTAGAATATTTTGACACTTACCACTCATCATCTGCTTAGGGCTTCATCCCACTCTCAGAGAACAGGATAATCCTATTTAGCATCCTGTTAAGAAAAAAATTCATATATGATTATATGAATATGGAAAAAAGTAACAACCAGATTCTTGACATTGATTTTTCTGGATGAAGAATGGAGGAGGGAGAAAAAAGGAAAAAAAAAAAAAGAAAACATATATCCAAATAACAACTGTAGTATTTTTGATTGATCTCAAAATACACATTTTGACTATATAATTGTGTACTCATGGAGAGAGAAAAGAGAGGTCAGCAGCAAAATTTTTATGGAGGTTATTTCAGAATGGTGGGATTTCAGATGATTCATGCAGCTTCCTTTTACTATTTTTATGACAGCAATTCAAATGCATTTTGTATGACCAGGTAAAAACAATAGAGTTATATATATATATTTTTTAAATACAAGTTTGGGGAAACTTAAAGAAAATGAAACAGGTATCTTACTTTCTGAACTTTCAATTGTTTCAGTCATGTAAAGATACATATTGGAAATTTCCAAGAGTATTTTCCAATATAATGTAGCACAGAACTAATTCATTTTCTCTCTCCCTCACTCACTCTCTCTCTCTTAGACCATCTCCCTCTTCTTCTCTGCCCCCTTTCCTTAGCCCTCACCCTTGCCCTCTCTTTCTAGGTATGGAACATCTTTGAGAAACACTACCCAATATATATATCAGAGAGACTATTTTAAATTATATCTAAGCCATGTTGCTGTATAATTTCATAAAGTTTTTTCTTTCCCATGTATCTTTTAGGAACTGTATTAGAAATTTCAGTGATTTGCCTTTTGTCCCACTTCTTACCCCTTACAGTGTACAATCCATGAGATTTGATGTCCGAGTCAACGTGTTTATCACTATAGTTAGATCCTCTTGGACTGCTACAACAAAACAACACATGGTGTCCTATCAATAACAGAAATTAATTTATATCAGTTTTGGAGGTGGGGAAATAAAAAGTCTGGGTGCCAGCAAATTCCATGTCTGGTTATGACTTTCTTCCTAGTTCACTGGAAGCTATCTTCTTTGCATCTCCTCACATGGCAGAAGAGATAAAGGGACATCTCTTAGGGCTCTTTCTATAAAGGTACTGATCCCACCAATGGAAGCTCTGCCTTCATAACCTGATTATTCACTAGGGACCCTGTCATTTAATACCCTCACATTGTAAGTTAGGATTTCAACATACAAATTTTTAAGTTTATAATATTCTACGTTCAGAATGGTACCTGAAACATAATTGGTAACCAATAAATGTTAAGCAAATGAATGGATGATTTTCCTACATTGTTCTTATGTTCATGCATACATTCTGCTCAGTAATTTTTAAAAATTTTTCTTTACTTTTTTATTAGTCAATGGGCCTTTATGTATATGTGGTGCTGAGAATTGAACCCAGTGCCTCACACATTCAAGGCCAGCCCTCTACCACTGAGCCACAACCCCAGTCCTTGTTCAATAATTTTAATATGGAATTCTTGAGTTATAGAAAAAGTCATTTCAAAGACTTTTGATTCATGGATGTTAAATGTCTGTCTCCAGCAGACTATTGTGTATGGAGTGTCCTTTTCTTCTCACCCTAGAAGTCTTGGGATAGTATCATGATTTTTCATTGTTTTTAACTTGCTAGATGTTCTAACTTGCTATTTTCACAGCAATGTTTTAAATTATTTTATTGCTAGCAAGACTGACTCTTTTCTCAAACTTAAATGTTGCTTGAAATTTTTATTTTGCTAATGGTCCTTTGGGGTCATATGCTAATTGCTTTAATTGGCACGATTATCTTTTTTTTAAACATATTTTAGTTGTAGATGGACACAATACCTTTATTTTATTTATTTATTTATTTTTACGTGGTATTGAGGATCAAACCAAGTGCCTTTGTGGTATTTTGCAGTTCCTCAACATTTTTGGCCTGATACAAATTCTTTATTATTTTTGGTATTTTGTTGGTCATTTCTGTTTTTTTGTTTTATACCTGTGGATTGATTATTTTTTAGTTTTTGTACCTTCAAATAATATTTATGGAAAAATACCTGATATTCTGGATTCTGAGTCTTAACATTAAAAGAATGTCATCCTTTTGCATTTACATATGACCTACACTTTGGCTGCACATCAAAATATTTGGTAATGGTTATTTTTTTTTCCTAAAAACTTTTTAGATGAAATTAAATTTCATTTTAGTTTTTAATGTTTGGTGGGAAAATAATTCCAAAGCTCTTTCATTTTGATTTTCCTCATCCTTAGACTTCTTTAACTTAGATGATTTGAGAATCTTTGGGATTTAAAAATGCCACTGTCATATAGGCATGTCTATTTTGTCTGTATTGATTTTTATGATTTGTATAAACCCTTTAGATAGCGAATTAAGCTGTTTTTATAGGTCAGGAAAAATGTTTTTAATGATTATTTGTATGTTTAATCCAATTTTGTCTATTATCTTCTTTTGAAACAACACATAGATGTCTTTTGGATACCCATTTTTAGCTTTTCTGCTTATGGGGCTGTCCTCAAATTGTAGATTTCTGTTATTTGTTCTCTAAATAATGGTTCAAGTTTTATATCGTGCCTGTTTTACTGTTTGTTGTTTCTGGTGCATGCTGTATTTTAGTTCTGCTACTATATTGTTTCCACTTACCTCACCTCATTATGCTCCCCCACCCCATTTTATTCTCAATCTCTTACTTTACCATTTGATTTTTTATCTCTGATTTGAGAATCCTTGAGTTTTTTTGTGAAAAAAAGTTGATACATTTGCAATTTTTACTTTTGTTTTTAATAGTAAATTATGTTAGTAAAAGTGCATCTCTGTGTATGTTTGCGTATATATTTATACACACACACATATAAATACAAGGGTAGTAATCGGCCATAAACTGTTAAACAGGTTCTCATTTTCTCAAATATTGCCATAAAAATCTTTTATCATATTGACATTTTAGAATGGTGGACATAAGTTGATGATAAATAATAATTAATAGATAATAAATAATAATTGATCTAGCAGGCTAAGGTGAACTAGGAGGGAGCTAAAGTTATTGGAACACCATGCAGAGGAACATACAGAGAATTTTCTTTTTATTAATTGAACTATTAAGTTGGGAGGTGATTTACAGATAATGTGTCCCAGGTGATCTTTCTGGTACTGTTGTTATTCCACTGAGCTGTTGATGACTGTAGCTCACGTGAAGTTTCCCAGGGCCATTAACTTCCTAGTGGCAAAGAGGAGTCTAAATGGAGTACTCTATACTGGCCATGTGCTGTCCATGGCTCCAGTGTTTATTTTGCAAAGGTGGGTAGTGTTAATGAGTTTCTTCCCAGCTTTTCCTCCTTCCTGGTGATTCTGAGCTTTCTCATTGGGGGAGTTTGGGGATGATCTCTCATCTCTTCAATGTGATCCTTTTCTTTTTTAAAAATTTTATTTGTTCTTTTTAGATATACATGACAGTATATTTTGACATATTTATACAAGCATGGAGTATATTTTATTCTAATTAGGTTCCCCATCTTGTGGTTGTACACAATGTAGAGATTCATTGTGGTGCATTCATATATGTAAATAGGAAAGTTGTGTCAGATTCATTCCACTGATTTTCCTATTTCTATCCTCTCCCTTCTCTTCATTCCCCTTTGTCTAACCCACTGAACTTTTATCCTCTCCCCCCATATTATCGTGTGTTAGTATCCACATATCAGAACATTTGACCTTTGGTTTTGGGGGATTGGCTTATTTTATCTGCCATGATAGTCTCCAGATCCATGTGTTTACTGGCAAATGTCATAAATTAATTTTTCTTTATGGCAGAGTAACACTCCATTGTGTATATATACCACATTTTTTTTATCCATTCATCTATTAAAGGGCACCTAGGTCAGTTCTATAGCTTAGCTATTTCGATTTGAGCTAAATATTGATGTGGCTTCGTCACAATGTATGACAGTATATGTAGTATATTAATTTTAACTATTTGGGATATATACCAAAACTTAACACCAGAAATCCAAATAATCCATTCAATAAATGGGCAAGGGAACTGAATAAAAACTTCACCGAAGAAGAAATATTAATGCTCAACAAGTATCTGAAAAATTGTTCAACATCTCTAGCAATTAGAGAAATGCAAATTAAAACTACATCGAGATTTCATCTCACTGTAGTCAGAATGGCAACAATTAAGAATACAAGTAACAATGTTGGTGAGGATATGGGGACAAGAATACACTCATACAATTTCTGGTGAGACTGCAAGTTGGTACAAGTACTCTAGAAAGCAGAATGGAGATTCCTCAAAAAACTGGGAATGGAATCACTGTTTGACTTGGTTATACCTCTCCTTGGTACAGGTCCAAAGGATTTGTATTTTTTCTATATTTTTTTCCTATTCCTGGTATCACGCTGTCGTTCCTTCTTGTTGTTCAGATTTATGCCCATTTTTACTTTAAAAAATATTCTATAGGTCATTTCAGTAGGAATCTGGAGCAATCTGGAGAATGGCCTCCATGACACCAGGAATTTTCTGTCATCTAAATGGATGCAGTTTCTTCTGTAAGCTTTAAATAGACTTTCTCACCATCCTGATTAACCTCACCTGGAGTCATGCAAGTTGATTTTATTCATCAAACACTGAATATTTATTAAGTTTTAGACACTCAGGGTATCAACAGGAATTTTTAAAAAATGCTTTCTTCAAAATAGGCATTGTCTAGAAGGCTTGACAGCAGGTAATCAACTCGTTTACGCCATGCCACAGTGAGATTAGTTCAATTATTCAGTTGGGGTAAAGTATTTCTACAGCTCCTTAAGGAAGGCATCAAAGACGATATAATTCTAAATCAGACTGAGATCTAGTAGGAACATAGAAGATTTTCTGTTGGACAGATCAGGGTTGGGGGAGCTGGAGAAAGTCATTGAAGGAGAAGTAACAGCGTGTGCAGAAGCCAAAGTGTGAAAGTGAAAAAAACTGTATTTCATGCTAAATAAATAAAAATAGACTTTTGCTTTCTAAAAGTGGATCATCATGACTTCAGAGTCTTCTTTTGAGTCACCAAGAAACAGTATTGCCAAAGGAAAGAGCCCAGGAAGAATCTCATGATGTTTGTTGGCTATTTCAGTGGTGGCTTTGTGAGTGTTGGCTATGTCCATCTACTATTGGAGAATCAGTATCACAAAAAGGAATTAATATTGAATGATCTGAATTTTCTTACTGACCTTAGATAGGTTCCTTTGGTTTCCACCCTTTCTCCCTAAATATATACAAGCCATCTGCTTAAAAACCTGTCCCAGAATTTTCTCTTGAGATTGATGTCAACGTTTCTATGGTTTCAGGAACCCAAACTTAAAACAAAAGGAATAAGACACCTTTAGCCTATCTAAATCTTTGGGTACTTTTTCACATTTGTGTGGCTTCTGCAGGGCAATATGTCCAAGACCCCAAGGGGACACCTAAAACTGCAAAGAGTACCAAACCCGATATTTATTGGTTTTTTTCTTATACATTTATAAATTAGGCACAGTAAGAGATTAGCAACAATGGCAAAAAAAAAAAAAAGCCAGTTGTAACAATATACTGCCATCCTTCTGTATTTGAAGGTTCCATATCCATGAATTCAATCAAGGATCAAAAAATAATATTTCATCTGTACTGAGTATACACAGACTTTTATTTTTGATATTTTCTTAACAACATAGTATAATAGTTATTTACATGGCATTTACACTGAACTTGCTATTATAAAAAGCCTAGGCATAATTTTGAGTATATGGGAAGACTGAGCAGGTTATATGCAAATGCTACACCATTTATATAAGGGACTTGAGCATTCCTAGATGTTGGTATCTGTAGTGGGTGAAGGGAAATCGAACTGATCCCTCATAGACATCAAAGGACTATTGTAATAAAAATTATGTGAATGGGGCGTCTCTCTTTTTCTCCATGAGTATCTCACTATACTGTACTCATCCTTTTTGTGATTATATGGAATGATAAAATGCCTATATGAAGAGAGGAGGTGAGGTAAATGATGTAGGCATTGTGACATACTGTTAGGCTGCTATCAACCTTCTGATCATGTATATCAGCAGGAGGATCATCTGCTTCAGATGCTCTCGGCTCACTGGGCCACAGAGAATAACCAAAGTTGGATTTTAGGGGGACCCAATGTTGATGGTTAGGGACCCTCCATAGTTGAATGAGGTTTTGTGTTTTTGTTGTTTTTTGTTTTGTTTTTATTTGCCTGAAAGTATTAAATAACGTTGTAATTGGAAGTTTCTGTCTCTTTATTTTTAAATCATCAAAATGTTACAGTCACATGGGTGACTTTAGTGCTGTGTTCCATCCAAGTATTCCACAATTTTGTCCTTTCGTATATGACTGGGCTATTTGAAACACTGGAGCAAATTTTGGTAATATTCACATTGCTGGTTCTGCCCAGTTTTTTCTTCATCTTCCTCTGAGGATGATACTACAAGTTCTTCCAGTTCTTCATTTGTTAATACTTTTTGATGGCTTTCAATTTGTTCTTCACTTCATCAAGCATGGCATTAATCCTTTGGCAGCTTGTCTTGCTGCACAAATGACTTTCCTACCTTCTTCATGTATCCCCAGGAAACCTTTAAAATTATTTTTCTGTGCCCTGTAAGATCTGTTCTGTGGGGTAGCCCAGAGCCTGCTGTTGTCCTAGGGCTGTTGGATCCCCTTGCCCAGAAGGCAGTCCTCTTGGTTGACCAGCAAGGCAGTCCTGGCCTGGTTACTTTTCATGATTCATGTGACCTACGATTAGTATGTAATCTTGCCACAGTAATGGAAGAGGTGGCAGCTCCCACCGTTGATTACTGACTCTCCTCTTATCACTGCCCCCAATTCCTTTCCCTATGGTCCACAAATCACAGAGCAATTCTACTGCACAGACAGACATAGAATGTAATATTATTATTTCTGATATCAATATGATTTTGTGGGAGGAGCAGACTTCTTATGAGAAGAGAAAGGAAAGGCAAACTGTTCTCTTTTCAAACCATTCACCCACTGTCTACCTATTTTATTTCACTTTCCAAGGGTTCTGTGTAAACAGGTTGGACCTGGTGGAGGGATGGGGTCATGTCAGTAAGGTCAGTTGAAATTTCTTTTAGGAAAATTTCCGAGGATATATCTGGAATCACAGACACATTCTTTGCAATGTAGTGTTGTGTCACACCTGTTGCACTCAACTTGAGGTCCTTATTTGGTGATAACTAAACAAAAACTATTTAGTATCATGTGGGAAAAATGTGAATTTGTGAATTTTTAAAAGAAAAATTACAAAAAAAATACACACACAAAAAAATAAAAGAAAAAAAAAGAAAAATTACAAATCAAAGTACAAAAAGACATTCAATTAATAGAAATACCAGTGTGTGTGTATGTGTCTATCTCTATCTCTATCTCTATCTCTATCTCTATCTCATAATCTCTATCTCTATCTCTATCTCTATCTCATAATCTCTATCTCTATTAGTCGCTCTTTTTTAAAAAAACAAAACAATATAAAATTTCAGTACTATGTTATACCTTGATAAATCTTCAGGGAAGTATAACATCTCCCTTCAACCCCTCCCCCCAAATATCTAGTCTTTTTTGAAGGATTAATTTTGATGATAGACCTGGCCTGAAAGCACTATGACTTGGATACTGTTGGTCCCGAGAGGCCTTCTCAGGCCAGGTAGGCCCTCTTTGAGGTTCCTACACTTTCTCCCAAGAAGCTCTAGATGCAGTTATGAGACAGTAGCTGCTAATCAATCTTGATTTTCTTTCCATTCTCTAAAAGACTGAGGAGTGGGGCATACTCTTTTCTCCATAAGATGATCTCATAGTTCATTCTAATGCAAAATTTAGGAGAACGTATCTTGTCTTATTTGCCATTATGTTATGGGTACCAAGGAGGCCTTGGCAAGCTTCCAGGCTTGATGAGTATTTGATGAATAAATGAGTGAAAAAAATAAATGGATATTAAACAAAAGGAATAATAAAAGTAATAAAATGAACAAGTTAGAAATTCATGATTTTTTTGTTTGTTTCTGCTATGGCAAATTACCACAAACTAAGTGCCCTAATGTGACACAAACTTATTATCTTGCACTTCTTAAGGTTAGAAGTCCTGAAATCAATGTGTCAATTTGGGACTTTGCTCTAGGGGGAAAATCCATTTCTTTACTTCTCCAGAGTCTAGAGGGCACCCAAATTCCTTGACTGGTGGCCTCTTCTCCTTCAGAAGCCAGCTCAGATTTTTCCCTTTCTGATCTCTGCTTTCATGTTTGTATCTCTTTCTCTCTGTTTCTCCTGCCCCGCTTTTATGAAGATCTTTGTGATTATATTGGACCCACCTAGGTAACCCAGGATTATCTTCCATCTTCAAAATCTTTCACTTAACCACATCTGCAAAGTCTCTATTTGCCATGTAAGGTGACATAGTCTCAGGTGTCAGAGGATACTTTGTGGTTAACTGCGTGTAGGATATCATTCTACCATTGAGACCCTTGCAAAATTTGTAACCCTTAAAGTCTGTCTTATATTAAGTATAAGTGAGAACCATATTTGTATATGCTAGATATTTTATTCTTGGTGCTAGTATTTGCCAAAATACCCCCCTCACCCCTACCTCCCCTGCTTCTCTTCCCTCCCCAGTCTGACTCTTGCTTTAGAGAAGACTTCATTGACCTTTCTCAAAGATATGTGCACCTCTCTGGACAAAGGTCTGTCAATGAAAACTGCCAACGTACAATATATCATGAACTTGCTCTACTTGCTTAATCTCATGCAGCTAAATATAGCTCCTCTCTTCTGAGATAGATCATGTAAATATTGAATTATCAGATTCTCAAAATTGTTGAAGTTAATCAGACAAACCACTCTACCAGCTTAGGGTAGATATTTACTTTTTTGTATCAAGTATGAAGACAAATCATGACTGAGGGAAAATGGTGTCTAAATAGAAGTAATTTCTTTAGCTTCACTAGAATTCTATAAACAAGGTGTCTTTATTCTGCCCATGTTTTGTTTACTATCAATTTTGCCTGATAATCCCACCCTGCTGGAGAAAGCTCACATTATCATTGAGGTTCATTCTGTATTGCCCTCCTCAGAGTGGCATTTCCATATTCCCAGATCCTTGGAATTGGAATCAACCTTTATTTTGTTGCTCCTTTATCACAGAACTTTGAGTGTGTGTGCGCATGCACACATGCATGCATGTACCCCAGTGTTTTAAAAGTCCTATGTTATAAATGGTTCTGCTCCTAGACTTTGGAGCCAAACTACCTCCATTTTAAATCCTGGCTGAAACATTTATCTGCTGGGTGCCTTTGGGCTTGTCACCTTAACTTCTCAGGACCCCAGTGTTCTCACCTGTCACATGGTTTATGTGAGTTGAATGAGCAAGACACTTAGACTGGTGCTTAATTCGAACTTAATGTAGTTAATGCATCAGGTGTTCTTTTCCAGTGAGAACTTATGTACTTGTGTCCCTTTACTGCCATGATTATAAGCTATACAAAGGCAATGAGACTATTTATGGTAGGTAGCAGAGAATGCTTGATGTGGATCAGAAACAAAAACTGTCAACCTGAATTCTGTCTAAGATTTTATTTTTCCCTGTTCCCTGTATTCCCTTCTCTATGAATGGTATCATCATTCTGCTGTATGCTCAAGTTCCAGCCAGGGGACTCTTCTTCAACTCTTTCTTTTCCTTACTTTCCCCTCTACCACCTGTCCTTCATCTGTCTATCCCTCCTGGGTTATGTCTAGTTCCACCCCTAAAAAACCAACCAAGCCAAACCCTGGGTGGTTTCCTTGTTTTCAGTATGGCTACAGACAATCTTTTTAAGATACATTGGTCCAAAACATTATCTTACTTCCTCCACTGCCACTATGACTTCATTATGCTTGAAATAATGTTATGGTTTGGATCTGAGGTGTTCTCCAAAAGCTCTGGGTCAATGCAGGAAGATTTCAGAGGTTAAATGATTAGATTTATGAGAGTTTTAACCTAATTTAATGGGTGAATAATTTGAATGGGCAAACTGGTTGGAAACTAAGCAGGTAGGCATGGTTAGAGGAAGTGAGTCACAAGGGGGATACCCTTCGGGATTACATCTTTTTTTCTGGGTCCTTTTTTTTTTTTTTTCTGGCTGCCATGATCAGAGTAGCTTTTTCTGCCATGATGCTCTGCGTCATCTTGGGCCCAGTGAAATGGCTTCGGCCAATCATAGGTTGAACCTCTGAAACCATGAGCCAAATCAGCTTTCCTCTTCTAAGTTGTTCTTGTTAGGTATTTTGATCACAGCAATGGAAAACTGACTCTCACACACACACAAATAAAACATCTGTTCCCCCTATTCTGACTTAACCATACTTTCCACACGCTGGTAGCTCCCAGCTTCTCCCACTTCACCCCCTTAAACTCTCCCCTGCCTCTTTTGGCCCCAACCCTTGACATTCTCTCTACTCCTCACACCTGTCAAGCTTCTTCCAACTTAAGGCCTATTGTTTGTGAGTGAAGTACTGAAGGCTTGCTCTGTTTGTTTCTGGACTAGAGATTATAGTTCTTTATGCTATGGAAATGATGCAGTCACCCAAGTGCTTTGAGTTCTCTGCAGGTGTCTTTGGCTCAAACAATAAAATTGAAGTCTTAGTTTTTGTTTTTGTTTCCTAATCAGGGTTCTCATTTTTTTTGGCATTGAAAGCCCAAGCTTATTAGTGACTTTGGGGTATTGAAATTACTAAATGCAATAAAAGATCAGTGCTTTGAATGACATTCATACCAAGCAGTCTTATTGAGACTTATTTCCTGGCTTACTGCTTGTTATTTTTCTTTATATTCCTTTATTTGTTGCAGAGACTTGTTGCAATTGTTGTAAATGTTTATATCTACTTATTAGAGTGATTACTTTGCATTTATGTCTCAGCAGTGTGCATACTGTAACTCACACAAAATGTTAGCTGTTAAAAACGACTGCTGGGTCTGAGTTAATTAAAAATACAGAGGAGGCAGAATCTTATTGTGGGCGTAGTATCAGGCTCTGTTTGGACAGGAGTTTTTATATATATTGAAGTAGAAAGTGCAAAAAGAAGGGGAAAAATCCAACCCCAGAAGTAAAAAATATAATAATAATAATAATAATTCTATCTAGATAGAGCCACATACATAAACCATGGTTGCTAATTTTTGTACCACTAAGTAAATAGTTCTGTTTGATTGTGATTCTTCTTTTCAGAAAAATATATGCCAGCAAGCACTAGGGCAGAAAGTAAATTTTTGTGCCATTTCCAAATTTTCTTCTCTATATTTCTCCCCACTGCTTGTATCCCCTTTTGTCTTTTTCTTCTCAGTGAAGGACAGTGTTAGCAGCCACAATAGCACTTGAATTAGCTTAATTTATTTTTCTGTGTTTGCATCATGGTTCAAGGTCCATAGCAAGGTGAATTTTCTTCAGACTTTGCATGTGTCCTCAGACTATGCATGTGTTCTCAGACTGCAGATGTCACCCAAGGATAAAAGAACTGATTGCTGGGAGCCATTAGGACCCCCCTCACCTTCTCTTTCTCTAGAAAGATATTCTCTGGGTTGTTTAATGCAGGAAGAATGAGATTTCTCTCTAGCCACATAGATGCAATTTCAACATGTGTGTTTGGGGGAGTTAATATGTGGCAATGGGCATTTCCATACCTGCTCGGATGGGCTAATAGTATTTATTTAACATTTGTGATAGGCAGTTGGTTTACTTACAAGAATGATAAAATTATGCCCTCCAAATTAAGCTATTATTTTAAAAATGCTCATGTGTCTTTTAATTGGTCTAAAAATAGTTCTTTGAAGCTAAAGAGAAGCTAATTCAAGTTTTTGCTCTAGGAAAATTATTTCTTCCTCTTCACCTCTCTTCAATGAGGGGAAGAAATAAGGGAATTGAGGGTGGAAAGAAAAATTAAAACTTTCAAAGTATTTAAAAGTTATTATTCAATTAAATATGAGAATGTAGAGGTCGATCCAACATGGCCGCCGGCAAGGAAGCAGCGATTCCAATGTCTCCACATTAACGGGATCAGAAAGACCCATTGGAACAGCGGCAGTCTACCTACTGAGGAACTTCTAGCAAAATTCCGTTAAGAGGGGACCTGCCGGGAATTGGTAGGTTTATTAGAAGTGTCAGTTTGTCCCAGACAAGTGGATCTTGGCCGGCCACGCGGGCACAGAGGTCCAGTCCCGCAGCCACCAGCTGCTTCTGCAAGCGGCCGGCGGCCCAGAGTGGCACAACCCACCCGAACCGGCAGACGGCACCCGCCATCCCGGCTCTCCCGGGAGGCCCCGCTCTCACTCAGCGAACGGCCACCCTGCCCGCCCGGATCTTAGCCATGCGGCCGCAGCTGCCGGCTCTACAGATGCTCCCGGGTGGCCTGGCTCAGCAAAAGGGGTCTCCGCCTGGCCGGCAGACGGCCCCTGCCATCCCGGCTCTCCTGGCGGCCCCACCCACTCTGCCAACGGCCACCCTGCCCACCAGGCTCTTGGCAGCTGCCCGGCTCTACAGGCGGCCCCCGGCGGCCCGGCGCAGCGAGAAGTGTCCCCGCCTGGCCCAGCAGACAGCCCGTGCCCTCCCGGCTCTACTAACAGCCCCGCCCACCCAGCGAACGGCTCCCCCCCGAGACAGCGTGAAGGGAATCTAACCAACCCTTTACGAAACTGCGAACTGGGAACTAAAACCAGAGATTGTGTCAGACCAGAGACAAGCCAGTTCCACCCCTCCCTTCGGACACTCTGGCAAGGAGCCAGGGGCCCACCATAGTAGAGAGGGGAAGTCACCAAAGTTCGGCCAAAGAGATTCCTTTCCAGCGGAATCTACTCTAGCAGGTGTGTGACTCCCACCCACATCAGATACAAACAACCGGGAACTTCAAAATCTCTCCGTGGGCGTGACCGTAAGGGCCAAAGGACTCTCAACCCCCAACTCCCCCTACTGCCAGTGACATGGGTGTGACTGTAGGGGCAGAGGGAAGCAGAGAAGATTCCCCACCCCCAATTCCCCCAACCGCGAACTGAGAGGGTGTGACGGTAGGGGCGGAGGGAAACAGAGGACACTCCAGACCCCCAACTCCTCCTACTGCCAGCAGAGTGGTTGTGACTGTAGGGGCTGAGGGAAGTAGAGGGGATCCTCGACCCCCAACTCCTATTACCACCAGCAGTGACACCAATGGTCTTAGCTGCCAGATTCCGAAGGTGTGTCCACCAAAGGGGTCCGAAAAATTAAACAATTGACTCCCAGACCACAGCTGCACAGCACTGGGGCTTAGATGAATGACAGAGAGAGTGTTCAGTAGTTAGGGAAATAGAGCACTTGGTGGGGCTGAAAGTGTAACCAAATCCTTGGGGAACTGCCTCCGGTGAGCAGGACCTGGCTGGCTGGCAGGAGGAAGGGGAGGAGGGGCCGTAGAAGTGAAACGGCTCTGGACCAACAGGATTGAGAGACTCCCAGGAACCGCCTTACAGGGATTGCTGTTGACACATTGAGGGCAAAACTCAGCCCAGAGGGCACAGCTTTGCCTACGGGAAGAGAAGAAAATGGATCTCTAAGACCTGATTTTATTTCCTATTTCATTTTATTTTTTCTCTCCCTTTTCCCTCTCTCTCTCCCCTTCCAAGTTTTACTGCTCGTTCCATTCTCCTTTATGCTATCTGTCTCCCTCTCCTTCTTTCTTTTCAAGAGCACCTACCTTCCCCTACCCCCCAACTTTCATCCCAAGCATTACGACCTCCATTTCGCGTAACTGTCTAAATGCAAATAGGTGTGCGCCCTCCCCTCGCGCCTGCAAGGTAGGTGGACCTGCAACCCACCGGCAGGTCATGCCCAGCAACCTGGGAGTGGCAGAGCCGCCCCATGCGCCTGCAAGGTAGGCAGTCCTGCGACCCACCGGCAGGTCAGGCCCAGCAACCTGCGGAGTGGCAGAGCCGCCCCACGCGCCTGCAAGGTAGGCAGACCTGCAACCCACCAGCAGACCAGGCCTAGCGGCCTGCTGAGGGGCAGAGCTACCCCCTCCCCCGGCGCCAGCAAGGTAGGCGGAACTGTGACCACCAACAGAACAGGCTCAGTGGCCTGCGGAGGGGCAGAGCTGCCAACAACGCCTGCAAAGTAGGCGGACCTGCGACCCACCAGCAGAGTAGGCCCAGCAACCCGCAGAGGGACAGAGCCGCCCCACGCGCCTGCAAGGTAGGCGGACCTGCGACCCACCAGGAGATCAGGCCCAGCGGCCTGCTGAGGGGCAGAGCTGCCCCCTCCCCCCGCGCCAGCAAGGTAGGCGGAACTGTGACCATCAGCAGAGCAGGCCCAGCGGCCTGCTGAGGGGCAGAGCTGCCCCCTCCCCCCGCGCCAGCAAGGTAGGCGGAACTGTGACCATCAACAGAACAGGCCCAGTGGCCCACGGAGGGGCAGAGCTGCCAACCACGCCTGCAAGGTAGACGGACCTGCGACCCACTGGCAGAATAGGCCCAGGAACCCGCAGAGGGGCAGAGCCACCCCACTTGCCTGCAAGGTAGGCGGACCTGTGACCCACCAACAGAACAGTCCCAGTGGCCTGCAGAAGGGCAGAGCAGCCTCCCGTGCCTGCAAGGTAGGCGGACCTGTGACCCACCAGCAGAACAGGCCCAGCAGCCTGCGGAGGGGCAGAGCTGCCCCCCCCCCCCGTGCCTGCAAGGTAGGCGGAACTGTGACCACTGACAGAACAGGCCCAGCGACCTGCAGAGGGGCAGAGCCGCTGCCCGCGCCTGCAAGGTAGGTGGACCTGCGACCCACCGGCAGAATAGGCCCAGGAACCCGCAGAGGGGCAGAGCCACCCCACTTGCCTGCAAGGTAGGCGGACCTGCGACCCACCAACAGAACAGTCCCAGTGGCCTGCAGAAGGGCAGAGCAGCCTCCCGTGCCTGCAAGGTAGGCGGACCTGTGACCCACCAGCAGAAAAGGCCCAGCGGCCTGCGGAGGGGCAGAGCTGCCCCCCTCCCCGTGCCTGCAAGGTAGGCGGAACTGTGACCACTGACAGAACAGGCCCAGCGACCTGCAGAGGGGCAGAGCCGCCGCCCGCGCCTGCAAGGTAGGTGGACCTGCGACCCACCGGCAGAACAGGCCCAGTGGCCTTCAGAGGGGCAGAGCCGCTGCCCGCGACTGCAAAGGAGGCGGAACTGCAACCACCGACAGGAAAGGCCTAGCAGCCTACAGAGGGGCAGAGCTGCCGCCCGCGCCTGCAAGGTAGGCGCACCTGCTACCAACCAGCAGAACAGGCCCAGTGGCCTGCCGATGTGGTAGGCACATTGCCCCAATTGGAGGAGGAGCAGAGCCCCTGCCCGCGCCTGCGCGGGACACTTTGCATCTATACAAGAGTAATACAAATATATAGGGGGAAAATTCAATAACACAACAGTTTCAGTAAGCAGAAAGAAACGCAAACAGTATGAAGAGACAAGGAAAGAAAGGACCACAAGCAATGCAGGTCAACTCAACGTTAGAAGAGGTAATATCTGCAGCAGATGGAATGTCAGGTAAAGAATTCAGGAGATACATGCTTCAGATGATCTGGAGTCTCAAGGAAGACATTAGACAGCAAAATCAGACAATGAAAGATCTCTTCAACAATGAATTACATAAACAAATCCAGGAAGCAAAAGATCAACTATACAGGGAGATAGAGGTTATAAAAAACAAACAGAAATCCTAGAAATGCAGGAAGCAATAAACCAACTTAAAAACTCAATTGAGAATACTACCAGCAGAGTAGAACACTTAGAAGATAGAACATCAGACAATGAAGACAAAGTATTTCAACTTGAAAAGAACATAGACAGCTCAGCAAGACTGTTAAGAAACCATGAGCAGAATATCCAAGAAATATGGGATAACATAAAGAGACCAAACTTAAGAGTCATTGGGATACAGGAAGGTATAGAGGTCCAAACCAAAGGAATGAGCAATCTATTCAATGAAATAATTTGAGAAAACTTCCCAGACTTGAAGAATGAGACAGAATCCCAAATCCTAGAAGCCTACAGGACGCCGAATGTGCAAAATCATAAGAGATCCACACCTAGACACATTATAATGAAGATGCCCAACATACAGAATAAGAAGAGAATTTTAGAAGCTACAAGAGAAAGGAAGCAGATTACATTTAGGGGTAAACCAATAAGGATAACAGCTGATCTTTCAACACAGACTTTGAAAGCTAGAAGATCCTGGAATAACATATTTCAAACACTGAAAGAAAATGGGTTCCAACCAAGAATTGTGTATCCAGCAAAATTAAGCTTCAGGATGGAAGATGAAATTAAAACCTTCCACGATAAAAAAAAGTTAAAAGAATTTGCGGCTAGAAAACCATCTCTCCAAAAAATCCTCGGCAAAACATTACAGGAAGAGGAAATGGAAAATAACAATGAAAACCAACAGAGGGAGGTAGGACAGTAAAGGGGGGAAAATAATCAAAGAGGAAAACAAACCATATTCAGTAACATAAATAAACAAATATGGCTGGAAGGATAACCCATATCTCAATAATAACCCTAAATGTTAATGGCTTAAACTCACCAATTAAGAGACCCAGGCTAGTAGAATGGATCACAAAACATGACCCAACAATATGCTGCCTACAGGAGACGCATTTGATAGGAAAAGACATACATAGACTGAAGGTGAAAGGTTGGGAAAAATCATATCACTCATATGGACTTCGGAAACAAGCAGGAGTGTCCATATTCATATCAAATAAAATAGATTTCAAGCCAAAGTTAATCAAAAGGGATAAAGAGGGACACTACATACTGCTCAAGGGAACCATACACCAACAAGACATAACAATCATAAATATATATGCCCCAAACAATGGTGCAGCTATGTTCATCAAACAAACTCTTCTCAAGTTCAAGAGTCTAATAGACCACCATACAATAATCATGGGAGACTTCAACACACCTCTCTCACCACTGGACAGATCTTCCAAAAAAAAGTTGAATAAGGAAAGTATAGAACTCAGTAACACAATTAACAACCTAGACTTAATTGACATATATAGAATATACCACCCAACATCAAGCAGTTACACTTTTTTCTCAGCAACACATGGATCCTTCTCAAAAATAGATCATATATTATGTCACAGGGCAACTCTTAGACAATATAAAGGAGTAGAGAAAATACCATTCATCTTATCTGATCATAATGGAATGGAACTGAAAATCAACGATAAAAGAAGGAAGGAAAAATCATGCATCACTTGGAGAATGAACAATAGGTTACTGAATGATCAATGGGTTAGAGAAGACATCAAGGAGGAAATTAAAAAATTCTTAGAGATAAATGAAAACACAGACACAACATATCGGAATCTATGGGACACACTGAAAGCAGTTCTAAGAGGAAAATTCATTGCATGGAGTTCATTCCTTAAAAAAAGAAAAAAACAACAAATAAATGATCTCATACTTCATCTCAAAATCCTAGAAAAAGAAGAGCAAACAGCAGCAAAAGAAGTAGAAGGCAAGAAATAATTAAAATCAGAGCTGAAATTAATGAAATCGAAACAAAAGAAACAATTGAAAAAATTGACAAAACTAAAAGTTGGTTCTTTGACAAAATAAATAAGATCGACAGACCCTTAGCCATGCTAACGAAGAGAAGAAGAGAGAGAACTCAAATTACTAGCATACAGGATGAAAAAGGCAATATCACAACAGACACTTCGGAAATACAGAAGATAATCAGAAATTATTTTGAATTCTTATACTCCAATAAAATAGAAGATAGTGAAGGCATCGATAAATTTCTTAAGTCATATGATCTGCCCAGATTGAGACAGGAGGATATAGACAACCTAAACAGACCAATATCAATTGAGGAAATAGAAGAAACCATCAAAAGATTACCAACTAAGAAAAGCCCAGGACCGGATGGGTATACAGCAGAGTTTTACAAAACCTTTAAAGAGGAACTAATACCAATACTTTTCAAGCTATTTCAGGAAATAGAAAAAGAGGGAGAACTTCCAAATTCATTCTACGAGGCCAACATCACTCTGATTCCTAAACCAGACAAAGACACTTCAAAGAAAGAAAACTACAGACCTATATCTTTAATGAACCTAGACGAAAAAATCCTCAATAAAATTCTGGCAAATCGGATAGAAAATTATATCAAAAAAATTGTACACCATGATCAAGTAGGATTCATCCCTGGGATGCAAGGCTGGTTCAATATACGGAAATCAATAAATGTTATTCACCACATCAATAGACTTAAAAATAAGAACCATATGATCATCTTGATCGATGCGGAAAAAGCATTCGACAAAGTACAGCATCCCTTTATGTTCAAAACTCTCGAAAAAATAGGGATAACAGGAACATACCTCAACATTGTAAAAGCAATCTATGCTAAGCCTCAGGCTAGCATCATTCTGAATGGAGAAAAATTGAAGGCATTCCCTCTAAAATCTGGAACAAGACTGGGATGCTATCTCTCACCACTTCTGTTCAACATAGTTCTCGAAACACTGGCCAGAGCAATTAGACCGACGAAAGAAATTAAAGGCATAAAAATAGGAAAAGAAGAACTTAAATTATCACTATTTGCAGATGACATGATTCTATACCTAGCAGACCCAAAAGGGTCTACAAAGAAACTATTAGAGCTAATAAATGAATTCAGCAAAGTGGCAGGATATAAAATCAACATGCATAAATCAAAGGCATTCCTGTATACCAGCGACAAATCCTCTGAAATGGAAATGAGGACAACCACTCCATTCACAATATCCTCAAAAATAATAAAATACTTGGAAATCAACCTAACAAAAGAGGTAAAAGACTTATACAATGAAAACTACAGAACCCTAAAGAGAGAAGTAGAAGAAGATCTTAGAAGATGGAAAAATATACCCTGTTCATGGATAGGCAGAACTAACATCATCAAAATGGCGATATTACCAAAAGTTCTCTATAGGTTTAATGCAATGCCAATCAAAATCCCAACGGCATTTCTTGTAGAAATAGATAAAGCAATCATGAAATTAATATGGAAAAATAAAAGACCCAGAATAGCAAAAACAATGCTAAGCAGGAAGTGTGAATCAGGTGGTATAGCGATACCAGACTTCAAACTATACTACAGAGCAATAGTAACAAAAACAGCATGGTATTGGTACCAAAACAGGCGGGTGGACCAATGGTACAGAATAGAGGACACAGAAACAAACCCACGAAAGTACAACTTTCTTATATTTGATAAAGGGGCTAAAAGCATGCAATGGAGGAAGGATAGCATCTTCAACAAATGGTGCTGGGAAAACTGGAAATCCATATGCAACAAAATGAAACTGAATCCCTTTCTCTTGCCATGCACAAAAGTTTACTCAAAATGGATCAAGGAGCTTGATATCAAATCAGAGACAAGGCATCTGATAGAAGAAAAAGTTGGCTACGACCTACATACTGTGGGGTCGGGCTCCAAATTCCTCAATAGGACACCCATAGCACAAGAGTTAATATCTAGAATCAACAAATGGGACTTGCTCAAACTAAAAAGTTTTTTCTCAGCAAAAGAAACAATAAGAGAGGTAAATAGGGAGCCTACATCCTGGGAACAAATCTTTACTCCACACACTTCAGATAGAGCCCTAATATCCAGAGTATACAAAGAACTCAAAAAATTAGACAATAAGATAACAAATAACCCAATTAACAAATGGGCCAAGGACCTAAACAGACACTTCTCAGAGGAGGACATACAATCAATCAACAAGTACATGAAAAAATGCTCACCATCTCTAGCAGTCAGAGAAATGCAAATCAAAACCACCCTAAGATACTGTCTTACTCCAGTAAGATTGGCAGCCATTATGAAGTCAAACAACAACAAGTGCTGGCGAGGATGTGGGGAAAAGGGTACACTTGTACATTGTTGGTGGGACTGCAAATTGGTGCAGCCAATTTGGAAAGCAGTATGGAGATTTCTTAGAAAGCTGGGAATGGAACCACCATTTGACCCAGCTATTCCCCTTCTGGGTCTATTCCCTAAAGACCTAAAAAGAGCATGCTACAGGGACACTGCTACATCGATGTTCATAGCAGCACAATTCACAATAGCAAGACTGTGGAAGCAAACTAGATGCCCTTCAATAGATGAATGGATAAAAAATGTGGCATTTATACACAATGGAGTATTACTCTGCATTAAAAAATGACAAAATTATAGAATTTGGAGGGAAATAGATGGCATTAGAGCAGTTATGCTAAGTGAAGCTAGCCAATCCGTAAAAAACAAATGCCAAATGTCTTCTTTGATATAAGGAGAGTAACTAAGAACAGAGTAGGGAAGAAGAGCATGAGAAGATGAGTAACATTAAACAGGGATGAGAGGTGGGAGGGACAGGGAGAGAGAAGGGAAATTGCTTGAAAATGGAAGGAGACCCTCAGGGTTATACAAAATTACATACAAGAGGAAGTGAGGGGAAAGGGAAAAATAATACAAGGGGGAGGAATGAATTACAGTAGAGGGGGTAGAGAGAGAATAGGTAGGGTAGGGTAGGGGAGGGGGGATAGTAGAGGATAGTTAAGGCAGCAGAATACAACAGACATGAGTATGTCAATATGTAAATCAGTGGAATTGTAACTGATGTGATTCTGCAATCTGTATACGGGGTAAAAATGGGAGTTCATAACCCACTTGAATCAAAGTGTGAAATATGATATATCAAGAACTATGTAATGTTTTGAACAACCAATAAAAAAAAAGAAAAAAAAAAGAGAATGTAGAGGAAAGCTTCTAGATTTCCTGCTTGAATGGGTGTCCTGTCCAGCCCTCTTGGGTGATGCTAATTGAACAGCTTCCCTAGAGGTAACTTTCCCCTTCCATCCTATTTGTGTCAAAGATGAGTCTTAGGTATTATTTGATGTTCATACAATTTATTTAGGCAGTGCTCTTCCAAGACAAATGGCAAGATCTGAATGGTGGAGCATGGGCCAGATACAGTCAGGGACCAGATGACTGCCTGACCAGAGGTTCTCTGTCCTCCAGAGACCATTCTAGTATTAGGGGAATTCTTCTGCCTTTCTTATGCCCATGTAAGAAGTTACTGGGTGTTTCTTCCATAGAGGGAGTTTAAATTATAATTGCAAAGGTATTTTCTTTAAGGTTCATGAAAGTTCTATATGAGAAGGGGTGCCCTTGTCTGGAGCAACCAGGAATTTTAAGTCCCACTGCCAGAGTCCCAGTAATTCCTGGGGCCAAGGTGGGAAGTCCCCAGGCCAGGTTGCATCATATTGGTAAGATATACGTACTCTAGACCCTGCAAAATGGTTGAGTTGGACTTGAGGTTATTAACTTTAGAGACAAAAGTGTCTCTTATTATTGTATACTTCAGTAGTTGAGCTGATAGTATTACCTTAATAGAGGTAGAGAACATAGGAAGAAGACTTGTAAAGACCAGTACTAAACAGGTGTTAGTTTGTAAATAATTGTGTTGGAAACATTCAACAGGCAAATACATGAGTCCAAGTGACAGGGGTGATCATTCACCTTTGGTGTCAAAGTTGACTTGACACATCTAATTTGCTAGACAATAATATTTTCTTCCCTTTTTACTTTACATGCTTTTACTCATCCAAAGTTGTCTAAGAGGATGACCTTCCCTGATGCAAAAGACACTTTCTTTGATCAAGGATCAATAGTTGTAGTCACTAAAAAAAGACAACCAAAGAAAAGGAAGAAAACATTTTTGAACCTTACATCTGATAAAGGTATTCCAAAACATATAAAGAATTCAAACAACTCAATAGTAAGAAAACAAGTAACCTGATTTAAGAATAGTGAAGGATCTGAATTGGTATTTCCCAAAAGAAGACATACTAATTAATCAACAGGTATGTGAAAAATGCCCAAAATACTAATCATTAGAAAAATTTAAATTAAAACCACAATGAAATATTACCTCACACCTATTGGAACAGGTATTATCAAAAAGTGAAAGATAACAAGTGTTGGAGAGGAGGTTGAAAAAAGAGAACTCTCACAATGCTGTTGGGGAAGAACGCATTGGTATAGCTATTATGGAAAACAATATGGAGCTTACTCAGAAAATTATAAATAGAACTCTCATAGGATTGAATAATCCCCTAATGAGTTTATATCCAAAGGAAATGAAATCAGTGTGTCAGAGATATATCCATACCCAACATGTTTAATGCAGCATTATTCACAATAGCCAAGATATGGAATCAACCAAAGTGCTCATCAATGGATGAATGGAAAAAGAAAATATGGCATATTTATACAATGGAATATTGTTCAACTTTTTTTAAAAAAGTTAATCCTGTCATTTTCAACAACATAGATGAGCCTGGAGGACATGATGTTTAAGTGAAATAAACCAGACACAGAAAGATAGCTCATGATCTTACTTATACATGGAATCCAAAACAGTGAACTCACAGAAGTTGAGAGTAGAAAGGTGCTTACCAGGAGGTGAGGATTGGGAGGTGGGGTTGGGGAGAAGTTTTTTCAAAGGATGCAATATTTCATATTGATAGGAAGAATAACTTCAAGACAACCTGTCTGCAACACTATAACTACCTCAATAACAATTGTACAGTATTCTTGAAAATTACTAAAAGTAGGTTTTAAGTGTAGTCACATTCCCCCCAAAAGGGAGGAAATGTGTAGTAAATAGCTCAATTTAGCCATTTTGCAGTATATACATATTTTAAAACAATGTGTTGCACTGAATAAATATGTATGGTTTTCATTTGTCAATTTAAAAGAGTCCTAGTGTTCTAAGAGTTCACCTATTAGAACCCTGAGTCTGGAGTTCACAAGTCAAAGTGGATAAGTTAGGTCTAGGAATTGTTTTAAGTACAGTTCCACTGGATGAAGTATGGCAAAAGAGAAACTTGGAATTAACAGTTCTATTCATCCACTTCATTAGCATAAAAAGATGAAAGCATAGTAAAGGATACAGATGGGTGAGTTCTTCCTCCTGGTGTCTCTCTCTCTCTCTCTCTCTCTCTCTCTCTCTCTCTCTCTCTCTCTCTCTCTCTCTCTCTCCTTTTTCCTCAGGGGCTGTAGTCAGGGTAGATGCTATAGTCAGCATCCTATTTGTGATGAGTAACTGCCATGCCACAGAAGATTGTAAAAAGCATTATAAGGATAATTATGTCCCTCATGTGCATTATTAGAAGGAGGTAATATTTCATTAAAGAATGGAGTTCTTGTCTGGAATAGTGAAAAGAAAGGTGCTTCCCAGGTGCACTGTGTGGAGTATGGCAATAATGAGTCCTCCAACATTTGCATTGAACAATTAGAAAAATGGAATAAAGGGAAAAAGATATTTATTTAAAAGGCAGGAAATATATTTACTCAATTAAAAACTGAATAATGGAGTAAACATATGAAGAGTAGCCAGAGATAAATTTTGAATATGATTCTAGAATATTTTTCTAGTCTCAAATGGTTTAGCTCATAGGATGTTTTTATTTTCTATTGAAGAAGTTGTATCTTATTTGTGTTTGATTATGAAAACACAATACCATTGGCATGGGCAATAAACTATATTTGAGGTACTTGGCTTTATTAAAATAGGTCTAAGCATATTTTTTTGAAATTATTTAATAATAGAGGGTTGGTATGGTTATTATTATTCTTGATGTTCAATTGAGAATTACACTTGTTTTCAAAATGCTTCTTATATATGTCTCTGCACATATAAATCTTATATGTGCAGTTAAATATTTCATTTATATATAAATATTTATATACATGGTAATTAAAATTGAGAGAATTTTAAGAGTTATACCTATGTGTTTACAACCATTAGTTTAATACTTTGACTTTTTAAAAAATAATTGTGCAACTAATTTTCCAACTTAGTTTGATAGTATTCATACTTTATTTGTCCATTTTCAGTAACAGCTTCTAATGTTCATAGAGCTAGTGTTGGTAAAATTAAAAATCTGAGATACCTATTCTAATATTGGATTTTTAAAACACAAATATTAATGTTTGTATTTAACCAAGATAAAACAAGTTTTAATCATTTTTTGTTTAGCTTGTATTTCACATTCTAGATAATTCCTTATTAATGTATTTGTTATATTTCAGAGGACATCAGTAGAATGATAAACCCTATTCTACTTTGTTTACATATATGCATATATATTTATATACATATATGTTTAATTACAGAGATATCCTAGAGCTCATAAAGCATGACAGCAAAGCAGGTCAATTTCTTAAACAACAGTATTTCATTCAGTACCTTGGTGGTTGTAATTAACGTTTCTGTTTAGTTCTAATTATAGTTTTTGTATCACAGCCATTATGCTAATGGTGTTATTCAGTAGTATGTGAGATTGCATTCATTATCACTGGTGAATTAAACCTTTATTAAAGAAAAATTCCCGCAGGCCTCATTCTGGAGTTAAGTAATTATTCATTTGGTTTTATCCTAGCAATTAGCTTATATACTGTAGCACTCATTATTGAGTTTCTATACCTCACTGAATGAGATTAACCCACCATGGTAAATAAATGCCTAACAGCTCCCAAGCTCACAATGTGTTGCTTTTTAAGCATATTATTATGTAACAAAATAAGGAATCAGAATGCTTTGAAGCAGCATTCTGGCTTCTGATAAATAATGTACTTGCTGGGAAGACTATGTTGGACATTTTGTGTTTAATTCAGAATTTGAAAAAAAATGCAATTAAAGACCTCCAACGCTAAATTCACCTTTGTGGGTGTATGTTTTCCTTTGTTTAATTCCATTCCATTACTTCCTTGCTTGCTGAATTATGCTACTCTGCCCATTTGATGTTGAAAACAGCCAATTTCAATAGCACAGTCTCTAAATAGAATATTCCATCCTATTAAATTCTCATCCCACATGTATTTGGAGATCACTTGATCATAGATGGGACCCTCGGCCACTCATTATAATTCACTAAAATTTGTTGATCTATGGCTTGGTAAAATATTTCAAATTACTGTTCTGTGTTTGCATAGCCATTCATGTCCTCAGTATTTCTACTTGCTCATTGTATAAAAAAGCTACTCATAGTCCCAAGTTGCCACATTTATGGAAACTGATGCTGATGATAGGTCTACTATCACCTTTTCTCTTCTTAGAACTGATCTGTCCTTTCTATTCAGCCTCTTCTTTTTTTTTTCTTCTAGAATTTACTCAGTTCTAGTTTACTTAGAACTTGCCTAAGTGCAAAATAGAGCCTTTTGGAGTCATATCTATGTTTAAGTTTGTATGTCTTCTTAGGTACTGACCTAAGAAAGCTATGAACCTTCTTTATACATTTTAATGTAGACTATAGTCTATGAATACCTCCTCAAAAACAACAGAATAAAATTTAATATGGAAATACTACATATAAAACTAATATTAACAACTTTTCATAATGTATGTATGTTCTTGAATTAAAATCTTTTTATTGTTATTTTTTAAGTTGTCAATGGATTATGTATTTATTTATTTGTTTATTTATATGCAGCACTGAGGATCAAACCCAGGGCCTCATGCATGCCAGGCAAGTGCTCTACCACTGAGCCACAACTCCAGCCCTTGAATTAAAATTCATATAAAAATAAAATTGTAGTTTCAAACTTTGGTTGTTTCCAAATACTTAGTCTGCCCCAAACATACATTAAATAATGAATAATAATTTCAGAGAGAAGATAATTACCTTAAAATTTTTTTTCTCATCTCAGCATAACTTTTTAAAATCCACTTTACAATCAGCATATTCCCTATTAAATTAGGATCATTGGTATATATTTGTAAGACAAATTAATATAGTTATTCCCAAATGCTTACTTTCATGGTGGTCAAATATTGTATATTAATCACATATTTTCAAATGTCAGTGTAGATATCAAAATATTTCACAGCATAACAATACCAATACACTGTAAAGAAATATCACAACAGGCACATAAAACCTTTTAGAATGTAGCAGTGGCAATTTATATTTAAATCATATAATGCCAATGACTGGTCATATTGACCCCAACAAGCGTATGTAACCTAAATGTCCCCATTCATCATTAACTTGTAGGTACAGATGAAATCACATTAAAGTTTGTGTTAATGAGATTTCCATCACTGTGGAAAAATGCTTGAGAGAATAAAATGAAACAAGCAAAGGTTTATTTTGGTTTATGGTTTCAGAAGTTTCGGTCCATGGTTTGTTGGCTCCATAGTTTTTGAGCCCATGGCCAGGCAGAATATTTTGGTGGGTGACTTAGTCAGCCTTTTTATCACTATGACCAAAAGACCTGACGGGAACAACATAGAGGAGGAAAAGTTCATTTGGGGCTCACAGTTTCAGAAATCTCAGTCTATAAATGCCCAACTCCTTTGCTCTGGGTAGATTATCATGGTGGAAGGGTGTGGAGGAGGAAAGCAGCTCAGGACATGGCAGGCAGGAAGCAGAGAGCTCTGCTCACCTGAGACAAAAAGAAAAAAAAAATAGTTATCAGCCTCTTCAAGTCATACTGCCTCCAGTTACCACCCAGTTAATCCATTATCAGTGGATTAATTCTTCCTTTCTAGACTAGGAAGAAATATGTAGTTGGCTCTAATTTCTTATCTGAAGAACTACTCTTTTGAAAGTCAATATTTTTTCAAAGCAGCATAATTAAGATCTTCCTGAAAAATTTTCTGCATACTGGATCTTCTCATCTTATTTTCATGTTTTATTTCTAATATTTTTTAAAAAAACCTATTTCTCCAGAAATGCTGAACATCTGGGATGACAATTGTAATAATTCTTTTATACTATGATTTTAATTTTGATTCTCCGTTATCATATTTTGAAAATAACATATTTGCTTTAAGTAACCCAATCAAAATGTTATAGGCATCTTATAAAGAACAATGAGTTCATTTTAAAGAGAAACAAAAATAAAAATCCATATGCTTAGTATTAAGACAATAGTTACAGTAATGCACACGGAGGGATTTGTAATTTAGCTATCATGACTTCATAACTGATTGTTCCCCAGTCCTCAGGGATTAAGAATATGGTTTCCATGGTAATTCCGGATTCTGAAAATGCTCATCTTTGCCCTAAATGGATAGCAAATAGTTTGTATGGCAAACGACCTGTCTGTTAGCTAGAATTATACCTTAGTGCTGTAGGAAATAGAACTACACTACCTGTTTAAAAATAGACAAGTTTCACAGCATCATAATATGTTCAAAGTCTATAAAATCACAACCTCTTGATTGCCAGTGTTAACAAAAACTTGTTCTTTAATTACCTATATTGCATTCGGCTTCTGTTTCCTCCCGAAACCCAATTATGGCTAATAGCAGCAGTAAGCTGTAGTCTCGTTGTTTGTGGCAGTTCATTTTAAAATGCTCTGTTTGATTATCTTTAGTCTTAATGGCTTGAAGAATAGGGTTCAGATTTTCATCAGACACCTCCAGGTTGTAGTCTTCACCTCACTGTCATGCATAGATGCAATCCTTCCTGACACAAGGTGGATGTCTTTTTTATTTTTCCTAACCAGAGGCTGTTCCCTAAATGATGGAAATCATGCTATTTCCCTAAGTTCTCACTAACATGTTTTTCAATGCAATAATTCCAGCACCTCACACCAAAGGGATATTTTAAATTTGGAGAAAAGGGATGGAGAACTTTTATTTATCCCTTCCTCCTACAAATCCATTTTTCTCCCAGTGTGGTGTTCATTGCCTAATCATTCTCCGCAGCTTAGGTTCATATGTTCTCCTGCAGAGACTAGCAGCCTGTCTTCTAGAGCTGAATCCAGAATAATTCAGCAGTCTAATTTCTGATTTAATTTCTCAGCTCTCCAACTGTGGTGTAAACCCAGCTCTGAGAATTGAATGCAATTTGTGGCACTTTGCCTCGGTTGCAAATGCTATGTCTCTATTCTCATTCTCACTAGAGTCATTGTTTCCATGATAACTAATGGGCTCCAAGTGGAAAAGGAGGAAAAATCACATGTAAGATAAACAGGAAAAGACAGAAATTCAAACAGCAGGAAACATTTCTATTGCTTTATTGAAAATTAACTTCAGTGTACTCTGTGTAGGTTGAGTCTGTTGTAGAGACGGGAAGAGACTGTGGATTTTCATTTGCATCTGATACTCTTTCTTTTTCCTTCCGTGTCTTCAGATGGCCAAGGAAACACATAGGCACTAAGACAATGGGGCTGGGTCGCTATTCAGTACAGCTGTTTATCACATTCTGAAGGAGTCATTTTCTTTCTAAAATGTTTTTATTCTGTTTTTAGTCTGCCCTTGACGAAGATTCTTTTCTTGCACAGACCAGTCAGCCCATGAGAACCTTTGCACTCAAAGTGCATTGATATCAGCAACATCGATATCACTTGGGTTTGTATTAGAAATGCAGAGTTCCAGGCTACTCACCAGACCTGCCAAATCATACTCTGCATTTAGGCAGAACAGATATGAATATTAATATTAAAAAGATCTCCAAGTAATTCATAGGTTGCTTAATGGAAATTACAAGGAAAACCCTTTTAAGGGTTTTTTTTTTTTAACTAAAGAGGTGGTAGGACATCCATAATAGATATAACCTTTAAAAACATCACCTTCACATTTTCTAATACTTCATTTAAAAATTATGCTATTGAAGAATAGGAGTTGGCTTATTAACAGTCTTGGGCTTTTGTATATCTTCCTTCCCTACCTTAGATTTGATTTTCTTCAAGTAGTTCTAAGGGAATTCTTATGTATCTTCTTCTGTCTATGCCACAGGCCGTTTGGACCATTTGTATTCTGGGCTCATGGTCTCCCCTAAATCTCTTCCCTATTCAGCAGTATATCACTTCTCTCCTTTGGCAGTATAATAAGCAACCTTATAAGATGATGCAAGACAAGAAATTTCTATCGAGACTAATCCAAGTTTTGATAAAGTTCAGTCTGTTTGGATAGAAATTTCTTCTCTTCAAAATGATCCACACTGCCAGTATAGCTTCAGGATGGATAGATATGTATATAAATTACCCGTCAATTTTAATTGGCTTCACGTTGCTATTGATGAGAAACTTGCCATGCTCGAGTCTTTCTTCCTTTTTTTCCCAATTAATTTGGACACTGAAAATGAAATAAAAAATAATATATTTTCTTATGTTTCTTTTCTTTGACATTTTCTAATCTAAGCCGATGTAAACAAAGACAGATGATCATAAGCATAATGGTTATTTTTAAAATTCCAATCAAGGGGAAGTATTTTGATGTTTTAACATAGTAAAATTGGTCATTAATGTTACTTTGCCAGGCACAACAGCATTCCAGGTGACCCTTTATGTGTTAGAACACTACCTTAATGAAATGTTTTCATACAGTTTTAACAGAAAAAGTGTTCAAATTGTGTGAAGCTAGGATTTTGGGGCAAACAAGATTTTTGAAATCAATTTTTTAAAAGTAGACACTTTTATTTCATTAGAAATAAAATATCTCAATAATTGTTAGTACCTCTTGATCCATGTACCAAAGGTAGGTTGCTGCAACCTGCACAGCTGTTAATTCAGGTCCCCAGACTGGGCAGGGAGGAGATGGAGAAAAGACAAGCAGACACACAAATAGAGAAAAAGCTGGGTATTGGTGGTTGACTACAACCCTGGTAGGGAGGTGGTGACACACAACAAGCTCAGCACATTTATTATATAGGTATAAACACCAAAAGGATTCATTGTGAGAAAGTTTCTTCAAAGTAAGCAGAAACAAGGTCATGAGTATGAGCAGCACAATTATGATTATCAGCTTGCTCCCATGGCTCTCCACCCGCTGAGCAGCTGGTGTCTGAACCTTAAGGTCAAGAACTAAACAGCTCCCTTGCTGGCACAGAACCTCCTATTGAACAGGGCGTCACCATAGCAACTTGGCAGTCTCAAATTGATGCCTTTCCACTGAGAGTTCCCAAGAGAGGTATTGCCTCTGTCACAGGACAGTTCAAGACCCATAATTCAGTCGCCACTCCTGACAGTGGGTATTGAAGAGCATTTGAGCTTTCTGTGTCTACTTGTTTATTTACATATTTCATCACTTGACCCTTTCCTCCCTTCTCTTCCACCATTGAACACTTGGGTTTCTCTGGTTCCATCCCTCACTCCTTCCTCCCTTTTCCTCTCCCTGCCTTTCTTCTTTCATCAGTATATTTCTACTGGTCCTCTTTTATGTGATACTCTCCCCCCAAGTCCATCTTCAATTCCAGAGATGTTTTTAATGTGAGACAACATAAATACATTGCTTAGTATAATTCAGATACTTTAAAAATTTACTTAGTCACTCTATGCTGTGTATCTATCTGCATCTATTTCTGAAACCTTGAAATCAAGTTAATTAGATTTTAAAATTAATAAAAAGCCTAAGAAACTATGAGCACAGTACATAATGGGAGAAATAACTTGAAAATCATATCTTACTAGGAATTCACATCCAGAATATGCAGGGCTTTTCTAAAACTCAACAACACAAAAACAGCCCAATTCAAAAATGGGCAAAAGACTGGAAAAGACATCTTCCAAAGGTGCACAAATAGCTAATAAGCACATGAAGAGATGCTCAACATCAGTAATCATTAGGAAAACGCAAATCCAAACTATACTGAGATACAACCTTGAACTTGATATTAGAATGGCTGCTATCTGAAACTCAGAAGATAGCAAGTGTACATAAAATAGTTAAGCTGCTATGGAAAACACAATGACAGTTCCTCAAAAAATGAAAAATAGAATTAATTATACCCTATGATTCAACAATTCTACTTTTGGATATATATGCTAAAATAAATAAATAAATAAAAACACACAAAAACCAAAAAAACAAAACCCTTAAAGACAGACCTTAAAGAGAGACTTGTACAACTCCATGTTCAAAACAGCACTATTTACAATAGCTGAAACATAGAAGCAAATCAACTGCTTATTATATATAAAATGTGGTGTAGGAGGAGGAGAGATGGCGGCCAAGGGAGTCCAGCACACCAGTACGCTGCGCCACTGTGCGGGAGAAACACGAGGTGAAATGGCTGAAGGCTACCTTGGTGGGAATCCCCAGTGAAATTGAAGTGCTCCAGAATCTAGAGGTCAAAATTCCAGCGCGCGGGATTCGGCTGCAGGGGCTTGGTAGCGGGCGATTTTTCCACACGAGCGAAGCAGTACTTGGTCGGCGGACCGCCCCGTGGATGGAGTCTGGGACGGGCCCGAGTTAATTAGCCGCGAGTTACCAGAGAGGGATTACAGCGAAGCGGATTCTGCAGGCTCCTGCCAGTGGCACACTAGCCGCGCTGAGTGCTGAATTCCAGCTTTGAAATACAGGAGAGAATCGGTCCAGTTCGTTTCCCGACACCGGTCGGAACACGCAGGAGAACTGCAGCCGCCATCATGGAGAGCTGACGCAATCATCCCTGTTTTCTACTGATCTCAGCTCATTCAACTACAGAACAGGTGATTCCAGGCTGGTATTTGCCTGCGTCGCGCAGACAGATCGCTCAGGCTCGGGATTGGAAACTCTGAGGAGAATACTCTTCAGGCCTCACCCCTGGCAAGGCGGGCGCCGGGCTTTGAGCGGCCAGATTCTAGTTCCCCGGGTTGCTTTGGCCCAGGGCGGGAGATCCTTCTTGGCCCGGGGCTAGGGAACCCGCGGCGACTGTGTCTTTGACCCTGCCCCTGTCTGAGCGTACACTGAGCTGGGAGAGGTTGGAGCTGCCAGGTCCGGGCGGGGGCTGCCTGGGCCTGAGGTTGGGGTACCTCTGTGGAGCCTGCTCCGAGCAGAGTGTGGCAGGGATCGGAGAGGCTGGGTTCTGGCCCTCGTGGCTGCTTGAGTCCAGGGCCGCGGAGCCTGTGGGGACCGCGAGCTGAGGCCACCCACAAGTGAAACTTGCGACGAGGGGCAGCGGGACTCTGTCTCCTGGAACAGTTTTGACCCGGAGCTGGAGAGCCCGCGGGAAGTGCGTCTTAGACTCTGCTCCAAGGGGAGCGTACACCAAGCAGGGAGAGTTTGGTGCGGCCAGGCTTGGGCACCTAGCAGGGAGAGTCTGGTGCGGCCAGGCTTGGGCTCCCGGGGCGGCTCTGGCCTGGGTTTGGGGAACCCGCGGCGGTTGCCCTGAGGAGCCTGCTCCTAGCAGAAAGTGGCGGGGATCGGAGAGACCGGCTCCTGGCTCCCGAAGCGGCTCTGGCTCAGGGTTGGGGATCCTACAGGGACTGCTTCTTGGTCTGGGTCCTGCTGGGTACTTCGGGGGCCTGGAGGGCAGAGTGGAGCTGCCTCCTGTGCCCAGAGTAGGCTAAGGGTCCCGCCGGTGTGGTATCGCGACACCCCAACTGCAGCTGGGGCCGAGGAGAGTAGCCGCCCACGCCTGGAACAGGACCAGCGACCCGACGGCAGGGTAGCCAAGTCAACCCACTTGGAGTAGAGGCCGTGAAGAGCTGCCGTCTGACCCTGCAAGGTAGGCAGTCCTGCGTCCCACTGGCAGGACAGGCTCGGCAGCCGGCCAGTGTAGTGGACGAGTAGCATCGAGGCAGTCACGTCACACTGGTTGGAGTGGGGGTTGAACAGAGCCGCTGCCAGCATCCGGAAGGAGCCCAGAGACCCGTTGGAGAGGCAGTTAGGTACCCCCACTGGGAGTGGGGGTTGAGCAGAACTGCAGCCCAGGCCCGCAGGGTGGGCAGATCTGAGACCCACCGGCGGAACAGGCTTGGAGGCCGACCAGCGTGGTAGACACGTCACATCAATTGGAGTAGGGGTGGAGAAGAGCTGCTGCCCACGTCCGGATCAGGACCAACGATCCGAGGACGTGGCAGGAACGTCACCGCAATTGGAGTGGGGGCAGAGTAGAGCAGCCACCCGTGCCCGCGGGGCGGGCAGACCTACGACCAACCAGCGTAGTATATAGATCACCCTGATTAGAGGAGGATCACAGCCACTACCCGCCCTACAAGAGAGATATCCTAAATATACAAGAGCAACAAAAATAAACAGGGGGAAAAATTTCAAAAACACAACAGTCTCACGAAGCAGAAAGAAACGCAAGCAACATGAAAAGACAAGGAAAGAAAGGACCACAAGCAATGCAGGTCAACTCAACCCTAGAAGAGGTAATAGCTGCAACAGACGGAATGTCAGATAAAGAGTTCAGGATATACATGCTTCAGATGATCTGGACTCTCAAGGAAGACATGAGACAGCAAAACCAGACAATGAAAGATCACATTGACAAGGAACTACAGAAACAAATCCAGGAAGTAAAAGATCAATTTCACAGGGAGCTAGAAGTAATAAAGAACAAACAAATAGAAATCCTAGAAATGCAGGAAGCAATAAACCAACTTAAAACCTCAATTGACAATACTACCAGCAGAATAGATCACTTAGAAGATAGAACATCAGACAATGAAGACAAAGTATTTCAACTTGAGAAGAACATAGACAGTTCAGCAAGACTGCTAAGAAACCATGAGCAGAACATCCAAGAGATATGGGATAACATTAAAAGGCCAAACTTAAGAGTCATTGGGATACAGGAGGGCACAGAGCTCCAAACCAGAGGAATGAACAATCTATTCAATGAAATAATACGAGAAAACTTCCCAGACTTGAAGAATGAAACAGAATCCCATATCCTAGAAGCCTACAGGACGCCAAAAGTGCAAAATCATAAGAGATCCACACCTAGACACATTATAATGAAGATGCCCAACATACAGAATAAGGAGAGAATTTTAAAAGCTACAAGAGAAAGAAAGCAGATTACATTTAGGGGCAAACCAATCAGGATAACAGCTGATCTTTCAACACAGACTTTGAAAGCTAGAAGATCCTGGAATAACATATTTCAAACACTGAAAGAAAATGGGCTCCAACCAAGAATCGTGTATCCGGCGAAATTAAGCTTCAGGATGGAAGATGAAATTAAAACCTTTCACGATAAACAAAAGTTAAAAGAATTCGCAGCTAGAAAACCATCTCTTCAAAAAATCCTTGGCAAAACATTACAGGAAGAGGAAACTGAAAATAACATTGAAAACCATCAGTGGGAGATAGGACAGTAAAGGGGGGAAAGTAACCAAAGAGGAAAACTAATCAGGTTTAGTAACATAAATAAACAAATATGACTGGAGGAACAAACCTAATCTCAATAATAACCCTAAATGTTAATGGCTTAAACTCACCAATTAAGAGACACAGGCTAGTCGAATGGATCACAAAACAAGATCCAACAATATGTTGCCTACAGGAGACGCATTTGATAGGAAAAGATATACATAGACTGAAGGTGAAAGGCTGGGAAAAATCACTCCACTCATATGGACTGCGGAAACAAGCAGGAGTGTCCATACTCATATCAAACAAAATAGATTTCAAGCCAAAATTAATCAAAAAGGATAAAGAGGGACACTGCATACTGCTCAAGGGAACCATACACCAACAAGACATAACAATCATAAATATATATGCCCCAAACAATGGTGCACCTACGTTCATCAAGCAAACTCTTCTCAAGTACAAGAGTCTAATAGACCACCATACAATAATCATGGGAGACTTCAACACACCTCTCTCACCACTGGACAGATCTTCCAAACAAAAGTTAAATAAGGAAACTATAGAACTCAACAACACAATTAACAACCTAGACTTAATTGACATATATAGAATATACCACCCAACATCAAGTAGTTACACATTTTTCTCAGCAGCACATGGATCCTTCACAAAAATAGATCATATATTATGTCACAGGGCAACTCTTAGACAATATAAAGGAGTAGAAATAATACCATGCATCCTATCTGATCATAATGGAATGAAACTGAAAATCAACGATAAAAGAAGGAAGGAAAAATCATGCACCACGTGGAGAATGAACAATAGGTTACTGAATGACCAATGGGTCATAGAAGACATCAAGGAGGAAATTAAAAAATTCTTAGAGATAAATGAAAACACTGACACAACATATCGGAATCTATGGGACACATTGAAAGCAGTTTTAAGAGGAAAATTCATTGCTTGGAGTTCATTCCTTAAAAAAAGAAAAAACCAACAAATAAATGATCTCATACTTCATCTCAAAATCCTAGAAAAAGAAGAGCAAAATAACAGCAAAAGAAGTAGAAGGCAAGAAATAATTAAAATCAGAGCTGAAATTAATGAAATTGAAACAAAAGAAACAATTGAAAAAATTGACAAAACCAAAAGTTGGTTCTTTGAAAAAATAAATAAAATTGACAGACCCTTAGCCATGCTAACGAAGAGAAGAAGAGAGAGAACCCAAATTACTAGCATATGGGATGAAAAAGGCAATATCACAACAGACACTTCAGAAATACAGAAGATAATCAGAAATTACTTTGAATCCTTATACTCCAATAAAATAGAAGATAGTGAAGGCATCAATAAATTTCTTAAGTCATATGATCTGCCCAGATTGAGTCAGGAAGATATAGACAACCTAAACAGACCAATAACAATAGAGGAAATAGAAGAAACCATCAAAAGACTACCAACTAAGAAAAGCCCAGGACCGGATGGGTATACAGCAGAATTTTACAAAACCTTTAAAGAGGAACTAACACCAATACTTTTCAAGTTATTTCAGGAAATAGAAAAAGAGGGAGAACTTCCAAATACATTCTACGAGGCCAACATCACCCTGATTCCTAAACCAGACAAAGACACTTCAAAGAAAGAAAACTACAGACCAATATCTCTAATGAACCTAGATGCAAAAATCCTCAATAAAATTCTGGCGAATCGGATTCAAAAACATATCAAAAAAATTATACACCATGATCAAGTAGGATTCATCCCTGGGATGCAAGGCTGGTTCAATATACGGAAATCAATAAATGTTATTCACCACATCAATAGACTTAAAAATAAGAACCATATGATCATCTCGATAGATGCAGAAAAGGCATTCGACAAAGTACAGCATTCCTTTATGTTCAAAACTCTAGAAAAATTAGGGATAACAGGATCATTCCTCAACATTGTTAAAGCAATCTATGATAAGCCACAGGCCAGCATCATCCTAAATGGAGAAAAATTGAAGGCATTCCCTCTAAGATCTGGTACAAGACAGGGATGCCCTCTCTCACCACTTCTGTTCAACATAGTCCTCGAAACACTGGCCAGAGCAATTAGACAGACGAAAGAAATTAAAGGCATAAAAATAGGAAAAGAAGAACTTAAATTATCACTATTTGCAGACGATATGATTCTATACCTAACAGACCCAAAAGGGTCTACAAAGAAACTATTAGAGTTAATAAATGAATTCAGCAAAGTGGCGGGATATAAAATCAACACGCATAAATCAAATGCATTCCTGTATATCAGCGACAAATCCTCTGAAACAGAAATGAGGACAACTACTCCATTCACAATATCCCCCCAAAAAATAAAATACCTGGGAATCAATCTAACAAAAGAGGTGAAAGACCTATACAATGAAAACTACAGAACCCTAAAAAGAGACATAGAAGAAGACCTCAGAAGATGGAAAAATATACCCTGCTCATGGATAGGCAGAACTAACATCATCAAAATGGCGATATTACCAAAAGTTCTCTATAAGTTCAATGCTATCCCAATCAAAATCCCAACAGCATTTCTTGTAGAAATAGATAAAACAATCAGGAAATTCATATGGAATAATAAAAGACCCAGAATAGCAAAAACAATGCTAAGCAGGAAGTGTGAATCAGGCGGTATAGCGATACCAGACTTCAAACTATACTACAGAGCAATAGTAACAAAAACAGCATGGTACTGGTACCAAAACAGGCGAGCGGACCAATGGTACAGAATAGAAGACACAGTAACCAATCCGCAAAACTACAACTATCTTATATTTGATAAAGGGGCTAAAAGCATGCAATGGAGGAAGGATAGCATCTTCAACAAATGGTGCTGGGAAAACTGGAAATCCATTTGCATCAAAATGAAACTGAATCCCTTTCTCTCGCCATGCACAAAAGTTAACTCAAAATGGATCAAGGAGCTCGATATTAAATCAGAGACACGGCGTCTGATAGAAGAAAAAGTCGGCTATGATCTACATACTGTGGGGTCAGGCCCCAAATTCCTCAATAGGACACCCATAGCGCAAGAGTTAACAACCAGAATCAACAAATGGGACTTACTCAAACTAAGAAGTTTTCTCTCAACAAAAGAAACAATAAGAGAGATAAACAGGGAGCCTACATCCTGGGAACAAATCTTTACCCCACACACTTCAGATAGAGCCCTAATATCCAGAGTATACAAAGAACTCAAAAAATTAGATAATAAGATAACAAATAACCCAATCAACAAATGGGCCAAGGACCTGAACAGACACTTCTCAGAGGAGGACATACAATCAATCAACAAGTACATGAAAAAATGCTCAACATCTCTAGCAGTCAGAGAAATGCAAATCAAAACCACCCTAAGATACCATCTCACTCCAGTAAGATTGGCAGCCATTAAAAAATCCAACAACAACAAGTGCTGGGGAGGATGTGGGGAAATGGGTACACTTGTTCATTGTTGGTGGGACTGCAAAATGGTGCAGCCAATTTGGAAAGCAGTATGGAGATTTCTTGGAAAGTTGGGAATGGAACCACCATTTGACCCAGCTATTCCCCTCCTCGGTCTATTCCCTAAAGACCTAACAAGAGCATGCTACAGGGACACTGCTATATCGATGTTCATAGCAGCACAATTCACGATAGCAAGACTGTGGAACCAACCTAGAAGCCCTTCAATAGATGAATGGATTAAAAAAATGTGGCATTTATACACAATGGAGTATTACTCTGCAATAAGAAATGACAAAATCATAGAATTTGGAGGGAAATGGATGGCATTAGAGCAGATTATGCTAAGTGAAGCTAGCCAATCCTTAAAAAACAAATGTCAAATGTCTTCTTTGATATAAGGGGAGTAACCAAGGACAGGGTAGAGACGAAGAGCTTGAGGAAGATTAACATTAAACAGGGATGATAGGCGGGAGGGAAAGTGAGAGTTAAGGGAAATTGCATGGAACTGGAAGGTGAGCCTCAGGGTTATACACAATTACATATAAGAGGAAAGGAGGAGTAGGAGGAAAATTATATAAGTGGAAGAAACAATTTATAGTAGAGGGGATGGAGAGAGAGTAGGGGAGGGGAGGGGAGGGGAGGGGTGAGGGGACAGTGGAGAATGGGATAGACAGCAGAATACATCAGTCACTAGAAAGGCAATTTGTAAATCAATGGAAATGTAACTGATGTGACACAGCAATCTGTATACGGGGTAAAAATGGGAGTTCATAACCCACTTGAATCAATCTGTGAAATATGGTATGTTAAGAACTATGTAATGTTATGAACAACCAACAATAAAATAATTAAAAAAAAAATGTGGTGTAGACATACAAGGGAATATTATCCAGCCTGGAACATGAAGGAAATTCTGACATATGCTACAAAATGGGAACCTCGAGGACATTGTGCTAAGTGACACAAGTCATAAAAAGACAAATACTGTAAGATCACATTTATATGAGCTACATAGAGTAGGCAAATTCATAGAGGATGAAAGTAGAAAACTGGTTGCCAGGAGCTAAGGAGGAATGGGGAATTTTTTTTTTAATGAGTATAGAATTTCAATTTTATGAAATGGAGATTTCTGGCCATGGAAAATGGTGATGGTTTGCAAAATTCTGAATGTGTTTAACACCACTGATCTGTACACTTAAAAATGATAAACATTGGTTATACATATTTTTCCCACAATAAAAAAATGATTGGAAAATAATTGGAGGAGGGGGGATTCCAATTTTGTTTTGTAGGTACTTCTTGGTTCTCTTTTCAGTTAACTCGTCAGCCCACCTTTAGTGAGTACCTCCCCAAGTGCCACTGGAAAGACAAAGGTAAATGGTGGAGAAAGACCCTCTGACCCTGGGGGGAGACAAGGTGACAAGAACCTCAGCCCAGAACACTCTTGCTTGTATCACTCCTGGGTGTGTCTCCAGAGAGTCAACTGTTATTTTATAACCATCTTGAATACTTGACCATAACACAGCCTTTCAGCATAGGGAGTACAATGTTTCTTTAGGTATTTAGAACTTTTTTGTTTCCGCTTAGTCAAAGCCACTCTATGAAACATATGGGAACATTTTGAAGGCATTAGACAGGGATTCACACTCCCACTGCACTATAATCTAGTGGTGCTGAAAGTAAAATAGCAACAACAGAAACCCTCCATCTAGCTTTATTGTTATGACTTACGTTCGCCATTTACTAGACTGGATGGCTGCCTAGGGCACCCAAAAGATGAACTATTTAATCTGTGGTAAAGCAGAGTCCCCAAACTTAGTATTTTACAGAGGAGAATGGAAACTAAATAGTTTTTATAGGTTAGATTTGTCGGTTTGCAACCTATAAATCAATTATTAAATTCCTCTGTTCTTCACCACTTGGAGAAATGATTTTGCTGCTAAACTATTAAATTCTGGTTTAGCTTTCAGAATGTTTAAGACACCCAACTAATTTGTCTATAAGAACATTGTATGAAATAGTTTGAATCTCTGTTTTCTAATCTTTTCTATGAGAAAATGAACTCCTCAGTTGTTTTTCTGTCTTGCAAACTACATATTAACCAATTAAAACCTACCACACAGCAGGGTTACTTAATTTTAAAAGACTAGCATTAAAGACAAGTCAAAAAACACTAAGAGTATTAGAGAATAATCTTACATTTTAGAATTTAAATGCTCCCAATGTTTTCACTCATTTCTTACTGCTTTTCATTAATCTTGGCTTGTAAATTTTATATATATATATATATATATATATATATATATATATATATATATATGAATTATTTATTACACATACTGTGTACTGCTTTAGGGAAATTTCTCTTAAATTCTTTGTTGTTAATTTAATATAAAGAAATCACAGTGTTTTTCAGATGGCCAGGATAAATTAAGGAAATTGATTAGTACAGTGCCTTAGTTATTAGCACTTTTAAGTGCTTTTCAAACTCTTTAGTTTGTTTTCCCAGTACAATTTTCAAAGTCTTCTCCTGGGGTGCTTACTTCTCCTGGGTGACTCAGTTCCTGTCCCTCTTCTGAACTCCTCTGTGTGCTCTGCTCTGTGCTGCCTCGTGGGCTATTAGTTATAGCACTCTCCCTCTCTTTTGTCCAGAATTGCCCGGGCTGGTCCTAAATGGACTCAATATGACATGTACAGGGAGGAAAAAGGAAGGAAAAGAGGGACTCTATGTGAATTTTCTGATTTTTAAAATTCTCCCTCTGAAAATGCGGACAGCCCTTTTTCTTCTTTCCCATGTTTTGAAAAGAAGCATGGTTGCCATAGAATTACAGAAATTACAGAAAAAAATTACAGAAAAAAAAAGAATTTTAAAATTTATTCCTAAATCCCATCTCTAAAACACAGTATAGTTATCATGGTATATTTCCTTTGAGTCTTCTTTCATGAATTATTTTATACAATTTTGATATCACTTTTGTATTTTTTTTCTTTCTTCAGCCAACTAACCTCTGATGTCATTTACTTATTTTATGGATTGATTGGTCAGACTAATAGCAAAAAACTGGTATTTTTAGGCTTTGTTTTAGGTTTCTTCAGATTTATTAGAAATTTTAAAACTCAAATGAATTTCATGATTGCTTTTTCTATTTCTATGAAGAAAGTTGTTGGTATTTTAATTGGAATTACATTAAACCTGTATAAGGCTTTTGGTAGTATGGCCATTTTGACGATATTAATTCTTCTTATTCAAGAACATGGAATATCTTTCCATCTTCTAAGATCTTCTTCAATTTCTTTCTTTAGTGTCTATAATTTTCATTGTATAGATCTTTCACCTCTTTTGTTAAATTGATTCCCCCATTTTTTTTTGAGGCTGTTGTAAATGGGGTAGTTTTCTTAGTTTCTCTTTTGGAGAGTTCATCACTGATGTATAGAAATGCATTTGATTTAGGGGTATTGATTTTATATCCTGCTACTTTGCTGAATTCACTTATTCTAGAAGTTTTCTGGTAGAGTTTTTTTGGATCCTCTAAGTATAGCGTCATGTCATCAGCAAATAGCGATAGTTTGAGTTCTTCTTTTCCTGTTCATATCCCTTTAATTTCAATTTTCCCAGGGCAAACGACCCCTTCCTTGCCTGCTCTGGAAGTACAGATGAGAAGACAGCAAGCTGATTAGTACATCTTTTCTATTGCACAGCACATTTACATAACACTGTTTTTGCTCTCCCAATGGTATTGACCCCAGTAACTAACAGGAGATAACAGAGGCCAGAGAGATTTCTAAGACCAACACAGATTTATTTGAGAACAAACAGAACATTACTTTTCCAGGTAGTCTTAATTATAATGTCGTCCAAAAGCAGAAGTTTCTCAAAGTTTTCTGGTAATCCTGGTTATAAACAAGCGAAAGAGTAAAAACTATATTCATTTTAAGAAATTAAAGTGGTATTATTTTGAGTATGGCATAGGGAAATCAAACTGAAATCAGACATATCTAAGTTTGGAACCACAGCTTCATTTAGAGTGGTGGGACATTCAGCAAATTTAACCTTTCTGAGCCTTTAAGAAAATATTGGTAAAATGGGAATAACAACAAAAGAGATCTTTGTGGTTGATGGGGTCTCATGTGTGGCAATGCATAGGACACTGATTAGTTCATCCCTAAGAGCAGGGTCCAGTATTGACTGGGATGAAGGTGCTGGAGAAGCTGGACAGTGGCTTGGCTATGGGGGTCAGGGCATAGCAGTCAGCATGGTGTACTGCTAGGTGGGCAGTGGCCATGGGGAGCCTCAGGGATGGAGGCGTGAAGTGACTACTCACCTGCTCAGAGAAGGGTGTACCTAGCTGTGGCTCTGGTTCCAACATCTAAAGAGTAGTAGCCACATGGACTATGAGGGCAGAGGGGCACAGCCTTAGCTTCTCTCCGTGGTAGCTCAGCTTGTGGCTCTGCGGAGCTTCCCAGGCTGAGGTCAGAGCATATGAGGGCTGCAGGAGTCTCCAGTATTGAGGACTGTAGATGTCTCTGATGGTAATTATGGATGCTGGATCTTCTTGCTTGCTTTCTCCTTATAAGGTAGGTTCTTTCTAGTTCTGACCCAGGTGATCACATTTGCAGGTTGTCAGAAAAATGATGCTTTCGTCTCTGTTCTGTCTATCTTGGGTTTCTATGGGTTGCAGTATTTCTGGCTACTTTTCTGGTGTTTTCCTTGAATGATTCTATTCTGGTTGAAGTATACTTGTTATTTTTTGTGTGGGGAGGTGCTAAGAGCTTTCAGTCAGCCAGCCATCTTGTTGACATGGTGGATTTACTTGACTGGTTTTCAATCATTTGCTCTTCTTTTCTGGAGTCTTAAAGTTAATTGTTAAAACTAAACCAGAATCTTGAGGGTAAATCCTATTTATTTATGATTTATTATCCTTTCTGTACATCTGATTGAGTTTATTAAAAATTTTTAAGAATTTTTGCATCAGTTTCATGAGCAGTATTTTTCTGTAGTTTTCTTGCAATGTCTTCGTCTTATTTTTACATTGGAATAATTCTCAGTCTAATAACAAATTGGCAAGCATTTCTTCCTATTCAAATACCTGAAGGTTATTTAAAAAAAATTATGGTCCTTTCTCCCTTAAATTCTAGGTAGGATTCATCATGGAACTCTTATGAGCCTGGAGGATTTTGTGGAGTTGTGTTCACTTAGCAATTGAATTTCTTTCATAGACACAGCTGGTTTCTTCTCCAATCAGCTTCAAATACTACCCTGCATTCTATCACACTATAACGGAATGAAATTAGAAATCAATGATAAGATAAAAAATAAAGCTACTCCAATATCTGGAGACTAAATAATATGCTATTCAATGAACAATGGGTTGCAAAAGATATGAAGGAGGAGATTTAAAAATCCTTAAAGGTAAATAGAACACAGATACAACATATCAAAATCTCTGGGACACTATGAGGGCAGTACTAAGAGGAATGAAGGAGTGAGGGCAATGAACTCATTGCATGGAGTTCATTCCTTAAGAGAAGAAAAGGTCAACTAATCAATGACCTAACATTACATCTCAAAGCCCTAGAAAAAGAAGAACAGATAAATTCAAAAGCAGTAGTAGAAGATAGGAAATAATTAAAATCAGAGCTGAAATCAATGAAATTGAAACAAATCAGAAACAATTGAAAAAAATTAACAAAACACAAAGTTGGTTCTTTGAAAAAATAAATAAAATTAATAAATCATTAGCCATGCTAACGAAGAGGAGAGAGAAAACTCAAATCACAAATATACATGATGAAAAAGGAAATATCACAACAGACACTACAGAAATACAGGAGATAATTAGAAATTATTTTGAAAATTTGTACTCCAAAAAAATAGAAAATATCAAAGGCATTGACAAATTTCAAGAGGCAAATGATATGCCCACACTAAATCAGGATGATATACACAATTTAAACATATCAATTTCAAGCAAGGAAATAGAGGACACCATCAGAAGTCTACCAACCAAGAAAAGCCCAGGACCAGATGGATACACAGCCGAGTTCTACAAGACCTTTAATGGAAAACTGACACCAATACTCCTCAAGCCATTTCATGAGATTTGAGTCTTTCAAAGCAGTTGTAAGTTTTATTACAGTCATTTAATTTGTTGGCATAAAGTTGTTTATGATATTCTCCTGTTGTGGTTTTAGTACTTGTTCATACTACAGTGACATGGTCTTTTCTCTGCTCATATTGGATTTTTTGTGTGTGTGTGTATGGTCTATTTCAAGGCTCAAATCTCTTAATCTTCTTAGAGAATCAACTTTAGTTTCATTGATTTTTCTATATTGATTTCTGTTTTATATTTCACTCTTTTCTGCTCTGATCTGTATTTTTTTCTTTTCTTCTGTATCACTTTGGGTGTCATTTTGCCTATCTTTTTCTAGAGACTTCAGGTAAAAGCTTGAGAAATGTTTCTTTTCTAATCTAGGCATCTGGTATTAAAGATTCCAAAGCATCGTTTTTCTGACAACCTGCAAATGTTAATATATTATGTTTTCATTTATTTGTTCAGCTTGAAATATTTACTAATTTTTTGACCTTGAGGTTATTTAAAAGTGTCTTGTGTAATTTTCAAGGATTACAGGATTTTGCTGAACTCTATATACTTTTGATTTTTCATTGAATTCCTTTCTAGTCTTAAAACATTCTATGTCTTAAATCCTTTAAAATGTATTAAGACTTTTTTTAACTTCAAAATTTGCTAATTTATTTTGTAATATATTTTGTGTGCCTTTAAAAATAATGTGTAATATGCTGCTGTTGGTTTAAGTGTTTTATCAATGTAGCTAAGTTGGTGATAGTATTATTCAATTCTTCTGTATTCTTACTGATTTTCTATTTGTTCTATCCATTATTTTGGGAAGAGCATTAAAAACTTCATAGTTTCAAATACTTATCTTTGTTCATGAATCTATAAAATGTCTTTTTTTCCTTTGAATACTTTAAAGATTATTTCTTTATCATCAGCTTGCTACAATTTGATTGATATATTTTGCCATAGTTTCATTCATTTTTCTTATTCCAGAGGTTTATTGAGATTCTTGGAACTGTAAGTTTATTATTTTCATTAACATTGGAAAATTTGATGTTATTTCATCAGATTTTCCATTCTGTCTGTACTCCACTCTTCTCTTTAGGGGACTTAACACATATATTAGGGTACTTAATGTTGGTTCCACAGTTCACTGAAACTGTGTTTACAAGTCTTCTTTCCTTGTTCGTTTTTGCACAACTTCTATTGCTATGTTCTCAATTTCACCCATTTTATGCAGTGTATGATCAATCATTAATCTCATCAAATGTGTTTTTATATCTCAGACATTTTTCATGTCCAAGTGTTTGACTTTAGTCTTTATTTCATTCATGTCTCTACTTAACATGCTTAATCTTTCCTTCAACTTCTCAAATATATGCAATGTGTTATAATAACTTTTAATGTCATTACCTATTAATTCTATAATCTGTGTTATTTGTTTGTCTGTTTAGATTGATTCATTTTTCCTCTCAGGATGGATTGTATTTTCCTATTTCTTTTTCATGGCTGATAATTTATTCGATATTAGACATTGTGCATTGTGCCTTGATGATACTTCATATTTGTATCCCTATAAATACTCTTGTGATTTTAATACCTAAAAAATCAATTTTTTACAAACCAATCTCAAATGACTCACTGTCTTATTTTTCATCTCTAATGTCACTATGTCCTTTTCCCATGGTACAGAAATAATAATTTGTATGTATTTGTTTATTTATGTCTTTATAATCTATCTTATATCCTATTAGACCATCAGCTGCATGAAGGAGCCATTTTATTCCTATTAATAAACACAGTATCTAGCATTTAAGAATTACTCAATAAATAAAAAATAATTTTAGGATTCTTTTATTTTAACATGATGAATTTAACATCTTGTTTTGGGGACTTAATGTGCAAGATACTTAAATAAATATAAAATATAAGCTGTCTTTAGGGTTATAATAAATAAATTATCTTGATTTTTTTACCAGATCAGTAGAAAAATCATAGGGCAACATAAATTAAGGGACAGTTCTATTTCTCAGAGGGAAAATAGATATTCTCTTTTTATTTTCAACTGCAATTCTGAGTAAAACATGTCAATATAGCCTGAAATATAAACATCCTGTAAAATTCCAGTGGAATATTTCAGATTTGGGGATATATCATCAGAGACACAGCAGTTAGCCTGTTATGAATGGGATGCATGAGAAACAATTTGAATAAAAATGGCAAAGTCATGGAATCTTTTCTTTTTTAAATTACCCAGTGAAGATAACAATTACCCTAAGCACAGGCAAGTTTAGCAGAGCTATTAAATTAGCTGAAAGGTATCATTTCGACCAGCAGGTGGGACCTGTATGTTTGATGTGTGTTTGTGTGTGTGTGTGTTGCTGGAGATTAAACCTGGAGTCTGTTGCATTCTAAGCAAGAGCTCTACCACTGATTATATCCCCAGCCTTGTGTATTAGATCTTATAATTTCCTTTTATTAGAATCATATTTTTAATCACCCAGTATCTGGTTTATTATATTGACTTCAATATTAATTTCTAACTCAGATACCTGGAGTATGGAATGTATATAAGCTTAAATGCATGATAACTAATATGAGAAATATATGTCTAAAATTCAGAAATATACATAAATATATATCTAAACACAGACACAACACACTTCCATGAGCCTGAGGAATCCAGATTAGCCCTACCTTATTGCTTTGTTCAATGTTTAGTTACCATTCTCTCAGGCACTTAGGTTTAGTTAATACTAATTTTTTAACTAAGGAGTCATGGATGTATGTATGGAAAATCTGTCTACAGGTTATATTGTTCACAGGGGAAGCTGGTTGTGTTAATAAAATGTCTCTAGGTTTCAGAGTTAAAGAAAAATAATGAACATTGCAACTATGAGCAAATCACAGTGTATTAAAAACATTTTATATATGATTCTTATAAAAGGTATTTCTAACTCAAAGAGGAGTAATCGTTGATGGGTAAGGGAGTCATTTAATTAATAGCCCCTCCTTCCTTTCTTCCTTCCCTCTTCTTCCTTCCTTTCCCCCTTCCTTCCTTCTTCTCAGGGCTCCTCCTTCCTTCCCAGGCCTGACACAAACTAGGCACATGCTCTACCACTGAGCTGTATCCCCAGCCCCCAAGTTCTCTATTCATCTAGTCAAATTCATCTGTTTTCTTTATTTTGTACTATTTCTGAAGATTATCTGAAATCATTTCCTAGAGTATATTATATGAACTTTCCCCCTCTTTCCTCAAGATAATATAATATATTGGGCTCATATTTGTTATCAATTTAACTAATATCTCCTGTCAATTTGCCATGGACTACTAAAAACAATCTGTTTATTATTTCTGCCAATTCATTTTATCTTAATGCCTGTTAGTCTGTTTTTCTTTAGTTTCATTATATTTTTTTTAGAAAATCTTCTTTAAAGCCCCATTAAAATGGAGATAGCAGGTCTCTAATTTTCTTTATCCTTTAAGCTTGTTATCCTATGAAAGAAATTAAATACCGTGCAGTGGACCACATACACATTTATAAATTACATAGGCCTATCTTTATTCAAGCAATTAATCTTGGTCTTTTAGGGGAAAAAAAAAACCAAGGGGAAATAACCTTTGCTTTGTATTTCCAAGAAACAGCATGCCCGAAACATTTAAATTTCGCTGTTTTCTCCCAAATGCAAATTGTTAGGTAAATTTATTATTAAACATTTGGTTAGATCTAGACAATAGCTTAAAATGATGTACTTATGTATTATGTTAAAGGTGTGCTGTTTCCAAAAAATTATGTAATGAGAATTAAAGAAACAAAGTTTTTTTTTTTCTTCCAAATACCTTTAATTCACCTGGTGAATGAAGACAGCAGAAATATGTACGTGTACAACCTTTTGCATTTTCATTGGTAACCAAACCTCTGAATTGTTGGAAGGTAATGATATGCCTGGCGGAAATAACTTTGTTATCAATTGAAAGTTTAGCTTTATCAGGAGTGGTTCTGTGCTTGTTTTGGTCCTTCTAAAGAGTACTTTTAGAAATTTAAATACTTAGATATTTCCTAATTTATCAAAAACCTCCACTGACAACCAACTGATAAAATGAGAAAATCATACTTCCTTTTATTTCTCTTCCCAAACATCTCCCTAACTTTAAAAAGAGCTTATGATTTAAACATGATTTCAAGGTTTCTACATTTCTCCTTTTTCAACAAGTCCTTTAGTTGTTTGATCCTGCAATTCTATATTTTTCTGTGTGTTTGAACAAGTTCAAGGCTTACAATTTCCTGCCTCCCTCCCTCCCCTTTTCTTCCTTCTTTTTATTTCACCATTGACTTCTTCATTCTTTAGTTCTCTATTTTGATTCAGTTTTGTTGGCTGTATTTTAACAAAATTTAGTATTTGATTTTGTTTTGTTGTATTCCTAGAAGAGACTGTGGGTACTATATTTCCTAAAAATGTTTTTTGAAATTTTTACGCTTGGCTTTATGAGTCACACAATTTTCTGAGAACATTATAGACATTTTTCTTTTTCCATTAGATATTGTTTTGGAAATCTGTTGCCAGCTGTTATCACCTGTGAGAAGTGATTTGGATTCCCAAAGAATACTTTCTATAGCCTTAACTTCATTAAGCTTTATCTTTAAGCTCATGATCTTTTTGATGTCTAAACTTGAGGAAGCTATGGTTTCCAGTTATTCAATCAAATTCTAGACGGATGTTGCTACAAAGGGATCTTATAGATATGATTGAAGTACATAATCAATTGACTTTAAGAAGATTATCATGGGGATGGAGCTATAGCTGAGCATGCACAAAGCCCGGGGTTTAATCCCAAGTACCACACACACACACACACACACACACACACACACACATTATCCTAGATAACCTGGTCAGGCCTGGTATAATCATTTGAAACATTTTTAAAATAGATCTGAGGCTTCCCTAGAAGAAATTTTGCCTGTGACTATTAACTGCAGCCTGGGTATGAACCAATTTTATGCCTACCCTATGTTGTATTCTGGAGCAGATAACTTATTCTTGGGTTTCATAGGTCCATAGGTAAAGAAGAATTGTACCTCAAGATGAGGTACAATCAGGACTTCACCAATATGAAATTTTACATGTATCTGTTCTAAGAATGCTCTCGTTTAGGTCTGAAATTTATTGTTTCTGTCAAAATTCTTCAAAGTTGTTGGAGGTTGTGGGAATTTCGACTAATGATGCAAATACACACACACAAATACACACACTCATGGTAGATTAAGTTATATTCCCATTGGGATATTATTACTATTGGTACTTATAAATAGGTTGAAGTTATGAAATTGTCCATTTTTAAAATAAGTTAAAGTCTTATTAATTTTTTTTGCCCACTTTTGTTTCCATATGAATTTAGAGTAATCTTAACTTTTCTATGAATACTAAGCAGGTCAAATTCTAGACATCCGTACCAGTGAAACCTCAATAAGTCTGGTAACTGAAGTCCAGAAATGGTCCAGTTCTGAAAAACAGCATATTTATTTTAAAGATACATAAAAAAATAATAATTTGGTATTCAGTTGGAAAACCACACCATGAAAGATTCTCACTTATTTGGATTTCTTTTTCACTGTTTAAAATAAAATGGTATTATTTTTGCCTCCCCAATTTAGGAAGAGTCCTTAGTCATGAAAAGTGAGATCAGTCTTTTAAAAAATATGTACACATATTTTGCATGTCAGGCTGCCATAATGGTTGAGCAAAGGCATAGAGTTAAGCCTATTATAGTTAATTGCATTCTTTTTTGCTAAGGGATTAAAATAGTCTAGAAAAATAATACTTAAAATAATGAACTCAGTAATCAACTGCATTTTAAATTAATATTAGTAGTGAATAATGTCAAGATTGGTTGACTTTCTCCCTGCCCCTAAAGGAGTGGTATAAATATAGAAAAATGACCCAAAGGCTAGTATTTGTGGTGAGAAAACAAGGGGGAAGGGTATTTCAAATTTCATTTAACAATTAAGAGTGGCAACACTTAATTGGAAATTTTATGCTTCCAACCTGGAAGGTAAATGTATTAAAATACTCTTCCAAACAAAGTAAAAAAAACAAAAACATATCTAGTATGTTATGTATGGTAAACCCAATAAAAGCTGCCCCTGTGCTCTCACCTTAAAATAGTTTGTGTGACACTCTTATTCTTAACAAGCGACAGCGTTGTGACTGAGGTGGGAGCAGCACTTGTCCTTGGTCTGTCACAGTGAAGTCCTGCTAATGTGTTTAATCTGGCCATCTTGAGACTCAGCCCTTCAGAGAGAAAATGATGAGCATATCTTAAAATAGAGTACTTGAAATTAATGATAGTACTCCTCCAATCTTTTATGAGGCAAAGTTGGTGTCACTTCCAACACACACACACACTCTTTTACACACGCATGCACACATACACACTCACACACACGCTTTTAAAAGAAAGAACATGCTCCTCCTAAGGAATACTCATAATTCCATTAGAATTATTAATCAAAGTTATTTAGTGTTGGGAAACTATATGAATTTTTAAGTAAAGTAATATGATCTGTGTTTCTGTCTGAATTCCATGAAGACAGACAAAAAGGGGAAAAGTGTTTTAGCTTTCTATATCAAGTAATGTATTTAATTTATTAACGAGTCTAAAAACTAAGAAAAAATCTGAAAATTTAAATAGTAAGATATTTCTTTGCATTACTATAGTGATGCAGTTGTGTACAATGAATCAAAATTCATTCTGTCATCTATACCTAATTAAAATAAATAAATTAATAATAATAATAATAAAAGATATTTTTTGCGAACTCTTTGTATTTTATTCCACTAAAGAAGGAGACCTTCTGAAATAAATTGAAGAATTGAATGGCTCCAATAACCTAGTTTTTTTTTTCCTGTTTTGTAGTAGATTTTTGACTGAATTTATAAAGATGTCTATCAAGGGCATGATTTCCACATTTAGCCTTTTAATTAGTGAAAAACATTCTGGCAAAATTTATATGCACCCATTTTTGTGAACTGAAAGGATTTGGAGTAAAAATTTGTTATATTTCAACTTTTTAAAAAAATCATGTTCTAATTTATATTATTTATTCTCACAGGGGTGTTAATAGACATTTATGCTCTTATGTAAATGAAGTAATATCAGTATTTGATTGTTATATGAGATCAGTGGTCCTTGCTTTATCTCTGAGTTAGGTCTTTCCTGAAGCATGTTGTTTAACTTTCTTCTTAACCATTTTATTCTGTGGTGTTAAATCTTAATGTTCCTTTTCCTCTCTCAGTGATCTTTAACACCTTATATTTCAGCTTAAAAGAAATTAGCATTAAGAAAGTTGTATTATTTTAAGAATGGGACAGCTTTAGATTTACTTTCTCTTACCTAAGGCATATGTAATTTTTCATATTGATAAATTGATATTCTTAAACTTACTAATGAACAGAAAAAAGCTTAGATAAAAATGACACGACAAAAAAGTAAGGCATTCATTTTTTTCAAATCAAAGAAAATGAATGCAACATTAACCGTGTGGTGACAAGACAGTAAAAGCAGAGCATTTAGAAACTGGCCGTTTTCAGTGGATTATAGATTATTTGTCTTCCAGTTCAAGCTCATGTATGGTAGCCTTCTACTGAAAACCTCATGTGACTGAACAGGTCCATGAGAGCTACATTAGCATTTTAATGAATGCATAATATTCACAGTAGAAGAAAGCCTACATTACCTGTTCCCATCTTTTTTAGCTTGTGATCTTGGTGTTAGTATGAAGTATACCTTTTTATTTTTGGAGATAAATTTAGCCAGTAAGAGAAAGCCAGTAAGAGAAAGTGGCAGTGCGACATTTACCACCATTTAGATTTTAGTGTAGACATTTTATTTGCCTAAAATTGAAGCATTTGTCTTTATGGAAAAATGAAGTGCTTTATTAAAACTAATCATTATAATCCTATGAAATAAAATTACTAAACATTGATGTTAAGCTGAGGGAATTAGACACAAATACTCTGGAGGGCAGAAGCCTTACGAACAATGTGGTCCTTCACACTAAGCACAGCAGTTACTCCTAGTTTGTCCTGCTTGGTTTCTTTTTTCTTTTTTCTGACTTCAGAAAGAAGCCCTGAACTCTTTTATCTCCTTATTTTGTATGTTACGACAAACTTGGCGGTTGTATCTAGTTTAGCTCTGTGGTTTCTTGTGATGTAACTCTCCATCCTTCACCTCCTTCACAACTGGAAAAGTGGCCCACTGCCTGAGGATCTCCCCTGCTCAACTTCTTGAAGTCTGAGCAGGGCCAAAAAGTAATTCAGGGTTTACTCTTCAGCTTTACAACAGTCCTAGTTTCCTTTTTCTTCTGTTGACATATGAGGAAAAGGAATCTACAATTTGTAGGTGATATATTTAGTATCTATACATATCTGAGAGTATGTCAGGGTGTTTTGGTTTTGATTTTTTGTTGTTAGAAGAGAATGATTTTTAAGTTTCCCATTTTAGAAGTGAAACAGCCTAGTGGGGTGGGGACACACCTGTAATTCCAGTGGTTCTGGAGGCTGCGGGAAGATCACAAGTTCAAAGCCAGCCTCATCAACTCCTCAAGGCCCTAAGTAGCTTAGCAAGATCCTGTCTCAAAATAAACAATTAAAAAGCATGACGGGGGCAGGGTTGCTATGAATGTGGCTTAGTGGTTGAGCACCCCTGGGTTCAATCCCAGATATATATATAAAAAAGAAATAGCCAAGAGTTCTATAATATATTTCTAATTAAAAGATGTAGCCAGATTGGGGATACATGCCTATAATCCTAGTTACTCTGGAGACTGAGGCAGTTTAAGGCCCGCCTATGCAACTTAATGAAACCCTGTCTCAAAAAAAAAAAAAGAAAACAATAAAATAAAATAAAAGGACTGTGTATGTAGCTAATAGTAGAGCCCTACTGGATTCAATCCCCAGGATCAACCACAAAAAAAAAATTGAAAAGAAAAAAGAAAGAAATAGCATATTTATTTCCAACTCAATTTTTATTGTTGTTGAAATAATAATAATTAGAAAATTAGAAATGCACATATCTAGTGCTTATATATCATTTAATCTAACAATAACTGAAGAAGTTAATATATCACCTGGAGATAATTGATTTGTTCAATATCCTACTAAAGATGGTTCAAGAATTAGAACTCAAGACTAGCTGCATAAGATTGGGTCCAGTCAAGAGGCAAAAAATATGTAGTAATTTGAGCAAAAACAGTGTTTAACTATGACAGGGATTGAGGTAACTGTTATTATCTACTAAGGCATAAAAAAACTCTACAGAATTGAGAACGGCAGGTATAGGTAGTAGCCACTCCAATTCTTTCTGAGGCAGAATACCTATGGAAAGAAGAAATTTTAAAGAAGGCCACTTGCTGCCACACTGAACTTATGTCAAGGTGTTTTGGTTTTGGAGGAGGTGTAGCTGTGGCTCAGTAAATGGTGGAGAATCTTCTGAGGGGACATGCTAGTTGGTTTCATGAAAAGTCCCTTTCTAGGGTTCTTGAGAAAACTGTCCCTAGGGAGATATCACACTATGGCAATCACGGGAAACCCATTTATAGAAAGGCCCTGCACGTGGACCTCTCTAGGAAGCTCCCTGTGGTGGGAGAGGAAGGCTGTGCCCTGGGGGGTGCCAGGGAAGCTGCCCTTCCTGGCTGGCCACTGTGTACCACAGGAACCTGCCAAAAGAAGCATCCAGAACCAAGAAGATCCCCTTCATTCTCTAGTTCACTTGACTGCCATTTGTGGTTGACACCTAAAATAATGCCACATGGCAGGTAAAAATGTTCTAGTCTCTCAAGTAAGGGAAGGTTGGATTTGGAGCTGTAAGATAATAGATTGATAGCTGACTCCATGCCAGTATCAGAAAATTGAAATCTATTTTCTTTTTCTTTTTCTTTTTTTTTTTTTTTTTTTTTTTTTGGTATGAGGGAAAAGGGTGCCAGGGATTGAACTCAGGGGCACTCACCCACTGAACCACATCCCCAGCCCTATTTTGTATTTTATTTAGAGACAGGGTTTCACTGAGTTGCTTAGCACTTCGCTTTTGCTGAGGCTGGTTTTGAACTTGAGATCCTCCCAAACCCCTGGGATTATAGGCATGTGCCACAGAAGGAGGCTAGTAGAAATTTACTTTCTTAATCATTATACCATACTGTCTGTTACTTTACCAGAACATGTGACTTTTAACAAAATAAAAGCAACTAAGAGGAAAGGAAGGAAGGAATACATAGCAAGATTTTAAATGGAAGTTTGCATTATTAGCATATCTGTTGTCTTTGAAATGTTTCTTAGGTAGAGGCACTTTAATTGCTCAGAAGAC